>NW_027532008.1:2375508-2386131 GCF_008692635.1 Crocuta crocuta
AGTAAAGAGCGAATCTGTGAAGAGGCAGGGTCTGGGGCGGGGTCGAGTGGGGCGTGTCTAGGGGGACCGAGGAGGACACGAAGTGAGCTGTTGGCAGAGTCTGGGTGTCTGTGGGACCCGGGCCTGGGCGAGACCTGTGAGGGATGCTGAGTGCGGACGGATCTAAGAGAGAGGGCTGGGAACGGGGCGGGGCCCAGCGCTGTGAGAGCGGATCGGACAGGGGCGGGGCCGCCTGGAGCGGGTAGTCTTTTGCGGCTGATTTTCTGAGTTCCTTTCCTCAGGTAGCTTGCTGGAGTTCCTGAAGGACCGGGAGGGCCAGAATTTGGCACTGCCCCAGTTGGTGGACATGGCAGCCCAGGTAAACTGGAACAGCAGCCTTTCTCTCAGACTCCGCCCCTATTAACTTTCCACAAATCCTTGTGCCCTCAAACACCTACTCTACCCCTGGAAGTACAGTCCCATCCACTGGATCATCTGTGCCACCTGAGGCACGACACTGCCCATCTCTTTGCCTCAGTCTCCTCATCTGGAAAGTGGGTTTTTCAAATGATCTCTCACACAAGCCATGGTGTTCCCATCTCTCCATACCTTGCCNGCTGAGGGCATGGCCTACATGGAGCGCATGAACTATATTCACCGCGACCTGAGGGCAGCCAACATCCTTGTTGGGGAACGGCTGGTGTGCAAGATCGCTGACTTTGGGCTGGCCCGTCTCATTGAGGATAATGAGTACAATCCCCGGCAAGGTACCCTGTCTCTCCTCACCTTTCAAGAGCTCCCTATTATACCAAGGGGATGCCGCAAGGCATACACATACACAGGAATTCGCCCCCCCCCCTCCCCAACTCCCAGGCTATCCCCGGTACTCCCATCCTGATGTAGTATAAGAAGCAACTCTGAGTTCAAATCCCAGCTCCTCTGTTTACCAGCCAAGTGGCCTTGGGCAAGTCACCTAATCTCTGTGAGCTATTTTTCTCTCATTTATAAAATGAAAATATTCAGACAACAGCAAGTCAACAGATGTATGTCAGGCACTACTGTAATTCTCAAGTGAAAGACAATAGAGTGTAATGATAGAAACTCTGTAACCAGAATGCCTGGGAATGAATCCTAGTCACTTGTAAGCTATATGACCTGGGCAAGTTACTTAACTACTCATCGCCTCCTTTTCTAAATCTGTACAATGGGGATAATTAGTATCTACCTCATAGGTTTTTTTTGTGAGGGCTAGATGAGTTAATGCATGTAAATCACCTTAAAACAGTGCCTGACAAGGATGCCTGGCGGTTCAGATGGAAGAACGCGTGACTGTTAATTTCGGGGTCATGAGGTTGAGCCCCATGTTGGATGTAGAGATTACTTAAGTAAATAAAAACTTTAAAACAAACAAACAAAAATAGTACCAGGTATGTAGTAAAGGCCATACAAGTGTTAGCTTTTATTATTATGAGAATTATTACAATGTTTGTAAAGTGCTCAATACTATACTAGATACATAGTAAATGCTGGCTACATACCAGGTCCTTTCTGTAATGCTCAGAGACCTCTCTATTTAGAGCCCCCAATCCTAAACACAACATTATTTCTCTCTCTCTTTTAAAAGTTTATTTAGAGGCACCTGGGTGGCTCAGTTGGTTAAGCTTCCAACTTCGGCTCACGTCATGATCTCACGGTTTGTGAGTTTGAGCCTCGCATTGGGTTCTGTGCTGACAGCTCAGAGCCTGGAGCCTCCTTCAGATTCTGTGTCTCCTCCTCTCTCTGCCCTTCCCATGCTCATGCCCTGTCTCTCTCTGTCTCTCAATAATAAGTAAAAAAGTTTAAAAAATTTTTTTAAGTTTATTTAAATAACCTTTTCACCCAATGTGGCGCTCAAACTCATACCCCAAGATCAAAAGTCGCATGCTCTTTCAACTGAGCCAGCCAGGCGCCTCTACACACCATTCTCTTAATTCAGCTGTTCTCAGGGACCCCCTCAATAACTCTCCCTTCTCTCCCAATCTCTCCAGGGGCCAAGTTCCCCATCAAGTGGACAGCCCCAGAGGCTGCTCTCTTTGGCAAATTCACCATCAAGTCAGATGTGTGGTCCTTTGGGATCCTGCTCACTGAACTCATCAGCAAGGGCCGAGTTCCCTACCCAGGTTTGCTGGGGTGGGAGGGTTGAACGGTGGGTGATCACAGGAAGGGCTTCCTCCTGGCTGCCTCTTTGGGAGGGGCTAAATACCCTGACTAACGGAGCCCCACCCCCTAGGCATGAACAACCGGGAAGTGTTGGAACAGGTGGAGCATGGTTACCACATGCCGTGCCCCCCAGGCTGCCCGGCATCCCTGTACGAGGCCATGGAGCAGACCTGGCGTCTGGACCCGGAGGAGAGGCCTACCTTCGAGTACCTGCAGGCCTTCCTTGAGGACTACTTCACCTCCACGGAACCCCAGTACCAGCCTGGGGATCAGACATAGCCTATTTGAGCATCAGTCGCCTTTCTGGGGTGCCCACCAATCCCTTCCAATCCCTAGGGCTCTGGTCCCAAAGCCCTAGGGCTCAGACCCCTACAGAGGCCTAGCAGGTCAGAGCAAGCAGGTTGCCCTGACACCATCTAGGACAACGTACTCATTTTAAAGATGGGGTAAATCAAGGCTCAGAGATCATCCCTCACTCTGGCCCCAAGCACTGTTTCTCCCCTTCCAACTTAGACCCCTACCTTTAGGCTCTCTTCCCACCTCTCCCCCAAAAGGAATGCTTAGACTTTGTCTAGTTATTTATAAAACTGTATGTCCTTTCCCTAACTTACCTCCTATTCCTGCTTTTTAAAATCCTGTCATCCCACCGTGAATTCACCTTCAACTCAGTTCTCTTGTGTCTATAAGTTGCAAAGACAGGGAAAGTCTTTCCTGCTGGGTGGACACTGGAGTCCAGGATTGGGGTCCAAGCCCAGGGTGAGGGAGAGGCTTGCTGAGGACTCACCACTTCTCTGAATCGTGTGCGTGTTTATTGATTTTGTAAATAAGAAAAGTGATAATATGAATCCTTGAGCCATGAAAATCCCTTCTGTTAGGGCAAATGGTGGCCAGAGGAAGGTGAGTGTGACTGCTTTGGCTGCTGGCAGGAGGGGGTGGTGAGAGAGTACCCTAGTGCCTACTAAACACAAGGAACTTAAAGTGTGTTTTAGGATACCCAAAAGTCCTGATGCTTGTCCCCATGTGAGTTTAGGACAAATTTAGAGATGGATACAGAAGATAGGCAACTGGAGATCCAAATGTCCCCTTCATTACTGAAGTGGCTTTCCATCTGTGTGCAGTGGGTTTGCTCATTCTTTACTTGATTTCAGCAGATACACCATTCCTCACAGGCACAAGAGCAGAACCTTAGTCCTCTTCTGATGGGGGCAATGGGGAAGACAATGGACCCTCTGCCGTTCCTCAAGGTGGTACAGAAGGGAGGGGAGGGGAAGAGAGAGGTCTGAGAGCTAGTCTAGCTCATTGGATTTCACTCCAGGCATCTCTGCCTGCGTGAGGGGGCTCTGGAGAGGTTTGAAGGCAGTTTTATTTGACACAATGACCGAGGGATCCTACAGGCATGTAGTGGGCAGGGATTAGGGGCGCTATACAATGCGCCACGCACCTGTGCAGTGAAGAATTGTCCCATGCCCTTGCTGCAGATTTGAGAGACTTTGGCAGCTGATGTGCCTCCAAGTGGAAACAAAAGGAACAGAGAATAAGGGTTCCCACCTCTCCCATCAGGAAATCATTGACCCCTAGCTTACTAAGGGGAAAGGATGGAGTCTGGGAGCTAGGAATTGCTGCTGCAGCTGGCAATTACTAAGCATTAACTCTGGAAGGGCCCTTTGCTAGGCACGACCCCAGAAAAACAAACACGAACAAGACCTGTCTCTGTTCCGGAGGAGATCACAGCCAGACTTGGGAGAAATCATAGTCATAACAAGAACTCACTTATTAAGTGTCTGCTGCATGCCAGATGTGTTTACATCCATCTTTTCACTGAATCAAGTTCTGAGTCTGAGTCTATGATTAGCCCCCACTTACAGATGAGGAAACAGAGGCTCAGGGGTTATATGACGTACCATGTTCACACAGGTGCATGTGACAGAGCTGGGACTTGAACTCGGGTCTCATACCAAGGCCCATGATCTTTCTAGACGCTGAGCTTTGGGAAGAGATCTTATCGGCCCCAAGTAGATATTGGAGGATCCTCCTCCTTCTAGATATTGGTAGAAAGAGTCCCTGGAAATGCCCTCAAGTTGAGCATCATAAGGAAAGGGGACAAGGTGGCCACTGCAGACTGGGAATTCCTCGTGCTTAACCCTGGCGACTGCTGCTGGCGACTGCTGAATGGGAGCCGTAAGGTGGGGAGAGGCCAAGTGGCTGCTGAGAGAGGTGGTCACAGGGGTGGGACACTTAGCTCTGCACACGCAATCACAGGGGCCATGACTTCCCGAGAGCCGTTCTCTGGCTGACTCAACTCACAAGGGCCTGAGCACAAAGCTAGAGGCCCCGTTTTTCTGCCTGCTCTGGAGTAAGCAGATAAGAGCTCAACTCTGGGGCTTCAGTGCCTGGTGTGAATCTTGCCTCCACCACTCACTAGCTGTATGACTTGGGGCAAGTTATTAATCTCTCCAAGCCTCCATTTCCTCATCTGTGAAACGGCAATAAAATGCCCAAGCCATGTTAGTTCTCTTTGTCACGAGCATTTACAAATGATTTATCCGATACCAGGCGTCCTGCTAAATGCATGCTGTCATTTAATCCTCACAGCACCTCATGGGGAGAAGGCTATTGTATCTTCATTTTACTAATAAGGAAACTGAGGCACGGTGGAGTAAATAGTTTTAAGTTGCAGAGTGGGGGCTTGAACCAGGTCCTCTGACCCCCAAATCGGTGTTCTTAGTCTCTATAGCTCTCTATAGTCTTCTCCTAGCACCAGAATACTCTTGTCTATCCAATGGGGCCATGCCTGGTGCATGGACACCCATTCAGGTTCAGTGAAGGCCCAGCAGGGTAGCGAAACTTCTGGCGTTTGCCAGGCCCTCACTGCTCCTCAGCAGAGACCAGAGATACCTGAGCCCGGAATCCTATATCTGCTGGTTCCCTGTCCCTCCCTCTGGTGCATCCGAATGAATTGTCCTTTGCACCCCCTTTTCTGTGCATCTTTCTGTTCCCTTCAGATAGAGCACAATGCAATTGATTAGGCCTCTGTTTTCTCAATTTCAATCACATCCTCGCCCTGCCTCCCTGAGATTACAGGCGGGTCACCTTGATTGCGGTTTCCACTGTTCACAAAACTCTTCAGTCGTTTACAAAACCATCTCTCGCCTCATTCACTCCCCCACCTGGCTCTTCTCCTCCGTGATGCTGTGTGGATTTTACTGGCTTAAGACTCAGAGGGCAATTTTATTTCCAAGTTCATGGTGGGGGAGGAGGACACCTAATTGACTAATGCTGGGTGTTTCACATGCATCATCTGATTTGATCCTCACCGTGAAGTCGAGTGTGATTATTCCCATTTTACAAAGGAGGAAATGAAGACTCTGAGGCTACAGCACTTGCCCAAGGTCATACAGCTGGATGGCAGAATCAGGATTTGAGCCCTTTGACTTCAAAGTCTCATGCATCCCACTGTGTCACATTCCCTTATTTGATGGGGCAGCATGGGAACCTATAATACTAACCCACGGTCAAGTTCAGGGAGGGCATGGTGCAGCTAGGAGTCTGGAGTAGGCCCAGACTTATGCTGAGGATTATATTCCTAAAAGAACCAAGTCATTTATTAATTTTGCACACATTTACTGATGTCTTTTATAGGTTGGTCCTGTCCGGGAGACAGAACAGTAAATAATGACAAGACTTAGGGGTAAGGTCAGTCTAGAGGCCAAGGGAGACTTCTTTGAGAATGTGAAAGAAAAATCTGCTTAATGAAGCAGCCAAAGGGTGAGATCATCTCCCATGGAGGGAACAGCATGTGCAAAGGCTCAGAGGTACGGTAGAGCAAGGCCGAATCAGTCAAGTGCAAATAATTATGTACGGGAGGAATGAGGGTGCAGATGAGGCACGGCAGAAGAAGGTTGGAAGATCAGAGGCAAATGGTAGGAGGGTCAGAAATCCAAGGGCATGGCCCCTGAGTTGTGGAGAGAAGTCAGAGAAGAAATCAGGGGGATTTCTTCAGGACTTACTGGGGGTGTCTATCCTCAATCCTATTGTTCCCGAACTGAGCTGAGTGGACCCACTATCCAGTAGTTCTCTCCCACACCCTGTTTTACACACACACACACACACACACACACACACACACACACACACACACACACACACGAGTGTCAGGATGGTGCTGCAGTGATGTCCATGCTCTCTCTAGTGTCCACTCTGGGTACTACACCCAGAGCTCCAGGAAACTGCCCGGGGGTGAGAAGACGGGCCCCTTCAGGACCTTCCCACCACAGGATGGGAGATAAATCACAGTTCTTGCTCTCAGAGAGCTCATAGTTTAATGATAGTGAGGTGAATGGGACAGACTCAGGCTGAAAATGGCAATAAAGGGTGTGTGGGAGAATAGGACTCAGTTGGACAGAGAGAAGGCTTCTCCCTGGAAGTGTTGCTTCACCAGAGACTTGCAAAAGGAGCAAAAGTTTGCTTGGTAAAGAAGAAAGAGAAGGACATTCTAGTCTCGACAGAATTAAGTGAGCTAAGAGGCAGGAAATGGGACCGTGCAGGGAGTTACAATTAGGTAGGTATGACTGGAGTGTAAATTTTGAGGGGCATTAGTAGCTAAAGATGAAGATAGCCAGCTAGGCATGGGTCACGTCTGCCATGCACTCAGGCTAGGATTCTAAGCCTTGGACAATGGGACAACACAGGATTTTGAGCAGGGGAGTAACAGAGTCAGATTCACTTTTCAGAATGAACCCTCTGGGGACCAATGCAGAGGAAGGATGGGAGGGGGAGAGTAAGGACAGGGATACCCCTTTGGACACAAAGAATCACACTAATAGGAGACATAGCTTTGAGCAGGTCTGTGAACCGTACATATCAATACATGTGATGTCACCTACAGACGTCAGTGAGATCCCAGGCTGTGCACCCACAGACAAACAATTCCACACTGATATATGCTCAGACGCATAACTCGGGTCCACAAGCCCAAGGGAAACCAAAGGACACACATTTACCTCCAGACGTAGCTGACAGTGAAAAACACACACACAAGCACACACGCATGCGCAGTGTGGCTCTCAAGAACCCTACCCTGGCCCCTTCTGTGTGTCTCCCCCCCCNGCCCTCTGGCCTCTGGCCTTTCCTCCCACACCCCCTGCCCAGAGGGAGGAGCTGTTTGAAGTCTGGGCTGCAGCTGGGGTTTCCTGTTGCCTGGAGGAATGTGGGAGGACTTGCAGGGGGGAGGGGCTAGCTCAGGAGGAGGGATAATGGGGGCCTGGGGGGCCTTAGTTCCCACTGTACCATGATGAGGGGGTGCTTCCTGCTTCCCTGGTCTCTTGGGCCCCAGCGCCGAGCTGTTCCCATCCTGGGGAGGGGAAGACCAAGGCCATAATGGGCCTCTTGATGCTGGATCTGTGGCTCAGAGGCTTAAAACAATCTCTCAACCTCTCTTGGACTCAGTTTCTCCTGTGGACTGGGCTGAACCACCGTCTAACAAGCCACGCCTCTCCTGAGGTGAGCTCCAAGAGGGAGGCTAGCCTAGAACTTCTGTCATGGGGAAGGCAGTGCCCATCCCTACCCAAGGCTCACTTCACACTGCCCTTTCCATGAGTCCCAAAGGTCTGGCTCCAGGCTGCTCGTGACCTCTCATTCATTGTCATTATTATTATCATGACTCAATCCCCTCAGCATGCCCTTGTCAGTTTTCAAAGCGCTTTCATATCCTTGTGCTCAGTAAATCTTCCTGGTCCTGCGGGTAAGACAAGGAAGGAAGTACTCTTCCATTTTACGCATGTGGTAACTGAGACTCAGGGAGGTTAAGGACACGCAAGTAGAAGCAGAATCAGAACCAGACCTGTCTGGCTCCTATTCCCACATGGCCTCCAAACCCTCTTGCCACACAGTTTTAGCCCTAGACTCTCCCCTCCACTTCCTAGGGTCTAGGTATGCCACCTACCGCTTACATTGAAAACAGAAGTGGTTGTAGTGAGCTGAGCCCAGAAAGAGATGACGCAGGCTCTTCCAGAACCCGGGTCCTCTTCTTCACATCTGCCTTCTGGGGGAGCTTACAGCTCCCCTGCCCAGCCAGTGGTGACCATGACACTGTTTGGGAGGACTGGGTAGCCCCTTTTAGACTGTGGCTACTGGAGCAGACATGGAGATTGGACACTAGGTGGCAGCAGCAGTCCATGGGAAGATTCGGCTTGAGTTTGGGAAGACCACCCCCCCTCCTCCCCTCACTCCACATGATTTAGAGAAGCTCCAAGAGAAAGACCAGCCTCCAAATTACTGGAAAAGCCGGTAATGCTTGGTTTCCAGCGATGTTCAATACCTTAGGTGCTAATAGTACCCACCCCCTCTGGGGAGGGGACAGCTGAAGCAGCCTAGGATGGTGCATGCTTGCTTGGAAACACAACCTAACTTCAATTCCTCTCTTCTGTGGCCTGCCCAGCTGATCTTGACCTCTGCACCTCATCATTAAACCTCTCCCCTCTCACGTCTTCCCCAAATTCCTCTTCATCTCAATTTACCTGGGGCTTCTTATCTGCCCTAAACCATCTGGTACTACCCCACCCAACTTCCTCCCAACACTTGATTCAGACAGGGTGGGCTCATCATGCTGTGTGGCAAAACCTAGTACCAAAGGATAGGGGTGGCAGGAGTAAAAGAAAATCTGAGCTTCTTCCACCCTCTGAATGCTAAAGTCGCTCCCATGGGGGACCAGCTAGAGCAAGATGCAAAAGAAAGCCACATCTATTTGTGATAACTTTAGAATCGGGCTTTGGACCTGCAAAGGGGCCCTAACAACTTAAACCACTGCTTTCATTAATATCTGACCTTATAATACTTCCCATGCAATGACTAAATCTTTGAACCCAAGGCTTGCCTGCAAAGAGAAGCGGTTCCCAAATGGGGGCCTCTCCAGCTGGCCATGCCTGCCCCATGATGCTAGAGCAATAGGTGTACTGTTTAGAGTCGTAGGTCTCTCTCATTGCCGTTGCCCTCCCTGCCCTCCCCCATCAAAGGGCCAGTAGAGAGTGTCCCCCAGAACCCCTTCCTTTGCCCTCTGGGGGTTTCAGACTGTCCTAAAGAAGTATAGGGAAGGTGGTGAAAGGGAGCTGCAGTTGGTGAAACATCACCACCTGCCTTTGTCACACGCTGGCCATCACACTGCAGGGCCAAAGGAAGAGTCAGAAACAGGTGAGCCAAGGACAAAGGCACTGCTGGAGGAACTTTGGACGTGGGGGCAAGACAGACAAAGCCAGCGGACACAAGGCAAAGGAATGTCAGACACACAGATGAAAGGGACTAGCAGAGCACCAATCAGGGCTGATGTCGGTAGATACTGAGGACAGGACAGTGATCCTGCATTATTCATTTTGTTGTCCCCTGTGAGCCTTGCATATCCCAGTTAACATTTGTTGAATTAAAGTACCAAGGGAGAACACACGGATGCTGGGAGTGAAGGTGAAACAGAGGCCTGGGAGTCACAACTCCCTGCCACCGCCCAGAGAGTAAGTAGTGGGCTTTGGGATCAGACAATTTCTGGTCCGGCTGCGCTCTACCAGTTCCAAATGAGGGGACCTGCTGGCTCAGTCGGCTAACCAAATGAGGGGACCCGGGCCTCACTGCCCTCATCTCTAAAATGGAAGTGGTAACAGCACCATTTCACCAGGTCCTTTTGGGACTGAAGGGCCCTGCTGTGCCCAGTAAATGGCAGCAGCAGCAGTTTTCCTTCCTGGGCTGTCCAGCTACTTCCCCTTGGTAACCAGGCCCAGGCAGGGCACATTCCCATCTGTGGGGATAGGCCAGGCAGGGGGCCCGGAGCTAGGGGCTGGATAACAGATGTGACCTGAAGAGGAGGTAGGTGAAAGTGCTGAGCCCAGGCCCCTGGCCGCAGCGGGAGCTCTGAACTGTTGAATCCCAATCTTGCTTCCTGAAAAAACCAAAAAGCTCAGTAGAATTCAGGAAGGGGGGAGGGGTGCCATTTGTGGATTATCCACGACTTTGGTGCCCTGGTCGCCCTTGGACTTGTTCAGGACGGGGGTCCCTGAATGAGGAGGAAGCGGTGGTGGGCTTCGAGGTTTCTGGAGCAGCCCTCCCGTCAAAAACCGTTGTGCTTTACTCAAAAGGAAACCTTTTCAGAGAGGGAGAATGTCCCCAGACTCAAAAAGCCAGTCCTCCCCTCTCTCTTTTTCGTCTATCATTTAATTGGGGCGCCCCAGAAAGTCGCAGGCCCTTTGGCTAATCCCTTGATTCCCTATTCGACTCATTCCATTCTCAGACCCCGCCCCTTCGCTCCCACCCGCAAACTCCGCTCGAGCCAGGGCCCCCCCGCAGGGAACAAGGAACGTGGGAAACATCCCTAATCCTTGGGGAGAACCAGCACCCTTGGTAAACGAGGACGCACCCCCGCCAGAGGGGCCCGCGCGCGGTCCCCGCGGGCTCAGGGCCGGGCCG
>NW_027532008.1:2386206-2396715 GCF_008692635.1 Crocuta crocuta
GAGGAGGGAGGGAGGAGGAGGAGGGAGGGAGAGAGGGAATCCAGCTACCACCACCCAAAGCCAGCGTCTGCTTTCTGTCCTCATTTCCTTTTCCCACCCAGCTCGGAAAGCAGAGAAAGGCAGAGAGAGCGAGAGATAGAGACAGTCAGAGAGACAGACAGACAGCCAGAGAGCGGGAGGGAGGAGGGCGGAGGAGGAGCAGGAGGAGGACTACGCGGGGCGCGTTCCCTCCCNCCTCCTCCTTCCTCCTCCCTCGGTCTTTGGATTTAAAACTGCAATTTGCTCTCCAGCTTGCTGAGAATGTTGGGGGGGGGAATGAAGGGGGGACCGTGGGAGCGGAGAACAAGGCTGGATTTTAGGAACGGCGCTGGGAAAGGGGGAGACTGCGGAGGGAGGAGCCCCTCCCCTCCAACCCCCAAATCCCAAGGTTCCGCTGGTGCTCTGGGAGTTGAGGGGCGGGGACCTAATGACCCGAAGGGGGTGTGGGGCGGAGGAGGGATTTGGGGGTGGCCAGGGCCGGAGGGGTTGGGCCGCGTGCCCGGTTACCTGGCGAACAAAGTCGGCTCACTTTTGCATAAATAAATAAATAATCGCCTATCAATGCGTTTCCTCTGGGGCTCTGATTGAATCGGACCCCCTCTTCCCCAGGGGGTGGGGTGCTGAGTGACAGCTGTCAGCCCCCTGGGCCCGGAGCTGGGGGTGAATTGCTGAATCCCTATTCCTTTTGGCTCAGGGCGCCTTCTCCTGCTGGGTCCTGGTCCCCGGGCAGAGCCAGAGGGGCAGGGGGCTGGCTCTGAGTCTAGGAAATAACCTTGTTTCCTGTTCTACAGGAAAAGGGACAGCGACCCAGAGTTTGGGGGCTGGGGATGAGGACTGATGGGAGCTGGAGGGGTTCCCTAGCAGCCTGACCCCCCCCAGCCTCCTGCCAGGCGAAGGGGCCAGCTGAGGGAGGAAGGATGTGGGCCTTGCTGGCCGGAGGCGGGAGCTGGGGCTGTCCCTGAGGCGGGCAGCGGGCACAGAGCGGGAGGAGGGAGAGAGAAAGAGAGAGAGAGAGAGAAGCGGGGGCGGGAATTCTCTACCGCAGACCCTGGGGGCCAGGGCCAGATGTGGAGGGGTGGGGAGTCCCCCCTCCCTCCTAGCTTGGGGGCCCTGGGGCTGGGCTGGGAGGGGCTGAGCCTGGTGCCCTCGGTTCTGCACCAGTGCCTGACTGGCAGGGCCAGCTGAATTTGGGCCCAGGCGTCACCCCGGGAGGCAGGGCTAGGCTGCACCAGCCTGGTCCCTGAGCACAAGGAGGGACCCTTGGGGGGCCTGTGCCTGTCTGGCTGGGCAGGCGTTTCCCGCCGGACCAGTTGGTGTCAGGCGGGACTTGGCCCCAGCTCCCTGGGCAGAGCTCAGGGTGTGAGGACAAGCTTTGCCTCCGGGTCAGGGTGGCCACATTTTGTCCGCCGCTGCTGCCGCTGCTGCTGCTGCTGCTGCTGCTGCTGGCGGGGCGAGGGCATGTGCCCGGGCCTGGGCAGAGTCCTGCCAGGAGTATTTGGGGTGTTTCTATTGTTGGCTTGTTCCTGTTCCGTGTGGCCCCGTGTGTGTGTGTGTGTGTGTGTGTGTGTGTGTGTAACTGTGTGAGCTGGGGCTGTTAAGTGAAAGATTACCAGTCTGTCCATCTGCCCCACCCCCACCCCTGGCTTGGAGGCTGGGTTGCGGTGGTGAGGTGGTGAGCTGCGGGGGGGACCCCCCAGGTGGCATGTGCATGCTGCTAGCCATCTCCCTCCTTTGAGCAGATGTATATTTATTTTTATAGCAATGGAAAATCAAACTGGATAGTAAGTTGAATTCATTTTTTTTCTCCTGCTGTGTCAATAGTTGGAATAACCCCAGAGACTGGTGAACTTCTTGCCCCAGAGCTCTTACCCTTCAGAGGCTACAAAGATCAGTGAGGGTATGAGCTTAGGGGGACCAGTGGGCACCAGTCCGAACCAATGACTCTTGTCCCTCTTGGTCTGGCTCTGGGGCAGGTGCGGGGTGGGCAGGTGGTGCCCCCTCCCCAACCCCCCCCCCTCATTCCCCAGGGTGTCGTCCGGCCTCCCAGCCACCTCCTTGGTCAGTGCCTAAGCCGTGCCCAAGCCCTCGGGGACATTCTCCTGGTGGGCTCCCTCCTCCTGCCTGGGCTCCGGGCCCACGTGCTGATATTTATTTTCTGTAGTAAAATCCATTTTTAATGCCGTTACTTTTGAAATAATATAGAGAGAAACAAATGTGATGTGTTTAAGTTGCCCTCTGTGAGTTTTTAATGTGATCTATGGCTGAGGTAGTGATGGAAGGAGCTGTTGGGCTTGGAGAAATTTGGTGTCATAAAGAAAAAGAGCTCGCTGTTTATTATGGTTGCTGGGCTGGGGGGTCTGGAACAAGGTCGGGGGGCAGGGAGCCCCAGCACCCCCAGGTGCTGTGGATGGACAGTGCGGCTTCTCAGTTTGGCGGCATGCGTGGTCCACGATTATTTTGCATTGCTTCCCAGCCCTTGACTGGGACTTTGGTGAGGGGGCTTGGGAGATGGGGGGCTATTTCCCCTATTCCACCTGCTTAGATATTGGCAGGGAGGCTTCTGGACCCCCTGTTGAGCTAAGTGGAGGTGTACTGTTGGGAGGTTGGCCTTGGACCCTACAGGAGATTAAGGGATGGGATCTCCACCTGAGGTTGTGGCTGCGCTGCAGGCTTGAAGGGCCAAGTGTCCCTGGCTGGCAACTTGGGGGGGGGGGGTTGCTGTGGACGCGAAGAGCCCTAGAGGGACATTGCTGGTTCTCAGATCAGTCTAGAGCATTGACTTTGAGCCACTCCCTCCACTCGCTTCTGTTCCCCTTTGGATAGAGGCTTTCTCCAGGCAAACCTGATCTCCCTTATTTCCCTTCAGACCCCCAACGTCCCACCCCCAGGCCAACTTTTTTGTTTGTGGGATACAGACCTCTGTGTCTCATGCCAGTCACCCTAGACCAGGGGGTGCCACGCCATGCCTTCATACCAGATGACCAGACACTTCTGGTCTGGTTGAGTGAGGTCAAGCAGACTCACTATTATGGGATGGAGCCCAGCACCGTCTCTGGGTCCCCTGGGTCTCTTGGGACAGCTCCGGAGAGGGGGAAGCCAAGATGGGGACTGCAGGAGCAGGAAGGATAACATTGTTGCTAATGCCAGCAGATGGCCCCCCCAGGGAGAGAGCTGGGGGAGGGGAGGGGGGAGAGGAAAGAGACCCATAAGGCCACATGCCAGGTGGAGAGAGGGAAAGATGGTGGCAGGAGCCAGTGATGAGGGGGTGAGAGAGCAAACAGGCAGGAAGAGCGGGGATCGCAGCCCCTGGAGGCGGGGCCCAGGGGACCTAGAAGGCCTAGGCATGTGCTGCTCCCCACCCTACAGCCTAAAATGATCAAGGCATTGTTTTTGGAGGAGACGGCAAATGTCTCTGCAAAGAGGGAGGAGGACAGGTGGGATAGGGGAGAGGGAAAGACTCCCACAGAGGGAGGGAGAATAGAGAGACAGGGGGATTCCAGGAGTCACTTGACTAATGGTCCTGCTCCAGGGCAGTGGCTCCACTGTGCCTTCTCCAAACGTCCATCCTGAGCAGAGTGGAGCCATTCTTTGGACCTGGGGGCGGGGCCTGAGGCAGGTACAATGCCCCACAGGTTGTGCACTCCCTCTGGGCCAGGAGGCACCTGGGGTTTAAAGGCAGGGAACATGAAGGTTCTAGAGACACCAGGGGCATCAGCCAGCTGGACCCCCACCCACCTTGTCTGACCAGAGAAAACCAAGCCTTAGAGAAGGAAGCCATTTGCCTGGGGTCACAAATGCTTGGCAGTGCCAGGCCTGGGACCCAGGCTCTTTGCGCTCTGCCACTCTGTAGTTAGAGAATAAGAACAGCTGCAGGGGGCCTCCTGGGTGCAGAGGGGGGCTGGAGCCCGGAGAGAGGAGCAGGCGGGCACCCTTGTGGCCAGAGCCCCCCCAGGGGAGGGGGTGGTGCCGCTGTCGGGAGAGAGAGAGAGAGAGAGGGAGGGGGGGAGAGAGGAGGGGAAACAGTGAGTCAGGCTTCCAAGAGCTGAGGATGAGAGAGCCAGAGCTGGGAGGGAGAGGGCAGGGAGGACTGCTCAGAAGCTCAGAGCAGGAGGGGGCCCAGCCGGGGGCAAGGAGAGCTCTAGAGGGAGGGAGCCAGCCTCTGGCCCCGGCCCAGCAGTAGGGCTCTGCAGAGGGAGCAGCCAATGTGGACTTTGCTTGTGGTAGGTCAGCGTCCCTTTTCTTTCCCTGTGATTCCACGCCAAGTTCTCAGGAGCACTAACTGTGTCCTCCCATCCCTTCCTCAGTTTCCCCATTTACTGTGAGCCTGTGGGATTTGGACTATTCTTGGAGAGGGAGTATGGGGCGCAGAGCCAATGAGGAGGGTGCCGAGGGATGTCACTTCTAGTTCCTGGCTGTGTGCTGGAGGTACTCTGGGAGCCTGCCACTAGTGTCCCTCTTAAGTCCTCTGAATTACTGAGTGGAGACCTGGGGGTGCAGGCCATGAATGCTGGGGTGCACTGTGTGTGTGTGTGTGTGTGTGTGTGTGTGTGTGTGAGACAGAGACAGAGACAGAGAATGAGGTGCTGGTCTGGCAATGGTAGGTGAGCTACCCCGGGCCTCTCAGCATGGCCAGTGCCTAAACAGGCCCACAGGCCCCCTATGTCCAGAACCAACCTCCCCTTGGGGAGGGGGAGATACTTCTATACTTCCCCTATGTCCCTATGGGTCCAAGGCTCTCTTGAGAAGCTGGGAGGTGGGAGTAGCCCCTGTGGGAGCTGATGAGAATTGTCTATGCAGCCTTGCATGCCTAGAACTGGGACCTGAACTAGAACCATCCCCAGAGACTGCCTGGAAGAGAGGCGGTAAGGACCCCTTCCCACCCAGCTCACAAGAAACTGTGGTTCTTAGCCCCTCCCTTCTCCTAAGACCTAGCACCCCTCCCCCAACCCCTCCTTCCTGGATCCCAGCATCTCTGCCATTGGCTAGGGGATAAGGAAGGTGGGCACTGAGGATCCCTCTCCTGCCTGTCCCCCCCCTCCTTTGGTGGAGGGGTTGAAGTGAGGGTAAAGTGAGGCCCTCTGCCTCCTCGCTTACATGCACATACACAGACTCAGCTGCAATGAGGCCCTGCTTTCTCTCCTCTTTCTGCTCTGGGGTCCTTGGCCTGGGAGCCCAGAGGAGGGGCCGCTTCTGCAGCTGGCTAGCCCCGAACTCCCAGCTCAGCCCAGCTGCTACTGAAGCTTCCAGAAGCTGCAGCTCTGCATCCCCTCCCCACCCCTGAGCCAGGAGAGGCCTTTGCTGACCTGGGGGAGGGTACCTTGGGAAGCAAGTGGGCACCCTTAGGAGGACTAACACAGACAACCAGACAGATGGGTGGTGGAACAGATGGACAGAGACACCCACGCACAGGCAGACGGAGAGAGACGGACAGATGGACCAGGACGGGGAGAGACGGACAGACAGAGGTGCTGACAGAGAGAGGAGGAGTCTGAAAAATGGAAGGGCCTGGGGAGAGAGAAACAGACAGAGAGACTGAGACGTGGAGACACAGAGACACCAGAAGGGAGACAAGGTGCCTGAGATAAGAGGAGGAGAGACACTCAGAGAGAATGAGAGACAGGAAGAGATAAAGAAAGGGGGAAACCCAGACGGAGAGAAAGAGCGGGAGAGGCTGAGAGGCTTGAGGCTACAGACCACAAACAGGGATTTGATGAGAATCTGGAAGGTGTTTTCTCCTGCTTCCCTCCCCAAACCCTTGGGCCAGCCAAGTCTCCATTCCTTCCACCCCCGGCTCAGTTTCCAGCTGCTAAAGAGGTCAGAGAGAAAGAGAGAGAACAAGAAAGAGAGAAGCACAGAGAGACCCCCTCCTCCCTGCTGCTTTTGTAGGAGAAGGAGTTGCTAGAACAGTTTTCCCAGCTCTGACCCCTACTCCAAGGTGGACATGCTTCTTGTGTCAGAAAAGATCACAGTCCCCACTCACTGGGTGTGTGTCTCCTTGTGTAAATGCACCCCCATACTTATTATACCTGTGCATACAGGCCTTCACACACACTCTCACACACACACACACACACACACACACACACAGATGCTTTGTGACTTGTGTCTCTCCACCCTTGCACTTATCCTGCATCTCAGAAACGTAACTGGGGAATTCATACCTATGCTTCCTTACCCATGTAGGCAGTGACACACATGCCTCGTCATGGGCTCTCGGGCCACACGCATACACAGTCACACTCTCACCCATATGCAGTCGTACCAGAGCAGAGGGAGGGCTCCTTCTGGAGATGAAGATCACTGTTCTGGGTGGGGGTGGGGTGCCCTCTCCCTCCTCCCCGCTGGCAGGGTGGGGAGCCTGGGGGCTCTCTCAGCCAGTCGGAGCCTTCCTAGGGAGTTGGCTGGTGGGTTGGGTGGTGTGAAAGGGCTGTCTGAAAGTTGGTGAGGGTGAGTGTGTGCACGTACACACATGGGCATGTGTGTATAGGTACAAGATGGCAAGTGTCTGCTATGGTGTGTGTGAGAGAGAGGAGCAAGTGTGAGGTGGGATATGGGTGTGACGGGGAGATCCAAGGTGCGTGGAGCCTGTGGTGTGTGTGTGATAGCTACCCTGGCAGGTATGTATATGTGGATGTACGGATATGTGACAGGTATGTGTGACTACCTGGTTTCGCAGAGTGGGGGTGTATGTAGTGGGTGTACATACTTGCACGTGAGGGTACAGGGCCCTGGGGGTAGCTACATGTATGTGAGGGTGTAGGGTTATACAGATGTGACGGTGCGGGGGTGAGGGGGTATAGGCTGCGTGCACGTATGAGGGGTGGCTGCCTGTGGGAGGCGGTGAGCTTGCAGCCGGGGTTGGAGGGCTGTTTTCCAAGGCCACGATGCCGCTTGAACAGAGGCCATCAGCATGAACACATGCGAAGGGGCTCCAAGGCTCACAGTTGGGCACTGACCCACACAGACGCACAAGGACAGACATACCCGCCCCTGTCCTCCCTCTTCCTCTCTCCTGGCGTCAGTGGTTTTCAAAGGAGCCTCCATGAGGACTGTTTGCTGTGCAGTTCCCCCCACCCCCCAGCCTGTGCCTCTTCAAACACAGTGATGCCCTCCAGGCAGCTTTGTGGAGGCTCCTGCCTCAACCATCTGAAGGCAGATGGGTGGGTTGAGATCCGCTGCTGCCCCCCAGGGAGCGAAGAGGCGGCTCTGCTCCTCTGGCCTGGGCACAGGCTGAGACAGATGGATAACCCCCCCGTACCCCCCAACTCCGTTCTCCACACTCCTGCACAGGGTCTGGGGGTGGGCAGGCATCCCCGCCCCCAGAAGACGGGTTCTAGCAGGCGGTTCTGTGCAAAGGTTAGGACTCTGCCCATCATCTCCCCGGAGGGACACCTACCCTTCCACGGCCCCATCACATGTCTGCACATGGGGACCCAATTATAGCCCCTAACCCCTGAATATATAGCCGCCCCTCCCTCACTCGCGGCTCCAACACCCCTAAATACACAACCGCTCCGCCTATAAACACACAGGCCCAACACCACAAACATACCACCTCTCCACATACATCCACCTCTCTGGCATCCATCCGCCCTGCGTATGCTCACGGCCCCGCCATGCCCCGGACACACAACCGCCACACACAGACACATAGGTACAGCCCTAGTAACGAACCCAAACGCGGGTTGTTAGGCTCCCCAGCATACTCCCAAACACCCAACATCCAACACACACACACACACACACACACACACACACACACACACACACACACTTAACAACTCCCTTTTTCAACCAGCACCTGCCCAGATCCACCCAGAACCCTGCTGCAGCTCTAATACCTTCCACATCCCCAAACTCTCCGAGCAGCAACACCTCACCAGACGCATACACGGACTCTCCTCGCAGCCCCAACATCTCCCCCACCCGCAGCCCAGCACCTCCCCAAACACACCAGTCCAACCCCTGCACCTTTCCAAACACACAACCCCCCCCCCATCATGCATACGCACACTGCCCACTCTACACCCACTCAACCAAGAATGCTTCCTGCAGCCACACCGTTTACCTCCAACACGCAGACTTAGCTTGAGTTCTGGATACATCTAAACAGACGATGTCCCCCCCAGTTTCTCATGTCTTCACAGCCACGTACATGCACGCACACATGCACACGTTCTTCCCCAGCACCCCAACAGGCAGTCCTCTGTATATCCCCAGTAAGCCCCAGCTCCAGTCCTTTCCTCAGCCATCTAGGGGGCCCAGGGACAGCCCTACACTTCTCCAAGCACACACAGCAGCAGCTTGGTGACAGCCCGTGCACCTCTCAGAGCCCACAAGCGGCTCTCCCCTGCCCCCTTGGACCCCCACCTCACCCTGTCGCATACCCCACCCCTGTTGCTCTGCGGCCCTCACCCCCAGCCCCGAACAAGCCCCCTCATCCCACCCACAGCACTCTCCATCACGGCTCCCCCACCCCACCTCTGCTCTGAGGGCCCCTGTTCCCCAGACACCCTCCCAGACCACTTCAGTCAGCCCTGCACACACACTTGCTCACTCTTGTGTGCTCTCTCTCCTCTGCTGTCCAGTCCTCCCCCACTTCCCAGGGCCTCCTCTGCCTGGGGAGGCACCTCCACCCCCTTCACAGCCCCAGGCCTTTCATTCCTGGACAGTGAGCCTGTACATCTGGTTCAAAGCTGCCCCGCCCGAGACCCTGCCCTCTGGGCACCCTGGCCTGGGCTTTAGGGGTTTGGGGCCTCTTTGGGGGCTCTTGGCACCTGGTCACCCTGGCCTCTCAGCCAAGAACTCTGAGTACCCAGCCCTGCCCTGGATTTGGCATATATGTTGGGAGGGGGGAGGCAGGGGGATTTGCCCCCAGCCTGCACATTCTCAGGTGCTTGCCAACCCCCCATCCCCCCTTGGCTTACCTGAGAGGGACATTGGGCCTGGGGCTTCAGGGAGAGAGATGGGTGAGGTGTTGGCTTGACATACTCCCCNAGTTCCGACAGTGAAGGTTACTTTACTAGATGCATGATTTTAAACGGAATCTCCACCATCTGTTCCACCCCCTAATTACAGATGCACAGAATCCGCCTCAGAGGGCAGCATGAGGGGAGTGATTTAGAGGCTGAGCTGCTTCTGCCTGCATTAGGGCTGGGGAGATTGGGGGGGGTGCTCTGGGTATTGCTCACAGCACCCCCCCCCCACACACACATCCCATGCCCTTCCCAGGGGCCCCTTATGCCTCTTCTCTTGCTAGGGAAAGGCTCATAGAAAGTTTCCCCTGACCCCCAAGACCTGAAAAAGGTAGCAACTGCAATACTGAGGGAGGGGTCCCCAAGACATTGCCTGTGTCCCACGCCCCAAGTCCTGGGATGCAGGCTCCATTAGAGCCTTAAAAAATTCAGTGGATCGATCTCCTGCCTGCCTCTTTGCCCTGGGGAGCCACAGACTCCAGCCTGGCCCAGCCGTCTGGCCACCCCAGGGGTAGCAGGGGACTGGTGAGGGAGCGAGGGTGTCAGAGCAGAGGTGGGGGCCGCTAGGTTCCGGCCACAGAGGACGTGGGCAGACCCGCCAAGACCCGCCAGGTGTGTTTGCGCATATGTGCCCATCCGCCTTGGTGCAGCTGGCATACCGGACTAGCACTGGGGACCGGAGGGGATGGGCCAGCACCTGGGCCTCAGGGTCCCGAGAGACACTGGACCGTGCACACTCTGAGGACTGGACCACCTTTGCCCCATAGGTGCCGGGGACCTGGCCCTCAGCCTGCTTGGCGGTGGCAGTGGCGGGCACACTGCGGTAGACGCGGGAGCATTCACTGCAGGGAGAAAGGGAGCGAGGTTGGGCTGGAGGAATTTTAAAGATTGCTGCAGGCAGGAGGGTCTCTGGAACCCCGTGGAGCGGGCAGTCATGCAGAAGTAATCCTATCGCTGCCTGCCTGGAGGAGTGGAGGGGAGAGGGGGGCAGGGAGGGAAAGGCTGGAGCTGCTGACCCTTTCCCACCTCAGCCTCTGCCCCAGCCGGCTGTGGGGGGCGCCGGGGACCCCAGGGGCCTTCCCTGAGGAGGCACCTTGGCTTCTCCATTCCACTGTGGCCTATGCCCCCTGGAGGGGCAGCGCCACAGCTGTTGTTCGGCTCCAAGCTCCGGGTATTATAAATAATGCAGCTCAGAGGTGGGGGCCAGCTCAGCCCCCGGTCACCTTGGGTCACCCAGTGTGATGTCTCCAGCTGGCAGCCCTGTGGCAGAGCCCCTCTCCCTTCCAGCCTGCTCCTCCTCTTTTGCTGTGTGAGCTTGGGCCAGAGGCCCAGCCTCTCTGGGCTGGGGCCCGGGGCAGAGGAGTATGGAAGAACCCAGAAAGCCCTGTCCTTTTGTCCCACCCCCTAGCCCTCACAGGGTAACTAGTAGCTGCCTCAGCCAATCCTGGCTGGAGATGGCTGGCCTGCTGTACAGTTGGGGGGGGGGGGGGGGGTG
>NW_027532008.1:2396874-2403080 GCF_008692635.1 Crocuta crocuta
CTTACCCATTCTGGCTCCTCCATTTTGCAGATGGAGTAACCGAGTCCAGAGAGGGAAGGATGGCCAAGGCCAGCCAGCTGATGAACCCCCTCCTTCCTGCCCCATTCTGCTGTCACTCAGGCTCTTCTCAGCTTCAGCTCGGCTAAGAGCAGGGCCTGGGGGGTGGGGTGGGCGGGGGATGTTTGGGAAAGTGGTTGCGGCTGAGAGGTTGCCATGGCGATGCTGCAGGATGCCGAGCTGAAGTGGGGGTCCTACAGGGTCTCTGGGGCCCCCAGCTCCACACCCCTGTGGTCTTCTCCCCATCTTCTGCCCCCCACCCAGATGCCTGTCAGGCAGCTTCGGTGACAGGCTGGGTGGGTGACAGGTGGTGCAGGTGATGGGCTGGGTGGGTGACGAGCTGGGTGGGTGACAGGTGGTGCGGGTGCGAGGCAGGCAGGTGACAAGCTGGGTGGTGACGGGCCCTGCTGATGACAGGCAGGGGGTGTGGTTGGCGAGGATGCTGTCTCCTGGCTGGTGGCCTGTTGCAGCCCCCCACCCTCATCCGTGTGCACACACGATAGACTCTGGGCGCAGAGCTTGGGGCTAAGATACTAATGAGGCTTATTACGTGTGGAGGGGCAGGTGCCCAGGCTCACTAATGAGAGGCTTTTAACAAATAGGGGAGACAGCTGGGGGCTTCGAGGAATTTGGCTGGCCCTCCAGAGCTGAGGCCCTCAGGGTCCCAAACTGGCTGGAGGATGGCTACCCTCCTCCGCTACCCTCTGGCTGCTTGCGTTTCTGCTAGTATTACCACAGTCGTGAGAGTTACCATTGTTCAAGCTCTTGCTACACTGCACCAAGCCCTTACGTGCATCATCTCATTTCGGCTCCACGGTTATAGGAGGGAGGCACTGTTACCCACTTTGCAGATGAGGAAACTGAGGCCAAAAGAAGGCAAGGGACTTAACACGGTTTCTGGTGCAGCTGGGATTTTAGTTCAGGTCTTTCTTCCCCCAGAGACCATACCCTTAAGCACCCTGTTGGTAAAACTCAGTAGAACTCTTGGTCCAGACTCAGAGCCTTTTTCAAGGCCTCGGTTTCACTCTTCTGGAAAACGGATGTGTGGTGGAGGGGTAATCACCATAAGCTTCCCAGCTCTGACTTCCCATCTTCAGGGACTCCTCCAGGCAGCTGCCCCAGACTCACCCCATGTAGCCCAGATTCTGGACTGGAGAGAGGGCAGGGCTGAGTGCTGAGGGAGCTGAGCTGAAGAGGGGACACCTGGGATATGTGAGCCACTTCCTGTATTGTGCAGTGTGGAGGCTGAGGCCTGGAGAGCAGCAACCGCCCAAGGTCACACACCCAGTGAGCTGTAGGGCCCCATGGGATCCCAGGTCTCCTGGCCTGTTGAAAGGGCGGGGCTGGGTGTGGTGCCTTGGCTGGGAGGCTCACCTCCTCCTGGGCCCCACCCACCAGCCTTAGCTTCTTGCCTGGAGTCTGTGAGCCCCCAGATCCTGGGAGGGTGTAGGGGGCTATTGGCTGCCTCTTTAGGGCCATGCCCCCTCCCAGTCAATCTGGGTCCCTAGTGTCAGTCGAGCCCCCCCTTTGGAACCCATTGGGGTGGAAACTCCCTGGCAACAGCTGATCAGCTGATTGATGGGTTAGGGCCCTGATATTGGCCTGGGGCCACAGCATGACCCTGGAGGGACTGGGCTGGGGCTGGGGGCTTGGAGGAGAATTTAAAGAAGAATTAGGCTCATAAATCTTGGAGCCATTTACCTCTCCTCCTCCTTGGACCTTACTCTTACCAAATCTGTTGCACATCCAAGGCGGGGGGTGGGGGGGGTGGGTTGAGGGAATCCACCTTCCCATTCCCCTTACCTTCCAAATGAGGCCCAGCCCCTCCTGAAATCGTACCCCCCTATAGGGAAGAAAGAGTTGCAGCCACTGCTGTTGGGCAAGGTTAAGACCTTGTGTCTCCAGACTACTGCATTTGGCCTCTGATTCATAGTGGTAGGTAGGGCAGAGGGCTTCCGTGCCTCGGTTTCCCCAGCCTTGAATTTGAAATCCTCTCTTTATGCCTGACTGCTCAATCAGGAAGGAGCATTTAGACCAAGGGGGATTTCACAGCTGCAGGACACATGGCCCTGTCCTCAGAAGCCCCAGTCTGAGATGAGAAGCACAGCCCTTGCCTTGGGAGCCCTCAAACCCAGAGGCGAGGTCTAGAACCCAGGCTGGGCGTGTGCTGAGGTTCAGGTAGGGAGCGGGTGCTCCCGGATGGCTTTCTGAAGCAAAGGCTGAGGCCAGGGGCAGGCCAGAGGAAGGGTAATGGTTTGCCTCCAGGCCTGGAGAGCCAACTTTGGTTTCAGGTTGGGNGTGGGAGGAGGGGGCAAGGGGTGACGGTCAGGGGAAGAGCCTGGAAGTGTCTGGCTTTCCCACAGGCCTGGGCAGCAGCAAGCTGAAGTTCTGGGGCCCTCCTGGCTCCCCGGGGAACCCACTGCTGCCTGGCCCTGGGGACCCAGGCGTCCTGGCGGGTGAGGGCGGGTCTCCAGCAGGCGCCCTGCCAGACCCCGCAGCCTGCTCACCAGGAATCTTGTTGCTGAGAGATGGAAAATCCCGGCCGGGCCTGCAGCTCATCCCTCCCCTCCGGGAGGAGGAGGGGCCCAGAGATTCCTTCCTGCATTCCCCCTCCCATTTGGGGCAGGGCTCTCCTTGGTAGTGGGTGGGGCTGGGGGCCCCAGGACAGGCCTCTAAGGCTCTGGGTCACATGTCCTGGAGCCCAGCCCAGCCCAGGCCGCAATGGGCACCAGGGCACTCTGGAGGCAGAATGGGCCTGGTGCGGATGAGGAGGGGTGGGGGTGGGGTACTGAAGCCAGAGGGGGCCTGGACCGGGGGGCTGAGCCTGGCCCTGGCCCCGCTCACTCCCCCAGGGTGGAGGGTGAAGAGTTGGTTCTCTCCTTGGACAGGAAGACGAATGATCCCATTATGGGAGCGTGATTTTATTCCACGTGTCACGGAGTCTGAGATTAACTTGCTCACCAGTCTGTGACAAACCCCTCACACCCTCACACCCAACACGCGCACACATACACGCACAGAGACACACACATATCCTTGGTCTTACGACGCACATCCCACAGGCACAGATAAACATTGCCACAGCACAACACACAGCATAGTCTCACGGAGGTACAAGAAAACACGCGCATCTAGACCCGCAGCCTCCAAAGCACATTCCCTCACTCACACCAAGGCCACATAGACCCACAGCTGCAGACAGGCAGTCCAGGGGGACGCTCGCAGCCCTACTTGGACAGGCACCGATCAAGGGCACACAGTGCCCCGTAGACACAGATACACTTAGACACACACAAGCCAGACACAGTCATGCGGACAGGCATAGACCAACAGCCACACACACCGAGACAAAGGCCCAGATGCATCCAGAGACAAAGACAGGCACAGACACACAGCCGGCAGTGCGCACACAAGCACAGGCGTGCATACCCGGACACAGACAAAGACAAATAAATGCCCAGAGGTTTTGCCGTGGACAGATGTAAGGAGCACGCACATCTGGGCCTCCTCGGCCTCCCTGCCCAGGGACGTGGTAATCTGGCGCCTGTGGCTCCAGGGAGAACTCTGAGGAATCTCTCAGAGCCCCCCACCCTGGGCCCAGGGCCAGCCCCCACCTCTGGCACGGGGCCCACGGCCGAGGCTATGGCAGCCACACCCTCAGTAGAGCTGTGACATCTCTTACCTTACCTTGCCTGTTGGACACACACAGGCACACCGTCTCCCCCTGCACGTACTTACATACCCGCCCCATGCCCACACGGAGTTTCTCACCACCCCTTAGGTGTTCCCTTCTTGCTCCGTGTCTTTCTCAGTCACCCCCACCCCCGCAACCCCGAGCACACATGCACGACCTTGGACACCTACACCCACAGCCCTCATGATACACACCCTCACCTTTCCTCACACAGACCCACACGACTCAGGCACACGGGCTCTCTTTCACGTGCACCCTTCCCTTCCCACGCGGACCCCCACAGGCCCATATACGTGTGCTCCTTTACATCCCCACCTTCTCTCTCACGGACTCATTCACAAATGCAGCGCGCGCACACACACACGCTCCCCCACATGCATCCTCACCACTTTCTCACATGCGTGCATGCGCGCGCACACACTTTCAGAGCCTCCCTCACACCATCGCTTTCCTTCCTCTGTCTCTCACAAACATTCCCTCTGCCAAGAGTGTAGCTGTGCCGCAGAACAGCCCCTGACAGCATTCGTCACTGTTCTCCCCCGCGTCCTTGGCCTGCCTGGCCTCAGTCCCTTCCCCTCCACCTCCAGCCCTGTACACTGTGGCCTTGTGCTCTTCTGTCATTTCTCTGTTTAGCCAGCAATTATATACGGAGCATTCGTTCAACAAATGTTGATTGAGCACGGATTATAGGTTAAGCACTGGGGACACGGGTCCTTCCCTCATAGAGCTCTCAATTTTGTGACCAGTTTGTTTGTTGCTTCCCTCACCAGACGAGATTTTAAGGTAACCCTTGGACCTGTATGTTGAGGGATGTGTAGGCATTCACAAGAGGAAATGTATGGGGAAGGTATTCCAGACAGAGGGAACAGCATATGCAAAGCCTGGAAGTAAATCAAGGTATGGTGTGGTAGGCAAACGGGGCGGTGTTGAGAAGAGACGCTGCATAGAAGGTAGGAGCCAGGTGTCACGGGGTTTAGCTGCTGGGCTCACAGACTTGGATTTGTCTAGTGAGCCACAAGGAGTCGTGGGAAGTCCTTAAGGACAAGATAAGGTGGGGAGAGACTGGAGGCAGGGAGGCTAGTCGAGAGGCTTGAGTAGTACAGACGGGAGATGATGGTCTGATCTAGAAGAGGCAAGTGGCATGCAAGAGGAGGCTCATTTAGCCAGTTCTTTCTTCCAGTTCTTTCCTGTGTGACCTCCAGAAAGTCACACACCCTTTAAGCTGGATCCACCATGTGAGGATGGGACAGTACAGGAGCCGGGCTTGTAGTCAGTGTTCAACCAGTGATAGCCATTGTTGTCATTAACAGCAGGGCACGGGGGACATCCGATGATGAGGAGATTTACTGAGCCCCTACTGAGTGCTGGGTACTCTGCCAGGTGCTGGGGCCCAGAGAGAGGGGAGGTGGTCTGCAGCTCTGGGTAGCTCAAGCTCTGATAGCCACGGCTCACGCATACAAGATCGCGCTGAGCGTGGGGATGGAGGCGAAGCGCCCTGGAAGATTAAAGAAGGATGAGGCAGCACCCGTCAGGGCTCCGGGTGGCTCATGAAGGAGCCGGCATTGAGCCAGACCCTAAAGAGGCTGGTTGAACTTGGGCCAGCCGAGGTGGAGGGAGGAGCTTCAGATAAAGGGAACCGAACAAACAACAGCCTGCAGGCAGGCCAAGGAGCCTAATCTGGCTATTGTGTGGAACACAGGACCCCGGAGTCTTGGGAGGGGGTTATGGAGGAGGGCCCAGGCGGCTGGGCGGAGGGGTGGTCAGCATAGGGTTGAGCCACACTCTAGAAACTGATTTGGTGGTGGTGACACGGAATGTGGCCATTATGTGGCTAAGCCATCGGGTGACCTCAAACAAATACCGTGCCCTCCTCGGTCTCAGTTTCCCTAGCTGTGTGATGAGGTGGTTAGGGTTGAGTGGGAGGGAGTTCTGGTATCATGTCCTAGGGTTGGTCTAGCCACCTTTGCAGGACATCATCTGGCCTAGAATTCTGGGCCTCACCAGTGTGTCCTTCCTGGGCATTCTGAGCAAAAGAAAGGAACAAATTGAGGGGTTCCCCAGAGACAGATTTGGGGGCCCTCTGAGTGAGGGACCAGGAGCTCAGCATGGAAAAGGGGCATCTTTACCAGGATCAGAGTCCGAGTCCCAGAGGTAACCCAGAAGAGAAGGCCAAGGTCCCTCTTCCCTCCTGCCCTGGTGGTGGATGTGGGCCATGTGCCCAGGAGGGCACAGTGCCCAGTCCCTGGCCCAAGGGGTGTCAGGACCCTTCCTGCCCTCTCAGGGAGGAGCAGGGCTGGAATTCAGGAATGTGGCCCAGGGCTTGCAGTCCCCTGGGGGTGAGGAGCCAGGAGGCCCATCTCAGGGTGGCAGATGGAGGTAAATGCCTGTGGGTTCCACCGTTGACATTTGGGGTTGCCAGGAGTTGGGGTGTAGGGTGGGTTCTGGTGACACCACC
>NW_027532008.1:2403102-2411210 GCF_008692635.1 Crocuta crocuta
GGTAATCGTCTATCGTAACTTGCTGCTGCTGGCTCCTCTTCCTTTTCGGAGGGGTGGAAGGCCAGGCCAGGTGATCGCTGAGTTAGCTCTGGGGGAGAGGGAGAGCCCTGGGGGTACGTTCCTTTTTCCCTTTGCCCTTCTCAACCCAGGGGTCTTCTCCACTCTCCCTGGCTCTCCTCCAAGAGGCCCTCCCCACGCTCCTCACTTGTGGTGCCTCCAACCCTTCCTCCTCTCTCCCCAGCTTGGCCTCAGGGCTTCATGTGTGGTAACTTGGTGAAGAGAGGCCAAGGCCCCTGCCGATGCCCCAGTGTGTATATTTTAATGTCATAGGGTGATGGTTTAGAGGATAGGGAGCTTGGCTTGCGACCCAAGCAGCACTTAGAGACTGGTTTAGGAACCCTTCAAAGTGGGGGGTTCTGCTTTTGACTAGCAGCCCCCTTCCCCACTCCAGTGCCCAAACAGTACACCCGTTTGTGTGGTCAGGCCTGTAGGACCTTAGAATGTCCACCCACCTGCAAACACATCCACAGCATGTTTTCAGTTATTAGTTATTCTCTAAGATGGACCTCCAGGGGAGAATTATCCCCTGTAGAGATGAGGAAATGAGGCTCAGAAAGGCTAAGTGACTTGCCCAAGGTCACACAGCAACAAAGAAGCAGGGCCTGGATTCCGGTTGTAATCCCTCTGGCTGCATAGAAAGAGTTAACAGTTGGAGGGAGGGGAGGGGAAGTGGCTTGGGGATTAGGGTAGGGGGGATTAGGTCCGAAGTCTGATGGAGCCAGGAAGTGGGGTCCTCTGGCTTTGGGGGATGTGAGGAGAGCAGTGGGTCCTTGCCACAAGGGACTTCCCGAGGTGTGAGGTCTCTGCCACGTGTTTCCAGTTCCCTGGGTGTCTTCAGTTGTCTAGAACTGGGGTTTGCTCGGTCACTTGCACTGGTGGAACCCTACTTTTATTTAGCAAACACAAAGCATTTCCCCATATTCCAGGCACACTCTTCTAGCTTTATAAATGGATGTTCATTTCGTCAGTATAGCAGCCCTATTATGAAGGTCCTAATTTTACGTATCAGAAAACAGGCTTCAAGGGGCACTTGGGCGTCTCAGTTGTTTAAGTGTCTGACTCTTGATCTCGGCTCAGGTCGTGATCTCGTGGTTCGTGAGTTCGAGCCCTACATCAGGCTCTGTGTTGATGATGCAGAGTCTACTTGGGATTCTGTCTCTCCTTCTCTCTGCCCATCCCCCACTTGTACGCACGCACATGCACTCTCTCTCTCTTTTTCAAAATAAATAAACATAAGAAAATTTTTAAAAAAGAAAACAGTCTTTGAAAGGTTGAGTAACTTGCCCAAGGTCCCATAGCTAGTACCTGGTGGACAGGTGCTGGGATCCAGAGTCCTTGTTCTGAACTACCATACTCCCCTGCCCTCTTAATGCTGTAGGTGGGAGATAGGAGCCCTGAATTCCCTGGAGATGTGGCATCTTTGGGGAGCCTCTAGTCCAAGTTGAAAGGGAGATCTGGTCCCACCCTCGCCAGTCCCAGGTCTGCTAAGGCAGGCAGATCCCACAAATCAAGACCTGATTTGTAGGAGAAGCAGTCAAAGCATCAGGTGGGCCTGGCCGGGAAGCACCCATCAACAATTAGGAAGCCTCCGGTGGGGCCTGGATTAGGCGGGCTGCAGTGCTGGCCATGGGGGCGGACAATGAAGGTGGGCCTCGGATTGTGCCCTCAGAGAGCTTGCTGTCTGGGAAAACAAGGCAGATGTGTCTGAACAGTTATCAGCAGTTGTAGAAGACAACCGGAGGAAAACCTCACAAAGCACGATGCAGACAAAAAGAGTTGGAGCTTTGGACCCCATGTAACCTTAGTTACCTGACTCCCTTCTAAGCCTCAGTTTCCTCATTCATCAAGGGGAAATAAAAATGGCACTGACTCTATAGAGTTTTATGAGGTTTGGATGAGATAAAGTGTGAAGGGCGCTCTGGACCAGGGGCTCAGTGAACACCCATCTCTAGATGCTGAGAGTCAGTCTCTGGAGAAGGAAAGGGTCCCGCCCCTGGGGCTGGCATTGGAGATGAGGATGGGAATGGTGAGGATGACGAAGGTAACAAGAGTCTCACCTTTGGAGTCAGGCTGCCTGAGTTTAAATTTCAGACATGATGAGTCGCTTACCCTCTCTGGGTCTTGATTTCCTTGTCTGTAAAATGGTATTATAATAGTGCTCCGCCCCCATAGGGTATTATGAGAATTAAACTCGTTAATTCATTTATTCAGTAAGCAATAGGCACCAAATATATTGCTACTCACTGCAGATAATAAGTGGTCAGTACATGTTAACCATCTTACTATCATCATTCATATTGGGAGTGGCTGTTCAGGGAGGAGGAAGAGGCTGAGGCTTTTAGAATGGAGACGAGTGACACAATAAAATACCAAAGAAGTAACAACAGGCTTAATATTTATTGAGCGCTTACTATGCACCAGGCACATTAGCTCATGGGGCAGGTACTTGTATAATCTCCAGTTTGCAGATAGGAAACAAGTTCAGAGAGATGTGGTGAAATGCCCAGAGAAACACAGCTAATAAGGGGTAGAGCTGGAGACTGAGAGACTCAAAAGCCAGGCTGTTAAATCACAAAGCTATAAACCTGCTTAAGAGAGGTCGTACGGTGGGGGCAGTGACCCAGCAGAGGAAGGAGGGAGAGACCTTGCCAGGAGAGGGACAGAAGTGGGCAAGGCCTCCAAATTCAGGAAACAGTGAGGGAATGGACCAAGTCAGTGTATGCTCCCCCGGTGGGTCCCCAGCAGTAAACAAGATATGGGCTCAGGGTAGGGACCAAGCGAAGACTGGAAGAGGTCATCTTGAGAAATGGGCATAACTGAAAGTGATGGGGGGAGGGGGAGCAGTGCATTCCAGGCACAGTACACAGTGTCAGCAGAGGCCCAGAGGTGAGAATGAGAAGCATGGCTTGGGGCTGAGAAGTGGAGGAAATGGCTAAGAGAGGGTCAGAATGAGGGTTGGGAGGACTGATGGCCTCAGGGGCAGAGGGAGAGTGACAGCCCCAGGGAAATTGGGAGGGTGACAGATCTGAGAGGCTTAGCTAATATAGAAATAGAAATCCCCCCCCCACCCCCACCCTCCCGCATCTGGACAGGAAATAGAGCATAGTGATCAAGAGGGCAGGCTCTGGAGTCAAATTCTAGCTGGGCTGCTTCCTACCCTGGGATCAGAGCAGGTTGCTTGGGGCCTCATTTTCAAGGTGATGAGTAGTGTTGGCACCCATCTAAGCTGGGACGATCTGTCTGTGAGACAGATCTGTGAGAAGGGGTCAGCACGGTGCCTGGCGCATGGTGAGCACTCGATTCTTTCATTCACTCCCCAACTACCAAGTACACATTTAGTGCCAGGTACTTTTCTAGGGCACACAGCAGAGAACAAAGTAGAGAAATCCCCCTGCCCTCAAGGAGCTTACGTTCAGAGGGTGAAACAGTTAACACCAAAATAAAGTAAAATACATGGTGTGTTAGATGTTGATAAGTGCCGAGGAGAAAAACGAAGCTGGGAAAGGGTTTGGGGAGGGCCAGGTTTGCAGGGTTAAATACACTTATAAATGGAGGTTAGTGTTAGTATTATTTGTATAGCAGGTTTTAGTAGAAAAAGCACCTTCCCGTTTATAAGGCGTTTTTCCTTCATGAGACTCACTCAAGGTGTAGGTATTGCTGTGCCCCTTTTATAGATGAGGATATTGAGGCTCAAAGAGAAGACTGACCCAGGAGTCACAGCTACGAGGACGGTGCTGACTCGCTAGGACTCTAGGTGACAAGACAGTGTTATTCCCGAAAGTCTAGAGGGCAGAAGGAGAGAAGGGCTAATGGGGGAGGCCATGGACAGTGGGTGAGGTGGGTCAGTGTCCAGGGATGGAGCTGAGCCGGAGAGCAGGGGCAGAGGCCTGCTTCCTGGAGGCAGAGCTGCAGTCAGCATACCCCAGCATGGCCTGAGCAGGGGGAGTTCAGAGAGCGGCTGGACCCAGGGGCGACCCTGAGGGCAGAGCGGGGGCAGCAGGCTGGGCCTGAGACACTGTGTGATTGAGCAAAGGGGCAGAATCTGTCCAGAACTGAGTGACTGTGTGGGTGGGACGGAGGCCGCGGGGAGGGGAAAGGGGAGAGGAAGAAGTTAGCTCCGCTGACCAGACAGGAGGCCCACAACAAGGAAGGAGGTTGGCGGGGGCCAGAGCCGGCCGTGAAGGCTCTTGAATGTCAGGCTAAAGTCCTCGGCGGCAGTAGGGAGCCATTACAGGTCTTGGAGCAGGGACATTGTGTCGTGGGAATAGCACTGAGGAAGACGAATGTGGCGCTGGGTGGAGGAGGCTCATTGGAGGCATTCTGGAAGTGGGGAGCCGGCCGGGGGGCTGTCCTAGCTGAGCAGGGGAGAAACAGCTAGGTCAGATTGGAGAAACAGCTTGGACTAGTGGAAAGAAGGACCTGGGAAACAAATTCCTGACGGCTAGCCTTGGGTTTGCCTTGCGTTTTCTTTCTTTCTTTTTTTTCTTTGGCCTCACATTTTCTGAGGGGCCCTGGCTAGTCCTTTCCCGTTTGTGTGCCCCGGTTTCCCCATTTGGGTTGAACTAAAGATCCCTCTCTCTTTTTTCTTTCTTTTTTTTTTTTTTTTTCCCTAAACATTTGAGCAAAGGATCCATTTTGAGAAGACGATGGGACTTCTCTTCGGAAAAATACCAAAAAAATTTGGGGCTTAAAATATTGGGAGGTTTACAGACCTGCCCAAGTCCATCCATGGAACCGAACTAGGGGATCAATAGTAAGAAAAACAGCAGCTGGCATTAAATGCTTATTACAGGCCAGGGGGCTTGGCAAAGTGATAGACATCATGACCTTGTTAAGTCCGCTCAACAACCCCCTATGAGGTAGGTACCATTATTATTATTCTGTTTTACAGATGGGGAAACTGAGGAAGCCTAGAGAGGTGGAGTGACTTGGCCAAAGTCAAAGCTGGAATTGGAGCTCGAGAGCCCGAGATCATCACCGCTAAAATTAAGGCTAGGATTCTAGGATGGAGGAACGGGACTTGGCAGGGAGGGGGCAGATGTGGGGGGATTTTCAAAGAAAGCTGTGGAAAAGCAGAGCTAGAGGTGAACTGTGGAAAAGGAGGATAGTGGTACCACTCAGTCCCGGGGTGATAGGGGGTTGGAAGTGAGGAGCTAGAAATGAAGACTCCCCAGTCTAGCTCCTGGGGGGTTGGTATCTGTCCCACATGACTCCCAGCCAAGTGACTTGCTCTGGAGCCTACTGGGAAGAAGTAGGGCATGAGGCTAGTCTGTCTTCGAGGTCAGATTATGCTCTGCCCCCTTGGCAAGGGAAGGCTTACTCTTGACTCTTGACTCTTGACTCAGCCTCCAGGGCTGTCTCTGGTATCTACCCTCCCTTCCCATTCCCAAGGCCATTGAGAAGGGCCAATGGGCTTTGATCCCTCTAGGGGAGTTCAGAAGTAGAGATACCCTTTCCATCCCAGAAAAGAGTACTGGGGCCCATGTCCTGAGATCAGAGTGGAATCTGGACCCAAACAGCATGTGGTGCATGTTAGGTTCTGTTTTAGATCCTGGTCATCAGTACCATCCAAAAGGAGGTAATCTAGATTAGACGAGGCCATAGTCTTAGGCCAGAATCTAAATTTATGATGGGTTGGACTTGGTCATCTAGAACAGAGGTTGGCAAACCTTCTGTAAAAAGTTCGATAATAAAAAATTTTAGGCTATAGACCATTGGGTCTTGGTCATGAGTACTCAACTCTGCCATTGTACCTTGAAAGCAGTCATAGACAATGCATAAATGAATGAACATGGCTGTGTTCCCCTCAAACTTGAATTATAAAAACAGAGCAGGTTGGATTTGGCTCTTGGGCCATAGTTTGTTAACCCTTGATCTAGAACCTCATTCTTCCTAAGGATGTCTAGATCTTAAATCTTACTAGACAGTGATCTAAGCAGTTAAGGTTGTAGTGTTAGGCTATCAGGCTGGTTAACATGGAAGATAGTCTAGACCACACTCTTGCTGGGAGCTAGATATTGGGAATTGGTGAGCAAGAAATGTAATAGACAGTGGTTTAAAGCAGACTAAGCTGTAATCTCTGGCTGGGCCTAGATTCACAGAAAGCTGGGGTGGGGTGGTGTGGGGTGGTGAGATTTAGACCAACACATAAGGTTGTGGTCTGAGTCTAGGGAAGTGGGTGAGCTAAAGCCACACAGATATTGATCTAGAGCAGGCAAAGTCTTGGCCCTAAGCCAGAGTACCATATGATCTAGAACAACACTGTCCAATAGAAATGTAATGGGAGCCATATATGTAATCTAAATTTTCTAGAAGCCACATTAAACAAAGTTACAAGAAAAAAATAAATCAAATAAATTGATGTTAATAATGTATTTCATATAACCCAAAATATTACTGTTTTAACATATAATCGTTATAAAAAGTATTGAGATAGTTTCCGTTTTTTTTTTTCTTCTTCATATTAGGCTTCCAGATCTGATGCATATTCTGTGCTTACAGCACATCTTAATTCCAACTAGCCACATTCCCAGTGCTCAAGTTAGTTTCTACCTTATTGGGCAGCACACGTTTAGAAATGGGCTTTTCTTTGGGACCAGGATCCAGAGGAGTCATGAGCCAGAATGATCTGGAGTGAACAGAGTTGGACACTCCAGAGGTTATACTCTTAGCAGACTTGAAGTGAGTATAGATTGGCTCACCCTATGAGAGCATCCAGGCTCTGGGTTCAGAGTTGGATGGGTTCTCTCCTTTGCAGTCCTGACCAAGTGGCCTCCAGCTTTTCCCTCCCTCATCCAGTGTCACCTCTGACCCTGGAGTCTGGGCTGGCCTGGCAGGTGGGGGTGGGGCAGGGTAGCAGCTGGACCCTTGAGGGAACAGGAGCTCCACCCCTCCAAGCCAGCTGCTGCCAGCCTTCCTGGACTGACTGTGTGGAAACAGGGGGCCCAGAGACAGAAATAAACTGCCAGGTTTCCGGGGCGGAGTGGGGGGCCTGCCAGCCTTTGTGCTTCCTTGCTGGGGAGGGGGGGCAGGAAGCAACTCCATACCCTGTCCCAGGCTGTTACCCCTCTGTGCCATCTCCCCTCACCCCCAGGTGCCTTCGTTCCCATGGCTCTGAGGCTAGGCTAAGTCTAGAATTTGGTGGGTTAGTGAACCCTGCGGGCCCAGGAGCCTGGGTGGGACCCTTGGGAACAAAGTGGGATTCCCCAGGGCCCTAGACAAAGCTTTGTGGCCATGGGGATAGTACCTATGTGCTCATTTCAGGACCCCATCCCAGGAAACCTGCTAGCTACCCCAGGGCAGAAGCTGAACAGATTCAGAGGGCTGCCGTGGTGTTTTAATTAGACTAGGAATTGGAAGATGTGCGTTGGATGCTCATCTCTGCCACTAACTGGCAAATCACACTTTGAGCCTCAGTTTCCTTCCCTCTAAGAAGGGGGCAGTGTTTGTCCTGCTGGCCTCAGGGCACTATAGTTCAATAGTTAACTCAGACTCTGGAGCCAAAGTTTATCTGACTCTGGCCTCTGCCGTTGTGTGAACTTTAGCAGGTCTCTTAACCTTCCTGAGCCTCAGTTTCTTCATCAGTAAAAAGGGGATATTACCTACTTACGGGAACCTTATAATCAAGTGAGTTAATACACGCAGGGCAAGTACTCAGTGTTGGCTATTACCATTGGGCAGTTGATAAGGTCAGGCCGGTTGTAAGGAAAATGCATTATTCACATGCAACGGATTCTTTCCCTGTAAAGAGTTCTCTCGGACCCCCTCATTTTATAAATGGAAAAACTGAGGCCCTCAAAAGGGAAGGTGTTTTGCCCAAAGAGAGGCACACAGCAAGTGAAACCTTTATTTGGTACCCACCATAGAAAGCCTGGTAGCACATCCCCAGTTTACAGGTAAGGAAATCGAGGCCGATGATTGGCCACTGGTGCACAGTGGCGCTATCCAGTGAGGCCTGAGTCCGCCGCTGGGGAGGGAGTGCCCAGGCCGTCTGTGTTCACCCGAGGTGGGGCGTACAGGTAGCGGGCGCCCTGGAGCCGCCGCCCGTG
>NW_027532008.1:2411768-2412036 GCF_008692635.1 Crocuta crocuta
GCCGCGCGGCCGGCTGGCATCTGGCTCTCCTTCAGGGAGCCTTGGCAGCCCGGACTGCGCGCTGCGCCGGGATGATGGAGAGCTTCTGGAATTTCCTGCAGCTGGAGAGCGCGGCCGGCCGGGGGAGCGGGCTGAGCGCGCGGCTCGGGAAGGGGCGCCTCGAAGCCCGACCCTAGGGGGCGCCTCCGCGGCGAGGGCTGTGGGGGGAGATCCCTCTACCGGCCCCCAGGCCGCGGGAGTGGAGGGGGGGACACCTCCCCCCCCCCGC
>NW_027532008.1:2412148-2413711 GCF_008692635.1 Crocuta crocuta
TTTTTAACGCCCCTCCCCCAGCCGCCTGGTTTCCCTCTCGGCCCGTCACCTCCTCCAGGAGTCAGAAGCTCCGCGGCCTCATCTGGGGGGGGGGTGGCAGGGATCAGGGGGCAGCGCAGGCCTGCCAGGTAGCCGGAGAGGCGGCGGCGGCGGGAAAACTCGGAGGCGGACCGTTCCGGCCCGAGAACTGCCGGGCCTGCGGACCAGAGCGTCCTGCTCGAGCAGGAGGAGCCCCAGGGCTTCTAGCAGGGAGGCGAGGCCGTCTTCTCCCAACACCCCCCCCCAACTCCCCTCGCCCCCCCGCAACTGCCGAGCGGGTGGGGGGCGGACGTGCCGGAAAAATCCTGGACAGTTTTCTGGACGTTGGCGGCAGCTTTCTCTGGGGGCAGCTCTGCACCTTGCGGGTCCTGAAGTCCAGAAAAGGGCTCCCGGGAGGGAGGGGGTTCCTTTTACAGGAGCCCTGAGATCCAGGGGAGTAGGTAAGTGACCTCTCAGGGCTCACTGCTGGAAGGGGGAGGGAAAGAAGTCTACCTTGCCCTTTGTGGGGGAGGGGAAGGGATGCTTTCCCACACTTTGCTAGTTCCAGTACCATTTGGCGCTCTGCAAACTGTTGAACCGTTTGGTAACTCAGGCGCCTCCCTCGCCTGGGGTGGACTACCTCTCCCCTTGCCAGGGGTCCCTGTTCAACTTCCATTTCCTGCCCCAGCCCAGCACACCCTCACCATGTTAAACAAAAGCAGTGGAGGTGGGTACAGTTCGAATCTCTCCTCTGCTCCTCACTGGTTGTGTGACCTTGAGCTAGTCCCCTTCACTCCTCAGTCCCTTTGCTCATCTGAAAAACTAGATAATAGTAGGTAGGCCATGGCCTTGTTGCGGAGCTTAAAGTTGCACAGTATTTAAAGCAATTACCACAGTACCTGCACGTTGTCGTAAGGAGAAAAACTAAAGGGCACCCGTGTAACATACAGGCTCCTTCAGAGCCCTTAAAGTATTTGAATCCCCTTCCCCCTGTGAAATTTGCCTTCCCAAGGTAAGTAGTGCCTCTCAGGCTGGGGAGGGCAGAAAGATGTTGGTTTTATCGGGTGTTCATGTATTTGTTGAACACATAGTTAGCGTTCTCAGCTGGCTCCAGACTAGGGAAGAGACCCTGAATTTGTGCTGGGGACTGGAAACTAGGACTGGCCACTAAACTTTGTTAAAACTGCAAGGGCCCCTAGAAGTCCTTCCTGCCAGGCTAGCTCTTAGTACAGACGAGGAACTGAAGCCTGCAGAGGGGGCCAGGTCTCCTCACAGTACTCTTGCGGTTCCTTGGGAGTGGGAGTGGGAGCTGGCAGAGAGGTCTGGGCAGCCCCTGGCCTGCCTCTCTGGGGTATGGCCCAGGCAGGCTGAGAGCCTGGTGGAATCCTGCTTTCCTCTCCCTCCCATCTCGGTGCTGACCTTTCACTCCACCTCTGCTAGAGTGGGTGGGGGTGGAACCCAGATAACCAGATTCAAATTCAGATCCCTGTTGGCTCCCCCTCAGCCCAGGATGTTGGGCCTGGGCCTGTGTCAACTCCCACCCTT
>NW_027532008.1:2413823-2429674 GCF_008692635.1 Crocuta crocuta
ATAAGAAGTGGGGTGGGGATAAATGTCCACCAGACCATTTTGGCATAGTCCAGATTTGAGCAAATTTCTGTGGCCCAGATTCCAGGGCTGCCAGGTGTCCGTGTCTTTGAATGCACTGCTGGGCAGTCCTCATAAGCTTCTCTTCAGGACTGTAGACCCCCTCCCCTAAATAATCCAGCCCCTACCTTCTTCTGCCTCAGGGAAGCCCTCCTGGGCTGCCTGTACCCCCTCAGTTTCTCTCCAACCCATAGAGAACTCTCTGTGAGAGACTGTGAAAGAGAAAGGGGCTGGTAGCCACAGTTGGGCTCTGTGACTTTGGGCAGGCCGCTTCCCCTCTCTGGGCCTTCGTTTCCTCCTGCATAGCAGAGGAGGCTGGATTGGTGACTCCCTAAGGCACCTTCCAGCTCTGACAGGCTCCAAGACTGTGTTGACTGATGTATCCTAGGAGATAGGAGCACACAGAACCAAGTCAGATGGGAGATTCCTGTGAAGGTATCCCCACCTCCAGAAGAGTGCAGGGCCTGCTGCCTCCCTTCCCCACACATGTTGCTCAGGGACGCTGGCCGAGATTGTGGTGGGTGGAGGGGGCATATCCCCCCAGTGAGTGGATTCCCAGGGTCTCTTGTCAGTAGAGAGGCCCTTGCCTAAGAACAAGAGCTTCTGTCCATCTGGGCTGGGAGACTGCTTGCTTCTAGGAGAAGGGAATATGTGTGTCCGTGACCAGTCAGTGACCAGTCAGCCCCCAGGGAATGAGGGGGGGGGGAGGGGGGTTACGCGAGGCAGCTAGTTTGTGGGATGGTGTGTCCAGAAGATCGACTGCAGGGGCGGTGTATTGGGGTGGGGGGTGTAAGACAAGAAAGCTGGCAATGGCAAAGAAAGAAACATAGATGAGCCAGAGAGCCAAGCTTTGGGTTAGGGCAGGCAGTTAGGGACCCTCCGGCCTTACTGGGAAGGAATAGAAGATTCAGTACGGTCTGACACGGTACAGTTTTGCCTGTGCCTAGGCTAGTCCGCTTGTTTACAGGTGTTGAGCCAAACTGCAGTGTTCAGAATTGTAGTTGTCATGTTCTGTTGTAGGGGTAGCCGTGTAGCAGTGAGCATCTAGCTGTTTGAGGGGTGTGGGTACAGGCTGGTATGTATTGTAAGGCAGTGAGCAGCTCCTGTCCATTTGGGGTGCTTATCAGATTGTACTAGAGGTATCCGTTCTGGCTGTTAGAAAGCCTTAAGCTACATGAGGGAGATTGGCTGGCTGTAAGGGAAGGTGTTTTCAAGCTGTGAGCGAATCCTGGCCGTGTTTTGGGTGCCTCTTCCCCCTCCATCTCTTCGGGGAGGGAGGTCTCCTGTCTTAATCAGTTGCCTCTGCAGGTAGGCAAGCAGGCGGTTGCTAGCCTGCTCACACTTGCAGTAATTTTACCACGGTGCCTAAGTCAGGAACAGGCGTGAATTGACCTTTTAACCCCTTCCCCGCCACAGGATTAGACTCTGTTTCCTGTTCAATCTCCTCCAGAACCAGTTCCATCCCGCCTGGGGGGCCCCCCCAAGGAGCGGATAAGCAACCCCCCCATCTCTCCTCTCCTCCCTCCCCTGTCGAGCCCTGGGGTGGGGGGGGGGAGCCTGAGGGCCAGGCTGGTGCAGGGTCTGGCAGGAGCTGAGGGCCCAGGCGGGAGTGATAAATATTGAAGAGGAGGGATTTCGGTGTGGGCTGGAGCAGCTGCAGTGGTTCGAGTGTCACACTATCTCTCCCCAGGTTTACTGACCCATTTCCATTCACGCGGCTGCCGGTTTCCTAGCAACGGCAACAGTCCCCCCAGAACAGGCGGAGTGTGTGTCTGCCATTAGCGACTGCCGCAACTGTGTCAAGGTTACCCCGCTCCCTGCAAACCCACCCCGGCGGGTTTGTTTTCTGCCAGCGCCTGGCACACACAGTGCCAGCCAGGGAGGGGGAGGGGAGGGGGCCGGGGGCCAGCCCANGGCTGGTGGAATTCCTGAGCCCGAGGGGAGCAGGGGGCGGGGCTGTCCCTCAGCCCTGACCCCCGAGATTCCAGAGCCTGGGGGGAGGGGTGTGGGCCGAGGGGCCTCCGGGAAGCCTGCCTGATCTGACCCCACCTGGCTCGTTCTGCTCCTGCCCTGGCTTCCTCCCACTCCTGCGCAGCAACATGCTCTTCTCTGCTCACAGCTCTTTGTCCCGACCTCGGTGCCTGCTCTCCCCCATCAGACTCCCCAGGGCAGGGTTGTATTTCTCCCATCAGGCTAGGGGCTCCTGAGGTTGGGGTTCATGATTTGTTCTTTCCTTCTCCTCAGCACCAGCTCCTGACTGTTTTTCCAAATGTCACGGGAGATGAGATTAAACAGTTGGGGTGGCAAAGGATAATTTTTCTTAACAGGGACTAACAGGGCAAATGCCCTCATTCCACCTTCTCCGTGGAGTCAATTCTGCTTGCACTCCCTGGGGCTCCCGGTCCCCCGCCTCAGCCCCAAGTGCAGAACTCCCAAGTTCTGCAGCACTTAGAATGGGAGTGGTCATAGGAAATAAAGTTACCTCCCATTTTCACCCTAAAAGCCTGGCTGCAAAGGGTTAAAGCAGCTGCACCCCCCCCTTCCACCTTGCCTTGGTATGTGAGCTCCCCCAGGCTGGGGGGATGGGAGGATGGGGGGTCTGTCGCCTTATAGCCACTCATGTGGTCAGCTCAGACCTGACCAGTCACATTCCTGCCCAGGAGGACTGGGGCCTGAGGTGGAGGGGCAGGGGCCTGGAGGGAGCTGGGTTGGTAGGAATGGAGACGAGGGTACCAAGAAGCTGGAGCAAGGGGCTGCTGGGAGCATGGAACCATTATGCCATATAAAACCCAGAAGTCTGAGCCTACCTCCCATTCCTCTGGGCCTCAGTCTGCCTGTCTTTCTTCCCAGTTTGCACCTGCCAAAACATTCCCATGATCCACATAGCTACGATACAGGTACAGACCTGGTCCCACTTCTACTAAACAAAGACAAGAGTGTGGCAGAAGCAGTTTCTGACATGCAGAGCGGCACGGAGACTTGTGGGTAGCCTCCAGTGTGACTTTCCGGTGCTTGGAGGAGGTCGGCTGGGTTTTTGGCTGGGTCAGAGGCTCTGAGATCTAGGGTACAGAGCAGGCTGTGCTAGACAGTAGAAAGAGACCTGGGCGGAGCCCCAGAAAGCCTGGTTCTCTGCCCAGCCCTGCGCTTGACTCCTCGTGGCCTCAGTCTCCTCATTCCTGAGGGGTTTAGGGCTGTGGTCTCGAAAAGTCCTGGCCTATAAGTCAGCGGCTCTGGGTTAGGGATGAGGAGTGGGGGGCAATGGTCTTAGAGGGATGTGGGAAGCTGCCAGCTCAAGGGGGAGTTTGCAACGCGATCCCAGAGCGAAAATAGCCCAGGTCATTTTCAGCTGCTTAGGCTGAGGGAGGTATCTGATCCTGGCAGGGCAGGGCAGCTTGGGCAGGGGGCAGGGAGGGGCATTCTGTAAAGCTCTCTGGGAAACCGGACCCCAGAATGGGAGGGTGGGGAAAGGTTGGCAAGCCCAGCTGGGCTTCCTGAGCCCCTCTGGGTCCTGGTAGCACCCCCCCCGCACCCCACCCCCACAATGAAAAGACTAGGAATGCAGAGGGTTAACAGGAGGTGAGGGTTGCACTCTGGGCCCCCTTTGGGTCCTGGCCTGGATGAGGTGAAAGGTCAGCCCCAAGGAGTCCAGGCACAGCTGGGGAAAGAGTAACCCGATCCTTCTCCCTAGCCAGGCTCAGGGGATCACAGAGCTGCCTCCCCCAGGAAAGGTGCTTTGACATCCCCAGGAAGGAGTTTGTTTCGACTTGTTCTCGGCAGGGGTTGGGGGCTAAGGGAGGATCTTGGCCCAAGGGGTCTGGGAGAGCTGCAGGCCTGGTGCCCCAGCCGGTAGGGCAGTGCTTTGTCATCCCCAGGGTCAGGGGAGGTGGAGGTGAGCCTGCTGGAAAGGTTAGAGGTAGCCTGTTCTGGCCCTGCTCTCACTCTCTGCCCCATTTATAATGACTGACGGCCAGCCTTGGAGATGCAGACTCTTCCCGCTCAACGCAAGTACACCGTCTGATGAGTGAGAGAAACTGCCTGATACGAGACTGTGACATTGACATGTGTTTGGGGTGGAGAAGTACACCTTGACTCAGATTGTTTTTGCCGTCCTGTGGTGTGTGTGTGGTGGGATGTTAGAGTGTAAGATGGTATGATGATTGGAAGAGACACTACGAAGAACATGGGCTCTAAAGTCAAGTTTGACTTGGGTTCCAATCCTTCCTTCTGCCTTAGGTGAGCTAGTTAACCTAAGCCTCAGTTTCCCCACCCACAAAATGAGACAAATACCACTCCCCACAAAAGGCAATTTGTAAGGATTGGCACAGAACAAGCGCTCAGTAAAAAGTAACCTTAATGGGCTTGATTGGGGGCTAAGGTCACACACTGTGTGGTGACCCTGTCGAAGCTCCTGGTCTGACTCTAGAGCAGGAAAGAGTTGGTGAGCTACAGATGGTCTGAGAGGGGAATTATGAGAATGTGACTGCATCATGTCCCCAGAGCTGTGTGTGTGGCAGTGGGAGTATCCAGGTCACTTGGGGTGGGATGGTGTGAAATAATGGTGTTGAGCCTGTGGCAAAAGGCGGTTGGGGCAAGGTTCTTAAAGGTGACCTCTTGGGTTGGCGACAGCCCCCTACTCCCCACCCTGGCAGGCTTTGTGCAGCAGTGTGTGGGTGTAGCTGTCCCCGGAGTGTGGCTGTAGGTATGTTTGAGAAGGCGCAGGCATCCCAAGAAAGAACAAGTCGCCTTTTGTACGCATCCAGCCCCAGGCTGGGCTGGGCCCTCTCTGGGGGATCCCCTGTTTCCGCGCCCAGATCCCCGCCCACGGACAGCGCCCCGGCCCGCCTGCCACCTGATGGGGGATGGCCAGGTGGCCTGAGCGCCCCCTCCCGGGGACCGCGCTTCTGGCCTTGGGCGGGGGTCGGGCTTTGGGGCAGGGGAGTGCCCGAAACCCTGACCCCGCCCCTCGTAACATCCCTCCAGGTGCTACCAATCTCCGGGAGCCCTGCCCACGCCACGCCCCCCCCACTCCAGGCACCAATCTCCTGCCATCCGAAGGCTCGGTGGGTGGAGAAGGAGGCAGGGCCTGGCGTGTGGGGCTGGGAGACCACAGAGGGCCTTCTCCTTCCTGCTCTGGGAGGGGCTGCACATGCGACCCTGAGACCTTGGAGCTCAGATCCCTTTGAAGAGTCTCACAAGACCTCCTCTCTCAGGGAGCACTCTACTTTCTTGCTCACCTGTCTTACCAGCTTACCAGCTTACCAGATCTTACCAGCTACTACTTGATGCAGGAAGCCTTCCAGAACCGGCCTCGCCCTTCCCCGTCCTTTTTCTGATTACCTCTCCCCTTTTAGCGACCCTCTGTAATAATGGGATACCTGTATATACCACTAACTAGCCGCAGTCCACTGATCAGCTTACTGTGTACCAAACTGCTCCTTGTTTTTCATGGGATATCTTAACCTGATGGGTCTCACATTGTTTTCTACTTTGTGTTATGAGCCTTTCCCACCCACTGGATTGGGAGCTCCTCTGGGCAGGGGCTCCAGACACAGCCTGGCTCAGAATAGGCACTACTAAATGTTCAGGATGGATGATAGATGAGGTGGGCAGGCTGCAGAGGGAGAGGACCCTGTCCAAAGTCACGCAGGAAGTAGGTAGAACAACCAAAGCTAGAAATAGGGTTTCCTGGCCCCATTCAGGTTTTTGGTTCTGGTGTGTGACTGAGTCTGGAGTTGCACAGAAGGATGCCCTAGACGTTCCTTTCTCCTATAGGAGGGCCTTTGTTTGTCTAGCCTCCAAAGATGAGAAGAGCCCAAAGTCCGTCCTTCTCTGCAATCTTTTCACCTCGTACTAGGATCCCTGACTTCTGGGAGGCCGAGGTAGAGATGCTGGGGGAGCTGGTGGGGGGTGGTTTGCAGGCCAGACGGGCAGTTTGGGGCTGTATTGTGGGCCCAGTAATTGGGGGGGGGTACTGGTTCTGGGGACATAAAGATTTAGCTTGCAGGTGGGAGGTTCCAAGTTGGGAGGAGTGTTGGGAGCCAAAGTATGTGGGGGTTCGGTGCAGGAGAGGCAGAGATTATGCTGGGCCAGCACTCCCAGCACCAAGCTGGCCCGGCGGAATGCTGGGAGGCCCGGGGGATGGGGCCAGGCAGCCAAGGTGTCTCCGGTGGCACAGAAGCAGTTAAGAGCTGCCTCAGCCCGTTCCTTCAGACAATTAGTGACATCTCGCTTGACAACACCACACTGAGCCGATGCAGACCTCAGCCCCCCTCCCAGCCCCCCCACGGCCGCTTCAGCTGTTTATTCTTGGGCTTTAACAATTGGGATTCTGACTTGGAGGAGCGGGCGCCCCGCGCTGCCCTCTGACCCTCCGTCGCCTTGGCAACTGGAGCCCGGTAGGCCTGGGCTCTGCGTTAGGATTACAGATCCTGAATTCACAATCTTGCTGCTCCCCTGCAAGCAAAAACAGCAGCAGCATGCGGGATCTTCAGCTAGACTGGAGGGCGTGGAGCCAGAGGGTCCCCAGGGGCTCGCCTGAGGCACAGGTGGGAATCTGGGATGCCCACAGGCGACCTGTAGAGCGGCGCCCCACTGGCAGCAGCCTCCAACCTCCGCAGGGTGGAGCCAGGCCCAGAGCCTTTCCTCGGCCCCCAACCTCTCCCATCCCCTCTCTGGAAACTTTCTTCCTGGTAGAGCCCCGGAGGGCAGGGGCGAGGCNTTTTCTGAGTGTGTTTCACCCTCTCCGACTGTCTCTGTTGGTCTCTGGGTGTGTCAGTCCCTGTCTGTCTCCAGCTCCCTGTGGTGTCCTTAGTTCTCTGTGCCTTGCCCTGTCTGTGGCAGGCTCCTTCTCCATCTCTTCCCCCTGTGTGGATCTTGCGCTCTCTCTCTCTCTCTCTCTTTGTCTCTGCCTCATCCTGCCTGTTTCTCTGTGTCTTTGTCTTTTTCTTCCTCCTCTTTCCCTCTCTTCTGAGTTCTCTTTTGCTGTGTTCCTTCCTCCAGCATCCTGTTCTCTGTCTCCCTCCTCCCCTCCCTCCCCATCTCCTTCTCTTTAAGCCTCATTCTGCCCTGTGTCTTTCGGCCCCATGCTCTTCTCTTTCTCTTCCTGAATCTGATTCCTTGCCTTCGTTTTGCCCTCCCTCTTCTCTACTTCTGACTCTCTCCTCTAATTACACAGATTTCTTTAAAGTTCTCTTCCTCTATTTTCTGTTTGGTCATTTCCCTCATGGCCCCTGGGTTGGAGCAAGGATGGGGGTCCCCCAGAGCCACCCCAAAGGAGTCCCCTTTCAAATAGGGGCCAGATGTGCTGGCACCCCATTGAGCATCTGTGTTCGAATCTGAGGTGGGGAAGGGAGGTTCTAAGGTCAGAGAGCCTGTAGGAGATGGGGTGCCAGACGCCAAGAGTGCCAGCCTTTCCAGGGAGATCCACAGACTCCATCCATCCAGTCTGCCTTCTACCAGCCCAGGTCAGGGCAGAGAGTAGCTCCAGGGGCTCAGCTGGCCCAAGAATTCCCCCTAGCTGTAAGAACTCGAAGAAGAGCGTATCTGGGCCTCACCAGTTCCTGGGATTGGTTTCCTCCCCTGCCATAATGATGACGGTCTCCGACTGTGCCTCAGTTTCCCCCAGTGGCACAAGGGTACTACCCTTGTTCCATTTCTGACTTGTTTAAAGTGCTTTGAGTTCCTGGAACAAAGTTAACGTTACGCAGAACAGGGAAGGGTTAGGAGTGACCCCCACCCCCTGGCTTACCAATACCACAGGGACTCCAGCACAGAGGGACCCATCTCAGGGTAGGGGTAGAATTCTGGTCATCTTAAGTATGAGTAGAGGACAGTCCTCCCACCCCCCACCCCAGTACTAGCAGCCCCTGCTGTCAAGCCCTCTTTACTAGTCTGAGCAGTGGCCTCCAGCCCTCCTTCCCACTGCCCCTCTTCAAGGAATGAGCTTGGACTCATGGGAAACAAGCTCTGGGGTGGGGGTGCTAGGCCTCCAGGGCCTAACCCTTGCCTCTGGGTGTGATGGGACCTGGCCAGGCGGACAGTTCTAGGACCCTGAGGTCTGGGCACTACTCACAAGGGGCCAGGCGGGGGAGTAGGGGTGCCTGGGGGAGGCCGGTTGCACGCAAGGCATGCTGGGCCCCCTCGGTGGGTGGGTGGGGGGAACAAAGCTGGCATCGAGGCCTCAGCTAAAATTAGCCGCTTCCCTGCGCGGGAGCGAGCATGCCTGCCAGCCGCCCAGATCGCCGCTGCCTCGGCAGGCCATCTGTCGCCACGTTTTGCTCAGTCCCCCAGGGCTCCCCAGCTCCAGCCATCCCCAGGGGCTAGAGGGACTCTGCTCTGAGACTGTCCCTGGCCTGGGCTCTGGGCTCTACTGCTGTCATGCTGTGTGACCTCAGGCTAGGCCTGTCCCTCTCTGGGCGCCTGGACAACAAGCGGGCTCTGCACACTGACATCCCAGATACCCAAATCCTTGTAAGCACCAGATCCAGGCGCTGGTCATGGGCTGATTTGTAGGCTCCCTCCTCCCTTAGAGGTGGCCCTCTGGTCCAGTGTTTGAAGATGAGCCAAGTGGGGTTTAGGATAAAGGTCGGGATGTGTAGCCGACTCCTGTCAGTTTCCTTGGTCCTCACGCTAGGGCAGCTCTGTCACCAACAACCACCCCAACGGCCTCCCCTTACCCCCGCCCAACTCATTATTGACCTCCAAGCAGGCTTCCAGAAACAGCTCCAGGTGGGAAACTAGGCACTGGAGGCTGAGTTCAGCTCATACGAACTTGGTCCACGGCTTGGACAGGTCTCTCACCCTCTCTTAGTCTATTTTTCCCTCTTCAGTAAGAAGCTCCCATTTTTTGAGCTCCTGCCCGCTTCATGTCACATTGTCTTGTGAGGCTGACATTATCATCTCCACTTTACCGCTGAGGAAACTGAGGTACAGAAAGCGGAGGTTCCTTGTGAGGAAGCAGTGGCATCAGGGACCAGACTGCTGCGTCCTCCTTCCCATGGCCCCCAGCGCTCTGCTTGCCGGTCTCCAGCCTCGGCTTCTTTCTGGCCCTTCCCCCTCCCCAAAAGCCATAGAGACTGAGCTGCTGCTCCAAGGTCACTCAGCTTGGCCTGGGAGGAGCTCAGACTTGAACCCAGGCCCCTTGGCTCCTGGCCTCCCTCCCTCTCTGGCCAGCAGGCTGGGCCTGTTCCCCGGATGAGTCATGCCCCTGGACTTTGGCCTCCTTGTCAGCTCTGTGGCCTGAATTTGGAGAGGGGGCCGGCATGAGGACCAGGGGCTCCCCTGCAAGAGTGCAGGTCTGAGGCTGTCCTCACACTCCCTCCTCAGTCCTGGGCCCTGAGGGCATGGTGACAGCAACCCCCAGTCTGCCCCCCCTCCCCCCCACCTCTGCCAGGTCTTAGAACAGCCCCTCTGGCGTCAGCAACAGCTCGTTCTGCCCCTTCCCCAGATAACTACATTCAGTTAGAAACAGGGCCGGGGTGGCAGCCCGGGGAGGTGGCGTTTCCAGGTTGTCTGCGTGGCCAGGCACCTTCCTTCCCAGCACTGGTCTCCAACAGCACCAGGCAGCCAGGTTACCCGGGAGGGAGGCCACAGCGCCTCCCCTCCTGGTGTCCAGGGACCAAGGTCACGCCCAGAGCCCTGTGCGCCTCCACCTCCTCCTGGGGCCAGTGGTGTTTATCACTGGGGCAACATGCGGCTGTGCCCGGCTCTGGCAGTGCTGGGGTGACATTCATGCCCTGTGAGCTGTGACGCCTCTGCAGGCAGAGGACAGCACCACCCAGGCTGGCGACAGTGATGGGGGAGCAGTGAGGGTGGGTTGTCACCTGTTCCGAAGCAGTCGGGGGAGGGGGTTGATATGCTGGGGGCCTATACAGCAGTCTGAAGGGAGGACTCACGGGGAAGGGGTGAGGTGGGCGGGGGTGCTCTGTGCCTTCCTCACACCTGGAAGGTGAGGCTTGTCTGTGTGTGTGTGTGTGTGTGTGTGTGTGTGTGTGAGAGAGAGAGAGAGAGAGAGCGAGGTTCTCTGCATTTCACATCCCATCGGTGGGTGTAGGAGCGCCCAGCTACATGTTAGTTACATCACGGCGAGGGCGACAACCTGTGCGTCCCTGTCTCCTGTTGTCTGGGGCCATCAGATGTGCCCCTGTCACGCTTTGGGGGAAGTGACAGGTTATGTACTCTGCTCATCCTGTTAGGAGGGTAGTTACCAACCCACACGCCCGTCTCCGACTGTTGGGTATGTGTGAGATGTCACCATGTGCCCATCTCACGCTGTTGTGGGGAGTGACATGTGTGATTATCTCATGCTGCTGGGAGGTTGTCAGTAACTTGGGAGCTTGTCTCTCACCCTGAAGAGACAACATGTTGCCCAGTGGTACGGGGCCCACAGTCAGCGGGGCCTTCCCGGGCAGGCCACAGGGCCCCCAAAGGGCTGGCCAGGGGAAGCATTCAGAGCCGTGAGCACAGGGACGAGGGTGGGTTGGGGGGGAGGGGGGTCTGAGTTCCACATGACCTGCCTTCTGACCCATGTGCCAACCCTCGGGACTATTTCCCAGAAGGAAGGACCCAGTGTTTTTCAGATGATGTGGCAAGCGACCTCTGGGGCTGGGATAGGGGTGACTGGGGAGGGAGGTGGGGCACCAGGCAGGGTTGGCATGAGGGGGGTCTGTGTCCCTGCAGGTGTGGGGGGACCCCAGTCCCTGCCTCTTCTGCCCCTGAAACTGTTAAACTAATTAAGGCTGTGGAGCCGCAGGATTAATCGGGGCAGCTCAGCGCGGGCCGGGAGCTCAGGTAGTCGATTAGTGTGCCGCGGAGGATATTGGATTTCTGAACCGCAAGTCAGCACTATTCGGCCTGTTATCTCGCCGAGGCTCGAGGGTCAGGAGGCGGGAGGCTCCGGGCGCGCTGGCCGCCCCCGCCCAGCCAGCTCTCTGCGTCCACTCCCCCTGCCCACAGGCCGCCGGGGCCATGTCCGTGCCCTCACGAAGTCCCTCTCCAGGTGTGCCCTGCATCTCGGCCCCCTGTCACCCTCCCAATCCCTTGACCAGTGCCGATCTCCCTTCTCTGTCCCTCGTTGTCTCGCTCACACTCTGCGCCTAGGGACACCCACTCCTGGGCCTCTGACCAGCCTCTCCACCTGCGTCCCCACCTCCCTGTCCGCTGCGGCTGTCCCCCACCCTCTCTGTGAGCCCCTCCCCATCACCAGCCTCTGCCTCTCTTGCTTTTGTGTTCTTGTGTGCCTGTCACACAGTTTCTGCCCGTCACCGCCTGTCTCTGTCTCATGTCTCTGTCTCAGTTTCTCTCCCTCTGTGTGTCTGTGTATCTTTCTCTGTCCCTCTCTGTCTTTTCCTTTCCCTCTGGGGTTCAGTCTCCCTCTCTCTCCCTCTCCCTCTCCCTCTCCCCCTCCTCTCTCTCCTCTCTCTCTCTCTCTGTCTCTCTCTCTCTTCCTCTCTCTCTCTTGTGTGGTCTCGGCTGGTGTCTGCAACCAGAACAAATCTCCCCCAGCCAACACCCCCTGAACAAGGAGGCCAGAGCAGCTAATGGGAAACATGTGATTCTGCCTTGCGCCTGGAGCACCGTGAAGGGAGCCTTAGTCCCAGCTCAGCCCCCTTGTGCCCCCCCCTCCCTGCATNTGTGGGCACGGTTGCAAGTTCCCCATTTATTCCCATTTCAGGGGGTGGGGGGGGAGCTGGCATTTATCAGTTGGGGAGTATCAGGTTGTGGAGGGGCTGGGAGCAGCTTTGCTCCTTAGGTCCCCCCAGCCCGCAGGGCCAGGCAGACCCCATGCAGACTCCCACCCCCCCCACACCATATGTAGAAGAACAGGGCCAAGATGAGCTGAGCTGTGGGGGCCTGGATGGGGGGCAGTCAGTCCACCCCCACTGGAGGGCTCTGGGGCCACCCAGATTTCCATCTTTTCCGGCCTCCTGGGCCTCTGGAGAGCTGCAGCGGGGGGGTGGGGGGGGGGACTCCCAGAGGGCTTGGGAGCTGCCGGGCTGCATTTCTGTGCCCACCCAACCACGGGGAAAGGGGTGGGGGGATCAGAGGAGAGAGGCTCTGGCAGGTTGGAATTCTCCTTCTCTGCCTGTGGATAAATTGTCCCTAATCCAGGCTTGGGGAGTTGTCTGGCTCCTACAGAGAGAGAGAGAGAGAAAGAGAGAAGGCAGGAGATAGGAGGGAGGAGGGAAGCAGGCACACAAACACAGTGACACAGACACACACTGTTTCACAAAGGGTCTCGCATGCAGCGCACATGCACACAGACACGCACTGAGGAGTCACACAAAGGTACCGCACCAGCACCGAGGCACTGTTGTGCTGACAGGCACACCGTGGCACACAGAGCCTCGCACACATGTTGACACTGACACATAGCTATCTTGGCACACCCACACAGTGATGCGGCACACGGACCTGCTGACACACACAGGCACACAGTGATGAGGTTACACAACACGCGCGCGAGTGGACACATGCACCAGCGTGTAGCCACCCACAGCACAGCAGACCCACGGGGACACCACGACCAGACACACAGTCACACTGTGACCCCAAAAACCCAGAAAAAGGCAGAGGTAGGAGGGAGGTAACACTGATCCACAGTGACACCGGTGCCCGCAGTCACAGGCCTCGAGATTGGAAACCTGCAGGGACAGCAGAGGATCAGCCGCACGCCTCCCGCCCCCCCACCCCCACACACACATCCAGAGAGCTCTGAGACAGGCAGAAGCCGGTTCCGCTCCTAACACAGCGCGATGCAGAGAGCCAGGCAGAGCCTGTGCGCGCGCACACACACGCACACACACAGAGGCACACTCAAACCCGACCACAGCTGGGGTCAGGGTGCTCGCACAAAGGCGACACACATTTCTGTGTCCTCACAGCGTGCAAACAGGCTCAGCTGGACACATACACAAAGCTGAAGAGAGCCAGATCCACAGTCACACGTATAAGTGAAGATACAGAACCCAGGTACACATCAGCCTGACACACACACACGGCTGACCACATACCTCAGCAAACCCAGGGGCCTATGCGTATACACTCTTCAACACCTATGTGCACACACAGACATTTAGAAACACACAGAGGCCAAGTAGACCCAGGAGCCCACATGCAGGTGTATTTACCCAGACAGCTGAACATTCACAAACGTTCATTTATACAGGCACGATCTCTACCACACATACAAATTCCCAGGCAACCAGAACCTGTGAGCAGTCCATGAGGCCTGGTTCCCAGACCCCCTCTGGGCTCCAGTACAGACCTCGGGGAGGCAGACGAATGGGCAGGAAGCAGGAGGGTGGTGAGAAGGGCCATGGTTATTAAAGAAAACAAGAGACATAACCAGTTGCTGATGGGAGAGGAGTACACGCCAGCTGCATATACACCCCGTGTGGAAATCTGCATTCACCATCGCTTTGAGCAGCAATTCTCACACCTGCATTATAAGTAAGCTGTTAGCATACACAGTTTCCCCAAAGCGTTCCTCCCCATTAGTAAGATCTCCCCATTTTGTAGATGAGAAAACCAAAAGCCAGAGGTGAATTGACTTGCCCATGATCACACAGTGAGGGTTGAACCAAGGACTGACTCTCAAAGGTCAGGATCTTTCCACCGTAGCGTGCATGTTCATGTTCATGTTCACACATGCGCGTACCTGCATATACAAAGATAACTGCTTCCCAGTAGCTACCTGGGGTTTCAAGAGACGGGTTTGCAGCTCCCCGGTGAAGTGAGGTTGTACCTGGTTTCAATTTTTGCAGGCGTGGACCCCATCTGGGATCGCCTCCCGGTCCCTCGAGCTGCCTCAGCCCATAACTGTGCTCAACCCTGGGGTGTTGTGTTTGCTTCCGCAGATGGGAGCGTGCCTACCTGTCTACCCATTGGCCTGGACCCCAGAGCCTGCCCAGCTAAGTGCGTGCAGAGGGCCCCGGTTTCGGGGCAACTCTCAGGCCGCCGCAGGGACTACCCTGGAATCACTGGCGAAGACAGGCCTTTCCTGCTGAGTCGGACCTTGTCTACACAGCCTGCTCAGGTAACAGTGTACAGGGAAGCCAGGTCTTTGCCTGGGCCGTCACCAGGAAGTGAAGATCAGGGGGACTTGTTTCGCAGTTTTAGCAGGAATCCACCCCCGCCCCTCCCAGCTTAGGCCAAAAAGAGGCCCTTGGTAGAATCGAACTGTATTAACCCAACTTACTCAAAACTCCCCCATTATTCAGAAATGGGAGCTGAGGCCCATGGATATACAGCAAGTCCTGCCTCTAGTCTGGGGACTCTTCCCGGCACTTTGTTGACATGAGAAACTGGGAAGAGAAAGGGGTTGTGACAGTGACCAGAACTCAGGGCAGAGATGGAAACCAGAGTGCCTGAGGTGTGCAGCTGAACCTCCCCTGCCCCCTCCCCCACAACCTCCACTGGAGTTTGTGGAAGCAGAGCTGGGAGGCCAAGGTGAGGTGCTGGGAGGCCCGGGTAGTTCAGGTATGCTGGGGTACCCTCATAAGATAAGGCGGGGTGGGGGGTGCTACCCGCCTCCCCGTCCCTGGCCTGGATTGGCCCACCCAGGCTCTAGAACCACAGAGGCCAGGTGGGGCTGCCCTGCCCTGAAGAGGCAACTCCCTGAACTGACACATGAAGCCTCAGCCTCGGGGGCTCCAGGAAGCTCCCTAGAGCCCAGCCTGCCTGGGGACTCCACCCAACTTCCAAAAGAGCATTCCTGGGGCCTGAGGTCTGGGGGTGGGGCCTCCTGGGATGGTTAGGGTGGGAGGTGTGGCTGTGGGAGCATGCAGGGCTGTGTGTACCCCACTGTAAATGCCCAGGGCATCTCGTGTGCCAGCACTCAGGTTGTGTGCAAACAGGTGTGTGTAGGGCTCTGCCCTTAGGTACGCAGGGTTCTGTATCCGGGAGTTAACCAAGCGGACTGGGCTGAGGGACATTCAGGGGCTGGGCATGCACTACATACGAGTGGTGAGTGTGCCGGGTTCAGAGTGTGTACTGGGTAGGTGTGGGAACACTGGAGTGTTGTGTGGAGCACGCTGCATGGTGTCTGGGTGCCGGGTGCTGGGGTACAGTGGAGAGGTGTATAGACAAGAGTCTGACACACCGAGGTAATAATGTGGGCACGCCTGGATTGGATGGTGTGGACTGTACATGCAGGGTCTCTCCGCATGTCACCGGGGAAGCTTGTGTTCAGGGTTCCGGGTACACACTTGAGGGTGGTGTGTGCATGTGGCTCCGTTTGTGCTTTGGAGGTGGGCTGGGCAGGCCTTCAGCTGAGCCGGGCTCAGCAGTGCCCAGCCTTGTGGCCAAATCGCTGAAGTCACTTCCTTTCCAGCAGCAACTTTCCAAGAGGAGGAGTTCTTCAGACCTGGGCGGGGAGGGGGGGGTGGAACAAGGAGCTCTCAGGGGAAGGAGGTGGGCGGGGGTGAGAGGCTGTGGGGAGGGCCTGGTGGGGCTGGAGGAGGGGAGTCCTCCGGGAGACAGAAGGAAAGACCAGGACAGGAGTCTGGAAGGGCCAAGGGCAGGAGGGGATGGGGGTGGAGCGGGGCGGAAAGCACAGTCCCTGGGTGACCTCGGAGGGAGGAAGGGAGGGCCCCCCGGCAGGGTGACCCTCAAGTTCAGCCAGAGCTGGCGGTGGTGCCCGCAACACCTGGCACCCAGGGCAGGGGGCTGGCAGGGGGCGGAGTCTAGGGAAGACCTGCTTGCCAGGTGCCCTGCTCTGGGCAGGAAGAGGGTGGGCGAGGGCTGCACAAAGGAGCTCTGTGTGGCTGGGGGTAGGGTGGGGTGGGGTGTGCTAT
>NW_027532008.1:2430376-2431453 GCF_008692635.1 Crocuta crocuta
ACCGTGGGGGGGGGGCTGTGATGACTCCAGGAGGCCAGGCGGGACTTGCTTCCCCTTGGGGGCATCAGTGGCTCTAAGGGGACACCTAGTGGCAAGGGAGGGTAGTGCATTTGGATGACTGAGGTGGGAGGGGGTAGATTAGAAGTCAAAAATGGGAACTGGCGATGAGGATTGGGACTGTTGGAACAGGCTGCAGGGGAGGGGGCTCACTCTCTGGACAGTGAAGAAGTTTGCATCAAAGGAGCTCAACAAACCTAAATTCAGCCTCCAGCCCTTCCATGTCCTGGCTGTTTATCTTCAAGGGCGTTACTTAACCTCTCTGTGTCTTTATTTAAGTGCCAAATAAGTGACAGCTGCCATTATTATTTTCATCATTGTTCTTTTTAGTAGGATTTGGGGCTGGAGTCTGGTTGGAAGAGACTCTCGACACTGTTGGGTAGGTGGGAGGGGGCTGAAGGAGATTGAGAGGGGGGCTGCAGATCCTGGGGGATAAAGGCCCCAAGGGAGGTGATGGGGAAGGGCTCACAGAAGTAGTAATAGCCCCTTTGATGCAGTGTTTTCCCTCTGAGGACATCCCTGGGCCTTCAGTCCAGGCTGGGAGGGAAATGGTGTGTGTGTGGTAGGGAGGAGAGTGCCGGCTGGAGAGAGGGTCATGAGGCCGGAAGTGAGAGCTGGGGCTGGCAGCCTGGCTCCCCTGGGGAGGCTGTGGGTGGGGGAGGGGGAGGCGGGCTGGGGAAGGGGTGGCGTGGACACAGCCGCAGCAGCAGCAGCAGCCGGGGAGGGTGGGGCTGGGGACTCAAGGATGTGGGCTGGCGCTTCCCGGCACTGTGCACAGCAGGTTGGGGCCCCCAGCCCCCTCCCAGCCAGTTGGTGTCCCCATGGGCAGGCTCAGACACACTGACCCAGAAGCAGACTGTCAGACAGAAGGACCCTTTTGACTCTGTTCACAGACACGGGATAGGTGGTGCCCTTGGGAGGGGTCCAAGAAAATGGCTGCCTGGGTGTGGTGAGGAGGGGAGCCAGCTGCTTCTCTCAGATCCTGGAAGCTGCAGGAGAGAGAGAGAGAGAGAGAGAGAG
>NW_027532008.1:2432271-2442790 GCF_008692635.1 Crocuta crocuta
GGGTGGCGTGGACACAGCCGCAGCAGCAGCAGCAGCCGGGGAGGGTGGGGCTGGGGACTCAAGGATGTGGGCTGGCGCTTCCCGGCACTGTGCACAGCAGGTTGGGGCCCCCAGCCCCCTCCCAGCCAGTTGGTGTCCCCATGGGCAGGCTCAGACACACTGACCCAGAAGCAGACTGTCAGACAGAAGGACCCTTTTGACTCTGTTCACAGACACGGGATAGGTGGTGCCCTTGGGAGGGGTCCAAGAAAATGGCTGCCTGGGTGTGGTGAGGAGGGGAGCCAGCTGCTTCTCTCAGATCCTGGAAGCTGCAGGAGAGAGAGAGAGAGAGAGAGAGCAAGCAGTGGACAGAGTCAGGAGGTCTGGCAGGAGGACATGCCCAAAGGTCTCCACGGGTGGGTGGAACAGAAGCAACCAGTGGAAAGGAGGTTTTCTCTTCTGCCAAGATCACACCCTTGGGCCCCTAGTGGGAGGTCTCCAGAGCAGGGAGGCTTGGTGAGCCCCACCCTCAGGAAGGGAGACATCTCAAAGACTCTCAGGAGCCACGGGTCAACCATACCACCGTTGGAAATAGGACTCAGAGATTCCAGAGTCTGAGCCCCTTCCCTCCTTTGTGAGGCTGTTACCTTGTGAGGTTGTTAGCCACAGTCCTTCCTGCAAGACCAACGGTTGAGGGAGCCTGGCCTGGGAGGGGCCAGCCCACAGTCTACCACCAGGCCTGGGAGAGAGCAGGACCCTGCATGATGGAGTAGGCAGGGCAGCGAGCAGCAGCCGGGGCCTGGGAACTGCAAAGAGAAAAGGGACAGCAGACAGAGGGATGTTTTCTGTCAGGATGAGCAATAGAAGGGCTCTCTCCGTGCTATTTTGTGGCCTCGGGCAAAGTCCCTTTCCCTCTTTGGATCTCAGTTTCCTCATCTGTAAAATGGGCAGAGTACGGGGTGGCACTAGAACAGTGTACCCCCGGGGGAGCTGATTAAAAATACAGATTCCCAGATGTCCCTTCCGATCCGTGAGTCAGACTCCCCTGGACCAGGGCCTGGGTATCTGGAATGTTACACAGCTCCCCAGGCCCAGGGTTTGGAAGCCAAATGGCTTGGCGATTTTAAGGTTCCTCCCAGCCTTAAATTAGACCACAGCTCTAGAAGAAGGAGTGGCTGAAGGAAAGTTGCAGGAGCTTTGGAGGGGAAGGAGACTTCAGACTTAGGGCAGAATTAGGAATCCTGCCACTTATGCAGCTATGTGACTTCAGGCAAGTTCCGCAACCACCCCTCTGAGCCTGCCTCCTCTGTAACACGGGGATCGTAGGTTGGTTGCCGGGAAGATTCCGTGGGTCATATGTGTGGAAGTGCTTTGTAGATTGCAAATCGCTGCCCACCGCAAGGGAGTGAAAGAATGTTCCTTTCCACACCATCCTGTCCCTGAGCCGGCTCTACAGTCTTCCTGTGGGATGACAGCACTGGGCAGGGTGGCAGCTGGGAGGGGCCTACATGTGGCTGTGGGGGGTCGACCCGTGGGATCAGGTCAGAGCCAAACACTAAGGAGTGATTGGGGTCCATCTTTTAAGACCCTTCCCGTGGTCAGGGCTCTGAGTCCCCAGGCTCCCTTGGGAGGCAGACATGCCTGGATTTAAATCCCAGCTCTGCCCTGACCAGCTCAGGGAGTCAATCAGTAAATATTTACGTAGCATCCAAAGACCCAGCCCTGGGGTCAGGGGATACAGTGGTAAACAAGACGGACGTAGTCCCTGCCCGTGAAGGGCCCACGCTCTGAGGGGGGAGACACACCAAAAAGCCAGTTATACAAGTAATAGTTTGCAGTTGCAGTAAATACTGTGAAGGGGGAAGTAGAGGCGACTCTTGAGAGTAGGTAGCAGGGGCCGGACTGTGGCCAGAGGTGCATGGGGCCGGCGGAGGGTCAGAGAGGGTCTCTGACAGAGGTGAGAGAGGGGTCAGACAATGTCCCTTTCCACATTCTTGTCTCTCGCCCTCCCTCCATGCCCTTCTTGGGTTCCACTTTGGGTCTAGAGTGGAGTGAGAGAGAACCACATGGGAAAAGGCAGGGCCCACTGCTCTGTGCACCTCGTTCATTCCTTCATAAGAAGTAGGAAATATTTTTTGAAGTGTGCCCATGGGCCGGGGGCCGATCCGGGTGTTGGACCTGGAAGCACCTTCGTGGTTCTCACCGCCTCCCAGGAGATGGTTTCCCCATCTGTAAACGTGGGGATGGTAATCACACTGAGCTCAGGTTTGCAGGGGGGCTTGGATGAGATCATCCACAAAAAGTGCTCATTAGCCCATCATCTGGCCACAGAGAAAGTGTCCCCAGAGTGTGAGCTTTTGTTGTTGTTGACTCCCTGGCATGACTGTTAAACCTCTGACCGGAGGCACTCTTCGCTTTTTCTTTGCAGCTCTTATCCCAGTAATAATTAAATCAGTTCTGATTATGTGATCACTGTTTGTCTGCCCGGTCTTTGTGCAAAGTAGGCACTCCATAAATAATGAGTAAATGTGAATGAATGACGTGACTTCATCTCTGAGCCTCCATTTCTTCATCTGCAAAATGGGGCTATTAATAGCCCCTACCTCGCAGGATTTGTGTGAAGAATTAAATGACACGATGCCTGGACAGCTTCCAGCCCAGCGCCTGGCGCGCAGTAGGTGCTCACTAAACCTGAGCTGCGGTGGTCCTTTCCAGGCGCTGTCCACGCCCCGAGGCCTGGGCTCAGGCCGAAGCCGCTCCCCAGCACCCCCAGCTGACAGCCAGCAACCGGCAGAGCCCCCAGGCACGGGGGCCCTCTCTCTCCCAGGTCAGCCGGGCGTGTGCCCTTGGAGGGAGCGCCGAGGGAGCCGGGGGGTGGTGTGGAGGGGAGACCGGGCCAGCGGGCAGTGGTCGGGCTGTGGCCGCCAGACCCCCATTCAGATCCCCTTTTGCCTGTCTTGTCGCCCACAGAGATCTCCGGTGTGACAGCCCAGGCGGCAGAGCCGAGGGTGAGTGGCCAGGCTTCTCCCGGAGCCTTGGGGACGAGGGCAAGAGGGGAGAGGCCATGCCCTTGATAGGATTTCCTGGCCCTCTCCTTAAGTTTGATCTGGAGTGGCCACCCCAGCCTGCCGATGGGCCTCCCTCTCGAAGGCAGACATCCCCTTCTCCTGAGCCCATAGCCAAGGTCTAACAGTGGGTGAGCTGTTGTTAATTAGTAGAAGTGGGGCCCCTGAGGGGTTCATGGTGCATGGGGTAGTTTGGGAGAGGCTGGGAGTCAACAAGGACACGGGGCTTGAGGGGACGAATGGCATGGGCGCGGGGGCTCACTGAGGGTGTGGGAAGCTGAGAAGGTCTTGGGCATTCCGGTGAGGGCTCTCTTGCCTGTCCTGCCCGGCAGGTCTTGGTCCCGGCTTCTCGCACCCTCATGTCAGCCCCGGCCCCGCCCGGCGGCCCGCGGAGGACAAGGTCAGGATGCGTGTGAAGCCCCAGGGCCTGGTGGTGACTTCCAGTGCCGTGTGCAGCTCTCCTGACTACCTCCGGGAGCCCAAGTACTACCCCGGCGGCCCCCCCACCCCACGGCCCNCACCCGGCGCCCACCAGTCCTTGCCAAGGGGGACGACCCGCTGCCCCCAAGGGCAGCCCGTCCCGTCTCGCAGGCCCGCTGCCCCATACCCGCCGGAGACGGCAACAGCTCCCGACGTCGCTGGGACAACGGGCGGGTGAACCTGCGGCCAGTGGTACAGCTGATTGACATCATGAAGGACCTGACGCGGCTCTCCCAGGACCTGCAGCACAGCGGCGTGCACCTGGACTGTGGCGGCCTCCGACTCAGCCGCCCACCTGCCCCGCCTCCTGGCGACCTTCAGTACAGCTTCTTCTCCTCACCCAGCCTGGCCAACAGCATCCGCAGCCCTGAGGAGCGGGCCACCCCCCATGCTAAGTCTGAGAGGCCCAGCCACCCGCTGTATGAGCCTGAGCCCGAGCCGAGGGACAGCCCCCAGCCTGGCCAAGGCCACAGTCCCGGAGCCACGGCCACGGCCACCGGTCTGCCCCCGGAGCCCGAGCCAGACGGCCCCGATTACTCGGAACTAGCTGACGCCGACATCCTTAGCGAGCTGGCCTCCCTTACTTGCCCCGAGGCCCAGCTGCTGGAGGCCCAGGCCCTTGAGCCGCCATCTCCTGAGCCAGAGCCTCAGCTCCTGGACTCCCAGCCCCGCTTCCTGGACCCACAGGCTCTAGAGCCGCTCGGGGAAGCTTTGGAGCTGCCGCCCCTGCAGCCACTTGCTGACCCCCTGGGGCTGCCAGGCCTGGCTCTCCAGGCCCTAGACACCCTGCCCGACTCCCTGGAGTCGCAGCTGCTTGACCCTCAGGCACTTGACCCCCTGCCCAAGTTGCTTGATGTCCCTGGCCGCCGTCTGGAGCCTCAGCAGCCCCTGGGGCCCTGCCCACTGGCCGAGCCCTTGCGCCTGGACTTGTGCTCACCCCATGGCCCCCACGGGCCTGAGGGGCACCCCAAGTACGCCTTGCGGCGCACTGATAGGCCAAAGATCCTGTGTCGCCGGCGGAAAGCTGGGCGGGGACGCAAGGCCGACGCCGGACCGGAGGGCCGCCTGCTGCCCCTGCCTATGCCCACAGTNCGCCTCCTGCCCTGCCAGGCCCAGGCCCGGTCCCAGAGCTGGAGCCAGAATCCTCCCAGACTCCAGTGGCCCCTGCCCGCAAAGGCAAGTGCCGGGGTGTGCGGCGCATGGTGGTGAAGATGGCCAAAATCCCGGTATCGCTGGGGCGGCGGAACAAGACCACATACAAGGTGTCGTCCTTGAGCAGCAGCCTCAGCGTGGAGGGCAAGGAGCTGGGCCTGCGCGTGTCAGCAGAGCCCACCCCGCTGCTGAAGATGAAGAACAACGGACGGAACGTGGTGGTGGTCTTCCCGCCTGGGGAGATGCCCATTATTCTCAAGCGTAAGCGCGGCCGCCCTCCCAAGAACCTGTTGCTGGGCCCTGGCAAGCCCAAGGAGCCAGCGGTGGTGGCGGCCGAGGCGGCCACTGTGGCGGCCGCCACCATGGCCATGCCAGAGGTGAAGAAGCGGCGGCGGCGGAAGCAGAAGCTGGCCTCTCCCCAGCCGTCCTACGCAGCAGACGCCAATGATAGTAAGGCCGAGTACTCTGACGTCCTCGCCAAGCTGGCCTTCCTGAACCGCCAGAGCCAGTGCGCTGGGCGGTGCTCACCCCCCCGCTGCTGGACACCCAGCGAGCCCGAGTCGGTACACCAGGCACCCGACACCCAGAGCATCTCCCACTTCCTGCACCGGGTGCAGGGCTTCCGGCGGCGTGGTGGTAAAGCAGGCGGTTTTGGTGGCCGGGGTGGGGGCCACGCAGCCAAGGCAGCCCGGTGCTCCTTCAGTGACTTCTTTGAGGGCATCGGCAAGAAAAAGAAAGTGGTGGCGGTGACAGCTGCTGGCGTGGGGGGTCCCAGCCTTGCTGAACTGGGGCACCCACGTAAACGGGGCCGGGGGGAGGTGGATGCCATGACTGGGAAGCCCAAGCGCAAGAGGCGGTCCCGGAAGAACGGGACTCTGTTCCCGGAACAGGTGCCTAGCGGCCCAGGCTTCGGGGAGGCAGGTGCCGAGTGGGCCGGGGACAAGGGCGGTGGCTGGGCCCCTCACCATGGACACCCAGGTGGGCAAGCCGGCCGAAACTGTGGGTTCCAGGGGACCGAGGCCCAGGCCTTTGCCTCCACTGGGCTAGAGAGCGGGACTTCGGGCCGCGGCAGCTACTACAGCACAGGGGCCCCTGCGGGCCAGACCGAGCTCAGCCAGGAGCGCCAAAACCTCTTCACCGGCTATTTTCGCTCCCTGCTCGATTCGGATGACTCCTCCGACCTCTTAGACTTTGCCCTCTCAGCCTCTCGCCCCGAGTCCCGGAAGGCATCAGGCACCTACGCAGGGCCCCCCACCAGCACCCTGCCTTCCCAGCGGGGCCTGGCCACCTTCCCCAGCCGGGGAGCCAAGGCCAGCCCAGTGGCCGTGGGCAGCAGTGGGGCTGGTGCGGACCCCTCCTTCCAGCCAGTCCTGCCCTCTCGCCAGACCTTCCCGCCAGGCCGGGCAGCGAGCTATGGGATAACTCCGGCCACTTCCGACTGCCGGGCAGCCGAGACCTTCCCGAAACTGGCCCCCCCACCCTCAGCCGTGGCCCGCTCACCTACCACCCACCCGCCCACCAACACCTACCCACCCCAATATGGCGGCTNCTATGGGGCTGGACAAAGCGTTTTTGCCCCAGCTAAGCCCTTTACGGGCCAGGACTGTGCTAACAGCAAGGACTGCAGCTTCGCCTACGGCAGCGGCAACAGCCTGCCTGCCTCTCCCAGCAGCGCCCACAGCGCCGGCTACGCCCCACCGCCTACTGGGGGCCCCTGCCTGCCACCCAGCAAGGCCTCCTTCTTCAACAGCTCTGAGGGGGCCCCCTTCTCTGGTTCAGCCCCCACACCCCTGCGCTGTGACAGCCGGGCCAGCACCGTCTCCCCCGGCGGCTACATGGTACCCAAGGGCACCACCGCCTCTGCCACTTCCGCTGCCTCTGCCGCCTCCTCCTCCTCCTCCTCCTTCCAGCCCTCGCCTGAAAACTGTCGGCAGTTTGCGGGGGCTTCTCAGTGGCCTTTCCGGCAGGGCTACGGAGGCCTGGACTGGGCCTCGGAGGCCTTCAGTCAGCTCTACAATCCCGGTTTCGACTGCCACGTCAGCGAGCCCAACGTGATCCTGGACATCTCCAACTACACGCCCCAGAAGGTGAAGCAGCAGACAGCCGTGTCTGAGACCTTCTCCGAATCATCCTCCGACAGCACCCAGTTCAATCAGCCGGCCGGCGGCGGTTTTCGGCGTGCCAACAGCGAGGCCTCGAGCAGTGAGGGCCAGTCGAGCCTGTCCAGCCTGGAGAAACTAATGATGGACTGGAATGAGGCGTCCTCTGCCCCCGGCTACAACTGGAACCAGAGCGTCCTCTTCCAGAGCAGCTCCAAGCCGGGCCGTGGACGGCGGAAGAAGGTGGACCTGTTCGAGGCCTCACACCTGGGCTTTCCGTCCTCCGCCTCGGCCACTGCCTCAGGCTACCCATCCAAACGGAGCACCGGGCCCCGGCAACCACGGGGCGGACGGGGCGGTGGGGCCTGCTCGGCCAAGAAGGAGCGAGGCGGTGCCGCAGCCAAAGCCAAGTTCATCCCCAAGCCGCAGCCAGTCAACCCCCTGTTCCAGGACAGCCCAGATCTTGGCCTGGACTACTATAGCGGAGACAGCAGCATGTCGCCCCTGCCGTCCCAGTCGAGGGCCTTTGGTGTGGGTGAGCGAGACCCTTGTGACTTCATGGGGCCCTACTCCATGAACCCGTCCACCCCTTCTGACGGCACCTTTGGCCAAGGCTTCCACTGCGACTCGCCCAGCCTGGGTGCGCCCGAGCTAGACGGCAAGCATTTCCCGCCGCTGGCCCACCCGCCCACGGTGTTCGATGCTGGCCTGCAGAAGGCGTACTCCCCCACCTGCTCACCCACGCTGGGCTTCAAGGAGGAGCTGCGGCCGCCACCCACAAAGCTGGCTGCCTGCGAGCCCCTCAAGCACGGGCTCCAGGGGGCCAGCCTGGGCCACGCAGCTGCGGCCCAGGCCCATCTTAGCTGTCGGGACCTGCCGCTGGGCCAGCCCCACTATGACTCCCCCAGCTGCAAGGGCACAGCTTACTGGTACCCGCCAGGCTCAGCCGCCCGCAGCCCGCCCTATGAAGGGAAGGTGGGTACGGGGCTGCTGGCTGACTTCCTGGGCAGGACGGAGGCCGCGTGCCTCAGTGCCCCACACCTGGCTAGCCCACCGGCCACGCCCAAGGCCGATAAGGAGCCACTGGAGATGGCCCGGCCGCCTGGCCCACCCCGTGGCCCTGCTGCTGCCGCCGCTGGCTATGGCTGCCCGCTCCTTAGTGACTTGACCCTGTCCCCTGTGCCGAGGGACTCGCTGCTGCCCCTGCAGGATACCGCCTACAGGTATCCAGGCTTTATGCCGCAGGCGCATCCTGGCCTGGGTGGGGGCCCCAAGAGCGGCTTCCTGGGGCCCATGGCGGAACCTCACCCTGAGGACACATTCACCGTCACCTCCCTGTAGTGCCAACTGAAGTGCCGACTGGACCTCGAGGTTTTGTTCCTGGGTGAGTCTGGGGACGCGGGCGGAGTGGGTGGAAGCCGGGAGGGAGGGGCGGCGCTGGGGAGGATGAGGACATTAGAGCTTAGACTAGGGGAAGAGGAACAGCGATGAGCAGGCAGGATTTAAGGACAAGACCAGGGACCTGATACTAGGAAGTTGGGATTCAGGAAGGAGTCTGGGATTAGATGTTGGGGACGGTCTTCAGGAAGGGATGGGGTGCTTGGGTGGGGAAGCCGGCATGAGGCTGGACCGTTCAGTTATTGAAACGGTTGGAGAACCCTAGACTGGACGCGGCCATCTGGTTTGGTTCCATCAGATGTTTATCTTCCTTGTCCATGCCAGGTCCTAGGCAGACACCGGCCGAGTCCCAGGAAATAAATAGCTACCACTCGACCTCTCCCAAGGGAGGGCCTTTGCATGGCCCTGTGGGAGATGAGTGAAAGGTAAACCAGGGTGATAATTAACTGCCAGGGCGCATCCAGGGTACGGACCCTGCCAGCCTCCCTCATATCTCCGCGAGCTTCGTTTAGTCCGAGACGCCGTCTGGCAAGGGCCAGGCTGAGGGTGTGGTCACTATGTCTTGGTCACACTCTGCTAGGGCTTTACAGAATGGCCGGAAGTATCTTCCCTGGTCTCTCAGGGTGCACCCAAAGATTATCTTTCCATATCTCTGACCTGAGGTGGGCCTGGGGTGCTCAGAGGTAGGCGGGAGGGGGACCCAGAAGTGGAGAAGGGTTGCTGGGATCCTGCTGTGCCTGACAACCTGCACCCAGTGGGTCTGTCCCCAAGCAGGAGATTTCCTGCCTGGAAGAAACCGTCCCTTTCCTGAAGCCCAGTGCCTTTCCAAGAGTTCTGTTCAATTTTGCTAGATGTTTAGGCACTGTGTCCTCATTAGGTGGAGTCCAAAGTTTTAGTATTCTTAAGATTTTGTTTAAGAAAAGGAAAATAAAAGAGGGGAAAGTGCCTCTAAAATGGTAAAAGGAGACAAGGTTGGAGGAATCGTTTCCCTTGAGGCACCACTGGCTCCAGAAATCCAGCCACAACTGGCCCATCAGATCCCACTATTCGGGCAACAGACTTGTCACAAAACTGGCTCAGATGTGGTAGGTGCTGGGGGAGGGGGCTGGGGGCCTGTCTGAGCCCTTCACCCTCCACCTCTGCTGCCACCACAGCCTCCTGGAGGAGGAATAGCAGGGCTCCTGGAAAGTCCCATGCCTGCTCTGGGGAGGCCATTCGAGGCCACGGTGACTCAGGGTCCTGAAGTCGTGTCAGTGGAAACTTATCGCCCCCTTTCTGCCTGACCCCACGTCCCTTGGTGCCTGAAGGTGGCAAAGGGCAGCACGTGGGAGTCAGGCGGCCTGGAGAAGGACCATTCCCCCAGTTGGCCATCAACTTGCTGCATGTCCTTGACCACGCTTTTACTCCCTCCAGCTCTGGGCCTCTGTTTCCCCATCTGATCAAGAAACTTGACTTTGATAATCTTTTAGGTTTTCCAACTCTGCGTGGCATAGACAGTGGACCAAACTTTTTTTTTTTTCTTTTTTTGGCAGCATATTTTCCTCCTAATGAAGCCAGGCCAAGATTAAAATGGCCTCCCATTCCCCATGCGTCTCACTGCAAGCAGTGCCGCAGATCCGAAGCAGGCCAGGGAAGAAGCTGCTTAGGGTTTAAAATGTCAAACTCTTGATCCTTCTCACTGGAGGGGAGATGTCTCATGGATAATCCAGAAATGTGAAATAATCCCAAAACCGTTCCTCCTGGGCCCTGGGTGGGAAAATAAATGAATGTGGGGGCTGGGAGTTTGAGCAGGTCACAGCTCAGTGAGATACATAATGGAACCATCCAGTGAGGCCTGAACACAGGAGGAACCGGGATGCCATCCAGCCCCACATTCTGGCCACGCTCCCTACTCAGGGCTGGGAGTTGACAGCACTGTCCTCAGACTGATGCGTTCAGAGACATCTGTCCAGCACCTGCTATGAACCAGGCATTGGGGGGCACCACAGCAAACACCACAGAGGAGGTCCTGGGCCTCAGGGGGCTTCCAGTTTAGAGAGAAAGACACCTGATAATCATTTGATAGTGACTGCCGTACGAAGGACAGCAAAAGAGGAAAAGCTAGGAGGCCGTGGGAGCCTGCAGCCGGCTGGCCTGAAGGGGCATCAGCTAGACAGGGAGTGGGAAGAACAACGTGGGCAGAGGGAACAGCAATGGGTAAAGCCCTGGGGGCAGGACGGAGCTCAGCTTGGAAGAACTGATAGGAGGGCAGTAACACTGAGCGAGCGGACAGGGCAGGCAGGGCACTGGATGGAGTTGGAACTATATTCCAAGACCAATGGGAACCATTGAGGAATTCTCCACTCG
>NW_027532008.1:2442810-2485283 GCF_008692635.1 Crocuta crocuta
CCCTCTGGGCAGAGCAAGTATTAGAAGCAATGGTTGAGCTTAGCCTCACATCTTGAGCCCCTCAATACCTGTCCCCGGTACCAGGCAGAGGGTAGACAAAGCAGACATGGCTCCTGTCCTCGGAGCTCAGTATCTATCCCAGGAAGCTAAACTAGTACACAAAGACCCTGAAAACACCCGGTGGACAGTGGCAGGTGCCCAGACGTAGGGAGAAACCAGGAGGGTGGGTGTTAGGTACAGAAGTCATTGTTCAGAATTTTGGGTGAAAAAAAGGAACACATACCTGGGCTGGGGCGTCCCGCAACGCCACCTCACTGACCGTCCATGGCAGGCCAGGAAACGGTCACGCCCTCCCCCTGGCACCCCATCAGAGAATTGAGGAAGCAGGTGCAGCTGTGAACCTTGCCAGGGTATCCACAGTTAGTGAATAGTGTAGTCAGGATTTGAACCCAGTGCTGCTCCCCCAGAACCTGGGTACCCTGCCATCCCGCTCCCCCTCCAACCCACGCCACTGATTCACCATCCACCAAATGACAGATTGGACGCTCCCTACGAGTGTTTCTGGGTCTGACATTTTAAATGGATCTTGAGGTTCCATGGAAGAAGCTGCATTTGAGCTTGACCTTGAAAAAGGCAGGATTTGGACAGACAGAGACTTGGAGGGGAAGGGCATTCCAGGCAGAGGGAGTTGTGGGCAAGGGGAGGTCACACCCCGCTGTGACCTCCGGGGAGCCAAAGTTGGAAATGTGGGACCCCTTTGGTCAGAGAGCTGAGCTGGTGGGACAGAGAGGGAAGGGGGAGGGGGCTGGGAGCGCGTGGGCCCCAGGGAGACTGACTCCACACTGGGCCCTTGTGACTGAAGATCAGCCCTCCCAGACCCTCGGGGTGGGGATGGGATCAGGAAGGTGCTCCAAGGTGCTCAGGAATCTCAAGTCCCCCTGTCCTCCCTGTTCCCTCTCAGGCCTGGACTTGAGGCCAAGAGAAATGTCACAGGTCTTCCAAGGTTACACCAGCCTGGGGCCTGACCGGAGCAGGAAGCAGTTTCCGAGGCCACTAGCCAGCCAGGGTCAGCAGGCATGCCCGGACCTGGGCCAGGCCCCGGCTGCTCTGCGCTTTGTCTCTCTGTGTCTTGAAACCTCAAGAGGTCACTTGATCTTGCCTCTGGCCCCGAGCAAGAAGCCCTCACGTCAGGGGCCAGCCATCTCTGCCCTGCCTCTTGCGGCCTCCTCTGCACGCCGACCTCCCTCCCGTCTTCTTTCTGGCCTCTCCCACAGCCATTTTCAAGCCGGGCCGTCTCATTCTGAGCCCTCATTTCCTGGAAATATAATCTCTCTGTGAACATGCCCTCTCATGCTCCTCCTCTCCCATTTCCCCACATCCCTGTGGACCCGGAAGAACCTCAGGGAGCGAGGCCCTGAAATGGGAGGATGGTGACACAGAGCAGGCCTGTAGGTGCGGACCAGCCTCTGTGCAGGGCCTGGCTCCATCCCTTACCAGTTACGTGACCTGGTGAGTCACGTCACCTTGCTGCATCCCTTGTAGAATTAATGAGATTACCCAGGAAGCCCTTAGCCCAGTCCCTGGCACACAATAGGCACGTAGTCCGGGGTTGGTAAATGGGTGGATAAATGCCTCCCACCAACTGAATTCTGTCACCCAGTCTGTGTGAGTCACACAACACCTCTGACCCTTTCCTCCTTGCTCTGGACTCTGGAGCCAGGCTTCCTTTACCTGCTGCCCCCGCTACCTCCAAGGAAGGATTTTGTATCTAGTGTGGGTTTGGGGTCTTTGGTGGGAGGCTGTGAAACATCACCTAGTTTTTGGCTGATTCCTCTTGGCGGCGGGGGGTGGGGGAGAGGAGTGGGGGTGATGCAGACACAAACTAAGTGACAGCCCCACGCCAAGGGCCCTGAAGCCTCATGGGCAACGGGACCCAGACTTCTCAATGACCCAGCTCAGCTAGAAACCCTTCCCAAGCAGTGCTTCACACCAGGCCACTCTCCCGGGGCAGGTCATCTGAAAACGATGGCCTTGTGACTCTGTAATGTGAAGTCAGGTTTGCCATCTTTGTTATCATCACTTTTGCTGCCATGGTGCCCTCTGTGCTAGAGGGCAAGGGGAAGTGGGCTCATTCCGTGTTGAACACACGCACGAGCCCGCCACCTGCCCTGGGCCAGGCACTGCAGCTGGTGCTGAGGTCACCACCCAGCAAGACAAGCGCGGTCCTGCCCTCATAGTTTACAGCCTATCAACAGGTGTTTGTTGAAAGCCCCCATGTGGGCATCACTCTCCAGGGCGGGGACTGAAATGGTCCCACCGGATATACCAGGGACTGCTCCCCTTGAACCATGAGCAGGGCAGGCAGCAAGAGCTTCCTGGAGGCAGAAGATGGGCCTTGAACAAATCTGAGGCTCCAGAAGCAGTAACGTTGGGTCAGTGCAACCCATGCCTGCCACATCTCTGCCCCTAGCTCCTGCCCCCAGCCCGAGCCCATTCCCCCATTGGTGGCCACCAAAGTGCTTGGACTTCAGCATTTCTGGATGCCCGGTGTCCAGAGCCCCCTGGATATTTACGGATCAATTCATTCAAACACATGTGCTCCTGTGAATCCGTTGCTTAACATCTCTTGATTGCATCCTCTCGTCTCCAGGCTTACAAAATAATGACCCAGTCACCTAGCCTGGCTCTCCAGGTCTTTTTCGTCCCTGACCTCCTTCTCACACACTCTCCCTTTCCAGGAGTGGAATCAGGAGGCTCTCCGGGCCAGCCTTTTCCCCGGTGCACCCTGTGCCTTGCCTCTGGCTGTCTCTGGCCTGGGCTGCCCTTTCCTGCCTACCGTCCGTCTCCCACCTGTCAGTTCCTATCTTTCATTCAGATATCACCTCCTCCAAGAAGTGTTCCAGGATCCTTCCCAGGCCCACTTGATCTCCAGCCTTTTCTGCATCCATGACAGCCCTTCCCGGGAATGTCCTCCTTATCACGTCCTCCTCGGCTCCTTTAGGCTAGTTGCTCGTCTCTGTGTGTTCCCTGGCCTCCCTGGTGTCTCATCATGCCTGGGACATTGTTTTTTTGCCTTGAGTCAAAGAGGAACATGTAGACCATAGAGAATTGAGAGAGAAGGGTGAGCACTGGAAGTGGGTAGGAGACTGTCTCTCACCCCTGCTCTCCTCACATACGTTCCTAAGATGGGGCAAGGGCGGGGTGTATGAATAAATCAACTCAAACTCTGCAGGCTAACTAGGTTTTTGGAGTTCTCCAAGTACAATCCCGCCCAGTTTACAGACGGAGGGGGACTCGCCCAAAGATACCACAGCAGGAAGCATGGAATGACAGAGCCAAGAGGGGCCCTTAGGGATCACTCAGTTACATGCCCAACATACACTCATCGCTAGTGCCTGTCTGCAGAGGCACCTCTGATCAGGAAGGCAGAGAGTGCAGGTGTTGGGGGTAGAGCCTCCTCAGACTGGTAAGCAGCATGCAGCATCAGGGTGGGAGATATAAGGTCACACAAGCTTGGTGGGTGACCATGGATATGAACCCTGTTTGGTGCCCATAGCCTCCCCCTCTATGCCCAGCAGTGGAGGAGGTGGGGGAAGGTCCCTAAGGAGGGGATGGCAGGCAGAGCCAGAATTTAAGGAGCGCCTATGGTCACTAGTGGACAGATTTTGAAAACAATGCTCCGGGGTGGGGAAGGGAGCCACACCCCCACCCTACAGCCGGTCTGTCCTGCCAGACTGTCTCCCATCTGTCAAGTGTGGTCTGAGCCCCAGGGAAACATTTGAGGGACTCACAGGCCTGACTTCGCCTGAAAATGTCAGAGGGGGTGGATCAGCCTTCGGGCAGCTGCGGTTTGCCTCTGACCCCCTTTCTTTGGGGCCCAAAGATCTCTCCCATTGCCTGTTCAAGCCTTGATTTTACATAGAAGCTAAAGCCCAGAGAGGGAAAGGGCTTGCCCTGGGTCACACAGCAAATTAGTCTCTCAGACTCCCGTGCATTCTCTGTGCCTCACTGCCTTGTTTGATGGTGAGACCCCCGTCCTGGAGGGCAGAGACCAGAAGGTGGAGGGTACACCGGGGCTCACGGCCGGCCTGGTGGTTAGTGGGTGTGAATACCTGTCAGCGGGTCACTTAAACAAATACACAAACGTGTGCTCCTTTTGGGGGAAGAGAGCTCTCTGGACAGCCTGATTTCTACCTGATCTGCAGCGCTGTGAATCCTTGCTCAGCTATCCCTCCATGCCCCCAGTGCCAGCCCCTACTGACCGGCAGAGACCATTTTGTGCCCAGGCACCACAGACGGTAAAACTGCTGGAGCGCGAGGACTCAGTGGAACGTGGTTCTGTGGTGGTTCAGTGTGGAGGCGCTAAAAGGTTAAGTCTCAGCAATGGCTGGTGTCCTGGGGCCTCCAGGTGCATGCTGGCACTGGGGGTGCGGAGGTACCACACACAGGTCTCTGCCCTGGAGGAGTGTGGAAGGGAATAACAAGTGGCACNTGTGCATTCTCTGTGCCTTCTGCTCCACTGCCTTGTTTGATGGTGAGACCCCCGTCCTGGAGGGCAGAGACCAGAAGGTGGAGGGTACACCGGGGCTCACGGCCGGCCTGGTGGTTAGTGGGTGTGAATACCTGTCAGCGGGTCACTTAAACAAATACACAAACGTGTGCTCCTTTTGGGGGAAGAGAGCTCTCTGGACAGCCTGATTTCTACCTGATCTGCAGCGCTGTGAATCCTTGCTCAGCTATCCCTCCATGCCCCCAGTGCCAGCCCCTACTGACCGGCAGAGACCATTTTGTGCCCAGGCACCACAGACGGTAAAACTGCTGGAGCGCGAGGACTCAGTGGAACGTGGTTCTGTGGTGGTTCAGTGTGGAGGCGCTAAAAGGTTAAGTCTCAGCAATGGCTGGTGTCCTGGGGCCTCCAGGTGCATGCTGGCACTGGGGGTGCGGAGGTACCACACACAGGTCTCTGCCCTGGAGGAGTGTGGAAGGGAATAACAAGTGGCACCAGTAGCTATGGTAACAGGGTGGTCTAAGGAGGCATCCTGGAGATGTGCAAGACCTGAGCTGGACCTTGACATGCTGATCGGACTTAACACTGGTCATTGCTCTGGCATTCGGTCAGCGCCCATTCTTGACCCTGGCATGTGCTGGGCACTGTGCTCAGCAGTGACTTGAAGAGCCAGAGTCCCTCCTGCCAAGGCTGGGTTAGGTGCGCCCTCTGCACTCCTTGAACCCCACCCCCACCCCTGTAGCACAGCCCCCATCTCCCTGCCCTGTAATTGCCTGCTTTGGGGTCTGCTTTGCTTCACTCTCTGCTCTGTGAGCCCTTCAAGGGCAGGGGCCAGATCTGTCTCCTCTGCTCTGTCCCCAGTGCCCAGCACAGGGCCGCCTGGCAGGACAGCGTTTGGTTCATTTTGTAGAGGTCAGGGTTCCACATGGCTGTAGCATCCTCCCTTCTCCCCACTCAGGAACCTCTGGGTTTGATTCTCCCCCCATCCCCCAGATTCTGGCCCAGTCCCGAAAGCTGGGGAGGACAGAGGGAGGAGGAAGGTGAGACAGCGAGGGCTGAGCAGAGGGTGAGAAAGCCTCCCTGCTGCCTGGCCGCCGGCACCACGGGGGAATGGTTCTGGCAGGAGCTGCCTGCTGGGCTGAGATCACCATGGAGACCTGGCTTGGAGAGGGTCACTGGCAGTGGCTAAGGGCCGGAGGGGGCGGGGGCGACAGGGATTTGTGCAGAGGCTCCCAGCCTGCCCCAGGGCCCTTGAGGGGGTGGGGAGCAGGGAAGTCTGGGGTTTGGTACGGTCCACTTGCTGAGTGGTTTGGAGCAGCTGGTCCAGAATCTCCCCCTCAGTTGTCACCCCAGCGCACTATACCCGTCACCCCAAAGACGGTTCTTCAGCTGCCATAAGGCTGCTCTACAGATAGGTGCCCCTGGCGCCCCAGCTGAACCCTTTCCGCCAGAGGCAGTAGTCCCGGGCCCTCGCGGGTGCCCTGCTTGTCCCCAGCAGCACCCCCACCCCGCGCCTCCAGAGCTGCTCGTCCACCGTTCATCCTGGTTCTAATTCAGCTGCACCCTAACAGGCGCACCCCTTCCCCTCCCGCCTCTGCTTGCTGCCTGCCCGGGTAATGCACCGGGATGGGGGCTGCCCCAGCCTTGTGAGAGCCCACCTGGTTCCCCTGGCCCTGGGGGGAGTCCTGGCAAGTCCAGCTTCAGGACAAAAGTCTTCCCCAGGGCTGACTGCCCAGCAGACAGCAGCCGGGGCTGAGCAGAATTTAAATGTGGCCCTGTTGGGAAGGGAAGCCAAGAAAGGACAAGGGAGGAAAGGTTTTCTGTGGCTGCCGGGTTCCTGCAGGGGTGGGGGAGGGAGGACGGCCTGCTGAGGGGTCTTAGGAGGCAGTTTTAGACCCCCCCACACACACCTTAATTCTGGTGGGATGGTCGCTCACGAAGTGCGGGGATGGGAGTTTCAGGGCTCTGCGAGGAGGCCAGAACTCCCCAAAGTGCCAGGCTAATGACTGCCGGCCTTGAGAATAACTGAGCCCATCCCTGTCCCTCTGGGCATCTTCCCGCTCGCCCCAGCAAAACCTTGGGTTCTGAATGGGGAAGTCTGGAGAGGGGTACTTCAGGCCTCCAATGTCTAGTGATTGCAGAGGCTGGGAACTTCAGAGTTTCTGAGCAGCAGGAGGGCAAGGGGTACAGCCAAACACTGATGGTATTGTGCTGGGCAATTTCTTCATTCCTTTATTTAGACAGACTTCCTCATCACCTCGCGCCTCTGTGAGGAACAGAATAGCATTGGAGGGGGCTGAGAAAGGGTTGAAATTAGAAGAAATGAGAGTGCCCAGGTGTGCTCAAGCCCTGTCTTCCCCACTGTGTCACTCCTCAGAACAGCCTCGCTTAAAGGAATTCCTAAACTCGTTGGACGAGGAAATTGAGGCTTGGGGCACCTAGCTGGCCCAGGTTCCCGGGAAATAATAACGACTTGTAGTTAGTATGTTTTATGTACCAGGGTTAACCTACCTTAAACCACTGAATCCTCCCAACAAACCTGTGCGATAATTTCGTTATCCCCTTTTTACAGATGAGTAAACTGAGGCTCGTAGAGATTCACCGACTTGCCCAACGTGATAGAGCTATCCGGTAGTAGTGCTAGCATTTGAACTTGATTGTGTCTGACTCAGGAGCCCAAATGCTTAACAAATTGCACTGCCTGGAGCCCTGACTCCTCTCCTTTACCTCTCAATGGTATGCGCCTTGGATACAAACCTATTTTACACATAGGGAAACTGAGTTCAGAGAAAGCCAGAAGCAGTCCGTTATCTCACGGCGGGGAGGAGGCCTCTTTGGAGTTTTCTGGGAGAAAGAATGATGTGATTAGCCTCTCCCAGAGTCCTGGTAGGGACCGGTGGGGGTCCCACTCTTAACAGGGGTCCCTGTTCTCAGAATTCCATGTCTGTGCCTACAGCTGACTTCTGCCTCTTTTGTGTTTCTTTGCAGCTTTCAGAAAACCAACGCCNGGAAGGTGAGCCCTTTCTGCACAAAACCAGCAATTGTAAATACTTTTTAAAAATGTACAAAACTTAAAAAACAAAACACAGTTTTAGAAAAAGACAAAAAAAAGAGAGAGAGAGAGCGCGAGCGTGTGCAAGAGGTTGCGAGCGGGGCCCCGAGGTGTCCAGAGCCCCTGCAAGTATGCACTGAGAAATTTATCTACAGGTCGTTTGACAAAAATGAACAATATCCTATTTATTGTATATACTGTTTTATTATAAATCGTGGATTGTATATTGCATTCTGTAAACCTGCTGTGGTCCCGTGGTGTGCAAATTCGCATGGTAGGGGGGAGGGAGAAGAACCTCTTGCGGGAGCTTTTTTTTTCTTTCTTTCTTATTTTTCACTCTTTTGGGTTTTCTCTTCTGTTGTTGTTGTTGTTTTCTGTTTTGGCAGGACACACCCAAAGATCCAAGTTTGTATTAAAAAGAAATGAGAAAAAGCAAAAAAAAAAAAAAAAAAAACAAAAAAACCCCCCACCTTGTGTCTTGTGAAAAGGGGGGTGAGTGAGGGTGGATGGAATGGAAGTGGCTGGGTTTTGTCGCCAGGCACTGGTGCCCCAGAGTTGAAATGCCTTCACGTGTTCCTTCCCTCTGAGTTTGTCCCTTCTGGTCCTTGCATTACGCCCCAGATCCAGGAATTCTGCCTGGCCTAGGTCCTGGGTCTCCCTTGATCCTGAGACCTGTCTTCTGTCCCACGCCCCAGGACCCCAAAATACAGGGACGCTTGCATCTAGGACCCCCTGTTCTCCCCCAAGCCCTAAGTTTCCTCTCCCTGAGGGATCCCTGTTATGAATCAGGTCCTGGGTCTCTCCGCTTTGGGGCCCTTCATTCCATCCTAGATCCCAGGTCTCCTGACTCTAGTCCTTCATTTGTACTATGTCACCCCAGCCTTTGGGCCCTACAGTTCTACCCTGGTTCGGGGACACCTGTCTTTGAGATACACATTGTGCCCTAAGCCCAAGAACCCTTATGGGACACACCCCTTCCCGACAAGGACTGGAGTACGCTTGCTTGCGTATCTCCCATTCACCCTAGGTCTTGGGTCTCCTTGGTCTCCAGACCCCCATTTTGCCCCAACACAGCTGCACTTGCACACCTGTGCAAATTCCAGAGTTTGACTAGGCCAGTAACCCTGGTACTTTTTGTTTTTCAATTATTATAAGTTTATTTATTTCGAGAGACACAGAGACAACATGAGCAGGGGAGGGGCAGAGAGTGTCCCAAGCAGGCTCCGGGGCTGCCAGTGCAGAACCAGACAGGGGCTCGAACTCACGAAACTGTGAGATCATGATGACCTGAGCCGAAACCAAGAGTCGGAAGCTCAACCGACTGAACCACCCAGGCAGGTGTCCCAGCCCTGATATTTCTGCCTTCCTCTCTCCACCCTGAACCCCAAATCCCAGGTCTGTTTCCTCCCAGCTTTTGTAAACTTTGTATGAAGAAAACCCAATCCTGTGCCTATTTCTGGTGGGCCTGGAAAGGCTAAATTGTTCCCCACCCCCTGACTTTGGGGAGCGCCTGGCTGTCCTTGACCACTTTGGGCTGCCTGGTCTTTAGCAGACAGCTCTCCCCATAGGTCCACTTCATGCTAAAGTTCTGTGGACTGTGGCTCTCTGTGTGTCTCCCCGCTGAACATCAAAGAGATCCCAGGGGATGGCTCTAAACGGCCCAACCATTGAGGCTCAGGCCTTCGGAGAGTCTGAGGAACCCTTGGTGTGAGGGGGAAAGAGACCCCCAGCTTCTGGGGACGCCTGTCCAAAAGAGGAGGCCAGAGGATTCACATGGGGCAGGTAAAACAGTCTCCTAAGAAAAAAAAAACCCTAAACCTGCAGCCTTTGTGCTGGATGTGAGGCTTATCCACCCACCAAGCCCCCTCCAAGCATGCAGAAGACTCGGATGAAGACAGTCACGCGGCTGCCTGACGGGCGAAGGTGGCACTACTAAGCTCAAGGCTGCATTCCAGTAGGGTGCTGCCAGTGGGGGCAGGGACCCAATAAGACCCAGTAAGAGTCCGGAAGGGGGTCTTTGTTACCTGAGGGGTAAACAGCACATGTAAAGGCCTGGGGGGTGGGGCAGGTGGAAGCCACACATCTTAGGTCTATTTGGAGCAGACACTGTGTGTGGAGGGGAGAAGACAGGGAGAGGGCTTTGACAAGGTCACTCTGACGCCCAGTGGAGGCTGTTTGGAGTAGGCGGCACGGATGGAACCAGTGGGGGAGGCGAGAGAAGCTTGTTTTCAGCCCCACGAATTGCCTGCAGGGAGAAAATAAGTGTGTTCAGTGCTGCTGAGAAAGCAGAAGCAGCTTGGGGACGCTGTCCAGGTGGGGCAGGCTTGGGAGAGTTTGGGGGGAGGGGGACTGAGGGCTGTGGGGGGGACGGGGGNNNGAGTGAGGGGCCAGGGATTGGTGGGGGTGGGGAGGAAAGACCCAGGAAGGAAATGGGAGTTTAGGGAGGTGATTATAGCCCAGGAGGGGGCTCATTAACTTGAAGAGGGTTTTGGAGGAGGGATGGGGATTCACTGCCAAGAATGGAGCTATGGTTTCTGGGATGGGAGGGAGACCTGGAGAGCGAGCTCCCGGAAAGTGGAAGTGGGGGGCAATGAGAGAATGGAAGCTCAGGGAGGGGAAGGGTGTCAGTCTTGAGGCTTAGGAAGGGATGAAGAGGGCAGAGGTGTATTTTGGAGAGCAGACTTGGGAGATCTGCCAGGGCCAAGGGCCCAGCCTTTGGGATGGAAATCTCTCTGATCCTGTCCAAGTGGGTGGGGCAGGGATGAGGGTCACCCTGTTTTGATCTGTTCTTTTCAGAAATTTTGGCCTTACCACAGCCACAGCCCTGCACCTGCTTCCAAAAAGTATCAAAGCAATGTGGCTTAAAGATGTTTGGGTGTCCACACCATTGTTAAATACTTCCCTGACGTTTTCAGTCCTCAGAACAACCCTGGAGGTAGAGAAGATATTCACCTCATTTATAGATGAAAAAATTGATTCAGAGACATAGAGCAAGTGACTTGTCCAAGACCACAGGAGAAGTGGGCAGACATAGTCTGACTCTGAGCCCCTGGTCTCTCATAACAAAACTAAGAAAAAAAAATCTTGCTTAGAAAATTCACTCCAAGTTTAAATAAATATAGGAAATGATTTATTTATTATGTACCTGGTACTGTTCTAAACTCTCTATATAAGATTCATTCTGCGTCCACAACAATTCTATGATAAGGCTTGATTGTAATGATTATTATCCTGCGTTACAGACAGGAAATTCAAGTGCAGAGAGGCAATTTACAAAGACCACTCGTGAGTAAATAGTGATACCAGAGTTCAAACCCGAGTAATCTGGTTTGGGAGTCTGCTTCGATATATTGTTAACAGTGAAAACCCATTCTACCCACATCCCTGGTAATAACCTTGCTGTCAACGTTCTCAGGTCCGTTCATCTAGATCAATGTTTCTCAGCCCAGAAAGTCTGATTTCATTGGGCTGGATGGGGCCTGGGCAATGGGATTTTTAAAAGCCACCCTGGTGATTCTAATGTGCAAAGTTGAGAATCTCTAATCCAGCTATTGTGCTGAGTGTTTACACAGAAGCACCCACCTGTGTGCACACACCTATATTTAATGTGTTGTCCTAGGTGTTGGTAAGATGCCTTCTGATGTATATACACTGTGGTACCCATTAGTGGTTTTCACTGAGTGGCTGTAAATTACTATGGGTTCTCTGAGTGACTATTAGGGACACTGTAAACACATTCATTCGACAAATATTTCTTAAGCACCTACAAGATTCCCGGCAATGGCCTAGGCACTTGGGATATAGCAGTGAACAAAACAGGTGGGGTCCCTCCCTGCCTTTGAGCGCATAGTCTGTTGGAATTAACAAATTTGGTATTGTGTCTGCCTATCTGTGGCAAGCGGATAGCCGCCCTTGGAGGCTGCTGAAGGGTGAATGGCTGGCTGGGAGAGCTTAGGAAGGTGAGATTTACTGTTTGGCTGTGTGCATGGTGGGCTTCCCAGCCCAATGTGCAGATAGGTTAGAGAAGGAAATCTAGGGCATGTTTCTGGGAATGAAGGAATGTGGCTGACTGTGTGGCGTGTGTGTAAAGATGTGCATGATCTGGGCCTGTGAAAATGTAGGCAACGTATGAAGAGGGTGTGATAGGGAAGGCTGTGTGCAAGGTAAGCCGGCCCCAGCCCAGGACTGCACACAGATGGTGGCACACACACACACACACACGCACGCACACAGCCAGCAGCTGCAAGAAGGAGGCTGGTTTCTAGTCCCTGGGCACAGACTCCCAGGACCTGGAGAACTCTGCTTTGGGTATGTGGAGGAGGCACAGCTGGGGCTGGAAAGTCTAGAGTGGGAGGGAGGGAGGCTGGGGAGCCACATCCTTGATCTCTGGTCTGTTTCAGCAGTTCCGGACTTGGTGCTCTGCGTTCCTGTGTGACTCTGGGTCTCCCTCTCTCTGATGTCTGGATATTGGCATTACTCTTTCTCTCTTCTGGGTCTTGGGCTCTGATGCTGATCACATGACTCTGGGTCACCACCTCTCCAGCCTACTTGGCTCTCTGTGTCCCCCCCCCAAGTCTGTCTCTGCCTGACTCTGTCTCCGTGTCCTTCCTTGTCCTTGCCAGGTGGGGGAGGGGGCCCAGTGCTCAGGGAGCAGGTGTCAGCTCACTCAGGCAGCAGGGAGTGAAGCCAAGGAGGGCACAGAGCCAGCAGCCCCTGGACACAGCCACACTCCAGGACACACTCAGGGCGCTCACAGGAATGCACAATGCCATACATGGAGAGATGGGTTCTCAGGGACATACATACAGGTGCACAATTCAACACACACCTAAGCCTAGAAACACAAGAATGCCAGACAGGATCACATGCAGATACCAAGGGATCACACACACACACACACACACACACACACACACACACTGGCAAATACTTATTCAGGCACACACCAAAACAGTCCCAGGTACACCTGGGACATTTCTTCCAGAGAAAAACCCAGAGCCATGGGCACACAAACAGATACAAACACAGACAGCTTCAGGGATGTGCAGGCACACAGGCTCAAAGCGAACACAATCACGCTCTACAGATGTACAAAGACACAGGTACACTCAGCTACACCTGGGCCATCACACCCAGGGCCACATACATTCAGGATAGGGAGGTAAATGAGCACAGAAAGGCAAATACCCTCAAGGACAACCAGAGACCGAGACACAACAGGCACACAGGGACACACCCAGGCACAGGCAGAACATCCTCAGGTACACCGTCCCCCCTCGGGGCTCACTCGGAAGCACCTGGGGACACGCCCACAGGTGGCCTGAGCCCGGCGGGTGCGAGGACGGGCGGGTGCGAGGGCGGAGAGCAGGGCGGCCCAAGTGCACCTGGTGCCCAGGGCTCGCCCCCAGGCGCCCGGAGCGTGCGTGCCCGTGCGTGCGTGCGTGCGTGCGTGCCCGCCTGTGCGCGCCGCCACCTGTGGGAGGAGAGGTGCGCACTGCGCCGGGGGCTGCCCGGCTGGCGCGGCGCGGGGGGAGCGGTTGCCATGGCGCGCAGAGCGCGGCCGCATACTAATGGGGTGGCCACAGGCGCTGCCCCCTTGCCAGCCCGGCTCCCTCCTTCAGCTCCTTCCTTCAGCCACTGGGAAGTCACCCCAATAGCGCCCCCCCACTCAAAGGGCCGGAGTCCTGGGGTCTCCCGGGAGGCTCCCGTTCCGGGACCCCCGCCTCCCCCAGTGCCCCCAGAGAAGGCCCAGGGCGGGTGCAAAGAGGGCCTAGCAAAGGCCTGAGGTTGCTGCAGGGGCCGCCCTGCCTGGGCACGGGCACCGAAAGGGCACAGGCAGCTGGGAGCACAGGTGCTGCCTTGGAATGGGGGTGGCTATCCTGGGGGGGGGATAAAAGGGAGAATGTAACCCTTTTGTTGCCAGAGGGCCCTCCAGTCTGTCTTCCCCAGGCTTGACTGGGGAGGGGGAGGAGGCTTGACCAATTCTTGTACCATCCCCACCCCTCCCTCAGACTGCTTCCAGCATCTCTCCGGTTTGGGCTTGACCTCCGGGGGAGGGGGGCACCACTTACCACCACCCCAGTTCTGCCCGGAGTCTGACTGGTGATGTGGTGGTGTGCACTGAGGACTGGGGGGGAAGGGGGCAGTGGCACCAGTGGCACTAGAACGGTTAACACCTCCCCAAACCTCGAACCTGAACCTCGTTCACAGTCCTAGAGTCTCCCTTTCGTACAGCCTTGACCCCCTACCCCCTTAGCCCCACTGTTTTAATTGGCTTTGGAGGGGCATGGCGGTACCCCGGGGTGGGGGGGGAGCCAGCAGAGGGTTTGCAGGTAGAGACGGTGGGAGGGGGGCCTAATGGGGGGAGCCAGGCGGTTGCCTAGCAACCCCACAGCTGTCTGTTGACCTAGAAGAAGCTGCGCTGTCTTGACACAGCTGGTGTTTACATGTAACCGAGGCTCTGGCTTAGCGCTTGCTTGGAGGAAAGCTGAGGCAGGGCCCTTGTGGCAGCCTGGCCCCGGCCCCCGGCTGTGGTGGGCTCCGTGCCGGCCTGCCCTCTCTGCTTCAGCTCCCACCTCAAGTCCAGAAGGAGAGAGAGTGGGAGGGCAGATCTCAGAGCTGGAGGCTTTGGAGCTGGGGAAAGTTGATGGACACACACACATGCACGCACACGCACTCAACCTGAGTGAGGCCTTTAACACCGAAATAGGGGGAGAGACTAAGAAAGGGACAGAGGAGGGGGGTGCCCAGTTTATGCACAGATTTCAGCCCACACGCAAGAACACCAGCATTCACAGGGATGCATGAACACACAGACCCACAAAATCAAGCTGACCTGCAGGCGCGCACATACGCAGAGAGATGCCCACTGACGCCCATCCAGACGGACACACAGTAACACATTAATCAAATGACTGAAACTGCGACACACAGACATCTTGAAACGGAGGATAAACAGGCACTGACCCTGACAGAGACGCACTTAAACACACTGACGCACATACAGAACCCCCCGTGTGTTGACACCAGCCACTGGCACAGCAACACAGTTCATTCCAGCTAGAGTTTGCGGGTCTACGTCGCGACCCACGTAGGCACCCACATGCACACACAGAAACCCACAACTCCCCGCGCCTTTACTGATCGCCCAAGGCAGACAGCCACTGACACAGGCAGAGACACACCCAGGGGCCCAACATGTGAAGAGGCACAGGTCGCTGAAAGACCACGGGCCCTAACATGTCCCACCCGCACCCACACGAATACCTGCAGCACAAACACATGCCGGCCTAGGGTGTGGGCAGAGTGGTGACTCCTCCCAGCCCACGGCCTGAGTATCAGCAGATGTGCCTTGGGGTCAGAGAGCCCCCATGGTCCCAGGCCCAGTGCCAGATGAACCTGTATATCCTGTGCTGTACCCCTGGGCCACGGCCCAAAGGAGAAAGCCACCAGCTCTTGCTGGGAGCCCCCAGACTGAGGGAAAAGATCCAGCTCACCCCTGGGGGTCCCTGTCTGAAGCTCTATCCTCTGGAGCCCCCGGACTGACAAAAGAGGCACTGTCCTGTTCAGATGAGCCCCAGTCTGATGGAGGCCATATTTCCCTCCCAGGGGCGCGCGCGCGTGCGCGCGCGCGCACACACACACACACACACACACACACACACACTCTAACATGCAGCTCCTGGGGGGGGGTTCTCAAGGGCTTCCTGATAGAGGTGAGCCTGGGGCCTGGCTTTGGAGCCCAAGAAGCAGGGGGGGAGGGAGTGCTGAGGAGGGCCTCCCTGGCTTACCCCATACCCCGCCCCTCATGCCGCAGTTCCTCCTCCCCCCAGGGCCCAAGGGGCCTGCTGGGGCCCCACAGCCCCATCAGCCCAAGCAGTGAGCAGAGGAGGAGAGCGGATATTTTTAGCTTCTCTGCCACTGACATTTCGCAGCAGGCGACCTGGGGTGAAGCTGAGTGAGTGCTGAAGGCTGGGAGAAGCCGACAGCGCCTTCCCGCCCCCGTGCACACACACTCACACACAACTGTGCACTGCACGCACGCAGCCATGTCCCTCGACTCCCCAGTGCTCACATAAGGGGCGCAGCTTTAGGGCCACGGTCACACCTAGACACGCACATATGCACCTGTGCACACGCTCGGTTCGCGTGCCACTTACGCCTAAAAGCACACACACCTGGACACAAAAGGTATCTGTTCGCACACCCAGATACACACAGACACGCAGTCCATACGTATGACACACCTCGCACACCCAGCTGAGTGTAGGCACACTCACCTGTCATTCATTGAAGAACTAGGATTTAGGAACCACTGTGTGTTGGCGCTATTCTAAACCCCGGGGAGGCTGGGAGCAAAATCGACAAAAATTCTCCAGCCTTCATAGAGTTTGTGTTCTGACAAGGGAAGTTCGTCAATAAACAAAAAAATAAATAAACTGTTGCTTCAAGGACCACACCTCTAACCCAGTTCCCCAAATATACCACCCACGCATGTGAACGGGTCCCTGACATTAACTACCCCACAAATACACACAGTGGCACACAGCCTGTAGCCAAGACTTGTACAGACAACTCCACACACGAACTCCACAACCACCACAAACGTGTGTACATTGCCACACGCATGTGCAGTTACCCGCTTCCCTTGTAAGTAGGCGTGCAGTTCAAACACGTGATGCATGCGTACCCATCAGCCACACACACACATACTGTACGGAGCTGTGCACACTACACACACAGAATACAGCCTCCACAGGAGCATGTGAGAGCAAGATCGATCCCACAACCCTCTCCCCACCACACACATACACACGCTCAGGACCGTTCCCTCTGGTAAAATCTCCCTCTGCCCGTAACATTCACATACATGCATTCCTGCAATCCTCCCCCAGCCCAGGGAAGTCCAAGTCTGTTTGCCACACACGTTCACAGGTATACACGCAGAGCCCTAGCACACTCACAGCGTCATATGCACCTGACTCCCACGCTCTAAAGAGGCCCCATAATGCCTCCCTCCTTTCTCATGAGGCAGGTCTGGTCACTGTGCATACACACACCCAAAATGGCCCCCAAGACTCCAATTCTGCTGTCCCTGTCTCAGCTCCCAAGGGGCATGACTCCCTCTGAGCTCAGAGTTTGACTCTGGTGGCCAGGCTGGAGGTAGAGGCAAAGGAGAGTCTGTGCGTCTCAGATCTGACCCCAACAACCTCCTTCCCCTCCCCTCCTCTCCCCTCCCCTCCTTCCTCTCTCCTCAAATTCCTTTCCTTCCATTTCTCCATCTCTTCATTCCATCTCCCCAGTAGCCCTTGGCCCAGAACCAAATTCTCCTCTTTCCTTCCAGGTTCTGCTGCCCTAGAGAGGACAAGAAAAAAAAAAAAAAAAAAAAAAGCAAGAGTCATTGTCAAATCCCGAAGCCCTGAGAGGGGGGAAGGAGATAAATGGGCCACTAAGAGAGGGAAGGGTCAGACTGATTGGCCGACTGGCCCCAGAGTCAGCCCACACAGCAGTCACAGCCAGAAGAAGCCCTGTGTTCCTGGCTCTGCTGTGTTACCCTGGAGCAGTTGCCATCCCTCTCTGGGTCTCTCTTCTGCCTCTGTACAAAGAGGGAGTTGCAGTCGATGATTTCCAAAGCCACGAGATTCTCAAAGACACTGCAGTGGTTGTATAAACAGGGAGAAACCTGGAGCCTTGGGAGTCTGATTAGAGCAACAAGACCCCCCTCCCCAGAGGCTCCCCCACCAGCGCAGCCTCCTCCCCCTTCTAGGCCTGGGCTCTGAGAGGCCAACAGCACCCCCTGCCCCCCAACGCATAGAGACACATGTGCTCCCCTCCACCCTTAGCCGCGTCCTTTGCCCTCTCTGGACCACTGGCATCCAGGCTCGTGTATTTGGGGCTCACATTCAGGCTCTGTGCCGTGAGCCAGTCTATGTGTGCACTGTCTGTCTGTCTGTCTGGTTGCCAGCAGCCTTCAGGCGCCAGGAGGGGAGGCAGCAGTCGGGGAGGTGGGGGTGGGGAAGGAGGTAGCGTTGACAAGTTCCAATGTCTGGCTTTCCCTCCTGGAAACCCCGAGCTGGGGCTGGCCCCCCCTTCCCTTCCTGTCTCTCTCGCTCAAGCACGTCCCTTCTAAGAGCCCCTCTCTGCAGACACCCCCAGTGGAACCAAGCCCAGATCTGCTGCCAAGAAGGCCGACATTTCTTAGACTTGCCACGTTAAAGGGGCCTGCACAGGCACGCACTCAGCCCCCCCCCCCGTGTCCTCCTCCTGCGCACACTCAGACGACCCGAAACACACAAAGACACGGTTGGACACAGTGGCCACCTGTGCACACAGGAGGCAGCACATGGAGCGCATCTGACCCTGGGCTCACAGACAAGTACAAACGAAGCCATGTACTCCGCCCCCCCCCCACTCCTTCCCACACTCAGCTCACCACAGACTCAGAAGCACGCACAGTTCCCAGCACACGGTGCTCACAGACATGCACAAACATAATCACACGCAGGGCCTTGTCGTGCGGAGGAACGAGTGCAAATCCATAGCATATTGTCTCCCCGCCACCGCCACCGCCCTGTGCAGATGCCACACGGCAACACAATGCCTGTGCTGCCTGTGACCTTGCACACATGGCCCAGCCTAGCAGTCCCGCACAGTGAGCCCCTGCGTCGCTGTGGATGAGCTCACTGACAAAGTCTGCTGGGCACAGAGACATGACAGGCCTGCACCCCTGTCCCTTGGGCACACACAGATGAGCTTGAACTCACAATTACATCATTATCCTCCTGCACACCACAACAAATTCACAGGGGCCCCAAACACACCAGATGTGACCTGCGTGAACTCAGGCCCGCGTACAGACCCTTTAGCGAGCACATAGATTCCTCGTCCCTACCAGTTGGCTTCCGTGTGCACACGCTGCTAGACACAGCATCTCTCTGAACGCGGGCATGTGTTGAAACCAGGGACACATGCAGCTCTTCCCCGTGCTTGCACAAACACGCAGTGACCGCCTGGGGAGGCACCAAGTAGCGCAAACACGCACACGGCGTCACCCGCGCACACCAAGGCAAACACAGACTCACGGGCCGCCCCCAACATGCTCTTCCCTGCACACGTCAGTGTGCACGCTTCCAGAAAAGACCCAGCTATCTGAGCCTCACACACACAGACACTCCAGCCCTCTGGCTCCCAACCCCAGGCTCCTGCCTCTCTCCCTTGGCTGGTGAGGGTGGAGAAGGACTGGGAAGGCTGGGGGCTGGCTCAGCCCTTGTTCCCTCCCTCTGCCGGCTGGCTCGCTCCCTCCTGTCTGGCAGAGTCAGCCAACCCAGCCCGGGCTCCAGCAGCCCTGGCTGTTCTGGGCAAACTCTCGGCGGGTTGGTGTCGGCTGATGCCACAGCAGCAGCAGCAGCAGGGGCGAGAAGGCTGCGGGCGGCTGCCAACGTGGCAGACGGCGGGCAGGGCGGCAGGAAGGAAGCTGGGCCTGTTCTGCGCCCACTCACTGGGGGAGACAAAACCAAGGGGGCTGGATGAGCGAGTGATGCAGCTGGGCAGGGGGACCTTGTGCCCAGCCTGGGCTCTAGGCCCACATTGGCCCCAGACCCACTGGGTGACCTTGGGCAACTTGCTCCCCTTCTCTGGTCCTGTTTTCTCCTTCAGTAAACAGTCTGGCCTGGACTGGACGCTTCTTTCATCTCCCAAAACTTGTATCCAGTTCAGCGCAGAGAGCTCAGAGGAGGGAGACGCGGGCTCACTCTGGGGCTTCAGGCTGATCCCTTCCTTTCTCAGAAACTTGGGCTATGGGTCCAACAGTGAACATTCCGGAGCTCTGTGCAGCTGTTACCACGGACAAAACATCTTCGTTCTACGAAGGTAGCACCATTTTACAGATTAGCAAACGGAGGTTCAGAGAGGTCAGATGAGGCGCCCGAGGTTACCCAGCAAGCGAGCGGCAGAGTTGGGACAGGAGCTCAGGGCTTAGGAGTTTGCCTCAAGAATCAATGCTCTTCCCTCATCTTTCAGTCGTCCTGCGCCTCCCCACCGGTATCTGGGCTGCCCCCCCCCCCGAAGCTCCCCACCCCCAGGCCCTGGTCCCACCAGAGCCACCTGGCTCTGCCCTGGGGGGTCCGGGTTCAAAGGCCAGACAGCACCCCCCCCCAGCATTCCCCGCTGCCACTGGGAACACAGCTGTCAGCAGGGCTGGAGAGCCAAAAAGCCGCCTCCCAAGCAGACCCACATAATTGGTACATTGTCAACTCAAAAACAGAGCTGCTGTGGGATCTTGGGCAAGCCACAGTCCTCTCTGGGCCTTCGTTTCTTCATCTGGCCGCAGTCTAGATGATCTCCAAGGGCCCTTTCAGTTTGGACAGTTGCCTAGGGAGTGACCGAGGCGAAGCAGGGTGGGGAGAGGCAGCTGTACCGAAGTCCCTGGGGGGGTGGGGGTGGGGCACGGCTGTGCCTCAGGTGTCCGACAGAAGAATCTGGCCTCTGCCTCCCTTGTAGGTTGGGGTCACATCTGGGTCCTCTCTGAAGTCCCAGCTCGGAGTGTTTGCATGATGGATGGATAGACAGACAAGTGGACAAACAAAGGTATGAAGGAAAGAAGGGAATAGAGGCCTTTGACCGGTGCTCAGGGGCATAGCACCCCTTGAGGAGGAAAGACGACAAAAGGCAGAGGGAGGCTCTCCTCCTACCTACGCCCTTTGTTTATTCCACAGGGCCTCTCCTGAAGGTCACTCTGCCCGCCCTGCAAGGGAGCCTGTGGGAAGGACGAATGTGGGGCAGCTACCTGAGGGAGAGGGTGGCAAATGCTGAGGGATCGGTCCTGAGGCCTGTGGGGGAGGCTCCCAGCTCAGTGAGGGCGAAGAAAGGGCTCTGGGAAGAAGAGTCACCGGTACCGAGCTCAGGCATCTGGGAGAGGTCACAGTAAGCCGGGAGAAGCACGCGCACTCGAATGCGTATCTGTGTGGGTGCAATTACCATCCCATTTTACGGATGGGGAAGTCGATTCTCCAAAGTAAAGGGACAGAGCCCAGGAGGTACATCCCAGGCCCGGCTGACTGCAAAGCCGGTGTGTTGTGCGCGATGCCACGCTGCCTCCTGAAGGACTGAATTGCTAATGGTGGCATTTCAGATTTCAGATGTAGTGACGGCAAACTAGGGAAGAGGTTCTGGACAGATGGTTCCCAATTGGGTCCCTGCCTCGGGCTAGCAGAGCAGAGGGCTGACAGGGCAAGCGAAGTGCCCTCCCCTCCATTCCTCTCTTGTGTGGGATGTAGGCAGGTCCCCCCTCACACACACACTCTCCTCTCCCTCCCCCTCCAGCCCTTTGGCCCTGCCTGGGTGACCTGCATGAGCTCAGCTTCCCAGCAGCCCTGCGGAGGAGTCGGCCAGGGCAGAGGCTGCCTCTGCCCTCTCACTGCTTGGCAGTGCCAAGGGAGGCGGGGCTGCAGAGGGGAGGGGTGGGGGGGGGGGAGCCCGCCAGCCAGCCAGCAGACCTCCGGTCCTATCCCCCAACTCAGGCGCCCCTGGGGTCTGCTGCAGAGGCCCAGGCTGGGACAGGTGGCACGGGGCTGGGACACGCTGGTCAGGCCTGTCCCCGTTGCTGCAGCCTTGTTGAGCTGCCATTAACAAGTGGCCGGAGGTTGCCGTGTCTCCATGGAGACCAGACAGTCAGTGCGGCTCCGGGGTGAGGGCCGTGATTAGTGAGTGTCAGCTTTGCCAGCTCTGCTCTTCCCACCGCCCGCTGCTGGGCTCCGAGACAACAGGCCTGGCCGGGGGGTGGGGAAGCACAGGGAGGGGGTTCCCAAGCCCCGGCCCAGGTGCCGTGTCTTTGTCTCCCCCAGTGGCTTCTCAGTTCCCCCTGCCTTCCCTCCCGATCCACCTTCCACATAGCCCCCGGGGGTGAGCCTGCTGAAAACACAAGCTGAATCCTGGCACTGCCTTCCTTAAGAACTTTCCATAGCTCCCCATTCCCTGGAGGCTAAAAGTCAAATTCCTTATTGGGGCATTCGAGGCCTTCATTCCTTCATTCCTTCGTTCGTTCATTTACTCATTCATACAACAGATCTGTTTTTGAGCACCTACTATGTGCCAGGGAGACCACCGGGCAGGTATACGTGGTCAGTAAAATCAGCAAGATCCCTGCCATCGTGGAAGTGAGGAAGACACACTATAGACAAATACAAATCAATAAATACCTGATTACAGTCATGACAAGGACTGGGAGGAAGTGGAGAGGGTGTGCTGGCAGAGATTAATTTATAGGGGACCTTGCCTGGAGTGGTCAGCGTGGCTTCCCTGAGAGGACAACATTTTGACAGAGTCACAGACATCGATGGGGATCTACCGGTGGGGAGACAGGAATGAAGAGCTTCCCAGGGAATGGACTGGGCCAGGGCCCCAGGCTCCTGCCCTGGCCGGCTCCTCCCTCCCCACCTCCACCCCCCCACTCCTATCTCAGCTAAAGCATCAGGTTTTGGGGCACCTGGGTGGCTCAGAGGGTTGAGCATCTGATTCTTGATTTCAACTCAGGTCACAATCTCATGGGTTTGTGAGTTCGAGCCCTGCATGAGGCTCCACACGCTGACAGTGCGGCTGCTTGAAATTCTCTCCCTGTCTCTCTGACTCTCCCACACATGCTGACTTTCCCTCTCTCAAAATAAATAAATAAACTTAAAAAAAAAATAATGAAGCAGAATAAATGTATTTTTTAAAAAGCATCAGGCTTATTCAACGGAGAGACCTGTGAGTTATCGCCAACTCCCTGCCTGCCCCCCACCCCCGTGCTCACCTCTCATCAGTCCAGTCTTCTGTCTATTCTACCACCGACCACTATCTTCTCTCTCCTTGCTACTTCAGACCCCATCATTTTCACCCCAATCACACTTAACCATTCAGTCACTAGTTCCGCTGTCCATCTGACCATGCATTGAGCACCCCCTACAGGCTGGGCACTGGGCTGGGCTTTGTGGACACACCAGTGAGCAGGGCCACGCAGTCCCTGCTGCTGGCGTGTCCAGTGGGAGAGACAGGCAAGTCTACAAGTCCACAGAAGGAGTGGGAGGACCTAATCTGGACCAGGGGTGCCTAGAGGAGCTTCCAGAGAAAGTATGGCTAAACAGAGACCCGAGGGAGGGAGAGGAATTTGCCAGACAAAGAGGAGGGGAAGGTATCCCACGCAGAGGAAAGAGCATGTGGGCAGGCCACATGGGCATGCGGGAAGTAGGAGACTCAGAGCCTCATCTGCAGGCTGGTGGGGAGCCACGGTGGCGGGGGGGGGGGACTCTAACCCACCCACGGGGGCTCACACTCAAATGTGCTCCCCGACCTCCCGTCTCTCCCCTTCCGTTCCACTCGCCACACTCCAGCTAGCATCATCTTTCTAAAATTGGCACAATCGTGTCCCTTCCCAGCTCTTAAAATCCTGCTCTGTCCCCAGTCTTTTAAAGTCCAAACTCTCAGCAGCAAGTCACTCGAGGCCCTTGAAGGCGTCTTTCCAGCCTCATTTCCTATCACTCCGCCTCCCGGCCCACTGTGCTCCGCCACACCCAAGCAGGTCATATCCTTTCACAGCTCCGGGCCTTTGTCCACAGGGTGCACGCTTCCCTGAATGCCCTCCAGCTCTCCTCCAGGTGAAGCCTTCAGGCTTTGGGGCCCAACACAGATGTCCCTTCCTCCAAGAGGCCTCTCCTGACCCCTGTCCCCAACAAGAATTAAGCTTCTCCTCTGTGCCCCCATTATCTTACTAACAGAGAGCTAATACTCATTTGATGCTTTTTCTTCTCTGCTCAGCTTTATGTAAGTATTTCATGTCCACAATAGACTTTACGAAAGGATCTTATCTTCAGTCCCATTTTACTCGCGTGAAACTGATGCTCTGAAGGGTGAAGGGACTAATCCAGTTTGCAAAGGCTGCAGGTGACTCAAGCCCGGGCAGCCGGCTGTCACAGATCCTGTGCTTAAGCCCCAGGCCGCCTCACCCTCTACTAGGGTTTGCTAGCGATGGATCTGCCTCCCTTAGCAGACCAGCAACACTTGGAGGGCACTGCCCAAGTCTGATTCATCTAGGTCCCCAGGGTCTAGCGTATGGCCCCACACACAGGAACAGGTACAAATGTGTGTAGAATGAATAAATAACGTTAGCCAGAAGGCTACCAGAGGGCTGGACACTGGGCTCACAGACAGGTTCCAGAGGGTGGATTAAACCCCCTCTGTCCTGAGTGGGTCTGGCTATCATCCTGGGACAGACACATGCCCAGCCCAGCACCTAGCTCCGGACCCCAACCCAACAAAGGTTTGGCGGTGACCTTGGGATTCCCATCCCTTAGTGAGCAGCCCCTTCGGAATCAGACAGATTCAGCTTTGAATCACAGTTTTGCCTTTAGATATAGCTGTGTTACCCCAAGCAAATGACTTTATGTCTCCGAGTCTCAGTTTCTTCATCTTCAAAATGGGCTCAGTAATGCCTGCTTTTAATTTTTTTTTTTTAGGACTTTCTTTCCTTTTCTTCCCCCTCTCTTTAAAAAAATTTTTTTTAATGTTTATTTATTTTTGAGAGTGAAAGAGAGCACGAGTGGGGGAGGATCAAAGAGAGAGGGAGACACAGAATCCGAAGCAGGCTCCAGGCTCTGAGCTGTTAGCACAGAGCCCTATACAGGACTTGAACCTGTGAACTGTGAGTCACGACCTGAGCCAAAGTCAGACACTCAACCAACTGAGTCACACAGGCGCCCCTATGACTTTATTTTCTTGAGTAATCTCTACACCCAACACAGGGCCCAAATTCACAACCCCAAGATCTAGAGTCACATGCTCTACCACCTGAGCCAGCTAGGCGCCCCTCAGTAGTGCCTGCTTTTAAGTGTTTATTATGAAGATAGTGAATGGCATCCATTCTTACTATTTCCCAAATGTCTACTACATGGTGTGCTGGGCTTTATCATTTATTCTTGAGCAATGTGACCCTTGGGCCTAGGCAACCAGGGAGGCAGGAGCCCCTACATTTCAGAGAGCCCACTCCAGACCTCCTCTGCTGGGCCCTTCCCCATGGAGCAAGAAGTCCGAGAGGCCAAGAGGCCTTGCCCACCTGGAGCCCATCTCTACCCACTTCTAGACCACCTTTGGGTATCCAGATCCCAGAATCTCTTGACCTAGCTTCTGGGGCCTGGATGCGCCCTAGCCTAATCCAAACTCCACTGCCAGGGTAGATTTCCAGGCTTGAAGGGTGGCTGGGGGACAGCTACTCGCTGGGAGTGGGTGACTAGACCTTGAACATCTGGTGGCGGGGCAGGGATGGCATGAGAGAGAAGGGCCTCTGGTGTGCTCTTATCAGGGACAGATAAGGGCGCAGAGCCCGATGTGGGACTCGATCTCACAAACTGTGAGATCATGATCTGAGCCTAAATCAAGAGTCGGATGCCTAACCAACAAAGCCACCTAGGTGCTCCTTTTAGTGCCATTTTAGAGAGAAGGAAACTGAGGCTCAGACTGGGGGGGGGGGCAACTCCAAAGCCTGTTCATTTTATTGCCACAGTGCTTTAAAAAAATTTTTTTTAACATTTATTTATTTTTGAGAGACAGAGAGTGAGCAGGGGAGAGGCAGAGAGAGAGGGAGACACAGAATCTGAAGCAGGCTCCAGGCTCCGAGCTGTCAGTCCAGAGCCTGACTCGGGGCTCAAACTCACTAACTATGAGATCATGACCTGAGGTGAAGTCAGACACTTAACCGACTGAGCCACCCAGGTGCCCCAAGGCCACAGTGCTTTATGTCCAGGTACTTTACATCTGTCACCTCATTCCATCCTCACAACCATCCTATGATAGAGTAATATGAGGAAACTGAGGCACAGAACGGTTAAGAGACTTGTGTAAGGTCACACAACACATTAGTTAAGGCAGTTGAATCTTGGCAGTCCCGCTCTTCACTTTAGGCTTTGCTGTCCGTCACCATTATCAGAGTTATACCTCAGTTCCTTAACTTGGGTAGCACCCATTCTGCCTCAGTCATCTCTCTGAGGAATGGGACACAGTAAAAGGGCCCCCAACCCCCCACCCCTGCCCAAGGCTACAAAGCTAGAAAGAGGCAGAAATGTGATTCAAGTTGAAGGGAAGGCCATGTGGCAGTTGCTGGGGCTTAACTCAGCTCCTCATCCTCCACCCTGCAGACCCAGGATAGCTGGGCAGGGCCCTGGGGGTTTCTCAGAGAGGCCCCTCTGGCCGCTGTGCCCTCCCCTCTCAGCCTGTGGCCTGAGAAGATGGCGCTTTCTCAGGGCCAGAGGCAGAGACTGCGGGCCACCCCCCCTTCCTCCCCAAGGCCCAGCTGTGGGGCGGCTGCCCAAGCTCCCGCCAGCCCCGCCTCTCCTACTCCCTGGCCAAGTGGCTGCTCTGTGGTCACCTGGACCCAATTTCCTCCTTCCTGCCTCCTCCCATCTCTGGGAAGCGCCCCTGGGCTGCCCTGCCAATTTCCAAAGACTTCTCCCCCAGGAAGCAGGCTCTGTCTCCCCCCCCCCCCCCCAGGTCTCCTACCCCTCCTTGGAACACTCCAGCTCCTCTCCCTTCAGCCCCACACATAGAGAACCATTTGGACCATCAGCCCATTTTCCATTTGGTTCCTGGCTGAACATTGGGTCCCCCTGGCCAGACTGTGAGTTCTCTTCCCCGAGATGGTTATCACATCGTGTGCTTCCCTCTCCCCCCACAGTGCCAGGCAGGGAGGAGCCCAGAGCCAGGGCTGCCCCTGCTCCAGAGGCTGAAGCTTGGTACTCAGAGGCCTGAAGTCAGCATCATTGTCCTTCAAGCTTTTGAGAGCAAAGCAGCCCTCCTTTTATTTATCTTTTTTTTTTAAACAACTGATAATCAATTTATTAAAAGAGTTGATTTAAGCGTCTGCACTGGTGACTTCAACCTCAATTCCTGGCTCAATACTGATGGAAGTAATCTGCTTAACAATCTCGGACTGGGCAAATCAATGAGGCGCTTGTGGATCCTCGTCTGAAAACGATCCTGAGTCTCAGAACCTTCACCACAAGGAGTTTTTCTTTTTCTTTTTTCCTAAGTTTATTTATTTATTTTGAGACAGGCAGAGACAGCACAAGTGAGGGAGGGACAGAGAGGCAGGGAGAGAGAGAGAATCCCAAGCAGGCTCTGCACTGTCAGCAACGCCCAACGTGGGGCTTGAACTCCCAAAACCATCACGACCTGAGCGGAAACCAAGAATCGGATGCTCAACTGACTGAGCCACCCAGGTGCCCCTGCAAGGAGTTTTTCTTGTAGTGATTCTCAGAGTCTTGGGAGACATCCGAACTGATCCTTTCCCTTTGAGAGTCTTTGCCTTTGCGCCTCCGATCAAGTCAGCAAATACCTTCTCCAAAGATTTTTACGCTGTGGCTGGATAGAGTCATTCTAACTCGGTGAATCGCCGCCTCTGGTTCCAAGGGTGTCTTCCCAGTGTCTTTAAAAGCCATGGCTGTGGCATGGCTTCCAGACAGACCTGTTCCTTGGCGGCGAGAACAGCAGTGAGTCAGGAGCAGGAGGGGGCATCCAAAGCCCGCTGTAGCTGTGACTGCGTCTTCCTCAAAGAGAAAGCAAAGCACCCTTAGGTGAAGAAACCCAGAAGGTGCAGGGAAGAGAAGGAACTTGCCCAAGGTCACCCAAAGGCCAGGCCAGTACTCAACCCAGATCCCATGGCTCTCAGCTGCAGGCTTCTAATACTACCTGGATGGAGTTTCTAATTCTCCCAGGTCCCCACGTTCAGGCTGGAGACCAAAATATTTCCCAATGATGTATCATCAGAACAGGGTGGGAGGGGATTAATTCTGTCTCATATGTCATATCTGGAAAAGCCCCAAAGAGATTATTCCTCCAGCCTCACTCCTTATACCCCCATTTCATAAACAAGCAAAGTGAAACCCCAAAAGCAGAAAGGATCTCCTCAGGGTCACACCAAGCTGGTGCTAGAGCTGAGACTGGAGTCCATGTCAAGTTCTTTGAAGAAACATTAAGCATCACCAACTAATTCATTCATTCAATAATTTTTTTTTTGAGAGCCTAATCATGCCAGGCTCTGTGCTGGTTGCTAGGAATGTAAGGGTAAATGGGGCACCTGGGTGGCTCAGTCGGTTGAGCCTCCGACTTCAGCTCAGGTCATGATCTCGCGGATCATGGGTTCGAGCCCTGCATCAGGCTCTGTGCTGACAGCTCAGAGCCTGGAGCCTGCTTTGGATTCTGTGTGTGTCTCTCTCTCTGACCCTCCCATGCTCATGCTATCTCTCAGAAATAAATAAATAAAACATTTAAAAAAAAACAAAAAAGAATGTAAGGGTCAAAAAGACAGTCCCAGCTGGTAGGAGTATGAGGGAGCCCCTAGACAGGAAACGTTCTGCATCTTGATCTGGGTGCCAGTTACATGGTCGTGTCCAGTTTGTGAAAATTCATCGAGCTGTACATTTTGGGATGTGCACTTTTCTGAGTGTATATTCCAATTCAAACAATTTTAAAAAGGCAATCACAGGGCAGGGTGCCTGGGTGGCACAGTTGGTCAAGCGTCCAACTCTTGATTTCAGCTGAGGTCATGATCTCACAGTTTGTGGGATCAAGCCCCAAGTTGGGCTCTCCACTGTCAGTGTAGATCCTGCTTGGGATTCTCTCTCTCCCTCTCTCTGCTCCAACCCTGCTTATGCTCTCCCTCTATCCCTCTCAAAATAAATAAACTTAAAAAACAAGCAAACAAAAATATATCTAATAAAAGAGAGTCACAAGCATTGAGCTTACAGAGCTACAGTATAGCAGAGGAGATGAGATATTAACTAATTACACAAATAATTGATTAATTACAATTGTGACAAGTGCTACAATAAAGGTAGAGGTTGCTAAGGGCTGTGGAGTAGAATAACTTGATCTAATCTGTGAGTAGTCAAGGAAGGCTTCTCAAAGGAAGTAGGAGATACCCTGAACTGTAAAGAAAGAGAAGGGAATTAATGGAGTGGGAGTGATTCTCAACCCCTACCTTATACAGCACAAAAATTAATTCAAGATGGGGTGCCTGGCTGGCTCGGTCGGTAGAGCGTGTGACTCTTGATCTCAGGGTCGTGAGTTTGAGCTTCCTTAAAAAATAATAATTCAAGATGGATCTCGAACCTAAATGTGAAACCTAACACTATAAAGCTTCTAGAAGAGGATGTATGGGAATATCTCCATGATCTTGGGATAGGCAAAAATTTTCTTAGGCATCAAAAACATTAACATGAAACAGAATTGTCAGGGGATGGGGGAGAGCATTCAAGACCGAGAAAAAACCGTGTGTGAAGGCCCAGAGGAAGGAAGGGACAATGTTAGATGAACTGAGAAAAGGCCAGAGGGAGTGAAGGCAGGGGGACAGTGAAGTGTGAGAAAGTCAAGAGGAGATAGGGAGCTGACAAGCCAGGGCATTACAGGTTGGGTCAGGAGCTGGGAATTTATCCTGAGGGTACTAGAGAGTCAGAGAAGGTTTTTAAGTTTTTTGTTTGTTTAGTTTAGTTTTTTGTTTTTTAATTTTTAAACGTTTATTTATTTTTGAGACAGAGAGCACGAGCTGGGGAGGGGCAGAGAGAAAAGGGAGACACAGAACATGAAACAGGCTCCAGGCTCTGAGCTGTCAGCACAGAGCCCGACGCAGGGCTCGCTAACCCTAACCCTAACCCACGGACCGCGAGATCATGACTTGAGCCAAAGTCGATGCTTAACCGACTGAGCCACCCAGGCGTCCCTAGTTTAGTTTTTTTAACTCTTATTTTTTAAGTTTTATTTATTTTAAGACAGAGAGGGAGTAAGGGAAGGGGAAGAGAGGGAGAAAATCAAGCAGGCTCTGTGCTGACAGCACGGACCCTGATGTGGGGCTCAAACCCACAAACTGTGAGATCATGACCCAAGCCCAAGTCAGACGTCCAACCCACTGAGCCACCCAGGCGCCCCTGGTTTTGTGTTTTTTCTTTTTAATTTAAGTAATCCCTACACCCAACCTGGGGCTCAAACTCAAGACCCCAAGATCAAGGGTTGCTTGCTCTTCCGACTGAGCCGGCCTGAGCCCCGAGATAAGGGTTTTCAGTAGGGGGAGTGGCAGGAGCAGCAACTGGAGCAACAATTGGAGATAGTGTGACCTTAACTGGGGTTGCAAAGTCAAGTATTCCTTCCTTTGATGTGCCCAGGACTGCCAGGCATCGGCTGTGCGGAACGGAGAATGAAAGGAAATACCCCCTTTCTCTCTGCTCAGCAACCAGACAAGGCCACGCTTGGATTTTGCTTCCTTGTAAGTCAAGATGAAGCTTCCCAACTTGAAAAGTCACTGAATCCAGGTGGCAGGATGACGTGCAGTGTTGCAGCAGGGGACTTGGGGCTGTGAGGCCCTGTCCCACCAGGCCCAGCCCTGGTCTTCAAGGAGCTGGAGGCTGCTGGTCCCCACCCACGCCCCAGTGCTTGCTCCAGCCTCACCTCACCCCTGCCTAGCACCTGGACCTTCTCACTTCCTCTCCTTTCTCTCCCTCCCTTGGAGGACTAAAGAGTCTTGNAAAGGGGGGGGGGGGGGGGGGGGGTGGGAAGAACCCAGAGGTCAGGAATTTCCTTCACCCCCTCCCTCCCACACCTGCATACCTGGCGCCAGGGCCCCACAGAGTACAGCTGCCTCGACACTCAGGCCTTCTCCCTGCAAAGGGCTCACTAAGGCACTGAAAGTGGTGACTCCATCAAACCAACATTTACTGAGCACCTGCTGCATGCCAGGCATGCAGTGAAAGGGTGTTATTCCTGCTCTCCAGGAATTCTTGGGGTAACGGGGGAAAGAGAGCAAAATATACACGTGTTTTATAGAGCAACAAAGTACAAGTCAGTGGAGAAAGTGAGACTGACTTCACCTGGGGAACAGGGTGTGAATATCAAGGAAAATTTCCTCCAAGAGGTGACAGTTGGGCTGGGTCGTAAAGAATAAATATGACAGTAAGAAATGCTCATTGTGCCATGGAAAGCATAAGAATGGTAGTGACCATTGGGAATGTCAGGTACTGTCCTCAGCATCTTCTATATTCATGTACTCCTTACCATGACTCTATGAAGCAGGTATTGTAATTATGCCCATTTTCCAGAGGCAGTAACTGGAGGCTTAGAAAGGGGAATGGACTTGTTTTGGTTTTTTTAAAATGTTTTATTTATTTCTGAGAGAGAGAGAAAGACAGCGTGAGCAGGGGAGGGTCAGAGAGGGAGGGAGACACAGAATCTGAAGGAGGCTCCAGGCTCTGAGCTGTCAGCACAGAGCCCGACACGGGGCTCGAACACACAAACTGTGAGATCATGACCTGAGCTGAAGTCAGACGCTTAACGGACTGAGCCACCCAGGTGCCCTATGAATGGACTTGTTTACAAACTTGCAGCTGATACATGGGAAAATCAAGACTCCAACACAGGTCTGTCTGCTTCCTTGCCCTTAATTTCTACTACATAGAGTGGCCCGGGCAAAGGACATGTGGAGGAGAGGGGCTGAGGATGAGGCTGGAAGGTAGAGGCAGGGCTTGGTGGCAGACACCTCGGTGAGGAGTATGGGCTTTATCCAGGCAGCAATGGGGAGGCATGGAAGGTTCACTAGTGAGGAGGGGGTTGAGAGGGATAGCACTCACACTCTGCTTTCTGTATTTAGAGGCCCACTTTTAAGGAAGAGAAGTTAGAGACAGAGAAACCTATGTAGGAGTTACAACAAAAATCCAAGAAAGGGGCGCCTGGCTGGCTCATTTGGCAGAGGATGCAACTTTTGATCTCTGGGTTGTGAGTTCAAGCCCCACATTGGGCATAGAGCTTATTTAAAGGAAAATCCTGGGTCAGTCATTGGGCATCTGACTTCGGCTCGAGTCATGATCTTGCGGGTTGTGAGTTCCTGCCCCATATTGGCGTCTCTGCTGTCAGCTGTCAGTGCAGAGCTCATTTCGGATTCTCTGTCCCCCTCTCTCTTCCCCTCCCTTGCTTGTTCTCTCTCTCTTTCAAAAATAAACATTTATTTATTAAAAAATTTTTTTAAAGTTTATTTATTCTGAAAGAGAGAGACAAAGAGTACAAGAAGGAGAGAGGCAGAGAGAGAGGGAAAGAGAGAATCCCAAGCAGGCCCGATGTGGGGCTCAAACTCACAAACTGCAAGATCATGACCTGAGCGAAAGCAAGGGTAGGATGCTTAACTGACTGAACCACCCAGGTGCCCCTAAAATAAACATTAAAAAAAACTGGGGCGCCTGGGTGGCTCAATTGGTTAGGCAGCCGACTTTGGCTGAGGTCATGATCTCACAGTTTGTGGGTTCGAATCCCACATCGGACTCTGCTGACAGCTCAGAACTTGGAAGCTGCTTTGGATTCTGGGTCTCCCTTGCTCTCTGCCCCTCCACCACTCCTTCTTTGTCTCTCTCTCTCTTTCCTTCAAGATTAAATAAGTATTTTAAGAAAAAATTTTTTTAATCTCAAGAGGTGCCTGGGTGGCTCAGTCAGTTGCACATCTGACTTTGGCTCAGGTCATGATCTCACAGTTCGTGAGTTTGAGCCCCGAGTTGGGGTCTGTGCTGACAGCTTGGAGCCTGGAGCCTGCTTAAGATTCTCTCTCTCTCTCTCTCTCTCTCTCTCTCTCTCTCTCCCTGCCCCTCTCCCCCCCCTCAAGCTAGAAAGGAAAGGAAAGGAAAGGAAAGGAAAGGAAAGGAAAGGAAAGGAAAGGAAAGGAAAGGAAGAAAGAAAACCCAAGAAAGAGATGAGGGTTGAGGGATGGAGAAGAGGAGGTGCACCAGGGAGAAACCAAGCACAACTTGAGGACTGATTGGCTCTGGCAGATGAAACGGAAGGAGAGTCAAAATGATGTCTAGGGTTTCTGGCCCAAGTGTGTGCTCCAGAAGGGAGCCCAATAATTGATCTTTAACAACTCAGCTTTACCCACGACACCTGCAAAATTCACTCCTGTAAGGTGCTTGATTCTTCTCCAAATACTCCTGCGTATTCGTCGCCATTTGTGTATTCACTCACCCAGTATACATGGAGCACCTACTGTATGCTAGCTGCTCTGGGAGCTGAGGAGAAGCAGCAGATAAGCTAATCCTGCCTTATTAGTGGAGTAACGGTTACAGCCTGGGCTCTGGGTTCGAATCCGGGTTCTGCAGCTTCTTTGTGCCCAGTCCTGGCCGAGCCTCCACCTTGCTGTGACGTCGGGTAAGTCACTGGACCTCTCTTTGTCTCAGTTTCCTCATCCGTAAAAGGGGGGGAACTAACAGTCCCTGCCGCAGGGATTAAATGGGTTAATACGCATAAAGTCTCTGGTACGGGGTAAGCTATCCGCTGTCAGCTGTTACTACTGAGTTCATATTTTCGAGGAGAGACAGATCTGATCACACAATTAATTATTTAATTACAGCAGTGATAAATACCCTGAAGGAGCAGCGTGGTCCGGAGGTGAGGGAAGGCTCCCCAGAGCGAGGGAGCTGAGCGAGCTGGGGCTGGCCAGGTGAGGCACCAGGGAAGGAGGGAGGGGCCCCGGAGGCAGGGGGGTCTCTGCGTAGGCAGAGCCTCCGGCTGAAGGAGGTGCTGAGAGGTCTGTATCTGTAACTTTGCCTCTTTGGAGTCTCAACACAAGGCTGAGAAGTAGGTCAGGCAGATGCTCTGCTCCCATTTTCTGGAAAGGGCACTAAGGCCCAGAGAGGAATAGCGACTTAGCTGGTCAGTAACCAAGCCTCCTGCTTGACGCTGTGTCCCCACCAATCCGGGGGGCTGGAGAGGACAGGCCTGAGAGGAGGCCTTTGTCCCTTTGGCCACAGGGGTGGGAGCAGCAGGAGCTGAGGCTTCAGCTGGCCACCAGCAGCTGTGGCGGCCAGAGCTGCATTCCTTCCCCTGCCAGCAGAGCAAGTCCAGGCTCATGGCAGAGGCCTGGAACGTTCCTTTCGTCTCAAAAAGAAAAAAAAAGGAAGAAAAAAAAAAGAAAAAGAAAAAAAGGGGAAAAAAAAGAAAGAAAGAAAAGAAAAGCACTTTAGTCAACATTAAGTCTTGACTTCAAAGGACATGGCTCCCAACTGTTTCCCCTAACCCTGGGTCGCTCCAACTCCCTGGGGTAAGCCCCCAGGCGGCCAAGGTTCTGGGAAAGGGAAGGAGGCCTGGATTTGGGAGTCCAAAGACTGTGTGGCGAGCCCTGGCTCAGTCTCCAACTTGCTGTGTGACCTCGGGCAGGTCACCAGCCCTCTCTGGGCCTGAGTGTCCCCAGCCAAACAGGGAAGGGAGGGTTGGATGACATCAGGTGGGGTGGGGAGTCCAGCAACCGGCTCCAGCCAGCTGCAGCAGCTTTTGCTGCCCTTCAAGTCTCAGGCACTGGGGCCTAGGGGGTCCGGAAGCTGGGGACAGGCAGCCTTTCATCTCTGCTGGCCCAGGGTCGCTGCAGGTTGGCAGGCCCCACATCCCGAGATCGCGTTTCAGGCTGGAAGGGGCCTTCCTGTGACCTCAGCCGGCCAGCCCTGCCCCTGCCCCCCTCCTCCCCATTCTCACCAGAGGGAAGCAGGCAGGCAGCATCCCGCCCAAGGTCACCGACCAGCAAGTGGCTGTCCTTCGGCCTGCCCTTCCCTCCCACCCGAGCCAGCCCCCACTGGCCTCCCACAGCAAAGCCTCAGGTCTCCTGGGCCATTAGGAATCTGCCAGGCGAGGCGTGGTCTTCTTCCTCTCTCTTGTTTCTTGGCTTGTTTTCCCGGTTCTCCAACAGCCACCTCCTGCAAGAGCCTCCGGGTGCGTGTACAGGAACATTTTTCTTTAAAAAAAAAAAAAAAAAAGGAAGGAGAAGAAGAAAGAGAGAGAAATGCAGCCACAGTATGGGGAAAAAAGCAACCAACTCCTTAATCCTTTCCCTGTAACCCCTGGCTCCTCAGCCGGGTCGGCTCCAGCCGGTAGGAAGGAAGGCCCCGCTGGGCAGGGGCCTGGGTTTGTCCCCTGCCCACCCCCTCCTCACCCGCCTCTCTTCTCCTTCGGGCTTTGGTCTGACTTCTGGAGCCTGGAGGAGACAGGCTGCAGGGTTCAGGAGGACTAGAAAAGCATGGGGAGGTGGGGGGGTGGTGACGGGGTAGGCTAGGGCTTCTGCCCCTCTGCCCACTCGGCCACCTTCTCAGGAGGTTACAAGATCAGGGTTTTTCACCCCTGGCCCATTGCCTCCACTCTTGCTTTCATCTCTTTCTTCTGTCTTATAATCACTGGCCTCTTCATGGCGAGTACCCTGAACGCCATCTTCCACCGCAGTCAGGCCTTTCCTGTCCGGCACAGGGCTTGGCCCTGTCTGTGAAGGTCACACGCTTCCACACTCCAAGCTTTTATCCATCCAGATCCCACTGGGGGGTGGCCCTTTATGTCCCTCCCACGTCTTGCTCTGTCTGCAGAACACTTAATGATCTGTTGCAGCCCCAGCACCTGGGTCAGCGCTTGAATCAACATAGTAGGTATGTGGTGTCTCTTGAATGAATGGATTCGAAGCATAAACAGGTCTCTAGAAATATTCAGAGTGATCTCGCAAAGGGGACAATTTGATTACGGCATGTTGCAGTTAAAACCTTTAAAAGGCGTGCCTCCACGGCTCCCTTAGAATCCAGTCCTGATTCTCTATCGCTACCTCTTCCCACTTGCCAGCTCTCATCAAAAGATTTCCTTTTTCCCCAAAGTGCCATCTTTTCTCTTGCCTCTGGGCCTTTGTGTGTGAAATTCCCACTGACTTCCACACCCTTCTCCACCTCTCACCTGGATGACTCCCTCTGGCCCGCCACCCTGTCCGATGACCCAACGAGCAGGGCAAGCATGTGTTTAGGGCACCAGCAAAGCAGGGGCACTAAAAATACTATTTTTTCAGTGTTTTTATTTATTTCTGAGAGAGAGAGAGACAGCGTGAGCAGGGGAGGGTCAGAGAGAGAGGGAGACACAGAATCTGAAACAGGCTCCAGGCTCTGAGCTGGCAGTCAGCACAGAGCCCGATGTGGGGCTCAAACCCACGAACCGTGAGATCATGACCTGAGAAGTCGGACGCCTAACTGACTGAGCCACCCAAGCGCCCCTAAAAATACTATTTTTTAAAATATTCTTTTATAAAATGAATTTGATGTTTGATCATTTAAAAAAACATTTAAATAGCACTCATGAGAAAGATTAGAACTTTACTGGTGTTCCTTACGCTTCATTTTACAGTTTGCATTGTTTTTGTGTTGAATTCATATATGGGCTGTTATGGAGGTCGGTGGTATAATCCGGCTCTGCTCTGTAAGGCTCAGCCTAGACATCAGCTCCCCCACCAGGAAGCCTTCACTGATCCCTCCACAGATTTAGTTTTTTTCGTTTTTTTGGTAGTCTCAAAGCCCCTTTGGATTTTTCTTTAATATGGATATTTTTTGCTTTACTTGTTGCTTTCTAGCGCACCCCTCCACAGCATCCAAGTCTGTAAGCATCTTGAGCGCCCAGTAAGTATCTTTCCACCTCTATTCCTGCAGCTTATAGTACAGGGCCTGGCCCAGAAATGACTCCAGATATGCTACTCTCTAGCCTTTATTTATTCAGTCCCCTTTGCAGGGTCTGCACTATGCATCATCGTCTATGTTCTTACTTTATAACCCTGTCTGAGGAACTCCTACTCACCCTGCAAGACCCCACGCAAATGACCCCTCTTCTCTAAACCTGCCCCAGTCCCTCAGTTGGGTTAGGTTGAGTGTAGGCTTTTATGAGGTCACACCTCCTGTTGCAATCAGTGTCTTCCTCTTTTATTGTACTTTTTACGTATGTATTTTCTAAATTAAATTTTTTTTAACGTTCATTTATTTTTGAAAGAGAGAGAGAGTGTGCACATGAGTAGGGGAGTGGGGGAGTGGTAGAGAGAGGGAGACAGAGGATCTGAAGCATGTTCCATGCTGTGAACACAGAGCCCTGTGTGGGACTCGAATTCATGAACCCGAGATCACGACCTGAGCCAAAATGAAAGGTTGGCCACTTACCTGACTGAGCCACCCAGGCGACCCACGTATGTATTGTCTCTGTCACCAGATTGGAAGCCACACCAAAACAGAAACTAGGCGGATTGATCACCGGGCCTTCGTGCCCAGCATCGGCCTGGCCAGAGGAGAGAGCAATATATGCTCTTTAAACGAACAGACTGGAAGATGTCACAAAGGAGGGAAAATTCAGGCAAGATTGTGAATGTGGGAGGAGAGGAATAACATGTACTCAGTGAGGGCATCGAGTCCATGCAGATAAAAACAAATCACGGCAACAATAATCCTGACAACCAGTACTGAGCACACCGTGGTGTGGTGGGTAAGCACGGAGATTAAGTTCTGCTTCTTACTGGCTGTGTGACGTTGGGCAAGGTCTGTATCTGTATCGTATCGCTCTGTGCCTCAGTTTCCTCATCTGTCAAAAGGGGATGGTAATGGTTCCTACCTTATCCGGAACGAGAGGGCTGTGCCGGGCAAGCATGGACACTTGGAAGTTTGCTGTCACCTATTATCTCCATGGCTGGGGACCTTGGTTGTGCCAGGCACTTTCACCTGGTACCTCTACTTAGCCCTCACAGCAGCCTGAGAGGCAGGGTTCTTGTGTCCTTTGACAAAGAAATGAGGTGTGTGGGGGCCAAAGGTTCTTGCTAAGGCCATTCACTGGATAAGTGACAGGAATGGGATTTGAACCCAGGTCTCTCTGGCCTGCCGCCCACCCGTGTTCCTTGACTGTGGCACCTGCCTGCAGGAGGAGGGGGAGGAAGAGAAGATGGCACAGTGGGAAGGCAGGGAGGCTTCACTGAGCTGGGGCCTCCGGAGCAGAGCGGCAGGCGTTTTTCTAGAGCTTTCATTTCCGTCTGCCTCTTCGGAGCAGGTGAAAAACCCCACAGAGGGCTCTTCACTGAGTCCTCCCCCTCTTCCTCCCCCTCCCGGTGCTGCCTCATCCCCCACGCTGGGAGGGGGGAGGTCAGGCATGCAGCGTGGGAGATGTAGGGGAGGAGAGTGGGGAGGTAGGGGAGCATCATTCCAGATCCTTTCCCTCCAGCACCCCCCTTTCCCCATCACAGGCGCTCCAGGAGGAGAGAGCATTCCAGGTGGAAGGAATGGCAAATGCAAAGGCCGTGCATTAAGGATGTGGAGGCGGGGAAAGCCTGCGAGCTTGGCTGGAACTGAGGTTCAGGGCCCCCTGGGATTGTTCAGTGGAGAGGAACTTGTTTGAAGAGAGGGGAGGGAGGAAAAGGAGATAGAGGTGGACCCAGCGAGAGCTGAAGATGCTAGAGGTAGGGTAGTGGCTGGAGACTGTCCTGGGCTCTGAACACAGTGCTTTCCACCCTCTTCCCCTAAAACAGGGGTGGTGAAGAGGGGTCACCGTGATTCTTCATGGTCCCTGTGCTTTCTTTCTTCCCCTGGAATCCCTTAAGACACAGTGCTCTGCTGGCTCTGTACCAGGAATTGGTTCGTGGCTTTTTATGCATTCCCTCAATGTGTTTTCTATCCAGCTCTACAAAATCAATAGTATTCACTCCATTTTATAGATGAGAAAACTGAGGCTCAGCCAGGTTTTGTAACTTGCTCAAGATCATGCAGGGCACAGTTTCACCTGCTCTACTGGTTTAAGCTGCCTTCCCCAGGGCAACAATGAGAGACACTCCTGTGCTCCCAGCACTTCATAGTTTATGCAGGCCTGTTTTTTCCTGCTCCTCACAACAGGCCTGTAGCAGAGCTGTGATCATCCCTATTTCATAGATCAGGAAACTGAGGCTCAGACTCGGGGTGTGACTTGGCCAAGACTGCAGAGCCATTAAGTAGGGACTCAGATCCAGTTCTAGTGACTCTAAATGTCTTTGTGCTTTTCCCTTGCAGAGGAAGAGGGTTCCCTCTCTGCTCTTATCTGTCTCAGGGGGCGAGGAACAAACAGGCAGGGGTTACTTTTCAGAACTGGTGGGAAAGGAACTTGGCCTTCACAACCTGGGGATTTAGTTACCAGCAGTGAATAATTTCATCCCTCCAGGTGATAACTCTGACTCCTTGGTAGAAAAGGGAGAGCTTGCCCCTCAAGAGCAGTTAAGCCCTCTCAGAGGCTGGGTTCAAATGCCAGCTATGCTGCTTCCTGACTGGGTGGCCTTGGGCAAGTCATTTAACCTCTCCACACTTCCTTTATCCCATTTGTAAAATGATGGTAATAACAGGACCTCACTCCTAGGACTACCATGAGGATTTATGGGTTCATGCGTGTATAGCACTTAACACACGTTTGACACATAATAAATGGTATGTGCAATGTTAGCACTTATGAATATTACTATTAAAGTGCTCCGCGCCATCCTCTACATCCATTGCCTCAAAGGAGAAACTATGGGGGCGCCTGGGTGGCTCAGTCGGTTAAGCGTCCGACTTCGGCTCAGGTCATGATCTTACGGTTCGTGGGTTCAAGCCCCACGTCAGGCTCTGTGCTGACAGCTCAAAGCCTGGAGCATGCTTCAGATTCTGTGTCTCCCTCTCTCTCTGACCCTCCCCTGCTCATGTTGTCTCTATCTCTCTCTCTCTCAGAAAAAAATTTAAAAAAATTTTTTTAAAAAAGGAGAAGTTATGCCTCCTATTGCCAGACAACCTTAAGCAAAGCTCCAGAATCTTACCTAGTACAGGTAGTAACGCGGATATTGACAACAACAATTGCTATATCAAATGACTAATAAAATCACTGCTAAAGTCAACAATACTATTAAAGTTAACATTCAAGCTGCTCGCTATGCGATAATCACTGTGCTAAATGCTTTCAATTTATTATTTCATTTAACTTTCACAGCTTTAGGAGATAAAAACAGTTATGATCTCGATTTTACAGATCAGGAAACTGAGGCTCAGAGAGGTGAAGTCACTTGCTCAAGGTCACACTGCTAAGAAGCGGTACAGCCGTGATTTGATCCAGGCCCACCTGGCTACAAAGTCTTCCAAAATGGGTATAGGCCCTCGTATCAGCTTTCTCCCAAGCTTATCTGCTGGATTTGCTGCCTCAGGCTCACCTCCCTCCATTCTGGGAAGACCAAGCAGCTTTTGTGGAGTACCTTCTATGTGCCACAACTCTATATACATTTCCATATCGAATCCTTACTCTTACCCTTTGACCCTTGATCACTGTCCCCATGTCTTAGAAAAGTAGATGAGACAGAGAGGTGTGGTGGCTGGTCAAGGTCACACAGCCCAAGGTGAGATGGCAGAGTCAGGGTTCAAACCCAGGTGGGTTGGCCTCCAAGCTTGCATTCAGGGACTACCAGAAAAGTACAGAGGCCCTTAGAAAACAGCCTCAGTTTCAAAGCCAGGTTCTCTCCCCTGTAACACTTCATTGGTTCAGGACCCTGCATGAGCTCTGCCCTCCCTCCCCATTGCCACCTACCCCAGTTGGCTTGGATGCCTTCCACACCCTTTCTCTTGACCTGCAACACTTCTTCCAACCACCCGCTGCCTAGTTAACCCCATTCATCAACTCACCCGAGATATCAGCTCTTCAGAAGGCCTCCTCTGGCCCCACCCCATCCCGACATTTACCTCATAAACACATTGTACTTTGCCTTCTTGTTCCTTATCACAGTTTCTAACTGTATTTTGATTGGTCTGGTCATTTAATGACTTACTTCCTCACTAAACTCTAAGCTCCATGAGGCCTCGTCTGTCTGTTCTGCCCACCATTGTAGCGGCACCACTGGTAGGCTGCCTATACATGGTCACTGCTTAGTAATTTTTTAAATAATTTTTAAATATTTTCTTTATTTTTGAGAGAGAGGGTAGGAGTGGGGGAGGGACAGAGAGGGGAGCAGACAGAGGATGCAAAGCAGGCTCCGCACTGACAGCAACAAGCTCAATGTGGGGCTCGAACTCAGGAACTGTGAGATCATGACCTGAGCCGAAGTCGGATGCTCAACCAACCGAACCACCCAGGCACCCCATTTTTTTTAAGTAAGCTCTATGTCCCACATGGGGCTTGAACTCACTGACCTGGAGATCAAGAGTCGCAAGCTCTTCCTACTGAGCCAGTCAGGAGCCCTGGTGCTTAATTTTTTTATTGAATAGATGAATCCATGAATGAATAGACAGCTACCAGGTACTTTACACACATGACTCAATAATTCCACAATTAACTCATTGAATCCTCACAACTGCCCTGTTGTTCCTGTTTATTTATTTACATATTTAAGTACATATTTTAGCAGTGATGTGGATTTACATATATATATATAATTTTTTTTTTAGCAGTGATGTCTGTTGTCCCCATTTTAGAGAAGACAAAAGTGAGGCTCAGAGAGCTAGAAAGTGGAGGAACTTGGATTCAATCTCAGGTCAGGCTGCCCCAAAGCCATTGACTTCTGTACAGCACCTGCTGCCTCCCAGCATCCAATGGTCACAGTCACAACTTAAAAAATAGTCATTGGTTGTCAGACCACAAGTCTCAGTTTGCACCTCAAGGTCACTGACTCAGCAGCACTGAGGCTCTGTCAGCACCGCCCATTTGGTGGTCTCTGCCATTCTAAAGTCTTAGGCTGCTTCCTCTCCCTCTCCCATATTGGCTTCCTTCCTTTCCAGAGAGGGAAAAGAACTAGGAATTACAGCCAAGGCAGCCCTTCTGGGAAAAACAATCCTGCAATGAAAAGAGCCCTGTTCTGAGAGCAGAGAGACCTGCATTTAAGTCTTGGCGTGGAGGCCGACCTTCTGAGGGCTCACAATGGCGTCACTGCCCCTCTGTGTCCCTGTCTGGGATTCTGGGTTGCTGACCCACCTGCCACCCCCTACTCAACCTCCTGATTCTTCCCTAGAAACAGCTGGGGCCTATGGTGACCAGAGAGATGGGGGGCTGGCCTGGCACCCTTAAGACACTCCCTGGAATGCTAACGGGTTGGTGGAGGGAAGCCTTTCTCAGGGGCCACCAGGCCTGGAAGAAGAAATACAGAAATGGAAGACAGAAGATACAGGTTTGAGTCCCAGGGTTGTTTCCAATTCCCGGGGGATGACCCTGGGTAAGTCATGGAGTTCTTGGTTTTCTCTTCTGCAAAACGAGGACAGTATCTGCCTTACAGAGTTGCTCTAGAGAACTAAATGGGAGATCTTTAGTTAACTAAAGATCACAAGTTTTGCTAACTTCTGAATTTGTCACATTGCTATCCAGCTGCAGCCTTTTATAATCAACAAGACGCACATATGCCCATCTCTGGAATGCCTCGTCAACAAACGCCAGGACGTGAGGCAGCCATGACTGTTTCTATTTTGCAGAAGGGCAAACTGAGGCCCAGATAAGTTCCCGGGGTTGTCTGAGGTCGCAGAATGAGCTGGCGGCTGAACCAGGGTCCCGCTCACCTGACCCTTGCCTTTCAGAACCACCTGCCGGTCCCAAGACCCCAAGCCTCGCCCCGGAAGGATCTCTTAACAGCCGGCTGGAGCCTATGACTCACTCTCCCCTTCCTACTTTCGGTGGGGCCTGAGACCCGGAGGGAAGGGACAAAACTATCTGCAACTTGAGGGGTGTCCTTTGAAAGTTCATGGGTTTGTCCCCTTCCTTCCATCAAAAATCCTGGTTCTTTGAACTCTAACAATAAGAACTCATCGTTAAATACACTTTGTACGAGTTTTTACACTTTCTTAAGTGAGATTTTCCTACCCGGAATTTAGGAGTTGATTTAGTTTAATCTCCACCCCCACTCCACTTGGTTTGCTCCCCGGCTGTTTACTCCGATTGCGGAAGTAGCTCGGGTGGAGCTCCCCAGAAGGTACCCTTGAGTACGTCTTTTGCGTAGCTATTTAACTGGCACTCCACTCAGGCCAATGGAATGCCCGGAAGCCCCAGGAGGGTGGGGCAGAGAGCCAATCAGGGCCGTTGGCGGGGTGTGGCTGCGTCCCAGGGCGGGGAATCGCGTAATGGCGGACGCGGGCCGGGCCAGCACGG
>NW_027532008.1:2485301-2581666 GCF_008692635.1 Crocuta crocuta
CAGAGGGAGTAGGTGGCTCGCCTCTTGCCGCGGACCGGCAGTGGCCGGGCGAGCGGTCAGCGTGGGGTAGCGTCTTACTCTTCAGTCCCCTCCCCAGGGAGGAGGTGTCCTGGAAATCCCCTCGGAGCCTTGGAGGGGTCCGCGAATCCGTGAGGCTGCGAAAGTGCCCCCAGCCTGACCTGGCGCTGCCACCAACTCGCTGTGTCACCTTGGGCAAGTCACTTCCTTCTCTGGGCCTCAGTTTACCTATTTGTGAAACGAAGGCTGTGCAGGCAGTTGTACATGAGTTGGATCTCAGATGTTGGCTGATTGTCGTGGGCAAGTTCTTTCCCAGGCGGGGCTTCAGTTTCCGTCTTTGGGCGATGAAAGAATTGAGGTGCTCTTGGAGACGCTTGGCCCAAGTTGAAGGGGGAACTGTGTGCATGTGCGTGTGTTTGTGTGTACAAGGTGGTTCTGTAAGGTACGGAGGACAGTTGGCTAACGGGGCTCTTCCACGAAGTCCCTGGATGGACCCCGCGCTATGATAAGGTGGGGTCCGGGGTTATCTTGGTCCTCTCCAGGATCTTAGAACCTCTGAGATGGTGAAATTTTACACACTGATGCTTATCAGAGGAGAGGAAGGCATCCTTGGAGCCTCTTGGGGCAATGATTGAAATTTAGGCCCAGAAGAATTCGGGGGTGTTAGGAGTAGGATGGAGATCGTGAATGGCGCCCCTACTATGTGTCAGCCCTTGTTCAGGCTTATGTTATTTAATTTTTACAGCCACTGTTGAGCATTTACACATACAGAAACTAAGTTTCAGAGGAATTAAGTAACTTGTCCAAGGTCACGCAGTAAGGTATCAACCAGCAGGTGTTGGAGAATCCCTGGGCAAGGGGGAAGTCATTGTCCACTTAAAATTAAGTTTGCTTTGTCACAAATAGAGGGAGGGGTCTGGTCCCAGACAACTTCAATTGACTTCTGGCTTGGAGACAGGCTGGGTCTTGATCCCTGGACGGCTAATCCATGCCCTTTCTGCAGTCTGTGAGTTGGAAAAGACCATTTCTAAATTGTAAATTGTAAAAGTCATTTTGAAGTGCCTCAGAACTAAAGAACTCAGTTTGAATGCTGACTGAGTGGCCTGTAGAAGTTCACCAACAGTTGGTGTATAGACTTGAATCTTGGTTCAGAGGTGTGCCACCCTGGTAACTTTTTCTCCTCCTCAGCTAAGAAGGCAGCATTTTCTTGGGATAAGAGAAATTTCCCGTTTGTTCACATTTCCTTGGATTCTTGAGACGGAAGTTTCAGTAGCCCGCCTCTCATGAAACATAATGTTCCTTCCTTTCTTTGTGTTCTCTGTTATCTGACTTCTAGATGAGTGAAGATTGTGGACCTGGAATGAGAGACTAGTAGTTGGATACTATAAATTCTAGCCCTTCATTTTCCCAAGCTTCAGCTTTTGGTTAATCAAAATGGTAGGACCGGCAGTGTGTATTGTTCTCATATGTCAATGGTAGGGAAGAAAATTGGAAGAGGAAGTTGCTGAGAAAGAGGGCGTTTCTTAGCAGTGGAGCCAATATGTATTTCTTTGTTTGAAATTCTAAAACCAGAAAAGCAGCAACTGAAGGGGGAAGGAAGGAAAGAACTGTGAAACTCTTCTTCCAGTTCAAATATCCTTAAGAGCTGTCCCTGCCCAAGGAGCTGCTTTCACAGAAAAAGTCAATTGTCGTTTGTTCAAAGTTGATAAATCGTATTCTAGAATGACATAATTTTAAATCTGAAACCCTCTGAGATAAATTTCTCAGAACATTTTACCGAGTGCATTATTTATCAGGGGATGATTCTTTTACTCAACTTAATTACTAATTGCAGTCTTTTGGTCTGTCTAAACTGTGATGTAAATTAGTGAATTTCACCCTAAGAAGAATTGAACTAAATACTGAATGGTGTAAATATCACCACCACTTGAGAAAACACATAATGGCGTGTTCAAGTTTTGACATTTGTTAAAGTATTTTTAATGCTTTGTGTTACGGGATTATGTATGTGTGAATAGATGTTAAGGCAGTGAATTTATTGTATGTAAAGATCTACCTTCATTTTTTGTATTAGTTATATTTTCTGTATAAGACTCAGTCCTAAATTAGCATATCAGTCCATAGTACCTTGGGGTCAAAAAAATTTCCTGGGGGCGCCTGGTGCCTCAGTTGGCTAGGTGTCCGGCAAGGAGTCCTACTCGATTTTGGCTCAGGTCATGATCTCACTGCACGGGGCTCTGTGCTGACAGTGAAGAGTCTGCTTGGGATTCTCTCTCCCTCTTTCTCTGTCTCTTTCCTGCTCGCATGTTCTTGTGCTCTCTCAAATAAATAAACTTAAAAAAATTCTTGGGGCCAGATTTTTTTTTGAATTTAGAATTTTGGGGATCTTAGAAAAGGAATATGGTACATGTACTGTGTGTTATGTAACATCCCAGAGAGGCCTGGGGCAGTACCTTGTAATCAAACACACTACCATTTCTGTAGTAAAATGTCAGAACATTCACACCAACTGGTATAAATAAATAGTATAAATAGCCTCATGTCATTTTTATGTCAGGTTTTGCCACCAAATGAATAATGAAAAAACTTGTTTAGATTTTGGAATTGAAGTTAAGGGATTGTGGACCTGTATGGATAAAATTTATACGATGACAAGGACAATTACAAGGAAAAATATTGTAAGCCAAACTAATTTCAAAGCCATGGGTCCTAAAAGGAGTAGTACACAGAAGACATTTTTTGTCCATGTGCTTTTTTCATGTAATATTCTTATTCTAATTAATACATACTAATGTACATTTCCTCCTAAGTACTAACATTTATCTTAATACCCTCATTGATCCCTGTTTGAGATGTTTGAATGACACCTAACCCTTTTTTTTTTTTTTTTTTTTTTGAGAGAGAGAATCTTAAGGAGGCTCTTTGCCCAGTTTGGAGCCTGATGTTGGGTTTGATCTCACAGCTCTGAGATCATGACCTGAGCCTAAACTGAATCCAATGCTTAACTGACTGGGCCACCCAGGCACCCCATTTAAAAGAGTAATTTATGGGGTGTTGTGCTTATCAGTTTTTGTGTATCAGTTAAGAGAATTGTACCTTTGGGGCACCTGGGTGGCTCAATTGGTTGAGGGTCCAACCCTTGATTTCGGCTCAGGTCATGATCTCACAGTTTGGTGAGTTTGAGCCGCAGGTTGGGTTCTGCACTGACAGTGTGGAGCCAGCTTGGGATTCTCTTTCTGCCTCTCACCTGCATGTGCTTTCTCTCTCAAAATAAATAAAATTAAAAAAAAAAAAAAGAGGGAGAGAGAATTGTACCTTTTTCTGTATCATTCAGAGAAAGACTACTTAGGTGAGGATCTGTATATTCATATTTGCAGAGTTTAAAGCTCATGCTCTCTTCAGGGTAGTCTTTAGTAAGAGGTCATCACTGCTGAGTAGGAATTAGGTTAATTTTTTTAAGTAAGCTCTGCATTCAACATGGGGCTTGAATTCATGACTTTAAGATCAAGAGTCACCTACTCTACTGACAGAAAAATTTTTATTCTTTCAGGAGCCTGGCTGCCTGGGAGAGAGCATGTGACTCTTGATCTTGGGGGTGTGAGTTCAAGCCCCACTTTGGGAGTAGAGTTTATCCAGCAGTATTTTATTTTTTTATTTTTTTATTTTTAAAGCTTCCATAATATGAACATCTTGGTAAGGAGTTTACTAAAATATATTTTTAATTTAGAATATGTTTATTTTAAGCATGTGCTATATGAGAAATTTGAATTTACCAGCCTTATGATTTTGGATCATTTCTTTAAATGGCCAAGGACCTCTAGGAGAAAATTATAAAAACTCTGTTCCTTATTCTTTTTGGACACTTCAGCTGTAGAGTGAGGTGTTTGGTGTTGTTGGAGGTTCAAGCATTATTTCTTCTCTTTAAAAGAAGCTCCATGGGGTGCCTGGGTGGCTCAGTTGGCTTAGCCTCCTACTCTTGATCTCAGCTCAGGTCTTGATCTCAGGGTCATGAGTTTGGGCTGTGTGCTGGGCATGAAGCCTACTTAAAAAATTTGAGAGATTCTGGCCATCAGGATATCCCGTAGCCTAGGCTTTTTTTGTGGTCCTCATTCATCTTTCTATTTGGGGTCTCTCCATAGTTCCTGAAAATGGTACGTTCACTGGGAGGTTGAAGGGGTGCAGAACAACGTATCAGGAATTGCAGGTAGATTTGGGTGTATGAGTGGAACTAGGCAATAGGAGCAGTTCTTGTCCCGACTACCCCAGGTTCTTCTATTTCATAAGTGCTGCTAGTATTGTAAAAGGATTCCAATTGGTGGACTAATATCCTATTTCACGTTACTCTGTTGTGATTGTGGATAAGCTCTTCAAGACAGGAACTGTGTCTTGTACTTCTTTTGTATTCCTTTAGTGCATCAAACATGTTTTGTATTAGAACTTAGCATTAAAGCATATTCATATCTGGGTTGGGAGCTCTGGTGTCAAAACACAACCACGGTTGAGAACCATTGACTTCAGCCATTGTAGGTGCTCAGTAAATCTATATTGGTTACTTTGCTGGGGTTCCTGGCGTGCAGGACCCAGATTTTTTCCATAAAGTAAAATAGCTTTCCGAGAAACTGACACAGTTGGCAGATCTCCACCCATAGTCAGTTCGTTGCTAGTTACTCTGCCACATCACCACCCTGATTTTGTGACTTAGGCAGGATGGGATACAGGCAGCTGAAAGTTTTATTTCTTGGGTAGTGGCTTTACTGAGTAAGATTGATTATGGTGACAGTTGCTAAATTGAGGATAGGTAGAAAATGCAACAGTTGTTTGGGATTTGGGTGAGGGAGGTGGGCTGCTGGGCACCAGTGATGCCAAGGGAAAAAATGAAAGGTTATAATTTGACTGAGTCTCCAATACATAACACAATGTATGGAACACAGTTGGTGTTCTACAGCTTTTTGTTGACTGAAGAAATGGATGGCTCTTTGTTTGGAAAGAGGCTTATAAGCTGTGAAATAAGATACTTCCTACTCTTCCTTCTGAACTGAGCTAAGATGTCATCTCTTCCATGAAGCCTTCCCGGGAAAAATTGGGTGACTCCTTTGTATGTTTTCTCCTTTGTTAAAACATTTATCAGGTTGTCAAATCTGACATAAGACAAATTACAAAACTCTTCTCCCAGCCTGATCATGAGCTCCTTAAGAACAGGACTGAATTTTTAAAAAATGTTTGTTTGAGAGAAAGAGAGAGAATGAATGAGTGAGGGAGGGTCAAAGAGAGGGTGACAGAATCTGAAGCAGGCTCCAGGCTCTGAGCTGTCAGCACAGAGCCTGATGCAGGGCTTGAACCCGTGAACCATGAGATCATGACCTGAGCTGAAGTCAGACACATAACTGACTGAGCCATCCAGGCACCCCTGAATTGTTCGTTTTTGTTATGACTGGTGCCCAGCACGTAGTAAAGGCTTGGTAGATGCTAATAATGCTTAAGTCATGGCCTCTTCTATTTTATTCTTGTAGGCTTCACTTTCTTCCAATTCAGAGTCTTTTCAGTTCAGATCAGCAAACACTTTTTGAGTGTCTTCTGAGAGGTAGGTCTTTCTTAGGCCTTGGGGTAGGGTTTCTCACCCATGGGTCCTGTTGGCTTTTTGGGCTGCTTAATTCTGTCATTTTGGAGAGGGCTGTCTTGTGCCTTGTGGGATGTTTAGTAGCATCCCTGGTGTTTACTCACTGCCCTTTAGCAACCTCTTCTCACTAGCTCTGACAACCAAAAATGTCTCCAGATATTGTGAAATGTCTCCTGAGGGGCACAGTTGCCCCCTGTTGAGAACTACTATATCAAGGGTAGAAGTGGTGGAATCATAGAGGAAAGTAAACATAGATGTTCTTAGGTGTACACTCTCCTTCTATTCATTCTTTCTAGTTATATAGTCTCTTGTCTATGACTTTTGTATAAGTACCGTGTGCTAACTGATTGCGCCACTGGGGCTCCATGTCTGTGACTTTTGGATAAGAAAGAAAAATGAGGGAAACCGGGAGGTGACAGTCTTAAAATAGCCTCATTTTTTTCCTGTTCAAATTTTATTTTATTTGGTATAAATATATTAGAGTAGTACAGATAGCTGAATTATTTATGCAGACCTATGTAAGTTTAGTTTCTACCACCGATAAGACGGAGTAAAGAACTACTAGAATATTACTACCTTGCATAAGACTTTCTCAGAAAAGCTCATAGCTGAAAAGTTTAATACCTAAAGAAAAATCAGCATTGGTTTTATAGAGAACTTGCCAGGACTTGTTAGGATTCTTCTTGATAATTTTTTAGTTTTATGGCTAAGTTATATCTTTTGATGTCCCTGCATAGTTACTTTATAACGCCAAAAAACATGTTTAACTAATGGATGTGTTTTTCTTTTTTCTTTTTAAAGTCTTTTTTAACGTTTTATTTATTTCTGAAAGAGAGAGAGAGAGAGAGAGCGTAAGAAGGGGAGGGTCAGAGAGAGAAGGAGACACAGAATCCGAAACAGTCTCCAGGCTCTGAGCTAGCTGTCAGCACAGAGCCCAATGTGGGCCTCGAACCCACGAACTGTGAGATCATGACCTGAGCCGAAGTCGGCTGCCTGACTGACTGAGCCACCCAGGCGCCCCATGGACATGTTTTTCTAAGCTCAATTGTTTTTTTTGTTTTTTTGTTTTGTGATATTTGGTCAAGGCAAGGGTTCTTGGTGCCTGGGGGCATTCATAAAGTGATTACAAGTTAGTAGTAACATTTGTGGAGACTTCACTCTTCTTTGGCTAACCCTCTACAATATAACATTATAATCATTCATGTCTTAGTCACCATTAAAGTGATGTTGAATGAGTGTTTTTTCCTGTTCCATTTGAAGTTGTGAATGGTACTCTGGAGAATTCAAATGTATAGTTATGAATGGTATCTCAGAATAGTTACCATTTATGCAAATGAAACACACTTCTTAACTTAGAAACCAAACAGAATTGAATTAGGAAAGAGAAGAATAGAAACAAGAATTGTTGAATGCTCGCAGAGGAAATAATGTTCAGATATAGAAATATCTCAGAAAAAATTTGCTCTTTATGATTACACACTAATAAAGAAAAATAGTTTGAAATTGATGGGAGAGGCTATTAAACTTAGCCTGTGCTATTACTTTTCAGGCTGCTTTTCTTTTCTGGTAAAATATGGGAGTCTGAGGCATACTCTCTTAGTTGTAAGATTAATTCCAGTTGAACAGAAGTTAAGTTTCTTATTTTTAGAATATAGAAGCCTTTTTGAAAAGCAGTGGTTCAGCTTAGTTCCAGTTTGGGTGAATAAATATGTGTGTGTATGTATATATACACATACGTATGTACACACATAAGTATGATGTGGCTTATGGTGACACTTAAACTTTGTAATTGACAGAGTAACAAGAACAATCCTTTTACTCTCAGATATTCAAATTGAGAATTTCTCTCCTGATTATGCCATTGTTCTAGCAAGTACTTAGTCTAAAACCTTTCTCAAATCACATCTTGAGAAATTGTGTCTAACTGTGTAGAAGGAGGTCTTAGGTCACGCACATAGATGTTCCTTTCCATTCACAAATTAAGAACTCTAAGTAAATTTCCCTTTGTAGAATACTAATAGTGTCTAAAGAACAATATTCCTGATACCAAGGTCATCTGTGGAATTATAAGAAGTATAAGACCAATTTTTCCCCCTTCTTTTTTTAAAGTTTATTTATTTTGAGAGGTGGGGGGAGGGGAAGAAACAGAGGGAGAGAGAATCCCAAGCAGGCTCTGCACTGAGTGCAGAGCCCAGTGTAGGGCTTGAACTCCCTGTGAGATCATGACCTGAGCCAGAGTCAGAAGCTCAAGTCGCTGAGCTACCTAAGTGCCCCATGTCCCCTTCTTTACTTTTAAAACTTCTTCAGCATTCATTTGCAATGAATAATTTGCGAAGCACAGTGTTGCCACTTTGATATACCATTATAGTCACTTGCCCAGCACTTGAGGTAAGTTATATTATGTTTTAAAAACATTTTTTTAATGTTTTATTAATTTTTGAGACAGAGAGAGGCAGAGCATGAACAGGGATGGGGCAGAGAGAGAGAGGGGGACACAGAATCTGAAGCAGGCTCCAGGCTCTGAGCTGTCAGCACAGAGCCCTATGCGGGGCTCAAAACCACGCACCGTGAGATCATGACCTGAGCCGAAGTTGGACGCTCAACCGACTGAGCCACCCAGGCACCCCAAGTTATATTATGTTAATAGCTACATTTTACAGGTAAACAAGTTCAGAGAGGTTAAGTAACTCTCTTAAAGTCACTCTAATAAATAGCAGATTTGAGATTGAGCACTGTCTCCCTCCTTCATTGTACTCTACCCTTTATTCCCACCTGGTCTATTTGAAGTATAGTTGACACACAATGCTACATAGTTTCAGTTGTACAACATAGTGATTTGACAATTCTATGCTCACCACAAGTATAGTTTACCTTCTGTGGTTGTAACAGGGCTATTGGCAGTACATTTACTATCTTCCTTACGTTGTACCTTATCCCATGACTTATTCATTCTATAACTAGAAGCCTTACCTCCCACGTCCCTTCACCCATTTTGTCTATCCTCCCAGCCCCATATCCTTTATTTTTTAATGAGATTTTTTTTTCCATTTTTATTTTTGAGAGAGAGAGAATGCATGTGTGTGCATGCAAGTGAGGAATGGGCAGAGGGAGAGAGGAGGAGAGAGAGAATCTTACACAGGCTCCATGCTCAGAGTGGTGCCTGATGCAGGGACTCAACCCCATGACCCTGGGATCATGACCCAGGCTGAAACAAGAGTTGGATGTTCAGGGCATGTGAGTCGCTCAATTGGTTAAGCGCCCAAGTCTTGATACCGGCTCAGGTCATGCTCTCATGGTTGGTAAGATAGAGCCCCATGTTGGGATTCTCTTTCTCCCTCTCTTTCCCTCTCTGCCCTTCTTCCACTTGTGCTCGTTCTCTCTCTCAAAATAAACATTAAAAAAGTTGGACGCTCAACTGACTGAGCCACCCAGGTGCCCCTTAATGGGAGTTTTTTAATGGTACAGGTTACATACTGTGAAGTGGACAGAAATGCAAGTATATAATTAGATGAGTTTTGACAAATGTAAACACATGTATAACCAGGAGATAGAATGTTTCCATAATCACATATTCTTCTAGTCAGTCCCCACGGCCTTAGAGGCAACCACTGTTCTGATTTCTGTTCTTACAAATCAGTTTTGCCTGTTGTTGACTCATACCATGTGTACTCTTTTGTGTCTGAATTCTTCTGTTCAATATAAAGGTTCTGTTGTTTATTTTGAGGTGGGCAGAGGGAGATGGGGAGAAAGAGAGAGAGAGAATATTCCAAGCTGCACTGTCAGTGAGGAGCCCAGTGTAGGGCTTGAAATCCTGAACTGTGAGATCATGACTTGAGCCAAAGTCTGATGCTTAACTGACTGAGCCACCCAGGCGCCCCTGTTCAATATAAAGTTTTTGAGATTCATGCATTGTTGATGTGTTTATTGGTAGGAACCCAAGTCTTTTGTTGTATATCTAGAGGTCTTTCCAACAAACTACAGCTCCTACTAATTTGCTTAAACTTATTTTGCATCCTCTCCTGACTTTTTTTTTTTGCTTTAGCATTTGCATATAATTTATTACTCTTTTCTAATATCCTCAGTTTATTTGTTTTTAAAATCTCTTTGAAATTACAAAAGTAATACATGCTCACTGCAGCAAGTTACACAATCAGAAATGAATAGAGTGAAAGTTTTTCTCTGACTTATTTTTATTTCTCCCTTTTTCCAATTATGAAAAGAATGAGTGCTCTTTGTAAAAAAAAATTTAAAGGGTTGCCAAATTCAGAAGTATGAAGCACAGAATAAGACTCATCTGTGATCCTACCAGTTAGCATTTTGGCATATTTTCCTCATTCTGTGCATTTTGTTTACCATAGCTGAGACCACAGTTTAGGGATATTTAGGCTTGCTTTCTTTCATTAGGCTTGTCACACCCATGTTGGTTTCAGTGTTCATGCTTTTGGCCATCCTAAATTTAAATATCTAGCTGGCCGTGATCGCAGCTGAGTTGGCCTCGTCGGGCATCAGTTTTTAAGATTTCCTGTGCACTCCATCATTCACCTCATTCTTATATATCCAACTCCCGGCATTTCTTGCAGAGTAGGAGACAGTATAGTTCTGTGGTTGTGAGTGAAGATTCTGGAGTCAGGCCATCTGAGGTCAGTTGTAGCCTCCTTCACTTACTGGTTCTGCATGGAGTCTTAGGCAGTGACTCAGCCTCAGTTTTCTCATGTGTAAAATGGAGACCTAATTTTTCTGTAAAATGTAGAGCATATCTCAAAGGGTATTTAGAAGGATTAAATGACATCATTACTTAGTCCAGTGCTCAGTAAATGTTAACAATTGTTATAAATAAGGAAATGGTGTATATAGTTGGGTAGATCTTCTGTCTAGCCTCAAATTCTGCTTGTGGGAAAGGAACGAAAATGCCAGCTTCAAAGTTTGGGACTATGTTACCCCAAATTCATAATTTCTCTTAGAAATTTCTTAAAAATTTTTTTTAATGTTTATTTATTTTTGAGAGAGAGACAGAGTGCAAGCAGGGGAGTGGCAGAGACATGGAGACACATGTCTGAAGCAGGCTCCAAGCTCTGAGCTGTCAGCACAGAGCCCAATGTGGGGCTCGATCCCATGAACCACAAGATCTTGACCTGAGCCGAAGTCAGATGCTTAACTAATTGAGCCACCCAGGCACCCTTCTCTTAGAAATTTCTTATGGAAGGGCGCCTGGGTGGCTCAGTCAGTTAAGCGTCCGACTTCAGCTCAGGTCATGATCTCATGGTGCGTGGGTTAGAGCCCCACGCCGGGCTCTGTGCTGACAGCTCAGAGCCTGGTGCCTGCTTCAGATTCTGTGTCTCCCTCTCTCTCTGACCCTCCCCTGCTCACGCTGCCTCTCTCTCTCTCTCTCTCTCAGAAATAAATAAAACATTTTTTTAAATTTCTTATGGAAATGTACATATGCATTTATCTATACTATCTGAATTATTTTTTCTTATATCCTGTACACCCCATCTGAGTAATGAGTTTTATTACTTTATATGCTTGATTGCATAGTAAACTATTACTTTTTTATTGGTCCTAATAAAAGTAATAGCTGCTGGGTAGTAAGTGTACACATACTATGTGCCAGGCATTGTGCACATTCTTCCTCACAGCGGTCCTTCAAATTAGTTGTTATTTACAGATGGGAAAAGTGAGGTTGGAAGAAATTAATATGACCTTGGTCACACAGCTAAGCCTAGTAGTACCACTATTCAAAACCTTCCTTCTTCCCTTCTTTGCTTTTTGTTTGTTTGTTTGAGAGAGAGAGAGAGAGAATCCCATACTTTTGCACTGACACTGCAGAGCTAGATGCGGATGTTGAGCTCACAAACCATGAGATCATGACTTGAGCCACAGTCAAATGCTTAACCTACTGAGCCACCCAGGCACCCCAACTTCTGTTTTCTGATTTTAAAATATGGGCTTACAAAATAATTTAATATACTTTATTGTTTCTTTAGACTTCTAACTGCTTTATAGTTTCTAAGATTTGATGAGGCTCTGTGTTTACCATATCACACACCCCCTTTTTTTATACTAAAGTGTTTGTTGGGGTGCCTGAGTGGCTCAGTCAGTTGGATATCTGACTTCGGCTCAGGTCATGATCTCACAGTTCGTGAGTTTGAGCCCCACGTCAGGCTCTGTGCTGACAGCTTGGCACCTGAAACCAGCTTCAGATTCTGTCCCTCTCTCTCTGCCCCTCCCCTGCTTGCTCTCTCCGTGTCTCTCTCAAAAATAAACAAACATTAAAAAAAAAAACCATTTAAAAAAAAGTGTTGTTTGTCTCTCTGTCCATTTATATATTTTTAAAATTTTTTAATGTTTTATTTCTGAGAGAGAGAGAGACAGATAGCGTGAGCAGGGGAGAGTCAGAGAAAGAGGGAGACACAGAATCCGAAGCAGGCTCCAGGCTCTGAGCTAGCTGTCAGCACAGAGCCCGACGTGGGGCTTGAACCCAGGAACCATGAGATCATGACCTGAGCTGAAGTCGGACGCTTAACCGACTGAGCCACGGAGGCGCCCCTGTCCATTTATATTTTTTTAAAAAAATCTGTAAGCATACAGAAGCTCCTCTGTCCTTTGGTCTTTTTGGATACCTTTATATGCCTTCTCTATTTTACCCTTTTTGTGTGCAGTGATGACCACAACTGCACATTCTATTCTGGTACAGATACACTTTGGTTTGTACAAGGGCAGGATAATGTGTTCTGTGTTTCCAAAGCTTTCATAATAACAGCCAGCATTTTGTTGCCTTTTTGTAGCTGTGTTCAGAATAAGACCAGGGACTCTGAAACCCTTTTCTTATAACACGTAGCTTTAGAGCTCATCATTTGATAATTATAGTTTGGACTATTTTTCCATTACTGCATTACCTTATTTTTGTCTACATGGTATTATTTTCCACATTTCTCAACACACAACTTTGTACCATCATACTTCTAGCTACTACTGTAGCGTCATCTGCCAACAGGGAAGATTTCACTAAATAATTTTTTCTAGATAATTTCTGAAAATGTTACTTGAGATAGATTTCAGCATCAATCCCTGGGGGCTCCTTTGTTTATACATCTTCATCTAGAGAAGGGACTCTCTTATATCAGAACTCTCTTATTCCTGTTTCTAAATGAATTCTCTGGGGGAAAAATTAGTTTTTTTGTTTTTTGTTTTTTGTTTTTCATTTTGTACACCCAGCCTGGAGCTGGAGCTCATGACCTGAAGATCAAGAGCTGCATGCTCTGTAGACTGAGACAGCTGCTAGAGCATGCTACTCTTTTTTGTTGTTTTTGTTTTGTTTTTCAAGTAGGCTTCACACCCTGCACCCCACACGGAGCTTAAATTCGACACTGAGATCAAGAGTCAAATGCTTAAGTGACCGAGCCACCCCAGTGCCCCAGTTTTGTTTTTGTATTGGAACATGCCACTGTTGATCTTGGGGTCCTGAGTTGGAGTCCCATGTTGAGGGTAGAGTTTACTTAAAAAAATAAAAAATAAAAATCAAAATTATTGGGGTGCCTTGCTGGTTCAGTTGGTAGAGTATGCAACTCTTGATCTGGGTGTTGTGAGTTCAAGCCCCATGTTGAATGTAGAGATTACTTAAAAGAAATTAAAAAAAATTATTGGGGTGCCTGGATGGCTCAGTCGGTTGAGCTTCCCGACTCTTGATTTTGGCTCAGGTCATGATCTCACTGTTTGTGAGTCTGAGCTCCATGTGGGGCTCCATGATGACAGTGCTGAACCTGCTTGGAATTCTCTTTCTCCCTCTTGTGCACATGCGCTCTCTCTCTTAAAGTAAATAAAACTAAAAAAGTAATAAATTATCTGGCCTTAAAACTCCAGCACTTTAAATACTTGAATTAATAGTGCTTTTGTTTTATTTTTACAACAGTTTATTGAAATATTATTGACCACATATATTTAAAATGTAAAATTTTAGTAAGTTCTGACTTATGTATGTACCAGTGAAACCACCACCATAGTCAAGTAAATGAACATCTCTGTCACCCCTCAACGTTTCCTTCTGCCCCTTTGTAATTACTTCCTCCTGCCCCACTGCCTGCCCCCCACCCCCTTCATCAGCAACCACTGATCTGCTTTCTATCACTATCAATTAGTTTGTGTTGTTTATTTTTTTTTAATTTTTAAAATTCTTTAAATTTGAGAGGGAGAGAGTGTGCATGCCAAGTGGGAAGAGAGGGGCAGAGGGAGACATTTCCAAGCAGGCTCCATGCTGAGCGTGGAGCTTGACACTTGGCTCTTGAGGCCACAACCCTGGGATCATGACCTGAGCTGAAACCAAGAAATCAGGAGTCCGACACCCAACTGACTGAGCCACCCAGGCGCCCCTAGTTTGTATCTTTTAGAATGTTATATAAATAGAAATATGGACTATGTGCTCATTGGGACGTGAAAGGCTGACATCTTGCATTCAGGATGATTATTTTGCGATTCATCTATGTTGAAAGTATCAGTAGTTGCCAAGTATGATTGATTGTATGAATATACTAATTTGTTTATCCATTTACCTGTTGATGGACATTTGAATTGTTTCCATTTTGGGGCTATTAAAAATAAAGCTGCTGTAGCATTTGTGTACAAGTCTTTGTATAGACATTTCTTTTTTATTTTAAACAATGAGATATAATTTACACGCAGACAATTTACCCTAAGTTTAAAGTGTGCAGTTCAGTGGTGTTTTTTTTAAATATTTTCACAGGGTTGTAGAACCATCACCACTATTTGATTCTAGAGCATTTTAATTACCCCAAAAAAGAAACCACATACCTATTAGCAGATATTCTCCATTGCTCCCTTCTCCCCCTTCCTAGGCAACTATTAATCTACTTTCTGTCTCTGTGGATTTGCCTGTTCTGGATATTTCATCTGAATTCAGTCATACAGTATATGGTCTTTTGTGTTTGGCTACTCTCACTTAGCATAATATTTCAAGGTTCATTTGTGTTGTAGCATATGTCAGTGCTTCATTCCCTTTATGGCTAAATAGTATTCCATTGTATGGATGTACCACATTTATTCATCTATTCATCAGTTGGTAGACATTTGGATCGTTACCACTGTTTGTTACGAATAATGGTGTTTTAACATTCATGCACAGAATTTTTGTGTGGATATGTGTTTTCAGTTCTCTTGAGTAGATACATAATGAATGGGTTTGCTGGGTCATGTGATAGATAACTCTAAATTTGAGGAACTGCCAGATTGTTTTCCAAAGTGGTTACACACTTTACATTTCTGCCAGCAGTGTATCATTCCAGTTTTTCCACATCCTCACCAGTATTTCTTGTCTTTTTGGTTACAACCATCTTGGTGGGGGTGAAGTGATATCTCGTGTTTTGATTTGCCTTTCCATAATAACTAATAATGGTGAGCATCTTTTGTTTGTTGGCTATTTGTATATCTTTTTTGAAGAATGTCTATGTAAATGTTTTGCCCATTCTTAAATTGGGTTGTTCTTTTATTATTGAGTTGTAACAGTTCTCTATATATTGTGGATACAAATTCCTTACTAGATATGATTTGCAAATATTTCCTCTCATTTCTGTGGGTTATTTTCACTTTCTTTGATTATGCCCTTTAAAGCACAAAATTCTTTTTTTTTTTTTTTTTAATGAAAACAATTTTAAGTTTATTCATTTTGAGAGAGACGGGGGAGGGGCAGGGAGAGAGAATCCCAAGCAGGCTCCACACTGTCATCCTGGAACCTGATATGGGACTCAAACTCATGAAACTTGAGACCATGACCTGAGCCAAAGTCGGGCACTTAACTGAGCCACACAGGCACCCTTATATTGAATATTTAATAGCATTCTTGAAAAGGATAAAATTTTTAAAATTTGATGTTTACATCAACATATTTGTGCATTTCTGGGTTAATTCTCAAGCACTGTTATTTGGTCACACAGCATTAATTATCTGTTTAAAGCCTACTTCTTGTGACAAACAGTATAATATGAGTGCATCTGAAAGTATTTTATTCTGTTTGTATTATATTCCCGAGTATTTCATTTCATTTCATTTTTGAGAGGGTGCAGGTGAGCAAGGGGCAGAGAGAGGGAGAGGGAGAATCCCACGCAGGCTCCATACTGTCAGCATAGAGCCAGAAGCGGGGCTCAAGCTCACTTGAAGTGGGGCTCAAGCTCATCCGATGCCGGCCTCAGACTCTTGAACCATGAGATCATGACCTGAGCTGCAGTTTGATGCTTAACCAACTGAGCCACCCAGGCACCCCTAAGTATTTTATTCTTTCTGATGATATTGTAAATAAAGTTATTTTCTTAATTTCATTTTTGAATTATTCATTGCTAGTGTATAGAAATATAGTTGATTTTTGTTTATTGATTTTATATTTTGCTACCTTGGTTCTAGCAGTGTGTGTGTGTGTGTGTGTGTATTCCTTAGCATTTTCTATATACAAGATCATGTCATCTGTAAATAGAGTTTTACTTCTTCCCTTCCAATTTTATGCCTTTTATTTCTTTTTCTTGTCTGACCTGGCTAGGATCTCTAGTACACTGTTGAATAGAAGTGATAAGACTGGACATCTAGTCTTGTTCCTGATCTTGGGAAAATCTGGCTGGTTTTGACATCAGAGTAGTACTGGTTTGATATCAGAGTAGTACTGGCCTCATAGAATAAGTTCAGATGTGTTTGTCCTTATTACTTTTTAAAAAATATTTATTTTTGAGAGAGTGTGAGACAGAGCAGGAGTGGGGGAGGGGCAGAGTGAGAGAGCCTGGGACACAGAATCCAAAGCAGGCTCCAGGCTCCTACGTGGGGCTCGAACTCATGGACTTTGATCAGGATCATGACTGGAGCCAAAGTTGGATGCTTAAGCAACTGAGCCACCCAGGCGCCCCTGTCCTTATTACTTTTGAAGCAGATCTCAGACTTAATTTCATTTGTAAATATTTCAACGTATATCTCTAAAATACAAATATTCCCTGATTGAAACATAATTTTAAGATTAAAAAAAATTTTTTTTAATGTTTATTTTTGAGAGAGATACGGAGTGTGAGGGGGGGAGGGGCAGAGAGAGAAGGAGACACAGAATCCAAAGCAGGCTCCAGGCTCTGGGCTGTCAACACCAAGTCCCATGCAGAGCTGGAACCCATGAACCACAAGATCATGACCTGAGTGGAAGTTGGACATTCAACCGACTGAGCCACCCATGTACCTCAAGATTTTATTTTTAAATAATCTCTACACCCACTGTGGGGCTCGAACTTATAACCCTGAGATCAAGAGTCATACACTCTACCCCCGGAGCCAGCCAGGTACCCCTGTAACATAATTATATTAGCATTGTCACACTGCAGTATCTTTAAGCAGAGAGGCTAATATGGGGCTCAAACTCATGAATGGGGAGATCATGTCCGGAGCTGAAGTCAGACATTTAACGGACTGAATCACCCAGGCACTCCTATGATTTCCATTTTTTAAAAATGTTTGTTTATTTTTGAGAGAGAGAGACAGAGTATGACAGGGGAGGGGCAGAGAGATAGGGAGACACAGAATCTGAAGCAGGCTCCAGGCTCTGAGCTGTTAGCACAGAGCCTGACACAGGGCTCAAACTCGTGAACCTCGTGAACCGTGAAATCATGACCTGAGCTGAAGACAGATGCTTAACCAACTGAGCCACTCAGGCACCACTGATTTCCCTTTTTAAAAGATTAATCCAATTGCTGCAAAGAAAATGAATTACCTGGGGGCAGGAGCTGATTGCAGTGGGTTATAGAAGTCTATTGCAGAATTCCAACTAATGATGAAGACTTAAACTAGGTTGGTTAAAAAAAGAATGGGGGTGCCTGGGTGGCTCAGTCGGTTGGGCATCCGACTTCATCTCGGGTCATGATCTCGCAGTCTGTGGGTTCGAGCCCCACATCGGGCTCTGTGCTGACAGCTCAGAGCCTGGAGCCTGCTTTGGATTCTGTGTCTCCATCTCTCTCTGCCCCTTGCCTGCTCACTCTCTGTCTCTCTCAAAAATAAATAAACATTAAAAATTAAAAAAAAAAAAGAATGGAGAGAAGTAGATATATTTAATATATATTTTGGAGGTAGAGCTGATAGGACTTGATGATGGATTAGGTATGTGGATCAAGGAAAAGCAGAAGGATTGAGCATGCCTTCCTTCTTTCTGGAAACTTCTCTGAGCTTTTATGAGAAAGCATTGCTCTCCTTTTGCCTTCAGTGATGCTTTCTTCTTTGTCAGTCTCTATGTTGTCCTCTGACCTTGCTTCCCTGTTTACACTTTTATATTGGGAGGTCATCTGCTGTCGCACATCTTTAATTTACAAACCTCCATGTAGTAAAACTCCCAAATCTGTATTTCCACCTCTGAACCCCAGTCCCAGAATTCCTATTGGATCATTCCACCAGGGTATCTCTTCTGCACCCCTAGGTTTTCATGGACTGTTTCCTTTTGGTAACCATAGTCAGTTTGGTATAGCTTGTCTCCTCCTTGCTTGGGAGACATGCTTACAGGTTTTAAGGATGGATTTTATATCCTTTATACAGGTTTTAATGATGGAAGCTTTGCTTCTCTTTCTCTAAAGAAAGATGTTTAGCACACCTGGGCAGCATTTTCATTCAGGACCTTGACTTCCTCATATATTAAAATGAGAAGACTAAGCTTTTCTTCTACTCATTCCTCACCTCCATATCTCCTGACTTGCTGCCCTTTATCCTGACTCACATATTTCTATTTATTTATTCATTCACTCACTCATTTATTCAGCACATTTCAGGCTGGTTATAGGTCTGCCAACATACCACACATTGGCTCCACTATTTTCCCAGTTCATCCAGATGTAAGGCCTTATTTTACGATTGGCTCCCCTCAACTCTCTCTTTTCATGCCAAGACTGTTAGGTCTCTCCCTGTTTTTCTCTCCCACTCCTCAAGTTCAAATCCTTTCTGACCTTTTCCATGACTCTTGCCCCTACTTCTAGTCCTCATTTCCAACTCTGTTATCTTCTACTCACCTTAAGTGAGATGCATAGCAGCTTCCTAAATATTCTGTAGTCTATAACTCTCATCATTTATTGACTGGAGTACAAACCCCACCTGTTTAAGATTCTGTGATCTGGCCCAACTTGTCTTTCCAGCCTTGCTTTCCACTACTTTTGCAATAATGTACTCCTCTTCATTCCCCAGAGATGTCTCATTATTTTTTTCTTTTAAAAAAAATTTTTTTTTAATGTTTATTTTTGAGAGAGAGAAGAGAGAGAGAGAGACAGCGTGAGCAGGGGAGGGTCATAGAGAGAGGGTGACACAGAATCTGAAGCAAGCTCCAGGCTCTGAGCTGTCAGCACAAACCCAGATGCGGGGCTCGAACCCACGAACCATGAGATCATGACCTGAGCCGAAGTTGGATGCTTAACCGACTGAGCCACCCAGGCGCCCCCTCATTATTTTTTTCTTATGTGCCTCTGCTTACGTTGTGTGTCTACTTCAGGTATAATATCCTTTGTCCCTGCATATCCAAATCCTGCCTGTTTTTAATGTCCAGTTAAATGATGCTCCTCTGTGATGCTTTCTGTGATTTACTTAACCAGAAGTAAAACCATAACTTCATCACTTTTTGTTTTATATTTGTATACTTTTCTCATCTCTCCTAAATGATTGAATCCTCAGGACGCCTAGGTGGCTCAGTCGGTTTAGCATCCAACTTCGGCTCAAGTCATGATCTCAACCGTCATGGGTTTGAGCCCCGCACTGGGCTCTGTGCTGACAGCTCAGATTCTGGAGCCTGCTTGGGATTCTGTGTCTCCCTCTCTCTCTGCCCTTCCCTCACTCGCACTCTCTGTCCCTCTCATAAATGAATAAATGTTAAAAAAAATTTAAAATAAATGACTGAATCCTTATGTAGAAACTGTTTCTTGTATCTTTATACATCTACAGTGCTAGGGCCTTTGCATTTAGTAGTCACTCAGTAAATATGTGTTGAGTGAGATAACATTGAAGATAATGTTCCTAGAGGCAGGAAATTAGATTTAATGTCCTCTTTAGGAACTAATCAACCTCATAATTTATTTTCATAGATTTTTATAGATTGAAAAACTTTTAAATATAAATTTATATAAACTTTCAGCGAAAAAATTTTGGGGGGAGGAGTTTCAAGCATATACAAATTTATTTATTTATTGGAGTTCTGCACTGATTTTTAAAAAATTTTTATTTAACTTTAAAAAATGTAATTAATTTTATAATTACGTTAGCATATAGTACAAAAATGATTTCAGGAGTAGATTCCTTAATGCCCCTTATCCATTTAGCCCATCTCCTCTCCCACAGTCCCTCCAGTAATCCTGTTTGTTTTCCGTATTTAAGAGTCTCTTTTTTGTCCTCCTCCCTATTTTTATATTATTTTTGCTTCTCCCTTATGTTTATCTGTTTTGTATCTTAAAGTCCTCATTTGAGTGACGTCATATGGTATTTGTCTTTCTCTGACTAATTTCACTAAGTATTTACAGATTTAGAGAGGATGATAGAATCAACCTGCCGCTCAACTTCAACAGTTACCACCCCATGGTCAATCTTGTTTCATCTGTACATCTGCCTCCTCTCTCATCCCTATTGGAGTCTTTTGTTTCTTAAAGGACAGGAAGAACAGGCAGGGGAGAAGGGCAGAGGAAGAGAGAGAAAATCTTAAGCAGGCTCCATGCTCAGCACAACAGAGTCCAACATGGGGCTTGATCTCACAATCTTGGTATCTTGACCTGAGCTGAAATCAAGTTGGACGCTGGATGCTCAACCAACTGAGCCACCCAGGTGCCCCTTCATCGGATTCTTTTGAAGCAAATCCCAGACATCATATCATTTCACTTCAGTATGCAGCTCTAAGAGATAAAAGATAAGTACTCTTAAAAAAAAAAGTAGATTAGATATTCCATTAGTGTTCAAATTTCTATAATTATTTTCTGTTTCTTTCTCCCTTTTTCCCTGCTCCCCTTTCTCTGTAAACATTTGGTGTATTCAAAATCAGGTTCCAAAAAAAGGCCCATATATTGATATGGTTAATATGGCTCCTAAGTCTCTTTTAATCTATAGGTCCTCTTGCCTTTTTTTTTCCTGTATAGATTTGTTGTTGTTGAAGAAAGCAAGTTATTCTGTAGTTTTTTTCCCATTCTGGATTTTGCTAATTGAATTTCTACAATGCATTTATGTTCCATTGGCGTGCGTGGGTGACTCAGTCAGTTAAACGTCTGACTGTGGCTCAGGTCATGATCTCATGGTTCCTGAGTGCAAGCTCTGCATTGGACTCTTTGCTGTCAGCACGGAACATGCTTCAGATCCTCTGTCTTCCTCTCTCTCTGCCACTCCCCCGTGCTTGTGCATGCGTGCGCATGCTCTCTCTCTCTCTCTCTCTCGCTCTCGCTCTCTCAAAAATAAACAATAAAAAAAATCATTTGTGTTCCTCTATCCCTTGTATTCCCTGTAAACTGGCGGTTAGATCTAGAGCATCATTGTCTAATAGAAATACTCAAGCCTTAACTTTAAATTTTCTTTTTTTTAAGTTTATTTATTTTTAGAAAAAAATTTTTATTTGTTTTTTTGAGAGACAGAGAGAGACAGAGCATGAGCATGGAGGGGCAGAGAGAGAGAGAGAGACACACACAGAATCCAAAGCAAGCTCCAGGCTCTGAGCCATCAGCACAGAGCCGGACACTGGGCTTGAACTTGCAAACTGGAATACCATGACTTGAGTTGAAACCAAGAGTTGGATGCTTAACTGACTGAGCAATCCAGGAGCCCCTAAACTTAAATTTTCTGATAGGTACATTAAAAAAGCAGTAAGAAACAAGTGCAGCTCATTTTAATAATATTTTTATAAACTCAGTAGTTGTAAACTTATCATTTCAACATGTAATTAATATAAGGAGTATTAATGAGATATTTTACAATGTTTTTATCCTAAATCTTTGTGACTCAGTGTATGTTTTACACCTACAGCACTATCAGTTCAGATGAGCAACATTTCAAGTGCTCAGTAAGTACATGTGTATAGTGGCTACCTACCGGACAGCACAGCTCTAGAGGCTCGGGCTGAATCAGGTTTCCGCTTTGGCAGTAATGCTTTGTAAGTGGTGGCTTATAATGTTCAGATGTCTCTTCTTGTGTTGTGAGTGGTCATGGATAATAATTACCTAGATCTTTTATTTCATCAGATGCTTGAAAAATGATGATACTCTATCATTCTGTCTTTATTAGCTGGAATACTTCAAAAAAGAAAAAAACACTGGGTGGCTCAGTCGGTTGAGTGTCCGACTTCAGCTCAGGTCATGCAGTGCATGGGTTCGAGCCCCATATCAGGCTCTGTGCTGACAGCTAGCTCAGAGCCTGGAGCCTGTTTCAGATTGTGTGTGTGTGTGTGTGTGTGTGTGTGTGTGTGTGTGTGTGTGTGTGTGTGTGTGTGTGTGTGTGTGACCTACCCTCCCCTGCTCATGCCCTCTCTCTCTCAGAAATAAATAAAACATTAAAAAAAAAAGAAAAGAAAAAGCTTTCCTTTATCAACTCTTTGGTTACTTCCAGGTTTGATTTGTACAGGAAAGGGAGGATAAATACTTGACTCTTCCCCTTTATTCCTTTATTTAGAAGTTTTCAAAATAATGGGTTGGTTTCCTGACTTATTCCAAAGGGGATCAGTGAGTTTTTTGTTTGTTTTGTTTTTTTCAGCCATCATTGGGAACTTGAGAGTTTTAACATATTTGATATATATTAATACATTGTAGTTATTTTTATTGATGTGCAGTTTGTTCCATCTTGAATCAGTGAATGCCTCGTCACATTGGCTTCTGACTTCTTTTGACATTACTGCAGAAATCTTTGATTAGTGTTTCTTGCTTTCTGGCATAAGATGTTCCAGACTTGTCTTGTACCATTCCTGCCCGTTAGCCAAAGAGCTGTGGATCCTTTTAGTGACCACATTATTGGCTCCTTCATTTGGTAAATGAGGAAACTGAAGGCTAGAGAAGTAGAGTTATTGAACCAGGGTCACACAGATTTAGCAGCATAATCTGGCCTAGGACCCTAGCCTGCTGGCTCTTATCTCTATACCATGACCATTTTGTCTTGTTTCCTTTACCTAGTTTTTAGGACTGATGGTTTAACTGCATTTGAGCTTCTACTCTAGGTTGTCAGGGGAAGATAGGTTTTGTGGGTCATCATTGGAGGTATAATCAAATCTCATTAATTTGGGCTAATTGGGGTAAATCCTAGTGAGAGTGTTGTGTGTTGTTTTTCTTTAGGTGCAGCTGTTACTTTGAGAAGCTGAAACTAGGCTAATAGTGTTACCAGGTTATTTTGTTAGGTAGAGGTCCCTGTACCTGGTTTAATGAATAGCTGAGAATGATGTGCAATTTAACTTTAATTGTATGTAAATTAGACTCCTGAAATGCTTAAAAACAGCTCATTAAACATTTCTCCCTGCAATCTTACACCGTTTCTTACCCAGTCTTTTCTTTATTAGAGTGCAGAGGTAAACTTTATTTCAGGTGTGAATTTATCTCAAGTTACAAGTGTGTGGAGTCTATATTAATAAAAGGTTGCCATAAAGTTCAGAGAATTTTACAAAGAATATTAAGAAGGTGCAGAGGAAGAACATCTGAAAGTCAGACATCTGGCAGTTTCAGCCAACCAGAACATAACTCTTGCATTTAAAAGTAAGCTAAAAGTGCTTTTGAGTGGCAAAGAGCTTTCAGAAACCTTGTTCATTTTACCTCAAAAGTAGCATCACCCCTAGGGCCTCACTCAGAGGTCATTGTGTATGTTGAGGGACATAGGATCCAGCTGTGTGAGGGCTGGCTATGTTGCCTCTTGGCTCTGTGGCCCAAAGTAAGTCACTTGACCTCTCTGAGCCTTAGTTTATTCATCTATAATGAGATAATTAAAATTGGGAGTGTTCTTTTTACATCACAGATTTCTTGTGAGATTCAAATCAGCTAATTAGTCAACTGACATAGCAGATATTTATTGAATTAATGAGAGATGATATGAAAATGCTTTTTTAGGTAGAAGCTTTGTATGACCATAAGCCCTATTAGAATAATATAGAATAGATACACTAATACATACTAATGATCAGAAAGCATGACAGCAGAAGAAGGAGATTCATGATGTCTGTCCAGAACTTTATAGCCATTTTACTACTGAGACATAGCCCTCACACCTCAGGAGCCTGTGACAGCATCATGGTTTCATAGCGTAGCACCCCTGTTAATGTGAAGGCCCTGAGTGTTAACCAAGAAAAGGTTAAATTATATTTAGTATATTCTGTTTAGGAAATAATGGATATGCACAGTATATTTTATAGAGATTTTCATTAAAATGGCTTCAGAAAGTATAGTGTGTAAAGAGTTATTTCTAGGGCACCTGGGTGGCTCAGTTGGTTAAGTGTCTGCCTCCAGCTCAGATTTGTGGGCTCAAGCCCTGCATTGGGCTCTGCACTGTGTGCAGCCTGCTTGGGATTCCCTCTCTCTGCCGCTCCTGAGCCTCCTCTCAAAATAAATAAGTTTTAAAAATCTGAAAATATCTATATTAAAAAAGAGTTATCAGGGTGCCTAGGTGGTGTAGTCTGTCAAGCTTCCAACTTCGTCTCAGGTCATGATCTCACAGTTCGTGAGTTTGAGTCCTGCACCGGGCTCTATGCCGACAGCTTGGAGCCTGGAGCTTGCTTCAAATTCTATGTCTCTCTCTCTCTCTCTCTCTCTTTCTCTGTAAATAAACATTAAAAAGAGAGAGAGAGAGGGACTTATTTCTATTACCTACCTTATATAGAATCTGTCATTCCCTAAAAGCAGCTAATACCTATACTGAATGCCAGCAACTATTTTGAAGTCTTTGCATATATTTACTTCTTCATTTCTTCCAATGCTCCCATGGGTAGATCATATTATCTACTGTTTTACAGATGGGAAAACTGATATACAAAGATTTTAGGAAACCTACCCATGATTCTGGTCAGAGATCCTGGGTTGAGGGGGGATGGGAAATTCTCATAAAGAGCATTATTGGGACAACATTTTCTAAAATTTAGATATTGGGATGCCTAGCTGGCTCAGTTGATAGAATGTGTGACTCTTGATCTTGGGGTTGTGAGTTCGAGTCTCATGTTGAGTGTAGAGATTACATTAAAAATATTTTATAAAATAAAATTTAGAGGAGTACCTGGGTGGCTCAGTTGGTTAAGTGTCCGACTTTAGCTCAGGTCATGATCTCACGGTTCGTGGGTTCGAGCCCCGCATCGGGCTCTGTGCTGAGAGCCAGCTCAGAGCCTGGCGCCTGTTTCGGATTCTGTGTCTCCCTCTCTCTCTGACCCTTCCCTGCTCACGTTGTTCCCCCCCGCCCCAGAAATAAATAAAACATTAAAAATAAAATAAAATTTAGATAGACTTTATGTTAAATAATATATCATTGTTAAATTTCCTTTTTTTAAAGTTTATTTATTTATTTAGAGAGCGTGAGCGAGAGAGGGGCAGAGAGAAAGGATCTATGCTGTCAGCGCAGAGCCTGTTGAGGGACTCCACCCCACGAACTATGAGATCATGACCTGAACTGAAATCACGAGTCAGACATTTAAATGAGCCACTAAGGTGCCCCTGACTTTCCTTTTTTTGTTTGTTTGTTTTTTAAAGATTTACTTCTTTAAGTAATCTGTATACCATACATGGGGCTTGAACTCACAACCCCAAGATCAAGAGCCACATGTTCTACCTACTAAGCCAGCCACGCACCCCTCATTGTTAAATTTCCTAATGGGATATTTGTATGATAGTTTGTTCTTAGGAGATGACTCTCTGAAATATTTAGATACAGGGGCTACCACGTCTGCAACCTATTGTCAAATGATTTTAAAAATTAGTTGTAAGTTAGAGTATGTGACTGCAGGAGGGGGTGTGGGGAGAAAAAGAGAGAGGGGGAAATGAATGTGGTAAAATGTTAATAATTGGTGAACTTAGGTGGAGTGGATAAGTGAGTCCTTTGTAGTATTCTTGCAATTTTTCCCCAAGATTGAAATTATTTCAAAGTAAAAAGGAAAACAAAAAAAGTCCTGAGGTCATACAACTAAAGAGTTTATGTAGGAGAGCTGAGATTTGAACTCAAGCCATTTGGTTTCAGTCCACTGTTTTTTTGGCTTTGTTTTAAATTTTTTAATGTTTATTTCTTTTTGAGAGAGAGAGTGTGAGCAGGGGAGGATCAGAGAGAGAGGGAGACCTAGAACCTGAAGCAGGCTCCAGGCTCTGAGCTGTCAGCACAGAGCCCAACACAGGGCTAGAACTCATGAACTGCGGGATCATGACCTGAGCCGAAGTCAGATACTCAACTGACTGAGCCACCCAGGCGCCCATGAGTCCACTGCGTTTTAATCACAGTGCTATTGTACTCTTCTATTCGTGGTGCTAAATGAAAGAAGTAAATACTGAATTTTAGTTGGGACTATGATTGGATCCTGAACTTTGAGCTGTTTTAGCAGCCCTGCCTCCTGGTTCCTCAAGGATAGGATGATCATCTAATTTATTGTATAAACCAGTTCACTTTTAGGAGTAAGAGGGAATACTATTAATAATTACTGTGGGACAATTGATGCAAACCAAGAAGAATGAACAACCTAAAAGGATACTACCAGTTTTAACAAATGTGACAAGACATGATAATTGCTTCATTATAATTGAATTTTGTTTGCCATAGATTCTAGTTTACACAATACAGACACTTTTTTCTCCTGCCAGCAAACCTCAGGCTTTCACCTGATGCATTTTCATATTTTCTCTTGATTTTGCTAATTCTTTTGCTTCCTTCCACACCACTTGGGAAATATTCTTTGTCAAACCCCATTTCCTCTAAGACTGAAAAATACCAACAAGAATTTCTGTAACAGTTGTCCACTTTTTTTAAATATTGGCATTTAAGCCATAAATCTCCAGACATCTTTATTAACATGATTTCTGCTAGGAGAGGAGCTGGTAAAATGCATCTGTGTTGCTAGATTTTCAGAGAAGTATTGCTGTTGTCAAGTTCCCATAGATATTTGGAAAAACCTTATTATATGGTGCTGGTGGCTGTGTTAATGTTAGTTAAAGAGAATTATACCAGTGTGGACTCAAAGGCGGATATGCTGTCTCATTGACCTGTTGCCCACGTAGTGTTCATTCCCATTTTTCTTTTTTCTTTTTAAATATTTATTTATTTTTCGAGAGAGAGACACACAGACAAAGGTGAGTGGGGGAGGGACTGAGAGAGAAGGAGACACAGAATCCGAAGCAGGCTCCAGGCTCCCAGCTGTCAGCACAGCGCCAGACACGGGCTCGAACCCACAAACTGTGAGATCATGACCTGATCCGGTCAGCCACTTAACAGACTGAGCCGCCCAGGCGCCCCCATTCCCATTTTTCTAATCATATTTGTTTTCAATTTCATTGCCCTGGAGCTCTGTCCAATTAAATACGTTGACCTTCACTAATACAAGACTAGTAATTTTTGGTCAATCTCTAAATAGGCTTTCGGAATTATTCTCCTACAATCTGCTCTGGATTTTATTTACTCATTTTAAAATTTATTTTTAGGGACACCTGGGTGGCTCAGTCAGTTGAGCGTCTGACTCTTGGTTTTGGCTCAGGTCATGATCTCGCAGTTTCATGAGTTCAAGCCCCACATCAGGCTCTGCACTGACAGTGTGGAGCCTGCTTGGGGTTCTCTCTCCCTTTCTTTCTGCCCCTACCCCACTTGCACTTTCTCTGTCTCTCTCAAAATAAATAAATGAAAGCTTTTTAAAAAAACTTAAAATTTTTTATTTATTTTTAGAGAGAGAGTGCACACATGCATGGGGGAGGGGCAGAGAGAGAGTGAGAGAATCCCAGGCAGACTCTGTACTGTCAGCACAGAGCCTAGCTCAGGGCTTGATCTTTTGAATGGTGAGATCATGACCTGAGCTGAAATCAAGAGTCAGACCCTTAATGGATTAAGCCACCCAGAGGCACCTGCTCTGGATTTTAAAGATCACAGTATGTCTTTGCTCCTCCTTCACGTAGCATGTATTTAACCAAGGACAGCTCCACTAGAGCAGGAGAGGGTGAGATAGAGTAAGGGTACTGAAATTTAAATCAGATAGTTTTCCTTCCAGCTAGCTACTGTGGCATAAGGTTTGGGGAAGGAGCAGATAAAATAAATGACTAGCATAATTTTCTTGAGCCACTAAAGTGCCTTTTTTTCTTATATCACGAAATGTGTTTTTATAGTAGCAATAGTCTTAATAATAATTACATTTTTATTTTATTTTATTAAAATTTTTTTAATGTTTTATTTATTTCTGAGAGAGAGACAGTGTGAGCAGGGAAAGGTCAGAGAGAGAGGGAGACACAGAATCCGAAACAGACTCCAGGCTCTGAGTTGGATGTCAGCACAGGGCTCGACGCGGGACTCAAACCCATAAACAGTGAGATCATGACCTGAGCCGAAGTCGGACACCTAACCGACTGAGCCACCCAGCACCCCTACATTTTTATTTTTAAAAATAATGTGTATGTATAAGTTCAAAGCTGTTAAATTTCTTCTGATGAGTTTTTCTTTAAATTCAGTGAATTGCTATATTTAAAGGGATCAATTTTTTTGCATCTAATTTAATGATTGAGAGGCCTCCAAAAAACAGTTTTTACTTAATTTCAAAGAGGCTTTATTTTTCTTTTCTTTTTTTCCTTTTAATGTTTTAATTATTTTTGAGAGAGAGTGTGAAAAGGGTATGGGCAGAGAGGGAGGGACAGAGGATCCAAAGCAGGCTCTGTGCTGACAGCAGCAAGCCCAATATGGGTCTTGAACTCATGAACCACTAGATCATGACCTGAGCCAAATACTGATGCTGAAATGACTGAGCCACCCAGGAGCCCTTATTTTTTTTTTTTAAGTTTATTTATTTTTAGAGAGAGAGAGTGTGCATGTGCAGAGGGGAGGGGCACAGGGAGAGGGAGAGAGAATCCCAAGCAGGCTCCATGCTGTCAGTGCAAAGCCTCATGTGGGGCCTAGTCATCATGACCTGAGCTGAAACCAAGAGTTGAACACATGACTGACTGAGCCATCCAGGTGCCCCAAAGAGCCTTTATTTTAAAGGCATCTGCAGTTGTCACTCTGATCAACCATGCATTAATCAAAAGCAGCTTATTAAATTTTTTAAACATTTATTTTTGGGCGGGGGGGAGACAGGACAGATCGTGAGTGGAGGAGGGGCAGAGAGAGAGAGACTCAGAATCTGAAGCAGGCTCTAGGCTCTGAGCTATCAGCACAGAGCCTGACATGGGGCTTGAACTCACAGACTGCGAGATCGTGACCTGAGCTGAAGTCAGATGCTTAACTGACTGAGCCACCCAGGCACCTCCAAAATCAGCTTATTAAAATATTAACTTGATTATCAATTTTGTGTTTTTTATTTTATATAGGAAATCAAATATTTTTGGGAATATATACCAAGGGCTATGATTGATAAGACCTTGTGTCCAAAAGAAGGCTATATTCTGGGAATACAGAGATACATGAAAATGTTGAAATATTGTGGGATCTCAAATCTTTATGTCATGGATCCTTATCTCTGCCATTATTCCATTCTCCTAGCCATTTTGTTCTAATAATAATAATTTTTGCCACTCAATTTAAGGAATACTATGAATACTAACTTGGTTTATTTCAAAATTTAGGTAAAATGGACAAACTCCTAGGAAAAGATAACAAGATGACTCAAGAAAAAAATTAAACACTTTTATTAAACAAATTGAAATTATAGTTCTCTTCTTCCAGAAAACACCATACCCAGATAAAATTTCAAGATACAACCTAAGGTTTTTTTTCAAGTTTTTATTTAAATTCCAGTTAGTTAACATATAGTGTAATACTCATTTCAGTGATTCATCACTTACATACAACACCCAGTGTTCATCACTACAAGTGCCCTCCTTAACCCATTACCCTATTTAATGCATTTCCTGTCACCCTGCTCACCTCTAACCCAGCAACCCTCAGTGTATTCTCTATAGTTAAGAGTCTGGGGGCACCTGGATGGCTTGGTCACTTGATTTCAGCATCTGATACTTGATTTCTCAGCTCAGGTCATGAATTCAGGGTTGTGAAATTGGGCCCCACATAGGGCTCCTTGCTGGGTGTGGAGCCTGCTTAAGATTCTGTCCCACTCCTTTTACCATGCTCTCTCTCTCTAAAAAACAAGCAAACAAACAAACAAATAAATAAATAAATAAATACGGGGCATCTGGGTGGCTCGGTGTCTGACTCTTGATTTCGGCTCATGTCATAATCTTGTGGTTTGTGAGATTGAGCCCTGTGTTGGGATCCTCTCTCTCCTCTCTCACTCTCAAAAATAAATAAATAAACTTTAAAAAATTAAAATTAAAAAATTGAAATTTAAAAAAAAATTTAAATTTTGAAAAAAAGGTCTGTCCAGCCAAAGGTTTTAGAATCATTTATAAATTCCACTTTTCATGCTATTGGTAGCCGCCATTAACGTGACTGTATAGTGTGCAATTTCATTTCCTGGCCTTCTGAAATTGATCTTTATTTAAGGGGACCTAATTGTCACAATTTATTCTTCATTAGCTCTCACTCTCACTCCCTTTCTTCTTTCTTGCTTTTTCTCTCATTTTTTTCTTCATTGTCAGCAAGAGTAAGAAAGGACCTTTCCATTGTTTAGAGACTTATTTTCTCATTAAATTCTGCTCATCTTTCTATATACTCTTCCAGTATTTTATGAGGGATTGACAGGTGACAGAAGTGCTGCTTAGCACCTCAGGTTTTTAAAGATGGTACCTTTCCTCAAAGAGCTCACAGTCTATCCCTGTTACATGTGTAGTGTGGGGTGTGTGCTGCAATAGAGTGCTATTGGAACAGAGCAAGGCTTGATTGATTCTTTCTAGGGAACAGGGTCACAGTAGCTTGGTGGAAGCAATTCATTTGAACTGGGGAGGGAAGGATTAATAAAATTTCAAGAAATACAGGGAGAAAAACAGATAAAAAGTGGGTATTCAGGAAGCAGGACATGTCTTGAGTGATCACAGAGGCATGAGAGTGCAGGAGGGCATCTGTGGTGAACAGTGGCCAAAGTGTGGTGCACTAGAAAGGTGTGGCAGAAAGGAAGCTAAAGAAGTGCATGGATGTCAGATACCAAAGGGTTTTAAATATCACATATTTGCCCTGATCATTACCTCTCAGATGTTCTCAGTCTCAGTCCTTCTAAAACCCCTAACTCACCTTCAGTTCTCAGGTGAAAAATTTCAGGTTTCCCTCTGTGTCAGTATGGCTGAGATTTGGTCAGACACATTTACTTTGGTGCTGAAAGAGACCAGTCTTTATGGGAGTCAGCATTCTGAATGACCTATAGCCATTTTAGGCTTTCAGAGAAGATAACTTGATTTTGGTCTTTTGGAAAAATAAAAAGTAGCTCCTTCGTACCAAAAGGGTTGGAAATGCTCAGCATCATTAGCAATCATCAGGGAAATGCAAGTTAAAACTACAGTGACACACTCAGATTGGCAAAAATTAAAGTCTGACCAGATACGTTGGCAAGGATATATGAAGTAACCAGAACCTGGCAAACAGAAATGTAAACCCATTTTGGAACACAGTTTGGCATTATCTCATGATTGAAGATTTGCATGTTCCATGACCCAGCAATTCCACTCTTATGTATCTACCCTTAACAACCTTACACAGGTGTACAAGGAGACATGTACAATAATGTCCATAGCAACACTGTTGGCAATAGCAAAAACACAATATTCCAAACTGGGAAAAATCCCAGCAACTATCAACTTTAGATTGAGTAAATAAATCATGATATAGCCATATAATAGAATACCATGTAACATTAGAAATGACTAAATTGCAGCCATTGCAACATGAATGAATCTCAGCAAATTGTAGAGTGTAAAGTGAAAATGTGCATTAGATTCATGTGAAGTTCAGAAACATGTGAAACTATAATGTTTTGAGATACAAATATGATAAGACTGTAAAGAAAAATAAGGGAATGGTAAACACATTTCTGGATAGTGTTATCAGAGTGAAAGGGAAGGAGATAGGTTTGGAGAAAGCCATATAGGGGACTTTAAACTTAATGGTGATATATTTTTTTAAAGTTTATTTTTAGGGGCGTCTGGGTGGCTCAGTCGGCTAAGCAACCGACTTCAGCTCAGGTCATGATCTCATAGTTTGTGGGTTCGAGCCCCACGTCAGGCTCTGTGCTGACAGCTCAGAGTCTGGAGCCTGCTTCGGATTCTGTGTCTCCCTCTCTCTCTGAACCTCCCCCGCTCACACTCTGCGTGTCTCTCTCAAAAATAAATAAACATTAAAAGTTTATTTTTAGACTGTGCACATGTGCGAGTGGGGGAGGGGTAGAAAGAGAGAGGGAGAGAGAATCCCAAACTGTCAGCATAGAGCCCAATGTAGTGCTTGATCTTAGGAATGGTGAGATTATGACCTGAGCTGAAATCAAGAGTCAGATGCTCAACCAATGAGCCATCCAGTTACCCCTAAATGGTGATATTTTTAAACTAGGTGGTAGGCACACTGATGTTTTCTAAATCACAGTTCTTTTTTTGTTTGTTTGTTCATGTAAACTCTACATCCAGTGTGGGGCTTGATTGAACTCATGACCCTGATTTCAAGTCACGTGCTCTTCCGAATGAGCAAGCCAGGTGCCCCCTCACGATTCTTTATACCTTACATGTATTTTTAAAAAGCTATATAAATTGTAAAGCATTAAGGTAGGTTGATGATACTGAATCTAGTTCAGTGTTCCCCTCCGCCCAGTAATACTTTGACAAACACATTTTTCAGAATGTAAAAACTGAGGACCAAAGAGATTAAATCATTTAATTGTTCACGAGGGAAAGCTTATCAGTGACAGCCTGGCCTCAAACTCTGTGCAGAGCACTTTCTGTCATCTTCTCTTGTAACTCTCCCATTACGTAGATTCTATCGATCAATTAGAAGTGCTTCCACTTGGATTACTGCCTCAGTCTTTCACTCTCTCATGTAGTACGTTTTTCCCCACACTGCATCCAGAGAGTGCTTTCTAAATGCAAATCCAATCATGTCACTCTCTGGTCTCAATCTTAAATAGTTCCCAGTAGCCTTCAGCACACTCGAAGTGCTCTAGTGCGGCATACAAGGCTCTCTGTGCCTCAGCTTCTGTCCGCCTTATTAGTCTCCTCACTCATGACTTCTTGTACTTGAGCCACACCAAGCTATTTGCTGCTTTGGAACATTGTTTGCCTCTGCACACACTGCTCCCTTCATCTGAAACTTCTCTTAACGGATTTTTTTTTTTTTTGGTCCTTTAAGACACCCTTTCTTAACTGACTACTTCTGCCCCCCGTCTGAGCTGGATGCTTCCACAGCATCTTGAACTTAATGTTTGTAGTCATACTTATCACAAGAGTAATTTTGTCCCCTTCAGTAGCTTTCAAGCTTATGAGGACAGGGACATTGTTGAATTTATCCCCAGTGTGCGGCACAGTACTCAGTACTTAAGGTTCATTGAAGGAAGGAAGGAAAGAAGAAAGTCCGGAAGGCAGGCTCAGTACATAAGGTTCATTGAAAGAGCGAGAGAGAGAGAAAAAAGGAAAAGAAGAAAGGAAAAGGAAGAAAGAAAAGTGGGTACCAGTTTATACAAATCTCATGTATAGTAGAAGCTGTCATTTGTTTGCCAGATTCTCACTAGCTCTATCCGTTTTTATAACGGCAGGAAGGAAGGGAAAGAAAAAAAGGCAGGCAGGTTGGCCGGTGGCAGGGTCAGTTGGTGGGTACAAAGTATTGGTGTCGGCGGGGGGCAAGAAGCTGATTTGGTGGGGAAAGGAAAGATTCAGAGGCTTATTAGTGTTTTAGGCCTCGTGCCTAGAGATTTTAATGACAGCCTGGATTTCTTTCAAGTTTTCAAAATGTGCTGATTTTCATGACTTACCCTATTCTGTCCTTAGCCTTTTTAGAAATGTGTCTCCTTTGGCTGATAACTCTTAATCATCATTTCTCTCTTTATATTAGAAGGTAAGAGCTTTGAGGTGCATGAATAAAAGGGAGGTGGCAGATTGCTCATGTTGGTTAGGGTGGCCTTGGTTGTTGAGTTTTTGTTTTTTGAATTAAATTTTTTAAAAATTTTTCTTGGTTTTTAATTTTTAATGTCTCACTCTGCTCTATACAGATTAGACCTCTAATCGTTTCCTAAGGTTTGTAGAATATGTGTAGATCTTGTCTTGTGATCTGGTAAGCTACTAAGAATCTTGATTCTAAAACAAAGGTTGAACTTGGGCTATTCAGACTGAGTTCTCTTCCCTCATAAAGCAATACTATTAGACTGAAGGCCCAGACACCCTCCCTATCCTCACCTTCATGATGGCCAGAGTACACAAACCACTATCTGTGGCTTCATGCATTTGATTAATATTTTTTAAGTTTGTTTGTTTGTTAAATTTATTTCAATTCAAGTTAAGTTTATTTATTTTGAGAGAGAGTGAGTTATGAGCAAGGGAGGAGCAGAGAGAGAGGGAAAGAGAATTCTAAGCAGGCTCCACACTGTTAGTGCAGAGCCCGTTGTGGGACTCAGTCCCACAAACCTTGAGATCATGACCTGAGCTGAAACTGAGTTGAATGTTTAACCATCTGAGCCACCCAGGCACCCCTCATTTGATTAATATTTATTGAGCATTCTCTTCGTATCTAGCATGGTGTTAGGCACTAGGATCTGAGATGATTGATTACTGGCCTTAAAGAATTCACAGTCTAGTGGGAGAGCAAGTAAGAAAATCAGTCATTTTAATGCAGCGTGATGGGATAGGTATGCACAGGGTGTTATGGGAGTTTAAAGAGTGTGTGGAGAGGGGCATCAAGCTCCCCTGGGGCAAGGCATGTCAAGAGACATTTCACTTGAGCTCAATCTTGGAAGACCTTAGAATGTTGGTGGGGGTGTGGTGGGTGGTCAGATTTGAACAAAAGTTATGGAGGCAAAGGAGAAAATTATGTAGTTGGGAGCCATGAGAGGCCCTGTGAGACTTCAGGGAAGGGTATGTATATATGAAAATGTGGTAGTAGATAAGACTGGAGCCATATAAAGGGACCATATTGTGAATGACATTTTCTACTTTTCTGAATAAAAGGAATTATCAGTACAAGTGTTTTCATCCAGTGTTAACTGTTTAGTGTTTCTCTTACTATTGTCCCTTGAGCAACTGAGTTTTATTGTTTTATTTCTTTGATTTGTTCTTTTTATATTTGAATTTGGAGTCCTCTTTCTTTTTATACTTCAGATGAGTCTGCTTTGAGTACCATCTAGTCAGACCCCACACTCAGGCATTGTGGAATGGATGACGCATTGCTTTTAAGGCAGCTTGGAAGTAGGAGGATTTAAATGACCTTCAAAGACTAATGTCAGGCCCCCATGTCAATGTCATTGCAATTCATGCATGCATGGAGAGGAGGAAAGAGAACATAATTATGGAGGAGGGGAATCGTAACCCTGCTTGAATGGGTAGTTGAAAGTCCTGGGCACGCCCCTTAGCCTCAAAAAAAGGACTTTCTTACATTTGCTGCCAAAGAGGTCATAGGGAGAGCCCAGATAAATACCATCCTCCTTCTGGGGTGTGTAAGCCAGTCCTATTCTTTTCCTTCCACAGGTGCAGAATAGGTTCACCAAATAATATTCTGATCTCCATTGAACAAAATTTGGCATCTTATTGTCCTTCTCCAGAAAATCAATCCCTTTAAAGCATGGAACGTGGCAATTTTAGGTCAGCAGGCATTTAAAGACATCTTTTTAACTTTCAAGTGCTGGCCTAATAAGATATATTTTGTACAAAAATACTAGTGTTATCAAGATGAAACTTGAATCATTTAAATCCTGAAAGGGGCTAAGTTTTAGCTGCTGGTATACCTTTTACCTGTGAAATTACTTGTTGTCATATAATGGTGCCGTCCTTCTGGAAGACTGTGATCATCATCAGATATCAGGCTCCATTGCTTCTGCTAACCTTTGGTAACTGTTCAGAATCCATTACAGTGTTTGAGAATGAGGAAACCAACAGTGACCCATGTCACTGTCCTTTCAAACCATAAAATAGCTTTCCATAGTTAGCCTGGATGATGGCAGAAGCCAGCCTTATGTGGTCAGGAACTGCTCCAACCTAGCCATAGTCAGTGACTGAAGGAGTTAGTTATAGTTACCCTCCTCTATTTCATTTATTTGTTTTGGGAAGTGGTATTAGCGAGGCAGAGTTGCACCTTTGGTTAATGAATTAGGGGTCTGAACAGGAAAATCTATTTCAGTGAAATCCTTGAGAGTTGCAGAAAATACATAATGCTTCTTAGTACTTTTTAAGGTTTGTTTTTTGAGATTTTATTTTATTAAAAACAACTTTTTAAAGATTTTATTTTATTTAAAAATTTTTTAAATGTTTTATTTATTTCCGAGAGAGAGAGACAGCGTGAGCAGAGGAGGGCCAGAGAGAGAGACACAGAATCCGAAACAGGCTCCAGGCTCTGAACTAGCTGTCAACACAGAGCCTGATGCAAGGCTTGAACCCACGAACCATGAGATATGACCCAAGCCAAAGTCGAATGCTCAACTGACTGAGCCACCCAGGCGCCTCTAAAGATTTTAATTTTAAGTAATCCCTACACTCATGTGGGGCTTGAACTTAAAACCCTGAGATCCAGGGTTGCACGCACTACCAATTGAGCCAACCAGGCACCCTGCTTGTTAGTACTTTAAAGAGAGCTTTTCTTTTGTGGGGAAAGTGCTGTATAAACATGGCCCAGGTTGTTACCTCTACAACATAAATATTCATATAGTTTTAAAGTTTAGAAGAAGTTATGTGTTAATCTGAATCAAGTTTTATTTTTTTCTGTATACACATTCATATCTTAAAATAACACTCATTGATAGATTTTGGTAGGATGTAGAAAAACAAAACAAAGTGTCATCTTAATTCCTCATCTGTGTAAGCCTTTTCCCTCCATTTTAATGGAAGTTTTTCAGAGCACAGACCATGGCAGAGCCCATTTTCAAAGCAGTTCATAGAGATTTAGCTTTGCAATTTATTTGCCCTTGGTCACCAAAAAAGAGTAGAACCCAAAGAACCAGATGGCTGCTGAGGGAAACTATTCTAACAGCAAACTATTGTAACAGCAAACTTGAAGGGCCAGAGACCAGAGAGCAAGGAAAATGCTTGGGGTGGTCTTAGAAAGCTAAAACAGTAGTAACAATATAACTTAGGTCATGGAAAACAGACTACTATACCATAGCCATGCTTCTAACAAATTTTGGCCTGGAATTATCTTTCTAAGTAAAGCTTTTGTGATTATTGGAATGCCACAGAATTCATCTCTTGGCTTTTTGTCCCAGGAGGCATTAGACCCTTTAACATGATTTATGGCAGACAAGAAATACCAGTTCAGTTAGGGCAGGTGGTATTTAATTACCCCTCTCTGTGGGAGTGGGGCTGTTCTCACTAAAACTGTTTGTAGGTGAAATCACAACAAAGATCCATAAACTACAGCTTTTTTTGTATACATTTGTAAAAAAGACATCCGTTTCTTGCATTTTTCAAATGTCAAAGGTTACTTTAAAATATTAATGCTGAAAAGATTAATTTAAGATATTAAATCTACCAGGCAAGAATACATGTACATATTGTAATTACTTCCCTTTTTACAATTAAAGTAATTGGATTATATTTAATGAGCTATTTACATTTAATAATTAAAAAAGACTTATCATTTCAGTATTCCCCATATGCCAAAAAAGATGGGGGAAAATTCACTTCTGATATAATTATCTTTACTTGGGCTAGAAAGGGAAAACAACTGTGCTCTTTGGAAAAAGTCAGAAGAATATTATTTAAAAATATATATACACAGTTTAGGAATTACCCATGGGAATGTGTTTCGGTTCATTGTAAAAGAAGATGAAAGATTAGGTGCTTAAAAAAAAAAAAAAGTCCCTGATGACAAGATTTGATGAGCCAAGCAGTGCACAGAGAATGAAACTTAAAGTGACTTTCAGGGACCCTGTAGATAAAAGTAACTCATCAGAAGTGAAGGAACCCCAAATGCCTGGCTGTTTGAAAACAGTTTGTTTGAAAAGCAGTAGCATCTGAGCATGTTATGTGAGGTTGGCACTTTAAATGAGCCAGTGTGTATGTTGTTTAAAGTGAAAGATATGAAGCCCCTGAGCAGCTGGCTAAAATTGGGTGAAGAGAGGGAGAAAGCAGTGTGTTATTCTCATTAACACCGTTTCAGTTCTAGGGTAAATATGTCAGGAAGGCTTTCTTGTGTTAGCATGCAGTCTTTTTTCAAGGGAGGAGAAACTAGTCTGGGGCTTCGTGGCACTTGTGTATGAGAATGAGAAATATGAGCTTGTTTGTATTATTTCTTGGTTTGGGTGTTTTGTGAAGAGTCAGTGTGGTGTCATGGAATCAGCATAAACTTTTGACACAGATAGACCTGGGTTTAAAAGCTGACTGTGTGGCTTTGAAAAAGTTACAGAACTGCTCTTAGTTTTAGTTCTCTCATCTGTAAAATCAGAATGCTAATACTTACTTTACAGAAGTGTTTTAAGGATTAGAGATATATATGAAAATGATAAGAAATACCAGCCGTATTTTAGGAATTCAACACTTACTGAGCAGACACTATAGGATACAAAGAAGTTATAAGAATTTCACCCTTAACTGCTGTTGTTACTACTACTTCTGTTAGGTTTAAAGGGATTTTGTTTTTCAGTTCTGTACTCAAAGAATTGTGTACTCCCAATATCTGGATACAAAACAGAATGTCGTGACTGCCGTGAAAGAGGTTCAGCATACTTCTTTGGCACTTTGGGAAAGGGAGAGATGACTTCAGACTAGAAGAGTCAACGAAGGCTTCTTAGAAGTGGTGACATTTGCCGTGGGCCTTCAAGATGAAAGGATTTTTTTTTTTTTTAAATATTTTTATTTATTTCTAGGAGAGAGAGAGACAGTGTGAACAGGGGAGGGTCAGAGAGAGAGGGAGACACAGACTCTGAAACAGGCTCCAGGCTCTGAGCTGGCTGTCAGCACAGAGCCCGACGCGGGGCCCGAACCCACGAACCGCGAGATCATGACCTAAGCGAAAGTCGGACGCCCAACCGACCACGCCACCCAGGCGCCCCAGGATTTTTTTAAAGAAATGCCACAGTCCAAATAATAGTCCCTTTGAGACTATTTGTCTTTCAAAGTTTGTAAAGTGAAAAAACTGAATTGATTCTGGATTATGATTTGGAAGACTGATACCCTTTATCTGAATCTTTAAAATTGGCATAGTGTAAGCAGAGGCCATCTATTTCTTTCTCAGTGTTTGCCTCTACACTCCCAAAGAGCCTGTCTCAGAAGGTGAGTACTACTTGGCCTCCGCTGAGACTGAGCAAAGAGGATCAATTAGAAGAGAGCCCTTTGTGCAGTGCCCAATGCTGTTTAATGTGACTTGCTGACCTTAAGTTATTTCATTACCACTAGGAGGTGAGTGTAAACAAGCTCTGCATTCTTTTGAATTAATAGTCATCAGACCTCTCAGTTACTGTGTACCTACTGGGTGTTAGACATTCCTCTAGAAGGCTCACATATGTTACCTCATTTTATCCTTAGAACGATCATATGCGGTAGGTTTTATTTTTCCCATTTTATAGATGAGGCTCAGAGAAATTAACCAGCCCAAAGTCACATAACAAGTGGCTCAGGAAATCCTTGAATCCCTTGCCTGAACATGCCTCTGAGTTCACCAAGCTATATTAATTTTTGAAGGTCGTAGACACCTATGTGAGTGTTAGCTTTAAGAAAAGAAGAACTTCCTTTCATTGTTGTCAGTTGTGATCATTCAAAAAATTAAACATACGCTATGCTTAATTTATGTTATATGCTTATGATGATATCATACCTATTGGCAGTGCTTTTTTTTTCCCCCGGGACACCTACTTTTCCCTGTTATTCCTAGAATTACTCTTGTATACACTTGAAGATAAATTGAAATTAATCTGGCTTTAAGAATTTTATAATACCTCTTTATTATGGAAGGCCTTGCAAAACTAGATTGGAAATCAACCCTGACCTAAGCAGGAAGCACAGGGCTGTGATCCCTGTGAGAAGGGAAATAAAGGAGGTGAGTCCTGTGATTACCTGGCTTTCTGTCTAAATGTCTCTTCTTCCTTTCTTTTTCTTTTTAAATTTTTATTTAAATTCTAGCTCATTAATATACAATACAGTATTGGAGTAGAATTTAGTGATCCATCACTTACATACAACACCCAGTGCTCATCATAACAAGTACCCACCGTAATACCCATTATCTATCTAGCCTATCCCCTACCTACCTCCCCTCCATTAACCCTCAATTTGTTCTCTACTGTTAAGAGTCTCTTATGGTTTGTTTCCCTCTTTTTCTCCCCTTCCCATATGTTCATCTGTTTTGTTTCTTAAATTCCACATATAAATGAAATCATATGGTATTTGTCCTTCTCTGACTTACTTCCTTTAGCATAATATACTTCTACCTCCATCCATGTCATTGCAAATGGCAAAATTTCATTCTTTTTGATGGCTAAGTGATATTCCTGTGTGTGTGTGTGTGTGTGTGTGTGTGTGCGTGCGGATGCCCGCGCGCACTGCATCTAGATATCTCTTCTAACTATGGAGCAGGGTGGGGGATTCCAAGCAGAGCACTCTGGTCTTGCTGAACTGAAGAGACATATTACAGTTCAAGAGGAGCTGAAGCAACTGAAAGCAGTGTGGTTGAGTTCTGGAAAGGGGGAAGCTATGAAGAAGAACTGGTCTAGAAATCTCCTCAGGGTCTTACTGAATCTTTGCTGACCACACACATGCCTGGGGTCACGCTAAGGGAGAATGGGGAAAGAGTGACCAGGAAGCTTTTAGCAGGGAGGTGTTTGAGTTCCTACCAGCCAGAATGGAGAGCCCATGGTGTTCACTGGGAGCACCCAGTAGAGATTGCAGAGGGGCCGCATCCTCACACTGGGGCTAAAATATCCATAGAGTATAGGCTCCTCTAGAGCCATTCTAACAAAACTTTTTAAAAACAAGCCTCACAGGTACCAAACTGAACCAAAAGTAACAACTGCCTACCAGAATAAAGTCTAACACTTTTGAAAACAAGACAACAATGCTAGATATTCAACATTGTAATAGCATAATGTCTAACATCCAATCAGAAGTTACCAAGTTTGGGGCGCCTGGGTGGCTCATTTGGTTGGTTGGGCTTCTGACTTGATTTTGGCTCAGGTCATGATGTCACGGTTTGTGGAATTGAGCCCCACGTTTGGCTCTGGCTCTGAACTGATGTGAGGCCTGCTTGGGTTTCTTTCTCTCCCCCTCTCTGCCCTCCACCCACCCCTCCACGCATGTGCACTCTCTAAAAACAAACAAACACAAACAAACATTAAAAAGTCACCAGATTTACCAGGAAAATGTGGCCCTTAACTAGGAGAAAAATCCTTCAGTAGAAACACTAAGAAATGGCAGAGATGATGGAATTAGCAATCCAAGATATTAAAATAGCTTTATGTTCACGCATATAAAGGAAAATACGAACATACTGGTTAGGAGGTAAATGTGGTAGCCTTGCAGATAATTAGTGGAGTAAGGTTACAATCTCTCATTTTTATGATCTTTGTTCTTCTTGTGGTGTTGATGATTTGGTGGAATTTGAATATTCTCGTAGAAGTCTAAGTTATAGAATTGTAGCATTTTAGGATTGGAGAGAAATTTTAAAGATTATCTTGTCTACCCTTTCATATTACTGAAAAAAATAAATATATTTTATTCTAAGATGTACGTTTCCCCACATTTTTATTTTTATTTAAATGTTTGCTTATTTAGAGAGCAAGTTGGGGAGGGGCAGAGAGATTCCAAGCAGGCTTTGCCCATCAAAGGCTCAGTCCTCTGAACTGTGAAATCATGATCTGAGCCAAAATCAAGAGTCAGACGCTTAACCTACTGTGAGCCACCCAGGTGCCCCTCCCCACATTTTAACATCTCTTGAACTTGAATCATGATACATCTCATAATCAGTGGCATCTTAGATTTGATGAAATGTGATAAAAAGCCCATTAGAATTGTAACCTTTCCATAAATTCTTAGTGATAGAGTTCAAGACTTCTGCTTACATTACCCCCACCTGGAAAACCTTCCCCCTTTATTCCTTTTTTTTTTTTGATGTATTTTTTATTTAAAAAAATGTTAGATGTATTTTTTAAATTAAGTTTTTTTTAATTCCAGTATAGTTAACATACAGTGTTATGTTAGTCCCACATGTACAATATAGGAATCCAACAATTCTGTATATTACTCAGTGTTCATGATGAGTGTACTCCTCTTTATACTTTATATCCAAATCCTGCCTGTTCGATCCCTTCAGTTCACAGTGATCTTTTCATACTGCCTAGTGTTATCATTGACTCCATCATTCATTTGATAACTGAACCTGTATTTATTTGCTGTATTGTTACTAAACTGGTTTTATGTCTCCTCAAATTATAAGCTCCTGTAGTCAGCAGAGGGAATTTATATTTCTTTGTGTCTTTTAGTGTCTACTTGATAAATATTCATTGATTGATAAAGGTAGTATCATTAGTTAACTTAATACAACCTGAAACTTATTAGTAGTACTGTTTAATGGTTGAGGGAACCACATATAAAACCTTTTTTAAATATTTTTCTTTCTTTTAATGTTTATTTATTTTTGAGAGAGAGTGTGCATGTGTGCACACACACATGAGCAGGGGTAAGGGGCAGGAGAGAAGGAGACAGAGTATCCAAAGCAGGGCTCTGTGCTTTCAGTGGAAAGTCCAATTGTGGGCCTGAAACCCACGAACCAAGAGAGCATGACTCCAGCTGAGGTCAGACACTCAAGTGACTGAGCCACCCAGGCGCCCCATGAAACACTTAGAACAGGGGTACCTGGGTGGCCCAGTCAGTTGAGTATTCAACTTCGGGTTAAGTCACGATTTCATGGTTTGTGAGTTCAAGCCCCACATCTGCGCTGACAATGTGGAACCTGTTTCAGATTCTCTCTCTCTCCTTCTCTCTCTGCCTCTCCCAATTTGTGCTTTATCTCCTTCTCAAAATAAATAAAAATAAACTTAAAAAAAAACTTAAAGTCACTACATCTTAAAAAAAACCATTTAGAACAGTGCCTGGCACATAGTTAAATGCTAGTTATGTGTAGAACTAGTATTTCCGCTGCTGCTGCTGCTGCTGCTGCTGCTGCTGCTGCTGCTACTGCTACTGCTACTGCTACTGCTACTGCTACTACTACTACTACTACTACAAAAATCACTATGACTATTTTTTTAAAGTAAGCTCTGTGTCCAATGTTATCTTTGATTGGAGATCAAGCATCACTTGCTCTACTGGTTGAGTCAGCCAGGCGCCCATCACTGTGACTATTATTATAATTATTTTGTGCCAGGCACTGTGTTAAGCATTTTATACACACATTATTTTATTTTTCTTCATAAAAACCTTACAAACTAGGAATCATTATACTAATTTAAAAGATTAGGAAACAGACTGAGAGATCACACTGCTTGCCAAGGTGCCAAAGCCAAAATTTGGCAGTAGGGAGTTAAGACCCACACATCCATCTCTTACTGTCCATGCTGTTGCTACTCTACACCACTGCTTATTAGGTGTTGAGGGCTTTGGTAACTGCTTAGTAAACTGAGAGTAGAAAGAATAGAATGGGTGCTTTCCCTCTGTTCAAGGACTTTCCCTTATAAATCCCATATTTTGAGTGGTGAATAGACCTTGTGAGAGGAAGTAGATGTACAGCTGCCCTTTGCTGCTGACTCTTAGTTGCTGGCAGCTTGGCTATTAGTGACAGATGAGTGTGTGACACTTTTTCAGGAATGAATTCTTGTTACAGCTGGCAGAATAGAACAGTTGATATGAAATTACAGTTTGCTCCATAATTCCATTCCCTGGTTTTCAGATCCGGTTGTGATTGCTAGGTCTCTTCTCCGTATTTAAGTTGGTGTATTAACAGTCACATCCAGGACTGCTGCTTCTGCCTGCTCCATGACCACACGGTGTGTTTGTATGTTGCCCTGAGCTGTCAGCAAAACATTTTGCTGAATCTCCTTTTTTGTTGTTACTCTGCAACCTTTTTCCCTCTGGCCTTTCTCAGTTGTGTAAAGTCAGTTTCTTTTTTGGCCTCTCCATCCCAGAAAGAAGCTTGAAATATGAAGTGAGGCATCATAGGGATTAAAATGAATGGTTAGACAGCTGGCAGGATGAAATGAGACTCACTCAGTGCTTGATATGTGGTTCATCTCTTAATATCTCCTTTCTCCCTCTTTTTCAAACCGCCTCTGGATCTTATCACCAGTGGTTGTGCCAGTGACCTGTCTATAGGGAGCTTAACCTAGCACAATACTCACTGCTACTTGCAAGAACCAAGAAAGGTAGGTTACACATAGCCCCATCCTCTCTATCTTTGAGTAAGATAGTAAAGTGGGATTTAGACATTCTTCCATAAAAACCACTGTGTGTTCCCATATGTAGCACATGCCCAGGTTTAGCTTATACATGGGTACTCAAGCCCAGGTACTTGGAGAAGAATACATTTTGTATCTACCATTTTATCTCAGATTTTTAGGCACCAATAACTAGAGATCACTATTTCTGTCATTGGTGATAAATAAGAAAGGAAGCTCTTTTTTTTTTTTTTTTTTTTTTTTAATTTTCTTAACGTTTATTTACTTTTGAGACAGAGACAGAGCACGAGCTGGGGAGGGTCACAGAGAGAGGGAGACACAGAATCTGAAACAGGCTCCAGGCTCTGAGCTGTCAGCCCAGAGCCCCGTGCGGGGCTCGAACCCATGGACTCTGATATCATGACCTGAGCCGAAGTCGGATGCTTAACCAACTGAGCCACCCAGGCGCACCCCGAAAGGAAGCTCTTTTAAGTGAAGAATACTTTACTGGGGCTTGTGTGAGTAGTGGCATATTTCTAGTAATCTTACAAACTGATTTGTTGAGGTTTGATGCTTTGTTTTGTTTTGGTTTGTATGTTGGCATTTGTTTTTCAGAGGAGCTTAGTTGTTTTTCATGCTAGACTCCTATATAAATTTAATGCTGAATTAATGACCACAGCTGAAAGATCTGGTACTTGAGTACCCACAAATACCAGGGGTAAGATTTCTCCATTTCTAAGTAAAATCATTCATATTTTATATGTTTTCAGTGAGTAGAAGTAAGCCCATTTAGATGGATGGATAGTTTGGCGTATTTCAAACCATTCCATTTTGATGAATTGGGTATTGCTAAAAATTGGCATTAGATTGGAAATGTGAAATGAACTTTGTGTTTGTAACTGAAAGTTTGTAACTGAAAGTGATAACATTGTAGACCCTGTGTATTATAAGTCGATACATAACTGGGAACTTGGGCCAGGATAGAGACACAAGAAATATTTTATGTGAATAATTCTTTTCTTTGGAGATCAGAATACTTGGCAAACAAAATCTCAGTGTTAGCATCTTTTCGAGTATTTTTTTTTAGTGCAGCCCAAAACTGAACTAGAAGGATAGATTGAAATTTTTTCCCCATTTGCCAGTCATTAGATTAAGAACTAGAATCCAGGGGCACCTGGGTGGCTTGATTGAGCATCTGACATTCGCTGAGGTCCTGATCTTACAGTTCATGAGTTCAAGCCCCACGTCCGGCTTGCTGCTCTCAGCGCCTAGTCTGCTTCGGGTCTTCTGTTATCCCTCCTCCCCTGCTTGCACTCTTTCTCTATCTCTCTCAAAAATAAATAAAACATTAACAAAATTTAAGAACTAGAATCTAAGTTCAAGGTCTACTATTTAAATGTTGGTTTTTTTGTTTTGTTTTGGACAACTAGATGGAAAAGGAGCCTAATTTCCACCAATAAAGAGGCAGTTGTCTGTGGAACTTTTTATACTAGAAAAAAAAATTTTTAGACGTGAAAGTGATCCCCCCAGTTTTAGCTTTAAGAGCAAAACTATGATTAGAGCCTAAAGAGTAATAAAGGTAAGAACAAAAGGTGGTATTGCCCCCAAAGTGTAATAAGAAGTTATGGAATTACCAGGTGTGAGTGGTCCTTGATAGATGAATAGTGTGCTCAAGGAGTAAAACACTGGAGTTTAGAAGTCCTGTTTCCTGGGCCACTTGCCCAAAACCAAATCAGGAAAAGGAGCCTTAGATTTATTGAATGTAGGTTCATCACCTTTGTCATTACTTTAGGAAAGTGGAAATTTCTCCTGATTTTGGATCACAGATAACTTTTTTTTTTTTGGTTCTCCCAGTCAGATACTTTCTCTGTCAACCATAGGAGTTTCACTTCTGTCTTGCCGTCTCTCTTGGTCATTAGTGACCTAAACTGATTTGTCAGTGATTCCTTGTGTTTGGAAGGAGTCTAGTTATATTTGTAGGTTCAGCCTCACCCAGTATTTCAACAGGAAGTGGGTGGATACCTAAGTCTGTAATGAGGCATTCTTCCTTGTGCTTTTTGCATAGTTGTGAGGACTGCTGTATGTAACCATAAATTCATACTTATTTAAACAATTTCATAGACAGATTTAGATTACAGTTAGCCTGTGTATTGTCTATCATTTTGAAATCAAATGATTATTTGACTTTTCAATTGGAATTTTGAACCCCTGTGAGATGCATATTCTTTAACATAAAGAAATTTGTCTCTTGATAGGAAACTGGTCTACAAAGTAAAGCTCTTCTCATAGGCCTCCATCCAAATTGCTGTTAACTGTAGAACAGTGGGAAATGCTGAAGTGAAAGCAGAAGTCCTAATTGCCACACATATAACATCCCCACATGTTCTCATCCCCTGCTACTGCTGATCAGCATTTTGGGGGTATGTTTCAAAGAGGAACTGCCTTGAGAAGCATTTCTGTTGTTATGGTTATTGCTATAGCTCAGATATCCTTGCTTTGGGAAACAACCATAGAAATCTGCAGGTGTTATCAGTGACCTTGGCTCTAAATGAAGCATTATGTATTTATTTATAATAAATAGCTAGTATTAAATATTGCTGCCAAAATGAGCAGTAATCTGTCTTCTGTCCTGGTAATAATAAGAATTCAGAGTGGGGTATAGATGAATGTGTCCTTCCTCACATGTAGCCTTCCTTTATTACATTCTTCCACCCTCTCAGTCTTTTTCACCTCACCCTACTTCTGCTTCAGGATATTGGGATCTGAGTTGTGAGAGTGTAGGGTAGATGTCAAAGTCTTTTGACTTTACACTGACCGCATGTCATATATAAATATTTTGTGATAACTTTTAATATATAAGCCTGTAGAATCTTACTTAGGTTTGAAGGGACCTAAGAGAACACCTCATCCAGTCTCTAGTTCAAAGCATGAATTCTGCCATGGTACTGACAGTCTAGACTGGACCATATACCGCCAGCTTGTGGCTAGGGAGGGATGCCTAAAGTCTTTTACTTGTTCTCAGACTCATTCTCAAGTCCCTTAAACTGAAAATAGGAGTAAAGATGGGGTTGCTGCTGAGTCTGGCTGCATGTCTGGAACTGTTCCAAAGCCAGTTTTTCCTTTGGACTTACTTGGGTAGCCAACTCTCAGATCAGTCTGGGAGCCGCCCAGGATGTAAATAAATAGCTTAACCTCAGGGCTCTGTCTGGCTCTCCTTTGGACCATTCTATATCCCACAGGTCCTGGTAACTCGATGAATCTAGATGTGGAGGAGAGTTTGATTCATAGCCATGACCCATCCCTCTCTACAGTTCTTAGACCTGCCTCAGGCCTTGTGTTAAGAATGCAAGTCGACGTTGGGCAAGTGAGGAGGTTATAGCAACTTAGAAGCAAATCTAGAAATTTTAGAACTTCTCAAAAATCATCCAGCTTAGTCCCTTTATTTTTCAGATGAAGGAAACTGAAGCCCAGAGTGAGAATTATATCATCTTTGATTTAGAAGACCTTGTAGAAGTCATCCAATCTGACCTCTCAACATCAACATCTTGTAGTCGGGGAATGTCTCCTGCAACATTCCTGATAGCTGGTCATCCAGAGGATCATACTGGGAACACATAAAGTCTGAAGAGAACCCATTCTAATATAGAACAGCTCTAACTAAAAGGAACTAACTAAATTGAATTCTAGTTCCCTATAACTTCTATCTCCACAGTGGTTTTAATTCAGTTCTTCTCCTGTGTAACATCTCCCAAGGTGTAAGACCTTCTCAAACCCCGTATTAGCAAATATCACTACAGCATGTAATTCCCTAATCAAAGTAAAATATAACTGAAAAAGAACTTTATTCTTTTATTTGTTTTGCTCCTGTTGTTTTTGAGAGAGAGGGAGCGTGCGTGAGCAAGGTAAAGGGACAGAGGGAGAGTGTTAAGCAGGCTCTATGCTCAGCCCCAACACAGGGCTCAGTCTCAGGACCGTGAGATCATAACCTGAGCTGAAATCAAGAGTCAGAGGCTTGGGGCGCCTGGATGGCTGAGTCAGTTAAATGTCAGACTTTGGCTCGGGTCATGACCTCGCAGTTTGTGAGTTCGAGCCCTGCATTGGGCTCTGTGCTGGCAGCTCAGAGTGTGGAGTCTTCTTCAGATTCTATGTCTCCCTCTCTCTCTTCCCCTCCCCTGCTCACTCTGCGTTCTGTCTCTTAAAAAAAATAAAACATGAGGCGCCTGGGTGGGTTAGTTGGTTAAGCGTCCGACTTTCGCTTAGGTCATGATTAGGTCATGATCTCGCGGTTCGTGGGTTCGAGCCCCACGTCGGGCTCTGTGCTGACCGCCAGCTCAGAGCCTGGAGCCTGTTTCAGAGTCTGTATCTCCCTCTCTCTCTGACCCTCCCCTGCTCACACTGTCTCTCTCTCTCTCTCTCCTAGAAATAAATAAAAATATTTAAAAATAAAAAAATAAAAAAAATAAAACATTAAAAAAAAAGTGTCCGAATCTTAACTGACTCAGCCACTCAGGTGCCCCAGAACCTTGTTGATTCTGTGAAGACAGGTCATTGACTCTTTCATGGCTCCAAAACTTTTGGCAGCTAAGTACCACCACTTTCTTGGTGTTCCTCACTTTGTCTTCTTTTCTGTCACTGGCACTAGCATTTACCTCTTTTCATGATACTTTTAATAGAGACATACATCTTACCACTTTGTGAGTATAACTGTACAAACCTATAGCGAGAGTAGCAAATAGGACTGAAGAGTCAGCCTTCCCCCTGCAACCTGTCCTCATTCATATTCGCTAGCTGTAGTGGGCCTCTCCATTCCTGTTGTCATTTTCTTAACCTGTGAAGAGCCCCAACTGATCTGTTCAATACCTCCAGCCTTCTCCTGCCCAAATATAACTTCTTTGCTTCTGTTAGAATGATTTGTCTAAAATGCAAATTTGACCATGTTACTTCCTTAATTCAGTGGTTTCTCTACACCCAGTACTCCACAGATTTTCCATTAAATGACTACTGATGATAGAGAAGCCTTTCTCAACTGGATTTCCATGAGAGAATTAAACCCTAATGCCATTAGGCATCCATTGTATATAATGTATTAACTTTTTCTCCAGTGCATCTGGAATGGTGCTAGCTATGTACGGTCTTGAGGAGAATTGAGAAAATAGTCACTCTAATCATTTTCTTTGTTCTGTGGATCAGATGAGGAACTCAGTGTGAAAGTGTGGAGAGAGAGAGAATGTGTGTTCTTCAGGAGGTCCAGAAGCCTGGCTGGGAGCAACCTCCAGAGGAAAAAACCTCAGTAAATTTCTTTAAGTCCAGGGTTTCACCTTTACATTTGTTTCATCTTTACGTTCATCTTTGCATTCCACCACATAATATGTCTATAGTTGAAAGTGTTTAAAAATATTTATCAATGAATAAAATTGATTTTACAGGAAGATTTTCCTCGGGTCCATGGACCACATACAACTACCCTTTTATTTAGCCTTGTAGTAGACATTTTATGTATGTTACATTATTTAGTATCTCGAGTAAAACTGCCCAAGATCACACAGCTAGTAAGGTATCCGAGTCAGGGTACTAACCCTAGTATGTTTGAATGGCACAGCTTGAAGCTGAGTTGAGTCAAGAGCCTTGAGAGTCTTTCCCTGTTTCTAAGTTTTTATCTTCACTAGAATGTAGGCTTTTTTTTTTTTCTGCTGAAGTTCTGTTGTGTTTCAGATCATGCATAATTCCATACATCTTCTGCCAAATATAACTAACTTTGATTATCCAAAAGGAAAATGAACAGTGATTCAGGTAATTCCATATAGCAGGGAATCTTGTTTCTCTTTGGTGGTTCTGAAACATATTAGATGGGTTTTTTTAGTAACAGATTTACTTTTCTATTTGTTTTGTCTCAATAGATATTAACATATTATCATTTCTTGAGTACTCTCTGTGGTGTCTAAATGGGGTGTCTCTCCCTATTAGATGAGGGCCCCAAATGACAGATCACTGATCAGATGGAAGCTGATGCTGTAGGCAGTGACAAGAATTCATCTGAGGCAGAACAAAGGAGATAGGAGTTTATGGAGTACACTGTAGGGGAACAGTGGAGAGGACAGTCAGGGAGAGGCTGTCTGCAATGAGGTATAGAGGCTGTTTCTAAAGAGGGAAGGTGAGGAGGTATGGGGACATATGGAGTTCTCCCTTTTTTGGTAGCTGTGCCTAGTTGTAAGTAGCCCATTGGTCAGTTAGGGCCTGGAGATATTTTGAGGTGGGTCACCTGATGGGCCTGTCTGCGTTGAACCGAGTGGTCACTGTGGCCCTTCCTGCATTCTGTTGCTCAAGCCTGTTTGCCTAAAAGTGGCCTTTACACACCGTAGCTGGTTGTGGCAACCAGCTTTTTTTAGAGATAGGAAGCCATCTTGCTATTGAAAATGTGGTTCCCCACCCATATGACATAGAATGGAATCCATTTGTGTCTACTTACTCAAGGCCCTTGGGAAAGCACAAATTCTAAAGTACCAAGGTGTTAGAAGTACCCCCTCCTGGCCCACAGTTCTGCGTGTACCTAGCCATCTGGAATCCAGTTTCCTTTAGGTGTCCAGAGAGAACGTCTGGAATGCCTTGTCAGTGGCCACATTTGATGTACAATTTCAAGGAGATCTGGCTCCTTTAGCTCCTAAGAAGCTGGAACAAGTACTGAAATGATTGCTAATAGAAGGAGCCACAAGTGGCTGTTTTCAATCATCTCTGGCTGCACCATCAAATTTTGATTCTTCCAGAAAGCTCGGAATTTGAGAGTCTAAGAGCATCCAGAGGATGGTGTACAGAGCCCTGTGAAGTTCTTTAATTTGCAACCTCCTGCCTCCTTTCTTGTTCTAAACTCTTTCACCGTTGAATTACTAATTTATTTATTTATTTATTTATTTATTTATTTATTTATTTATTTAATTTATTTCTAGGAGAGAGAGAGAGAGAGACAGCGTGAGCAGGGGAGGGTCAGAGAGAGAGGGAGACACAGAATCCGAAATAGGCTGCAGGCTCTGAGCTGGCAGTCAGCACAGAGCCCGACGCGGGGCTTGATCCCATGAATGCGAGATCATGACCCAAGCGAAAGTCGGACACTTAACCGACTAAGCCACCCAGGTGCCCAGAGTTACTAATTTAATGATTGCATCTTAGTACCTGATAACCCTCTGCACCATGTAAAAGAAGAGGAGTTAGACTGGAAGGGAAAGTCCAGAGTTTGGATTAGAAAACCTGTTGAGTCAAAGGGGAATTTAGCAGAGGAATGGAATGAAAATTATTTCCTTAGACAGTAGACAAATATTCAGGAAACACCTCTGCACCCCAAAGATAGGCACAGCTGCCACACAGTGACTATTAAAGGGAGGTTCAAAGTTATGAGCAAACAGCTGATTCTCTTGGTTCTTGGGCTGTTGCTGTTGGTGACAGGAAATCTTGTTCCCCAAGCTGCTGGCTTCCTGTTTTATTTTTACTCTTAGTAGATCAGAATGTCCATAACAAGGAGCAGTCTGTTCCAAAGGGTTCTACTCCCTCTTTGAGCCTGAAGGTTTTTTTTTTTCTTTTGGTCAGACAATATGTTGGTTCACTTTTAAGATCTGTGATACTTAGCTTTTTGTATTCACAGTCAACTTTTTTTGGTGATAAGCTGGTGTTTTAAGAGTTGATGTAAGTAAACCTCTGTTTTGCCTTTTTTTTTTTTTTTAATGAAGAATATGCAATACTTGGGACTTGGGTATGTTATGCTTTACCTTTTCATTTGAAGTGATTTTGCATTTTCCCTAGCATGAAAATCATTAGGCTGACTTAAGTGTCTTTAGTTTCAGAAACAGGAACAGCCCAGTATGCCTTGGCTGTAGTCATACCCATTTTGTTGAGACTGAAATCTCCTCTTATCCTTGTAAAGCTAGGAATTTGGTAATCTAATTCTAAAACAATAGCTCAGCACGAACCTGAAGTGGTGGGGATTTCCTAGGGAAAGGGGCTCAGCTGACAGGATAAGAAACGGTAACTGGAAGGTTTCCGGTCTGCTCCAGACACTTCCTGCTGTCTCAAGAGCCTTTTGGCCCAGGTGTGTTGAACCGGATACGGATAGGAGAGCGAAAAGGAGCTGGTGGGTAGATGAGGAAGGACTAGGGAACCTTATAGCACAGTTTGCTTTAGCCTCGTGTTTGACATATTGAACGTGTGAAAGTTTCCTTGATATTCTTTAATTCTGTCAACGTACAGACTAAACTTTAGGAGTGTTAATAGACACTGGCAGCTAACGTTTAGTTGCACATAAACAGTCATCCATCAAGGAAGAACTAGAGAAGTTATGTCTTGATGTAGGTCAATGGAATCGCTATTGGCAACTTAATTTCTGTTGTGGAGGTGATCAGATGACAGAAGCTCTTTCTTGATCCTTAACGTTGATCATCTGGAATCTGATCTGTCCTGTTTATGGATACACCAAGGATAGGATCCGTCCATACTATCCAGAGCCTGCTGAATGCACTGTTTTCTGACCATGCCTCCTTGCCTCTGGAGACTCTTGTTGGTTGGAGCATCATTGTTATTTTAAGGTTTTTAGGTTTTTATGCTGCCTGTGTAATTCAGCCGGCAGTCACTAGTTCAGAATATCTAAACTTACCCAGTAAGCCTTCTGATAGCAAACCTTAAAGATTGAGGAGGGGGTGGGGAGCTTAAAAAAGAAGAAATGATGGAGGAGAGATTTTTTTTTTTAAAGCTGTTTTAGATCAGAACAAGACAAAAGAAAAAAAGACTCACATAGCCCTAGTGTGCCTGGAATTTGTGGTTGAGTAATACTTTCCTGTTATTTCTTTTTTAGGTTGTTTTTCATCATTCAGAACATTGCCTGAAGCAGGTCCACCATGCCGTTAGTAACGAGGAACATCGAGCCAAGGCACCTGTGCCGTCAGACGTTGCCTAGCGTTAGAAGCGAGCTGGAATGCGTGACCAACATCACCCTGGCAAATGTCATCCGACAGCTGGGCAGCCTGAGTGAGTGCCGCAGAGAGCCTGTGCTTTGCCCTCAGGGGTCGTTGGTGCTCTTTATTTAGTTTCCTTCTCCTCCCGTGTTCCTATTTCTCCCCCATCTGCCTTCCCTAGGTAATGCGAAAATGTATCCCTCCCCCTCTCCCCAAAGAGAGGTTCATTTTTGGTACAGATTCTTCCCCTCAACCTTTTCTTCATCTACCACCACCCTCTAGGTTCCCTCCACCTCCACCTCCCCCTCCACCTGCTTCAAAAGAAATCTGTGGGAAGGGTGGCAGGAAGGGCTGCAGCAGAAACTGCAGATGGAATGACAGAGCAGAATTCTCTGTGTGTAAAGTGGGAGGTTCACAGAGCAGTATCTTGGGTTGGGGAATGTGCCCATAATTGCACGAGCTGTTCAATGTAGCTGACTTTGTTGAAGCCTCAAATGTGCCAATAGTCTTTATCTACCCTACACCCCCTCCCCCAACTTTTCTTCCCAAAGAGGAGTAAAGCAAACATGCACTCAGAGAGATTCTAGCTGACTTGTCTACCCCCGTACACATTTAATTGTGCTGCAAGCCCCCAGGTCCAAGTTCAGGGTGCAAATTACTTTTGCAGTCTCTAGGGTATTGAGAATTCTGCAAGCTGCATGAACACACAATGACACAAAGTGTAGCTGGAGCCATTCTTCTCTAGCAGGAAGATGGTTGCTAGCCCAGTCTGTTTTGGAGCTGAGGGAAAGCCAGCTCAACGATATTTTTGTTTTGTTTTGTTTTTTAATTGGCAAGAATGAATGAGACTGCCTTGGGTGGGGTACATGCGTGGTTTGGATTTCATTCTGAATCAAGCTGACTTTGTTTGAAGCTGAGGTATGGGAAGGGCAGACGCTTGGGTAGGCTCTGCATTTGTCTTAGTGCCACTCCAGCTCCCATAAGAACCTCCGTCAAATTGCCATATTAGTGATCTTCCTTAGCAAAGACATCTTGGTATGAATTCTTTCAGACACGCGCCCCTTCTGTTGCATCAGCGCCCTTAGTAAAGGCAGCGGGATGTCAGGAAAGTCTGCATTCCCCCAGATAGTAATAGGCCCTGCCTTTGAAAGAGGGGCCTGAGGAGACAGAGCTCTACGACCGTATGATGCATGGGGTCTGAGATTCGTAAGCCTTTTCCTAGCTCCAGAGGCCATCTCCGTTGATCTAGGGCTTAGGGAAACCCGGATGGGGCGTCACGAAGAAACGAAACCCTGCCTGTGCCTGTCTTACACAAAGGCACGTTGACAGCAGTGTCGTAGCCGTGCAGCTGACAGGGAAGCACATGAAGGCTGTAGAGAGCCTCACTGCTTCTTAAAAGCATCGTTTCTGCTTCTGTCACCCTGAGAAGGCCAAATGGGTGGTAGTCAATCACACACTGGCTCTTTCTCCATAGGACAAAGGACATCTAGCTAATGATGCTTCTTACTCTCACTCAGCAGGAGTTATGCTCTCTCTCAGGTGTTTTTCCAGGGTAGTGTTGATGGATGTCATTGCTCACTCCCCCACTTGTGATCAGACCACTCCCATCTTGAGGAAACCGATCTGAGGGCCAGGATTTCCTCACGTTGTAGAGCTAACTGACCCTTTTTTCATCCAATAAACATGTATTGAACATATTTTATGTGCCAGATGCTGAGAGAATACAGTGATAATAAGAACTGGTCTCTGCCTTATAGGAGCTCATAATCTACGAAAGGAGACGGAAATAAATAATTCTTAAGGGGAGAGTGTGGTGAGAGGGGAGCTCACATTTGTTAATTGCCCATTTTATGCCAGGTTTTAATAGGATCTTGACATAGATGATCTCATGTAATCTGTTCAGTGATCCTGTGAGGGGAGGTGGTGGTATTCGCATTTTTCAGGTGAAGAAATGAAGGCTCAGAAAAGTAAGGTAACTTGCCTAGAAAGACAACAGCTGGTAAGAGGTAAAGTAAGATTTCCAAAGAACTTCTCAGGTCTGTCTCTGCCAACACTACCCTGTTGACTTCATTGACTCTCACCTAAGTTATTGTCTTGGGACACCTGGATGGCTCAGTGGGTTAAGCGTCTGACTTCGGCCCAGGTCATGATCTCACAGTTTGTGAGTTCAGGTCCCACAATAGGCTCTCTGCTGACAGTGTGGAGCCTGCTTGGGATTCTGTCTCCCTGTCTCTCTCTGCCCCTCCCCTGGTCACGTTCTTGCGCGCGCGCTCTCTCTCTCTCAATAAATAAATAAACTTAAAAAAAAAATAGAGGCGCCTGGGTGGCTTAGTCGGTTGGACGTCTGACTTCGGCTCAGGTCATGATCTCATCGCTTGTTGGTTCTAGCCTCCCTCCCTCCCTCTCCGTGTCTCCCTTTCTCTGCCCCTTCCCCACTCGTGCTCTGTCTCGCTTTCTCTCTCTCTCAAAAATATTATTTTTAATAATAAAACCAACTGTTGCCTTAGCCTACCTCTGGCCTCCCTTTTCCTGATCAGTGCTCTTAAATATATAAACCTAAAGATCTTACAAATCTTAAAACTTGTATCCCTTGTGGTCTGCTCAAAATGCAAATTTCACTTTTACTTTTATAATTCTGAATTATTTGACTTTTTAAAAGTTAAGTCAGTGTTAACTTTTGCAATTTAAAAGTTTCGTGTTTTGTTTTTTTGTTTATAATATCTATTTATTTTGAGAGAACGGAGAAAGGGCAAAGAGTTCCAAACAGGCTTCACACTCAGCACGAAGCCTAACACAGGATTCCATCTCAAGCATGAGATCACGACCTAAGCCGAAATCAACAGTCAGACGTTTAACAGACAGAGCCACCAAGGTACCCCAAAGGTCTTTTTAAAATAAGAGTACAGGGGTGCCTAGGCAGGTCAGTCGATTAAGCATCCAGCTCTTGGTTTCGGCCCAGGTCATAATTCCACAGATCGTGATAACGAGCCCCAAGTTGTTGAGATCGAGCCCTGAGAAACCTGCTTAAGATTCTCTCTCCCTCTCTCTCTCTCTCTCTCTCTCTTNGTTAGAAATCTCCCCTGTTCCTCACTGTGGAATTAGTTTCTTGTCCTGGCATTCAAGACTTAAAGACCTGCCTTCCTTTCAAATCTCATTTTCTGCAATCCATCTTTTCCCATTTTATAATCCTTTTATTTTTTATTAAAAAAAATTTTTAGGGGCACCTGGTTGACTCAGTCGGTTAAGTGTCTGACTTCGGCTCAGGTCATGATCTCGCAGTTTGTGAGTTTGAACCTCGGCATCAGGTTCTGTGCTGGCAGCTCAGAGCCTGGAGCCTGTTTCAGATTCTGTGTCTCCCTCTCTCTTTTTGAAGGAGAGAGAGATAGAGCATGAGCAGGGGAGGGACAGAGAGAGAGGGAGACATAGAATCGAAAGCAGTCTTGAGGCTCTGAGCTGTCAGCACAGAGCCAGACGCAGTGCTTGAACTCACAAGCCATGAGATCATGACTTGAGCCGAAGTCGGACGCCCAACCAACTGAACCACCCAGGTATCCCTCCCATTTTATAATCTTTTAAAAGATTTTTTAAAATTTTTAATTAATTAATTAATTAATTTTAAAAAAGAAATGTGCTCTTAAAATAATTTTTTATTTATTTTTGAGAGAATGAGACAGAGCACAAGTGGCAGAGGGGCAGGAGGTGGGGGACACAGAATCCAAAGCAGGCTCCAGGGTCTGAGCTGTCAGCACAGAGCCCAACGCGGGGCTCCGACTCACGGACTGCGAGATCATGACCTGAGCCGAAGTCAGACACTTTATTTATTTATTTATTTATTTATTTTTTAAATGTTTTATTTATTTCTGAGAGAGAGAGAGAGAGAGAGAGACAGTGTGAGCAGGGGAGGGTCGGAGAGAGGGGGGGGACACAGAATCCGAAGCAGTCTCCAGGCTCTGAGCTGTCAGCACAGAGCCCGACGCGGGGCTCGAACCCACAAGCCATGAGATTATGACCCGAGCCGAAGTTGGACGCTTAACCGACTGAGCCACCCAGGCGCCCCCCAAAGTCAGACACTTTAAATGAGCCATCCAGGCACCCCTATTTTTTTTTAATGAGAAAGAAGGGAAAGGGGGAAAAGGAAGGAAGAATGAATTGTCACCTATTTATAGTATTTGTGAGATAGACTATACTCCTACTTCCACGTGGTGTCCTTGCTGTTTCCTGTGCAGAGTATCCTCAACATCCTTGTAGCTGCTCTTCAAGGCCTAGCTCAAGGGTCTCCTCTTCCAGGTTGGTCTAAGTGCTCCTCTGAGCTCCTGTTACATGCCTGTATCATTACCTACCACATTATGTTCAAACTTTTCTGTATCTCTACTACTAGATTAAAAGTTCTTTGAAGGCAGAAATCATGTCTGGTTTATATCCGTGAACCCCAGTGTTTATCTTGTCTAGTATTTGGCACCCAGTAGAAGTTCAGTAAATGTTGAATGATGCATGCTTGTGATCTCTCCGCCATTCTGTGCTGTCGGTGCACAGAGAATACAGGGAAGGAAGTAATACTCCGTATGGGGAGTCAGTGCATGGTATGGGGGCATAGGGAGAGTTAGGGAATGCTTCTTAAAAGTGGTTAGATTTGAACCAGGCCTTGAAAGATGACTAGGAATTCATTTAGCAGAAGAGTGGCACAGAAATAAGCTCATAGGTACTTCATGCTCATGACCTTGGTCTTGTGTACTGTAGCCAGAAGTGCTTGGTCTAGTAGGCAGAGTGTGATTATGGAGTGGATAAAGTACAAAACTAAAAATTCCACAGCCTTGGATTGCTACATGATAGCATATCCAGAATTTTTATTTTCCCTCAGTGCAGGGGATTGGCATTTCACATATTAGATTGCCATATCTTAGGAGATGTAGACACAGCCCAGGCAGCCTATATTTTTGAGTTAGTATCCTGACCACCTGGTAGAATAGAACCCCCACTTGGGTCATTAAGAAATCATGCTATGATATTGGGTTTTCTGAGCATACTGGGGCCGTGCCCCTGGGGGCTCTAAGACTCCCACTCAGACTTCAACAAGAGCAACTTCACATTTTTAAGTCAGTTTTACTTGTTCATTTCTGCATAAGATTTCATTTGGAGAGTTCTGCCAAGGAAAAAAAAATTGAAGACTGCTTCTGGATTCTTTTGTAAATGTGATTGATAACTGTTACGAATGTCCTTATGTGATAGTGGGTCTATTTTGGTAACCTGAATGAATGAAATTTAACTCTGAACAAGGCACTTTTGTTCTCTCCTGTAGAAGTATCACACTTCTGTTTTCAGAGATTGGAGTAATTTTTAGTGCTTGAAGAATAGGGACTATCATATTACTGACTGGAATTATATCTTAAATTTCCTGGAAGTGTAAAATAGGATATTTAGATACTCACACTCTTGAAAGTTATCTGATGTGGTTGAGCATATAAGGAAGAATTTCATTGTAACAACTTACATTTTTAGCTTGTTTAATCCTATGACAATTTGGTGAGGTTGATACAGTTATCCCCGTTTTACAGATGGGGAAACTGAGGCTGAGACATTGTGGCTGGGTGCACAGTATGCAGGTATAAATAGAAAGAACTGAGACTTAAATCTAGATTTTTCTGATTGAAGTCTGCTGCTTTTTCCATGTATATCATCTTGTAGTTCTAAGTAGGCCCGGGGCCTGATGTGATGATGGGACAGTGGGGAAACCTTCATGCCCACTTCATTCCCTCTTCAAATAGCATTCTTAGTGTTAGCATGTTTATATGTTGGGGGTAAGATTTTATCTTGAAAATCACTGTGCCACATTCAGCTACTACTCAAACTACCAGTACTCCCTTCACTGAGGAACAGACAATCCTGGATACTCTCTTGGTGACCTGAGGGTGGGTTGATTTGGAGTTTTTCTTTACCTCCAGAATAGCTGGTCAGCTGATAGATGGATGGATAGATAGATAGATAGAGATTTTGTTTTGTTTTTTTGAACTTAATCTCTATGCCCAACGTGGTCTTGAACTCATGACCCTGAGATCAAGCCAGCCAGGTGCCCTGGTTAACAGAGATTTTGGAGCCTGATCCATTTTCCACACATAGTGCTGCATGTTTCTCTGCTTTAGCTTTCCAATCACAGTGTTCCATTACCTGGACGAGCATGATGCAGCATGGTTTTTATAGGAACTTAGCTGTATTATGGACAGGGATCAGATAGGATCCTCTGCCTGCAGAACAGAAATGCAGTTTCATTAGCCAATTTGTGTTCCATGAGCCCAGGAGCTTCCCAGGGTTGTTTAAATCACAAAATCGTTCAGTATGCAAAGACTTGTTCCTTCCTTGATTAGAAACTCCTTATTGACTAAATTTACCAGCAATTCAAAATATGCCGTTGATTGTGGTCTTATCCTTACTCTCCAGGTTCCACTGGGAAGGTGAGCTGTAGTTCACCCTGAAGGTGCAGTTTTGGCCTTTTGACTAATATTTCTCCCCTCAAGTGTGGACTAAGCATAAATATAGTTTCGAAGCTAAAAATCAGAGACTACTTAAAATAGTTCTCAGTAGTTTTTTTGGTTGAGCACAGTGACTTCTGACTACCTACACCTTGCAAGTAAGAAACTCAGATGGTATATTTATTCATATGTACCACTTTTCATTCCTAGCAAGAATGTGCTTTGTGGCTTGGAATGACAATATGGAGGTAGTGTCAAATTGCTGTTCAGTTTCTTTGGCTGCAAATTCTCCTTGCATTCCAGGGTTGAAAGTACAGAACTCTTCTTTTTCTAAAAAAATAAGATATTGCAGAAAGAGACCACTGGTATGTTGGTTTTCAGGAAGGGCTTGAAAGTTTCAGCTTTTCACTGCTTCCTTGGGATGTAGATTTGAAGGATTATAACCTAAAGCAAAGACTTCCAAAGTTGTAGGTTATAAAACAAGATAACCTTTTCGCCCCTTAGAAGTTATAAGTCTCTGCTGTGAATTGTTGATAAGTTCAAGGCCGCTCGAAGATACCACAACTCATCATGGTTGTTGAATGTACTTTGGAGGCTCCATTGAGAATGTAATTTCTTATTTTTCATGTTAATGGTAGACACCTCCAAGGTCCTTGTAACTCCCAGTCTGTTTCCCAGAACCATTTTACAAGGTGCTTTTACCAAGCAGCAAGGGGGTGAGGGCTGTAGGCAAATGTGTAGACACATTGTCTGCTCTTCCAGGATTAATTTTTTGTATTGCACCTTTTGGTATTATTCATCCTGCATTGAGTTCGTGACTGTTCAGAGTTTGCCAAGAAGACTATTAGCGAACATAAGCAGACTGCTCAAACTATGGAGGGCATCTCTCTGTCTCCAAGAACAAGCATCTGCATGTAACCCAAACCATCTTAGGGGATGCATGTGTGTGTTGTGGAGGTGGGGAGTAAAATCTGTAGTAGCCAGTTTTTCTAACCATTTTTGTCATTTTTATGCACTAGTGACTTGGTTTCTTTGCTCTTTCAGGTAAATATGCAGAGGACATTGTTGGAGAGCTCTTTACTCAGGCAAATACCTTTGCCTCTCGGGTAAGCTCCCTTGCCGAGAGGGTCGACCGCCTACAAGTTAAAGTCACTCAGCTGGATCCCAAGGAAGAAGAAGGTAAGGTAGCTGAGCTCAGCATTTGCAGGCTTTGCTGAGCAGTTTCTTAGAATTCTTTTTTTTGTGATTTATAAAAAAGTAAGGGAAAAATCACAGAGACCTATGGAGTTCTGCTTTGAAATGACACAAGCCTGGGTGGTGTAAGAAACCTTTTTAGCTCTGCCACACCCCCACACACTCCCTTTCTCCCATTCCCCCAATTCTTGCTCAGATGCCCCCTCCCCCAGTCGTATTTTGTTACCATAAAAGTACTTGGAAGATTCATTCCTCCCAAGGAGAGGCCTGCTAGATCTGGCCACATAGTAAACCTTTGTGTTGCCTCATTTTGTTCAGTCGTGAAATGGCTGGGCTGCTGACAGCCTTGTGGGGCTTCCCCAGAGGGGGAGGAAAAAAAATCTGGCTGCAGACAGCCGCAGCCAAGAAACGCAGCAGCTGAGGCCTCTCAGACTGGTGTGACTCAGTGTTTGCTCAAATAGCCTGTCGTCCATTTTCTAATGCCTTCCATCTTCTCTCAGTGTCACTGCAAGGAATCAACACCCGAAAGGCCTTCCGAAGCTCTACCATTCAAGACCAGAAGCTTTTCGACAGAAACTCTCTCCCAGTACCTGTCTTAGAAACATATAACACCTGTGATACTCCTCCACCTCTCAACAATCTAACCCCTTACAGGTAACCTGGCTAGTTCCTCCCTTTTTCAAACCGTGGTTAACAGCACTAGATTGTCTTTTTATTTAAAGATATTTACATCAGGGGATTATCTCAAAAAGCTTACTACCTACCCCAGAGTTGTTTGTGGCAGCAGAAGCTAATATTTACCTTATAAACACTTGTCACTTATTTATTGTTTGGTTTCTGAAATTCATAGTCCGTGTACTATATATTGAAAGTTTGCCGTAACATTGCATGCTGCAGAGTTTAATTTGGTGTAAGCCAGGTCCATCTTGGATTCTGTCCAAGGAATTTAGTTATTATAGAACCAAAAGGACTTTGTTACAAGGCAGTCCTAGAGCATGCATCCCAGGGGCAGCATTCTAGCAAGGCTCCCACTTACTCAGAAACCACTAGAATTACCAGATGTTTGGGTGTGTTAGTGGGGCTAGCTTTGTGGACTGGCTGCTCTGGGCCTGGAGGGTCCTTCAAAGCTTAAGGAATAATTGGCATCCTTCCAAATGACTGTCTTTACTTTGTTTAGAACATCCTTTCCACACTCCCTTCTGCAAAGACCTTTGCTGCTGCAGCTAAACTTGAGAAAGATGGTGGCCTTACAGACAGCTTAAAGCCCTTCCCCCTCCAGTGGACTGTAGTGTGATCATCCTGCAAAAAACCACTCAGCAGGGGCAGAAAGCGAATATTTATCTTGCTTGTATCCATAAATATCGTTGGAACAGGTAAAAAGTAATTACAGATAGCTGGAGGCAGATGTCTTCTGCAAGACATGGGTATACTGCAAAGTAGAATGTGTGAAACTCAAGGACACCCACCTGATCCAGGGAGCCTGGAATTTAGGAGCATGGTAGCTCTTCACACAGGATAAAAGTACATAGCATCTATCCTGTGTTATTACTGTGTAAAATTATGTTTGCACCTTGACTTTCAAAGGGACTTGCTGGCAGAACAGGACACAGATTTGACTCTGTAGCCTCCATCATCATTTATCAAGTCAGATTTGGGCAGAGGGGCTTCAGGGCAAGAAGGGAGTGTACACCTGATATTGAAGGGAGTATGACGTATGACAAAGGGCTTAGGTGATGGGATAGGGTAAATAAGTGATACAAGACAGTTTATTTTTCAGTTAATGGTATTTTCCTTTTTATCATTCTCTCAACGATCTGGATTTGGCCTAACAGAAATGAGCAGTGGTGTAGCTAACTCAGAACAAGATTTAATATAAAAATCATTAGTGTTTGATTTGCAAATGCTTTCTGTGTGTTATGACAGGATTGGAGGCCAGGGAATAGAATTGCCTTTCTAATTCTTTTTAGTTTAGAATAGTGCTAAAATAAATGTCCACCCCTAGCACATACTCTTTAGAATGTAAGTATATATACTCAGTCATGCCAAAGTGCGGAATTCCAACCAGGAACGTCAAGCCTGGCAGGTAACCCTTACGTGCACCTCTCTGTACTTCTGTCACAGCCACTAAAAGATGGTAATTAAACCTTACCATAAAACAGCTGGCCATCTGTTTTCACTGGGGCCCCCTTGTGGTTGGGGTGGGGGGTGGGGGGGCCTCTGAGCTATTCTAGAAGGGAGCAAGAAGGTGGATTGCTGTGCTTACCTGTTTTTACAGAGGAATAACAGCTGTACACATAAATACTTTAGTGTGTATATATGTATACATAATGTACACACGTGAACCTGCACATATGTGCATAGGTTTCCTGTGGGTGGGAAGCCACTAATGCTTCCTAGAGAGTGCTGGGGAATTGGTGGGGGGAGGGGGACCAATGGCAGAAACCCCCTCTGGTGTGCCCGGGTATCAGGATGTCCTCAGGGGGATGTCTGTAACCATGCAGATCATTAGGAATAATCAGGATTCCTGCTGCTCTAGCCCATTCTTGCCCTGACCATGCAGATTCCTCTATCAGGAATTGAAAGTAAGGCTAAGTTTCTTAAAAAGCCAGATAAGTAAATGGGTGCCATTCATGGGGCGTTGGAATGCTGGTATGGAAGAGGAAATAAGCAGTCAATTTGAATGACTTCTTGATTCCTCAGTGTAAAAACTGCTAACTGGTAGGTATTTTGGAATATTGGATTTGGTTGGGAGCTCATCTGTCTACTGACAGCTACTTGTCTTCATTTCTATCCCAGGGACGATGGGAAAGAGGCACTCAAATTCTACACAGACCCTTCGTACTTCTTTGATCTTTGGAAGGAGAAGATGCTGCAGGACACCAAGGATATCATGAAAGAGAAGAGAAAGCATAGGGTGAGGGGAAAGGGGCCTCTGTTCTACACATCAGTAGGCACGATTGTGGAGGGGGGATAAAAAGGAAGCCAGTCTTATATGAAGTAATCATTCCGAGTGGCTGCTTGCTTGGATGCCAGGTGAAACTCTTTAAAAAATGTGTCCACTCCAAGCACCACCAAGATGAAAGTATAAATCACACCAAAAATGTGTTTGTTCCCCCTAGCGCTATTAACAATTGAGTATATTCAGGCTGAGTTTTAGAAATTGACTTTTCTATTCACCATTTATTTCTCTTGCAATTTGCACCTGACTCTGCTGGACACTCAAGCTAGGCTAGTCCCTTCCCCGCCAGTTTTGCAGCTCATTTCTCAGAGATCAGCACAGGGCCCCACAGTGTTTGATTTACAAACAGGAACAGTTTAACACCTTCACTACTGGTTGGGTGGGGTGGGGTGAGGGCATGGGCTTAGTTTTGGGAGCCGCTCCTCTCCCCTTAGGCCTCCAGTGATGTGTGTAAGCATATGACCTACCAGTTGCAACCTCACAATCCCATTAGCATGGCTGCTGGGGAGGCCCAGGAGAATGCCAGAGGCTAGTGCAGCTGCATAGGCTGAGGAAATTCTTTGTTGGTTGTTTTATTTTGTTTTGTTAACTATTTCCTCATATCTGTCCCAGATATTTACGGCTCTTATTACTTCTCATCTCTGTTGACTGACCTTTGTGGCAGAGCGAGTAACAAATAGCTTTTCTAGTAACCTGCTAACAATTAGAGCTCCTCAGAAACATGAATGAGCTACCCAAGGAGGTAGTGAGTTTCCCATCTGTAGAAGTGTCTGAGTATGGGATTGAGTGAATGTGTTTGACCTTGGGAGGTGGTTTGGACTAGATGACTCTAGGTCATTCCAAAACCAGTAATTAAATAAATTCTCTAGTTACCGTGTGTTGTCCAGGCAAATCATCTCTTTGCATCCTGAAGGTAGGTGGAATTTTAATGAAGAACTTTGGAGAAAATGTTTTACAAAGGGGCTTTTCTGTTTCTTTTCCTTATAGAAAGAAAAGAAAGATAATCCAAATCGAGGGAATGTAAATCCACGTAAAATCAAGACACGTAAGGAAGAGTGGGAGAAGATGAAGATGGGACAAGAATTTGTGGAATCCAAAGAAAAGCTGGGGCCTTCTGGGTAGGTGATGCTTTCGTATTATTGGTAGCATTCTTTGAAGGGCCTAGGGACCTGTGGGCAACAGCCTAACAGCTCTGGGGTGGCACCATTCATGACCCCCTGAAGTCTGACTGTGTGGCATAGATCAGTACCACTATTAATCAGCTACCTTAAAGTGTATCCATCTGGTGATTAAAATTTGCTAAATAAGTCAAGAGACTCAGCAGTTGAGATGAGGTGACTGTAGTAGTCTAGAAAAGTAAGCCCATGGCTTCTAGTGCCCTTGCTCTGTCAGATACTAGTACGTCTGTGGGCCTCAAAGGAAAGACTGGAAAGAGAAGAAAAGTGGTCTTGGGAGCCCTTTGCCTCTAGAGCTTTGATTTGAAGGTCATGCCTAAGGGCTGGGCATTTCACAGGAATGGAGAGGGCCAGGCAGAGGATTTGTGCACATCACCAAAGCAACTTTTCAGTCAGCCTTTGTCAGTCTCGGGAGAGAGGCTGGCCAAGGGACTGAAAGCAGACCTCAGAGACAGTGTGGGAAAGGTCGCTCGGCCAGTATTAAGGCTGTATATCTCCATGGGGAAATAGTAGATGTCAGTCTGACCCATTTCCCGATACCAAATCACACTGGAGGCTTAAAAGGAAAAAAATGGTTTTAGAGCTTGGTTTGATGCTTATCCTGATGTCCGACCTGTGTGACATTCAAAGCCAAGTTACCACGACTGCTTGGCATGAATGTTGCCCTGGTTTTCCCTCTAAATACATTGCATCCTGGCTGTCAGAGAACCATGCCAGCCCATGCCGGGTGTCTAGGAATGATAAAAGGCAAGAGTTGAGTTGTTCTTGCTTTTAGGAATAACTCTACCATGAAAATCTTGACTTTTGAAAATCTTGACACTTCTGACACTTGTTCTTCCTGGATTAAGAGATTTGTTTTAAAGAGTGATGAAGGTGGTGAGAGAAAAAAATGAACCTTTCTCTCTACAGGAGATCAGCCCGGAGGGTACCTTCCTTACCTTCACCTCCCAGTAAAAGGGGCCATTTTGTTCCGCGGTCCCTCCTGTTCAGACAGGCCTTGTCTCAGGTTCTGTGACTCTGAGGCCAGAATCTTGCACGTTCAGAATGCCAACTATCACGTGCTTGGTTTTTGTTGTTTTTGTGGGTGTGGTATGGGGCTGGTGAAAACAGGACTTTGCCTCCCATTTTCCTCTTGTCCAAGAAGTTTGGGATCGGGCTGCATGGCTGGCCTACCTGGCCGTGCTCCTTGGTAAACCTGTGAAGAGATGTGCCAAGCCTGCAGGGGTCCGGGCCTTGGGGATTTTCTGCATCAGACCATCATTTGATTTGTTAGTTCTCCCCAACTCTCTTCTCCCTGGGGTCTGAGATGAGTTCTTTATAACCCAGCAGTGGTGGAGAGAAGGGGGAGCTGGAACAGAACCAGCCGTGTTTTGCTAGCTGCTAGTTGGTGGATTTATGCTCATTGGAGGTTTGTTGTTCACCCAAGGCCCAGTGCTCTGGGGCACAGGTTTTCATGAGGCACAGGCCCTAGCGCCCTACTTAAATTGGCAGCTCGTTGTGTTGGATAAGCGACCTGGCAGGGAGACTGTGTCCAGCCGCCACACAGCAACTTACATTTGTCCTCAGCTCGGTTTTGCAATCAGATGCCTCCTTGGCCTTTGCGTACTCCAGAGGCTTTCTGACCTCCACACCAGGCTGTGTGCCAGTCACGTGTTTACAGCTTACCAGCCTTGGGGCTTGGCTTTGCCCTTTGCCACAAGACAGACTTCGGGATTTGGGTATAGGCTGCTCTTAACATTTGGGAGAGGATTTAAAAGAACTGTTGGGTTTGCCAGAGCCGACCGGTACTGGGAAAGGAACGGCATGGTTTTGATTATCTGGGTTTGACTCCGTTCCTCTAAATCCAGCAGAAATATCTGGGAGACATTTAACAATAGATTTTAGTCCTAAATTTTAATCCGGAATTTAGTCCTAAAATTAAATTTCAGAATTTTATGTCGGGAATATTCTTTCTTCCTAATAGTTTTTGTATCAAATGCATTTTTGTGGGGTCGCTTAAAAGAACATGAGCGTATCCTTCACACTTTTTAAATGACTGTTTTGGCATTGGGTTCATTGTCAGATATCCGCCCATCTTGGTGTACCAGAATGGCAGTATTGGCTCTGTTGAAAATATGGATGGAAGCAGCTACCCACCACCACCGCAGTCAGATTCCACTTCTCCACCTTCTCCTTCCTTCTCGGAGGACAGCTTGCCTCCCCCACCTGCAGAATTCAGGTAAATGGTGTCTCTTCTGTCTTCTCTGGGTGGTTACACACTCACAAGAACAAAATAAGTGTTCCTCAGGGTACCGGAGTAGGCTCAGTCTGTACAGCATGCGACTCTTGATCTGAGGGTTGTGAATTCGACCCCCATCTTAGGTATAGAGATTACTTTAAAAAATAAAATCTTAAAGAAAAGAAAAAAGAACAGGATTGCCTGGGTGGCTTAGTGAGTGAAGCATCTGACTCTTGATGTCGGCTCAGGTCATAATCTCACGGTTTGTGAGATCAGGTGCCACGTTGGGCTCTGTGCAGACAGCACAGAGTCTGCTTGGGATTCTTTTTCTCCTCTTTCTCTGCCCCTCCGTTTCTTGCTCGTGTGTGTGCTCGCTCGCTCTCTCTGAAAATAAATAAACTTTTTTTTTAAAAAGTACAAAATGTGTGTTCCAAATCCAGACCAGGATCAGTAAAATAACTTTGGTCAAGTCTGTCTAGATAATTGAAATGATTAACATTAAGTGTTTATTAGGTGCCAGACATTATGCCAGACACCTTCTATGTTGCTTAATCCTCACATCAGTCATCCTGAGCTAGGTACCCATTTTACATTATAGGGAATGGTGAGGCACAAAGAGGTCAATGAACTTACCTGAGGTTGCACAGCCAGTAAGAGGCAGAGCCCTGGTTGGGAAAGCAGGTCATTCTGACTGCACAGCCTGTATTCTTAACTATTAGCTATACTGGAACAGATAGAGATCACCAACTTATCTCTTACTTTTCTTACTTAGCTTTGACTCAGCATGAGTTAAATGAGTGGCACATTCATTTCCCATCTCTGCTGACCCTCAGATCCTCTTCCCCGCTCATGGTTTCCCACATGAACACTGAAGGAAAATTTCCCTAACTCTGTATCCTGCTCAGATTTGCTCAGCTTGGCTTGGGTTTCCTGCCCTCACAATGACTGGTGAATGACAGTAGCCTGAGGAATAAAGCCCAGTGAGTGGGTGATGGTTTAGATTTTTTTTGCATGCCTTCTTGGTCCCAGATCTAGGATCAAATGGACTCTTCCTCCTAGAGGAGGGCTCAGGAGGTACTTTCCCTTGGAAAGCTGAAAGGTTTGAGGGGGACCTCAGAGATGACCTTGGCTAACCCTTACCTGATATAGAGGAATCCCAGTCTACTTCTTTCAAATAGTTTTTCTCAGTTTCTACTTATATTCCTCTGCTGATGAGAGCTCATTACATTACCAGGCTGCCCCATTGCATTGGTGGTCTGTTCTGACCATTCTCAGGTTTTTCTGTTTGAGCTACAATGAAGTAATAGTCAACTGAAATGAACCTAGGCTCATAGATAAGCTTAATTAGAGGTGGGTGTTCACATGCTGAGAGTGATGGTGGGTCTCTTTCTGTGTCCTTTCAGCTGCCCTGCAGACAGCAACCAAAGAGGGCCCGGCTTAGCTGGACCCAAAAGATCCAGTGTGGTGAGCCCAAGCCACCCACCACCGGCGCCTCCTCTGGGCTGTCCTCCAGGCTCCAAACCGGGGTTTGCTCCACCCCCTGCTCCTCCACCTCCACCTCCGGTGCTGGGCGTTCCACCCCCGCCCCCGCCTGGAGGATTTGGTTCTCCGGGGACCCCACCACCACCTTCACCCCCATCTTTCCCTCCTCACCCCAATTTTACTGCCCCTCCGCCGCCTCCCCCACCACCTGCAGCTGACTACCCGACTCTGCCACCACCTCCCTTGTCCCAACCAGCGATAGGCGCACCTCCTCCTCCCCCTCCTCCCCCTCCTCCGGGGCCACCTCCTCTCCCTTTTAGTGATGTGGATGACCAGCCTGTTGCACCACCACCTCTTGCCGATGCCACCAAGCCTAAGTCCTCCTTGCCTCCTGTGAGTGATGCCCGCAGTGACTTACTTTCAGCCATACGTCAAGGTAATTCCCAGTGCTGGGTCCGGGGCCATGAAGTCTTGTCTTTCTGCACCCAGGATCACTGATTGGAGGGTGGGCTAGGGGTTCTGTGCCCTTCCCAGGAAATAGCTTTCATTAGGTGGGGAGAGATTGGGAGGGGCTTCAGGCCACAGATCAGCCTGAAGAAAGGCTTCGCTCTAAAAATAATAAGAGATTTAGATTTCTTTCCACCTTCGTGTAAAGGAGTCTTAGGGCGCCTGGTCCTCTACCAAAGTAGGTAGAGCATCCGACTCTTGATCCCAGGGTCATGAGTTTGAGTTCCACATTGGGTGTGGAGTCTACTAAAAAATTTAAAACTAAAGGATTCTTGGGGTGCCTAGACTGGCTCAGTCAGAAGAGTATGTGACTCTTGATATATCGGGGTCATGAAAATAAGTGACGTATTCTTTTTTTTTTTAATTTTTTTTATATCAGACTATTTTTTTATTTATTTATTTTTTTACAAATAGTTTATTGTCAAATTAGTTTCCACATAACACTCAGTGCTCATCCCCACAAGTGTCCTCCTCCATGCCCATCCCCCCCTCCCCCCACATCCATCAGTCCTCAGTTTTTGTCAGCATTCAAGAGTCTCTCATGGTTTGCCTCTCTCCCTTTCCCCCACCATTTCCGCCCTTCTTCTCCCCCTTGTTCCTCCGTCAAGTTCCTCCTAATCCTCCTATACGTGCAAACATATGATATTTGTCCTTCTCTGCCTGACTTATTTCGCTCAGCATAACACCCTCAAGGTCCATCCATGTTGCTACACATGGCCAGATTTCATTGTTTCTCATTGCCATGTAGTATTCCATGGTATAGATAAACCACATCTTCTTGATCCATTCATCTGTTGATGGACACTTAGGCTCTTTCCATGTTTTAGCTATTGTGGAGAGTGCTGCTATGAACATTGGGGTACATGTGCTCCTATGCCTCAGCATTTCTGTATCCCTTGGGTAAATTCCTAGCAGTGCTATTGCTGGGTCATAGGGGAGTTCTATTGTTAGTTTCCTGAGGAACCTCCACACTGTTTTCCAGAGGGGCTGTACCAGTTTCCATTCCCACCAACAGTGTAGGAGGGTGCCCGTTTCTCCACATCCTCGCCAGCATCTCGAGTTCTCTGATTTGCTCATTTTAGCCACTCTGACTGGTGTGAGGTGGTATCTCAGTGTGGTTTTGATTTGTATTTCCCTGATGAGGAGGGATGCTGAGCATCGTTTCATGTGATAAGTGACGTATTCTTAACTTGGAGTCTTTCAACTCCTTGAAAATGGATGCTCTGTGTGTATTTGCATTCATTTTGTGCCCCAGAGAAAACCAAGCATCACTACCCCCTAGAAGGTACTTCTCTGGCCAGACTACATCATGGCCTTGCCCTCCACTTTTGTGCCTTTCATATCCTTCCTTCCTTCTCTCTTTACCCCTTTCTCACCCCATCCGTCTCCCCGTTTTCTCCTATCCCCTCCCTCTTTGTCTCCATCCCTCCCTTCCCTACCTTTCTGTGTTCCCGCCTCATCATCTGACCTGTGGAGCATTTATTCTGTTTGAGTCAGAGGTCAGTCTGGTCCCAAGGGGTTAGAGTGGTTTCTCCTGTGTGTGAGCCTCCTGCAACTGAAGGAGTGTCTGGAGGAGACAAGTTGGGGCAGCTAAGCTCTGTGATAATCAATAAACTGGGCAGACTGAGTGCCCACTGGGTGCCGGATGGTGGCCACTCCCAGCTCAGACCCTCTTGAGAAGTGCTGTCCTCACCAGCCTGACAGCGTGGAAACTGGAAAGAATGGCAGACTTCCTCTCCGACATGCCTACAGCTCTAGGGCCAGAATTGTATAAGCCTTCATCTTCTTTTCTTGCTTCCCCCCTTCTCTCTTTGCTCTTCCAGAGGGTTTTTCTTTTTCTTTCCCCTTTTCCCCATACTCCAGCCACCAGTAGCCACTTTGCCTCCCTCAGTCCCACATGGATTCTGAGATCGACTCACATTCTGAACCCTTCTTTCCCCCCCGCCCCCCACCAGGCTTTCAGCTGCGCAAGGTGGAGGAGCAGCAGGAACAAGAGAAGCGGGATGTTGTGGGCAACGACGTGGCCACCATCTTGTCGCGTCGAATTGCTGTGGAGTACAGTGACTCGGAAGATGATTCCTCTGAGTTTGATGAGGACGACTGGTCGGATTAACTCTTTCTGCCTGCTCTCCCACCTCCTTTTTCTTTCCTCCTGCTGCCTTCTTTGATGCCTATCCCAACAGTCCAGTGGGGGGAAAGAGGGAAGAAAAAAGAATTTCAAGGGGCCAAAGCCTTTCCTGAAGCAACCAAAGATATATCCAAGTGCTTCCTCCAAATCAACGTATATTTTCCTGTCTCCCCGTAGTCAGGTCCCGTGGGGCTCCTGAGATTCAGTACCTGAGATGTTCCCTCTTCCCTTCAAGTGACTGTTGCATATTGAAAAGAAGGAAAAACTCCAGAGCAGATCCCTTTGATTGGGTTTAGATTGGATTTGGTGCCTTCCCCTAGGAGCCACTTTCAACTGTGGTCTTCTTCCAAAATCCTTACCCTTTGAATAATGGGAGCCATCTTCTCGTCCTAAAGCCTGCGTGGACATGGCCAGCCCCTTTTCCCATGCACTGAGAGGGCAGAGCAGGCCACACGGCCTAGCAGCCAGACTGCTACACCTTTTTGCCCTGGTCAGCAGGGTGAGCTGCCATTTGCTAAGCTATCTCTATGTCTGGATGCCCTTTACTAGGAACCATCAGGCCCTAAGGAGCGTCTCCCCATCTGCCCAGAAATTGTGCCTTCCTGAAGGCTGAACTTGTTGCCTCCCTCCCAAGCTCCCTGTCCAGAGTGTGGTGTTCAGGTGTCCCTTAAATGTCCCTCCCTCACTACCAGGTGCTTTAGGCACCACAGCCCAGTTCAGACCTCTAATATCCATGACCAAATTAGCCCCAACATGCTGGGGTCTCGACCTCTGCTAGCTTAGAGACTCCGAACTGCAGGACTGGAAGAATGGTAAACAACTTGAAACCTCCCCTCTCAATGATGCTGAAATCTGGACATGGGAAATGACTTGCTCCAGGTCACACAGTTGAATGGTGACAAACCTGGAGCCCAGAGTTCCTCATTCCAAGTCACCTGTGCCTTCTGGAACCAAGTAGTGGGCACTTGCTGGAGTCTAGACCTCACCATAGGTGGGGGTCCCAGTAGGGGGCCTCAGAGAGCGTGCCCGGCCTGTCAGTGCTGCTCAGACCCTTACAGGCTGTCTTATAATTCTTTGCTCCCCCTTTACTGTCACCGCTGAACCACATGGCCTTGGGAGCTACCCTTCTGGGAGACCAGGGGTAGTGAGAGACGGAAGGGGGTAGGCAGCTTTGACAGGTGTTGTTTTCAATTCCTCTGCAACTCGTCCCCTTTTTATTTCCCCAATTTAAGCATAGGTTCTGCCAGCTGTAGAAACTTCAGTCCCTCAGGCTGGCGGCTGCCGCAGGTAGCTGCCTAGGGGGGCCTGGCAGCCGTGAGGAGGGCTGAAAGGCAGAGGGGCTCTGGGTCTTGTTTCCAGCTCTCTCCTCACTGCGTGCAGTGATGTTCCCTCCCTCGCTCCCCCTCTTTCCCGAGCTAATACACAGGTGCTATTATTCAGAAAAAAACTGGTCAGCTTTGGCCAACAGTGAGGTTTCTTCTCTTCTGCCCTAACTATTGTGTAGCCTCTTATGCTGAAACCAGCTTCTCCTGGCTTCTCCAGCCTTCAGAGCCCTGAAACAAAGAGAAACAGGATCTGTCTCTACCCAGCACAGCAAATGGTTGTAGTAATTGCCAAAGCCCTCCTAAACCCCTCCGGCTTGAGGAGTGTGTGTAATCACCGGCACTGCCGCCGTGCCCTGGCTGGATGCTCCCCTCTGCCTTCTTTCCTTGAACTCTGGTGTGGTAACCGAGCCAGTAAGGACCAGCATGCCCTCCTGCTAGGGCGGCTCCAGAATATAGCCTCCTCCCCCTCCCCAGATCAGGTGTCTGTGTCACAGGGCTGGTGCCGTGCTACAGGGCTGAGCGGACCTAGCTGCGTGGTGCCCCTGCCTTGCCTCCCTCCTTGCACTTTGGGAAGCTGAAGGTGCTTTCTTCAGAACCCTAAAATGGCTGTTGAAGGTGCCCCTGGCTGCAGCCCAGCAGTGGCTGGAGGGGCAGGTAGAGGGCAGTGGTTCTCCCAGATAGGAGTCCTGGGGCCTGGCCAGGCCAGGGTTTGGGCCTAATGGCTTTGACTAAATTACCCCCATCCCCCTCCTTTCCGGAAAAGGGGGAGCCAGCGCCACTTGCTATCATTCTGCTCTGACCTTGAAGGGGGCGGTGTTGGCCTGCCTTCTGGAATGGACACAGTCCGCCCTGTAAAGGGCTGGGGGCAGGAGCGGGGGTGGGGGTGAAGGGGGGGCACTGCCTGCGGAAGGTAGGATTAGATCATTAGCTCAGTGACCTCCTAGGGTTTCGATGTGCTGTGTTCTCATCCTACAGCTGGTTTGGTAATGATCTGCAAGTCCCGGAGAGCAACAGCACAGCTCTGCCTGACGCTCTCATTAAAATCTATGCAGCCAAGCTCGGTGCTTTGTAGCAGCCGGCCTTGCGAAGCCTCCTCAGCTCTGGGGGCTGGGGACCCAGTCAGCCGAGAGGCCCTCTGGGCTCTATTTATGCATATGTGCACCCCCCACCCAAAAAAACCCCAACTTCTTTAAACCCAGAGCCCTTTAAGATGATAAAGGACCCTATGCAGGTAATTGCGTGTCTTTGGAATCCTGTAATTGTAGAATGCAAAGTTTAGTGATTATTTAAACTGGGCCAAGGCTGGTAAGGGTACGGAGCAACGGCTCATAAGGACTCTTAAGCTCTGAAGCCAAGGAGCCGTCTCCTCTCCCTGGCCTGCCCAGCCCAGGGGACCTGCCCCCATTCCTGTGGCCCAGGGACCCAGCCTCCACTCGGCAGTGTCAGAAGTGACTTGTGGCTTTGCCGTGGTTGTGAGATGACTACATTCCAAAGGAGCAGCTCCGGGGAGGGGGCAGGCTCTGCAGTCCCTTGGAGGGCTCCGAGCAGCTGGCCCGAGCTCCAGCTCGCCTCCAGCGGAAGCTCAAGCGCCCTCAGAAACGACCCTGGCCAATGTCACCGCAGAGCTGAGGCGGTGTTGTCAGGGCTAATGTGAAATCTCTTCCCGTGGCGCCGATCCTCTGGCTCTGCAGCGCCAGCTTGGACAGATTGAGGTCTCTGTGGCTTTGGTGACCCTGCTTAAGCATTCCCACCGTGTCCCAGCTTGGCTCTCCGCCTGCCTCCCTCTGCAGCCCCCCTCACCTGACCTCGGGGCCTGGGGAGGGGGCCGGTGCCCCAGGGCGAGGGGCTCTTGCTCCAGAGAAGTGTCAGGCTTCCTGGGGGCATGAGGCTTTGAGCTCTGCTGGGGTCCAGCATACCTGGGACCAGGTTTTGCCAGGAGATTGTGCCTCATATTGTGTCTCAGTGAGGGCTAGGGAACAATTCTGTTATTGTATTAACTTGACTCAGTTAACTCACTTGAGAAACTAACCAATTTTTACTTTCTGTCTAGAATGATGTACATGTAGGAGAGTGAGCTGTAATGCTCCCAAAGTGCCTTGTTTTCTCTGATATAAATATATTTATAAGTACCTATTCCGGTGGATTCTTGGTTATGTTTGCCACATCGATTTTAGGGAGTGGGCCTATTACATAGCAGAGGAATGGTCTGGAAATGGGTCCCTTTCCCCTGAGAGTGGGAAAGGAGATTCAGTTAGAGACCTGTGAGGGTGGGGTTAAACCACCCCCCCACCCCCCACGGTGACCCTTTCCTCTTCCCCCTACTCCTCCTCTTAGGCCCTTAGGAGGATGTCCAGTTTCTTAAAGCCCTGCGGCTCCAAGCCTGGTCTCATTTGTTGCCAGGTTCATGTGTGGACCACATTAGCACCCCGTGACCTGAGGACTCCATGTAATGATTTTATGTATACGTGCGAATATGTAAATGCCAACATTTTAAATAATTTGATAAAGTCTTTGTAGCTACTGAGCCACCTCTGGTGTGTGTGGGTGTGTATGCGCATGTCTCTCTGTCTCTGATGGGCCAAGTGACCAGACGGGGGCAACACTGGTAGCCGCAGGTGGCGGCCAGAGCTCTGCAGGGAAGTCTCGCGTGGGCGGGGCTCCAGGAGCAGGAAGCCTCTGGGTCGCAGTGGTGTGCCCTGTGTGCGAGGTGGGGATGAAGGCCGGAAACCATTTTGGCTTAGGAGGAGACCCAGGTTGGGGGACCTAGAAGGCCAGCTCCCCGGGCCCTCCGCGGCTGGCTGAGGTGGGTGTGCGGGGCCCCGGGGAGACAGGCTGCCGGCCGCCTCACCGGGCAGGAGAGCAGCACCGTCCCAGTGCTGATACTGCTTCCCAGCATCTGGCCGGCATCTTGTCTGCCTCTCGGGCCCAAGCAACTTACCTTCAATGGAATGATTTTCGGTAGAATCCGATAAAAAGTTGAGGCTGCTGCAAGCCCCTTCTCCCGCCTGGGAAGGCGAAGGGGCCAGGTTTATTTCTGACCCAAAAAAATGACCTACCCAGGAAGCAACGGTTGTTCTGAGCACAGCTGCTGCGGGTGACTGTCCCTGGGGGTAATTTATGGGCAGACACCCAGTTGCAGTCGCGGGCTCCGCAGCCTGCAGTGGGGTGGCCCTGGGCGAGGGGTGGGAGCAAGGTTGGCCACTGCCGGTCACGCCTGCTGTTCAGAGAGCGAGAGTCACCCACTGGCGTCCCAGGAGAGGGGGCAGAAGTTTTGAATTGTCAGCAACTGCTGCGCCAGCCGCTCTGAGCTCATCGCTGGAGGTGGGGGTGCAGGGGAGGGGGCGCGGGAGCCGGCTCGCCCCAGCGGAGCCCCTCGCTCCACCCTCCTGCTCAGGCCTGTGTTTAGTCAGCACTTGGCTTCCCGAGGCCGGTGACTGACAGGCAGCCAGACGCCCGCCCTGGGAGAAGACAAAATGGTGGTGTGGGGAGCCGCCCTTGCTGGGGAAGTGGAAGGGAGGAATGTGGTTCTGGGAAGCGGCGGCCCCGGCTGGCGTTCCGGCTCCTCCACTTGGAGCTGTGACCCCGCGCCTCACCCCTCAGGGCTGGTCTCGAGAAGAGCGAGCGTTTGCTGAGCGCCTGCTACCTGCTCAGGACGCCGCACCCTTTATTTCAACCTCACGAGGGAAGGGTCCCTCGTTGTCCCCGTGAGGAAAACAAGTCCAGAGGTTGAGTTGCCTAAGACCACGTGGCCGGCCAGCAGCAGAGCCACAGTTCACGCACGGGTCTCTCTCAAGCCAGAGCTTGTGTCCTGTGCCCCACACAACTTGAAACGGCTTTCTGGACCTCTCCATCTAGAGTCCAGGTCTTTAGTGTCGTCGAGGGCACATTAAGGTTTTCTGGTCTGGGCTGCCCCCCCCCATCTGGTGCCCAGTTTTACAGGTGATGGCTGTTTTCTTCTTTGGAATCAAGTGGGCTGGACTGAGGGCCCAGCCATCCCAGATCATAAGAATTGAAAATGCCTCGCACCCTCAGCTGCCCGGGGGGCCAAGTGGGTTCCGTGGGTGTGGGCCGGGGCTTCCCGCAGACGTGGCTCGGTACACGCACGCACACCTGTGACGGTGCCCACATTTATGCACAAAGACACGGATGCACACACAAGACACCTATACATACGAGTGGGCACACTTGAGAACCCAGGCCCAGGGACACGTGCACGCACCGTAGGCAGAGCCCTGCCCTTGTGCAAACAAGGACGCAGATCCGCACGCACACAGTTGCAGGAACACATCATCGCCAGCAAACCTCGCACGGTCCTCAGGAGCCACCCCTCCCCTCGCGCTGCCTCCGCCAGTTCCTCACTGCCCCCTCCTGGCCGCCCAGCGGCCAGGGCAACCGGGCACGGTTTCCTGCAACTTCTGTTCCCAGGTGGTTGTCAGCTAGTTCCCTTCCTGATAATGAGGCTGGGAGCAGTTTCAGGTGCTCCGCGTGGACTGCCCCGCAGCCCCAGGAGATGAAGGTGTCGAGAGAGAGAGAAGGTCTGAAGCCGGAGGACCAAAAAAAAAAGAAAGAAAGAAAGAAAGTTCTCACATCCACAGGAATGTCTCATGGTAGAATTCTCAGCATGTTGGTGGCAGGAGTCCTGCATAGATCCCCCCTCCCCCCCAACCTCAGCAGTCAGCCATTCTGCCCTTAACCTTGGGAACTGTGCACACACCTGCTCACACTGGATACATATTTAAAGAGAAGCAGACTTCATGGCTGAGAAGTCAGAGGTCAGGTCTTTTAGCCCCCACCTTGCTGCTCCCTCTCTGGGCCTCAGCTTCCTCACGTATTCGATGAAGAGTTAGGTTGACCATGATGTATGCGACCCCTCCATCCTGGCCTCTCACCATCTTGGGAAATAACACCTCTCCCAAACATATGTGCCCGAGTAAATTACATCCATGAACATGACCCTATGGATTCTTTAGGCCAGTCCTGGGAGGATTACCAACACGAAGCGTTTCAGTGCTGTTTTACAGTTGAGGAAACAAAGCACAGAGAGGTACACCAACTTGTCCAAAGTCACACAGCAAGTTGGCAGCAGGCATGGAAATAGAAATCCTCTACTTACAGTCCCCAAGTTCCCTACAAGAGGGTAGAACACCCTGTGGGCTCAGACCCAGAGTCCAGGAGATAAGAACAACAGAGATCAAGCCAGAAGCTCTGCTCTTTTTTTTTTTTTTTAAAGTTTATGTTTTTAGTAATCACCCAATGTGGGGCTTGAACTCACAACCCCGAGATAAAGGAGTCACATGCTCCACTGACTAAGCCAGCCAGGCATCCCAGAAGCTTTGCCCTTCTGTCTGGAGCCCTGAAGACTGAGGGGAACCCAGCGGAGGTCCCAGGGTTAGGCATCATTGAGATGGAGACTGGGAAACAGCAACTTGCACCCTGGGTGGGTTCTGCCACCCCCCATCCCTACCAGCACACTATGCTGACCTTAGGCTTCCTCTGCAGAACCGGAGGAGGCCATATTATTCATCAGGATATGTGCACACACACACACACACACACACACACAAGTGGTGCGTGCATTCATGCCTAGACTCCACGGCTGTGCACTCACATGTAGATGTATGTTCATATATGCCTGCAAGTACACTTAGTATGTTCATAGGCATGTGTAACGTGTAAATGTTGGCAAGCCTGTATATATGTGACTGTGTGCTTAGGTGAGGTGTGTTTGGATGTACATGTATAAATGGTCTCTGTATACCTGGCAGGTAAATTCATGTACATGTAACATGTTTGCACACGTAGCAGGTTCATGAATGTACTTGGGTGTATGCAAATACATGCATTTGTGTAAAAAAGCAGAGTGAATCGTATCCATGCACATGACTAAGGAGCAGGTGTAAATGTGTGTGCAGGGAAGGTTTCATGTGACTGTGTACACATGAATCATAGGGGTGCCCTCCCAAGGGAATATGATGTCAGTGTTCACCGAAGCTCTGGCTCCAGCCAGGGCCTGGGCTCACAGCACCCCCACCCCACCCCCGCACTCTATTCCCCAGACCCATCCTGCTTGGCCAATTTGCAGCCTCTCGCTCCCAGCTCTGGAGAAGGCCTGCAGCAAAGTCAAGGGGCTGGTGGCCAATTAGCGAGGGGGTTAATCAGGGATCTGGGGACCCCCGGGGGGCGGGAAGCTGAAGGCAGGCATTGGGGTTGGCAGGAGCACTCGCTGCCTGTCATGGGGGTGGGGTAGGGGAGAGACAAGGAGAGGAGGCTGAGCCAGCCTGATGTCTGGAAACTGAGGGTCGCCTGTGAATTCATGATTACTGAGCACCGACAGCAGCGGGGAGCCTGTGTGACACTGTGTGCAGAAGGGCATATATACATGCGTTCAAGTTCTTGAATGCGGTCCTATCTGCAAATATGTGTACCTGACCAGATAGGTACCATCTGTATATACACGTGCAGTTTTGTGTCTGTATATATGTGGTGTGCAATGGTGTGCAGATGGGTGTGGGTATGCACGCGTGTCTGGACCGTTGTGCACACATGTATACAGGGGTAAGCCTATGTGTATAGTCGCGTGTGTGAGGGCATGTACATACACTGAAGTATGTACCTCTGCGTGCAAAGGTGCACATGAAGTCGACATGACCTATTAGCATGTGTGCAGTGGTATATCTGTGCACAGTGTGTATGTACCAGTGTGCGGATAGGTCTGGGTATACACACACGTCTGGATGTATGTGCATATGTGTGTGTTCTCCCTGAATGGCCAGGGGCCTGGACCCCCACCTGTGTGCCTGTGTGTGCCCATGTGTGTGTACTCATGGGTTTGCTGGTATAACAGGTCTCAGCAGGGAGGGAGCTGGGGACTGTGAGGCTGGCCGGCTCTGGGAGAGACTCTGACAGACGCTGAGACTTTGCCGCAGCCCCCGGCCCCAGGAGCCTGTTTTCCAGCCCGCGGAAGCTGTGAGCCCGTGAACTCATCTTATATTAATAGCTGCTGTCTCCTCACTTATTGCAGGGAGAGGCGGCCATGGCCCCAGCGGGGGCTCAGCACTCAGGGCTCCTCCCCTCCCCCACACAGGACCTGGGAAGAAGAGAAGGAAAGATGGGCCCTAGGGCCTACCCAAGCAGGAAGGCAGGGCTCTGGACCCCAGCCCTCACCTCCCCCAATCCAGGGGAACCCCCTGCACTGCCTAGGTCACCCTCCCAAGCCTCTGTAGATGGGTGGGATTGGCATGGGGTTGGAAAAGTGCCAGGGTCTTGGAGACCCCCCCCCAAAAAACCACACATACATATATGCACCCAGGCGTGCAGCGCCGAGCGGCTCCAGGCTGAGCACCAGATGAATTGAGGCTGAAAGAGACATAGAAGGCTTCATTCTGAGAGGACGGGCATGTCCCTTCTCTCAGGGACACACAGCCCTGCCTTCAGAGGCCACCATCCTGACAAAGAGGTCAAGACCTCTACAATGTTTACTCGGGAAGTGTAGCAAGGTGTGTTGTATAAACCACATCTTCATGGCCATAGGACTTAGCCAAGGAGGCTTCTCGGAGGAAGAACAGGGTAGGGGAACAGGGAGGACCTCAGCTGGATCTACAAAATCCCGGAAGAAGCCAGACAGTTCCACCGCGCACACAGCCTCCGACCGCAACCCCAGGGGCAGATTCAGGTATCCCTCAGCGTGGGCCTAGAACCCAAGGCAGACCCCAGATGCAGGCTCCCAGAGATGCCTCGGATCCACCACACAACCACACCCGCACAAGCCGAGGAGGACCCCCAGCACGGGGTACCCCCAGGCCCTCCCAGACAAAAAGGCTTCGGCTCTGCTTAGCCCTGGATACTGAAGCTGGGAAGGGGAGGCAAAGGGCGGAGCCTGGACCCCCTCCTCCTGGTCTCCCCTGGTGGCGGCTCCTGCAGTAAGGAGGCCTTTCTGCACACTGCCTGTTCCAGAGGTCTGGGGGGAGTCTGGAGACCCCCAACTTCTCCCCAGCCTGGGGAAAGGGCTCCCTGTCCCAGTTTCTTTGCTTGCAGTTTCTGAGTTGCTCTTGAAACTCACTCCCTTACCCAGGAAACGAACAGATTTGGAGTCCAATGGACCTGGGTTCACATCCCAGTTCAACTCTTCACTATGTGACTTTAAGCAGATCAAATGTCCCCTTCAGTGAGGCCTTTCCTGGGAGCCCTTGTTTACAGAGTACACGTACTCCCTGTGCCCCTTTCCTACTTTGTCTCTGAGAACTTTTCACTCCCTGACATTGCCAAATCTTAAATTCATCTCTTTATTACTGTCTCCCCGAGCTGAAATTCAAGTTGTCCATAAGGACAGCAGTGAATGAATGTGGGCCTCCACTCTCAGAGCCTCAACTACCTCTTCTGTAAGATGGGAAGAGCAATGATACCACCGAAAGGGCCATGGTGATGTGTGAAATGTTAGCTTGGCAACGGGGGAGGTGTTTGCTCGGTGGGGGTCTTTGCCCCCCGCCCCCTGCAACCCCTACTGGGGACCTACCAGGAAGGTGGGGAAAGAAAGACTCCACCTGACCTGACGGTGCCTCCCTGCTTTGTACTTGCACCGGAGTTGTGTCTGCCCTCCACCAGCTCTGAGCCAGGCCCTGCTGGCATGTCCACACCCCTTGGAGTCCTGTGGCCATTGTTGGGAAGGAGCCTTGAATACTAGGTGAAAGAGCTCTGGCCAGAGAAATGGAGAAAGACCTGAGTCCTAGCCTGGCACAGCTGTGTGGGTTTGAAAAAGTGGTTGTTCTTCTCCGGGCCTCAGTCTCCCCATCTGTATGATGGAGGGATGTGCTCCGACGGTCCCATCTCAAGGCTTTGCCTACCTGGGAGGCCTGGGAGGCTGAGAAGCTTCGCTAGGCAAGCGCTTCCTCTTTAGCCACGCTCCCAAACCTGCCCTTGCCCTTGCCTGGTGAACATACTCTTTCTGGCTCCAAAACAGCCACACTCAGGGGCCTGCACACTCATGTCCTCAAATGCACACAAGGGTGCACGCACACACTTACCATTACTCACCTTTGGATAGAAAAGAAGCTCTTTCAGCTCCAAAATGACCCTATTCTGTCCAACCTCCTCTCAAATGTGGCCTCTGGCTCTGAGAATGAACCCCAGTAGAAATCAGGGTCCAGAACATCCCAAGCCCCAGGCTCAGGAAGGAAGGAGAGATGAGAAGCAGTTGGCCAATAGAGCACAGGTTGTGGAAGTGGATGTTCCCTTGGGCCAGTCACCAACCCTTCCTCAGCCTCAGTTTTCCCATCTGTAAAATGCAGAAGACATTACCTGTGCCACGGGATACTTGTTTGGCATAAATGTGGTAACATAAGTAGTGCATTGACAGTGCCTGGCAGACAGTAAACACCCACAGTTAGAAGGAGCTGTTTTTAAGGACGTGCTTTGAGCATATACTTCATGCCAAAGCTCCAAACAAAAGCTAACATGGGCATCCTCAACCCAAGAAGGGTCTAGCAGCCTGGTCCCCTTGCTTGGCAATGCCCTGGCCTGAGCAGAGAGAGGGGCCCGTTAGATCCTCTCAAGGGGTGGCGATGTCACCTGCCAACCACACGCCACTCTGGGTCTCCAGCTCCCCAGATCCCTCAATAGGCTCCCAGGCCTGGGCTCACCCCACATCAGCCCCACTCTACCCTCTTCACACATACAGACAGAAACAATTATCACAAAATCATTCTTTATTAAGGGATGGGTCAGGGATAGGATTAGGGAAGCACTGGAGGGCCATACCCCGGTTGGCAGAGGAATCAGGTGTTGGCTCACATCCTGCCTCCTCTAGGGCACCGCAGGGTGGGGCTTGGCCTCCAGGTCCTGGCTGGGGCGCTGGACGCCAGGCTGGAGTGGAGTTGGGGTCGCGGGGTCTGGTCCGGGCAGCCTGGCCGGGCTGCAGTTTCCCCCAAACGGCCACCAGAGGGCAGCCGGCCCCCAGCGCAGAGGAATTCTCGGTTGCTCAGGTGATGGCTTCTTAAAAAAATAAAAAACCAGAGGCTGGTGTGTTCTCCCTGCAAACCCGAGAGGGGCGGGCCTGGGGAGAAGGCTCTGGTTTCTATGATCTCTTCGATAAAAAATAAGCAAAAATAATAACAAAATACGTGGTTTCTCTTTCTCCCTTTCCCCCCTCTAGGAACTGAGGTCAGCAATGGGGGTCTGGGGACTGGGGAATACCCTGGTATGGCCTGGATTTCAAGGTGTAGGTCTCTTTTTTCCCCCTTACCACCCATAAATAAATAAGTAAATAAATAAAGTATAAATAGATACTCTTTTTGTGTGTGCACATATATAGAGATACATCTTTCTTTCTCCTATCTAGGCAACTGAGTGACTAACCTCTCTGACTCTTCAGCTCAGAAACTCAAAAGTAAAGTGACATGATTAAGGTCAAGGGAAGGTGAAGGTCAGGGACTCGGAGTGGCACTGTAAAACACCCAGCAGCATCCGGGAACTCCAAGCCAGCTGGGCTGTGGGACATTTCTGAGTGGAATCCCGGGCCACCTGAACATTCGAGAACCATGGAGCCAGCTGGGCCCTGTAGGGATCTGAACAGAATCCTGTGAAACACCCAATGTCCTAGAACTCCAGAACCAGCTGGGTCTTCGGGGTGTGGAGCTGGGGGGGAGGGGGTTGGAACAAAGCCCTGGAGGACCTAACATTCTGGAATTCTGTAGTGATCGGGGCTGAAGGGTCACCAAGATATGACTAGACATCGCTGGGGGAGCGGGATCGGAAGGGGATCTTGGAAGAGGAACAACAGCAGCAGATGGCCCACAGCACCTTCTGCACATCCTGGTTGCGGAAGGCATAGATGATGGGGTTGATCATGGAGTTATAGGTCGCAGGGAGCAGGGTGAGATAGGTGTAGAGGGGCGGGGAGTGGGCATCACCCAGCAGGCAGTAGACAGTGAAGGGCAGCCAACAGGCGGCAAAGGCGCCAAGCACCACGGCCAGTGTGGCAATGCCTTTTCGGGTGGCCACATAGTGGGAGGCGGGCAGCAGGTGCCGCTGGAGGGCAATCTGCTGGGCATGGCGGCAGACGATGCGGCAGATCTGGGCATAGAGCTGCAACATGATGCCAAACACCATGAAGAAGGCAATGGCCAGGACCACCAAATGGTTCTTGGAGAGTGGATATACCACGCCGCACGTGGCCCGGGCATCCAGACAGTTCCAGGCCAGCACAGGCAGCAGCCCCAGGCCCAGTGCGCCCCCCCACACGAGGGCCAGCATCACGTAAGTCCGAGTCACCGTTGTCTCTGAATAGTAGGTGAGGGCATTGTACAGAGAAAGGTAGCGATCGACGGTGATGGCGAGAAGGCTGCCGACGCTGGCGGTGAAGGCCATCGCCAGCACGCCCACCAGCACCAGGCTCATCTCTGCCGAGCCAACGCAGAACACAGCAGCAAAGTGCAGGACCAGGCCCAGGCCTGCCAACAGGTCGGCCACGGCCAGGCTGCCCACCAGCAGGAACATGGGCGCACGGAAGGTGGGAGTGCCCACGATGATGGCCACCACCAGCGCATTCTCACAGGACACCAGGGTGCCCGAGATGCACAGCACCACATCCCAGGCCTTGGGTGAGGGTAGCGGAGCGCCTGGGCCTGTGGGCCCCTCTGCTGAGCCCACGCTGCTCACATTCACGTTGCCTGAGCCAGCGGAGAGCCAGGCCAGGGGGCTGCCTGCACCCCACATCGTGGTACCTGTAGGAGAAAGGCCCTGTGAGAAGTTGGCAGGGCAGGGTGCTGGGTGAAGGGGTCTAGAGGGGATGAGGTGCCACTCAGGATACGTTGTAAGAGTATCTCCTCAGGAGAGCTGGCTGGGCCCCAGTGCCTTGTCCCCCAGTCATGCCCCAGTGCTCCTTCGGGTATGCCTTTGTCTCCCCCACATCCACATCCCCAGGCCACTAGGTCTCCAGCAGGCCCCAGTCCCCTGGGTCTTTTCACTCTCCCTTCCAAGTCCCTGGGTCCTGCAGGCCTCTTTCTCCCATGTGTGTGACCAGAAAAGAACCAGATGAAGGACTACCGTTAGTGGATGGGGGCCCATAGGATCCAGAAGATGCCAGGTAGGCCCAGAACTGGGGAAGGGAAACATCTCTGGACTGAGGGAAGCTCTGCTTCCTCTGGATCAGGATGACGCTCAGTTTCTGAGGCTCACCAGACCCCTCACGATTCTCCGCACTGCCCGCCCCAGGCTCCGCCCCCAGGGAATGCGCGTGAAGCTCCTGCCAGCCCCCACTGGCCACTCCTGGGGTATCACCACCTGGGAACTCAGCCCCACCCCCGACATACACCGGCCCAGACTTCTGTCCTCGCCAGACCCCTATTTCTGCCTGAACCTCTGGGTCTTTGGAACAGACACCCTCTGCTGGAGGCCTGGATCCCTGAGTCAGACCCCTCCTTATGCCCGGACACCTGAATCTTGGGCCTGACTCCACATCCTGCCCGTAAGTCAGGATCCCTATGTCAGACACCGCCTCCTGCTCGGACGCCTGGGTCCCTCCCCCAGATGTCTCCTGCCGGCCCAATCTCATAGGACCATCAGTCCCTTCAGGGCCTCGGGGCCTTGGAGGAGTGCGCACCCCGCGCGGGGTCACCCAGCTGACGGCTCTCAGCACCCGGACACTGGGTTCCCGCCTGCTACTTCAGATTCTGGGCTCGGGGTCTCGACCTCCGACCTCGGCCAGCCGCTGGGAACCTGTCCGCGGGCCCAGTGCCCCAGCATCCTGCGTGCCCTTCCAGACGCCTGGTGCCTGCACGGGGCCCGCTACTCACCTCTCGGGACTTGGCGTGGCCGGGCCGCGGGGAAGCTCTGCTCGGGTCCGGGCGGCGCAGGGTGTGCGCGGACCCGGAGAAGCCCCCGCGGCCGCGGGAGAAGCGGCGTGAGTCACCCCGCCCCGACCCGCCCCCGGCCACCGGTTCGGTGACGTCAGTGGCCCGGCCGGCCAATGAGTGCGTCGCGCTGGGGCGCAGCGCGCGTCGCGCGGCATAGTAATGAGGCCTCGCACCGCCCGCTCCCCCATTCATAAAAAGCGACCGTGGCCGCGGCCCCGCCCCCTCCCCAATCGGCCCGCGCTGTCCTTGACGCGGCGCCCTCTGCGGGCCGGGGTTTCGGGGGACGCTGGTGGGAGACTCTCGGAGAAGTCGCAGGGAGGCTGCGGGCGATACGTAGGGAGAGCAGAAAGGGGCCCCGGAAAGGCTGTGGCCTGATGGGACCCTCAGGTGGCAGAGACGGACGGAATTGGGGTGACGGAGACCGAGTGATGAAGCTGAATGGGCGTCCTCGGCGAGGATGACGAGGGTTGCCCAGATGATTGGGCCCTGAGGAGATGGTGACAGCAGAACGAGGGAGCAGGGAAGTGGGTGGCAGCGACAGTATGAGCATGGTGACAGGATCTTGGAGGATGGTGGCCATGGGACGCTGCCATAGAAAGGGAAGCCCCCAGGGCAACCATAGCAGTGTCAGGTGACTGACATGATGGGGTTCAGGGATCCCAGGGTGGCAGAGGCCTTGGTGAGGGAAAGGGAAGATAGAGTGTCCAGATGACAGGAGTTCGGGTCATCATGACCCTGTCACAAGTGCTGAGGTACCGAGGTGACAAAACAAAGAGAAGAGGGTTGTAAGGTCCTGGAATGAAGTGACCAGGTGACTGTGGTGAACGGGCCCCAGGGTGAGAGGGACAGGGTAGATGGTCTAGACTGACAGTGACCAGGCAGGTGAGTTGCTGTCAGGGCAGGTCCTCGTGATGTGGGGGCTGGAATAAGGAGTTGGGTGACGTCACTCATGTCAGCCCAATAGCGCCCTCCCAGCACGGGAGGGGCGGGTCTGGCATGAANAAGAACTTGGACGCAGAAAACCTGGCAGCTCAGTCCCCTGGGCAGGCCCCTCTTGATCTCCCCGTCTTAGGCATCCTGGTTTGGGGGTGGGTGTGCACGGAGAAGGGGCTCCGTCTTCCCGGGCCCTGCCCGTCCTTTGTCCCAGGGACATACACCATGCCAGCTGACTTTCCCAGATGTGACAGATGTGCCCAGGGGGAGAGGAACTGGCTGCTTCTCCTTCTGTCTCTAGCTTTGATCCTCAGTGGAACCATCCAGGCCTGTGGGATGGGGGTGGAGGGAGGGGTCAGGTTAGCCGTTAAGGAAGCCACAGGGCCTATTGGGAGGGCCTGGCACGATATCAGCACCAGCTGTGTGGGCTACCAAGAGTCTGCCTGGCAGCAGGAGGCACCTGGGAGGCATAGGTATGCAGGTAATAATCGAAGTTCTAGGGGCAGATGATATCATGCAGGGGCGGGAGCAGAGAATGAGGAGAAAAGCCCCAGGGAACATGGCCACTGAGGGCACAACCTGTGGATGAGGGTGTCCTTGCAAAGTTCTTCCCTCTGCCTAGAACCCCTTCACTTCATTCAGGCCTCTGCCTTCAAGTCTCTTCTTCTTCCCTGATGTCTGTCCTAGATTACCCCTCCCCCCATCACACTTCTCCCACTTTCCTTGATTTCTTGTTTTTCAGGGCACTAAGCACTCCTTAAATTATATGTTTATTCATGTATTCCTATTTTACTACAGGTCAGCCCCACCACAATATAAGCTTCACGAAGGTAGAGACTTTGTTCTGTTCTGTGCGGAGAACAGAACCTGACATATAATAGGTGTTCTACAAATACTTGTTGATTGGATGGTTAAAGTAAAAAGCAGCGTCAAGAGAAAGAGGAGATGAATGATAGGCACACTTGCAAGAAAGGTAGGGTCGCCATAGAGAGAGAATGCAGGGCCATCAGTCCTTCAGACTCAGGTGAGGTGTCTGCTCTCTCCCCCCTCAGACCTGGGTCCCAACAACCACCCAGGGGGTATGGGTAAAGAGGCTGGGAGGTTGGCAGGAAAGAGTGGTATGAGGGACTATCTTCTGTCATTCTTTTTTTTTTTTTTTTTTTTTTTTTTTTTTTTTGNGAGCACGGGAGGGTCAGAGAGAGAGGGAGACACGGAATCTGAAACCGGCTCCAGGCTCTGAGCTGCCCGCACAGAGCCCGACGCAGGGCTCAAACTCACCAACTTCGAGATCATGGCCTGAGCCGAAGTCAGACGCTTAACCAACTGAGCCACCCAGGCACCCCTGTCTTCTGTCCTTCTGAGTAAAGTTATAGTTCTTCAAACTTTTTTTTCACAAATAAACATTAAAAAGGCGCCTGGGTGCTTCAGTCAGTTACGCTCCCAACTCTTGATTTCGATTCAGGTCGTGATCTCATGGGTTCATGAGATTGAGCCCCGCATTGGGCTCTTTGCTGACAGTGCAGAGCCTGCTTAGGATTCTCTCCTTTCTCTCTGCCCCTCCCCTGTTCACTCACTTGCATTCTCCCCCCGCCCCCACCTCAAAATAAATAACTAGAGGCACCTGGGTGGCTCAGCCGGTTAAGCAGCCCACTCTTGTTCTCGGCTCAGGTCATGATCTTGCGGTTAGTGGGTTTGAGCCCCACATCAGGCTGTGCACTCACAGTGTGGATCGGCTTGGGATTCTCTGTCTCCCCTCCTTCTCTGCCCCTCCCCCACTTCCGCATGCGCACATGCACGCGCTCTCTCAGACATTAAAAAAAGGAAAAAATTTTCATAGCTTATTAATCCTCTCACGAAAAGTCTGCACAATCACCACAGGCAGTCATTGCAGAATCTTTACTACTTGTTTTTGTCTACACCAACATTGATCTGTATGGCGACCTGACTTTCTTCATTCTGTTCTCATGTGCTATTCGCTGCTTTCTTGAGGTCTTTTTCTTCTCATGCGGACCAGGTTTTGCAAGGCTATCTTTGGGTTAATTTTTCTTTGCATAATCCAAGGAATTGTAAATCATGCCCAAGCCCATTGTGCCACCACCAAAATGGGCTCTGACTCGAAATATAAAGATGACATTTGGGGCGCCTGGGTGGCTCAGTGGGTTAAGCGTCGGACTTAGGCTTGGGTTGTGATCTCGCAATTGGTGAGCTCCAGCCCTGCGTCGGGCTCAGTGCTGACAGCTCACAGCCTGGAGCTTGCTTTGGATTCTCTCTCTCTCAAATAAATAAACATTAAAAAAAAATTTTTTTAAAGATGACATCTGGTATAGTCTTGTACATTTGGCTAGTTTTTCTCAAAGTTATGCTTAGGTACTGTTTCCTTCTCCGGGTGAAGAACGTCAGTAACCATGTTTCCACTGAAGTAGTTGGTTGGCTGGACGTCTTGATCCATAGAGTTACAATGTCATTCAAGATGGAAGTTGATCCTCAGGCAACCAGGAAGGAAAAGAGCGCAGTGATATTTCTAGTCACAAGAAACTCCAGAGACCCGGGGCGCCTGGGTGGCTTAGTCGGTTAAGCATCCGACTTTCGCTTAAGTCATGATCTCGCGGTTCATGGGTTCGAGCCCCGCGTCGGGCTCTGTGCTGACTGCCAGCTCAGAGCCTGGAGCCTGTTTCAGTCTGTGACTCCTCTCTCTCTGACCCTCCCCTGCTCACACTGTCTCTCTCTCTCTCTCCTAGAAATAAATAAAACATTAAAAAAATTTTTTTTTAAATTAAAAAAAAAAAAAAGAAACTCCAGAGACCCAAGAAACTCAAGCGAAGTTACAGATTTTCACATGGGCACTCTCTCCATGCTCCAAACTGCCCTATGTCAAAGGAACAATGGAAGCCATCACTGCCAACTGGGTCTCTCTTCCCTAAAGGGCTCCTATCTGCAGCCCTTCCTCTTCTTTCCTCCTCATGCCCTCTGCCATACCTCCTTGCTTCCTTCCCACCACTGATACCCTGTCCAGTCCTTCCCACCTACCAGGTGCCAGACTAGATCCCAGGGCTTACCACAGCCCTGCATCCCCATTTCATAGATGAGGTCTAAAGAAGCTGAAGGACTTGCCCCAAATCACACAGTAGATGGCAGAGCTGGGATCTGAAACCAGTGTGTGTGTAACCAAATCCACTGTGCCTTCCATTCTATCCTAAACAACACCATCTCCCCCTGAAGGGGCGGGGAGTGAAGTTTAACCAGGGCTGACAATACCTGCAGTTCCCCAGGTGACCACCAGATGGCTGTGAGCACTAGCCTCCAGGTAAGACTTCTTCCTTTACCATTGTCTCTTCAATCTGGGGAATCCCATGGGCCTAGGCTCTCATGGGAGATGTATGTGTGTCTGAGGCACAGATAACAATCACACAAGCTCCCTGCCTGAGCCCCAAGGATCTGGGCATCGTCAGTACACACATTCTTAGCACAGACCCATTTGTTCATTCAGCCAGTATTCACTGAAAATTCCCCGGGGTTTGAGTGGGTGCTATGGCCAAAGACACGATCTGGCCACATTCCTGCATTTTATTTCTCTCTCTTTAAAAAAAAAAAAAAGTAAGTAAACTCCATGCCACACATGGGGCTCAAACTCACAACCCTGAGATCAAGAGTTGCATGCCCTACCACCTGAGCCAAACAGTCACCCCCACATCCCTGTATTTTCAACATGCAATAAATATTTGTTGAGCATTGTGCCATTTTCCAGGCATGGTTCTAGCACAGAGGATACAGCAATGAACAAAAATCTTTGGCTTCTTCACAGAGCTTCCATTCTGATGGGGGAAAGATGGACCATCTATAAATAGACACTTAATATGATATTAACTAGGGGGCCCTTGAGGGGCTCACAGACCAGAAGGACAAACGTACACAGTCACAACATGATACAATATGGCTATTTAATAAACACCTACTTAGCCCTTACGTGTATGGGGAACTAACTACAGGAGAAGATAAACATGGTTTCTCCCTTCATAGAAATTATAGCCTAGGAAACAAAAGAGTAATTCATTATACATATGATACACATCCTGAAGGAAAAAGGAACTAGCATGTAGAATAACCAGGAGCTGTCTTTTAAGTAGCGAGGTCATGGAACAAGACATTTGAAGAGAAAAAAGAAGAGTTTCAAGGAGAAGGCAAGGCAGTATGAAGTCTCTGAAAAGGGAGAGTTGATGTGGCTGAGACAGAGAAAGGGGGTGGAAATGAGATCTTGGTGTCCATTCAGGGGCTTCCCTGAGTGGGGAAGAGAAACAGGGCAGTTTCAGAGGCCTGAGGCAGACTCAGGTGGAGGTGCCCACGAAGCAGATGGACCCACTGGACCCTGGGCTCACATCCTGACCCCCCTCTTTTTAACCATGTGCCCCCGAGCAGGTGATTTTGCTTTTTTTAACTTTATTTATTTTTAGTAATCTCTACATCCAATATGGGGCTTGAACTCACGACCCCGAGATCGAGAGCCACTTGCTCTTCTGCCTGAGCCAGCCAGGTGCCCCAGATTTTACCTCCAAAGCTCACAGATTGGGGCTAACAAAACCCATGCCTAGAGGGTAGTTGTGGACATTAAGTGAGAAGCTGCAAGTAACAGCTCTTAGTGGAATGTATATCCTGCGAATAATAAGAGGTCAATAGTGTGAACTATGTATTATAGTTACAGGTGGCAGCTGGGGAGGAAGCTGGAGCTGGAGATATGAGACCTGATAGCTTTCAGATGGGAACTAATGGCAGAGGAATGGCCAAAATGGCCCCAGGTGGGTGGGGATGGGGGTGGACTAAGGCTCAGGAAAGAACCAGGCCACCGGGGAAGAAGAGAGGGAAAGAGGAAAAGCAGCATCAGAGAAAGGAAAGAAAGAGAGTAGACATGAAAAGAGGGGGGAAAGAAAAAGAGGAGGCGCAGTCTGAGGAACCTGGGAAGTACCCACAGAGGGGGAAGAACCAGAAGAAGCGGGTGCCAGGGCAGGAGTTGAGGCTCTGAGGAAAAGTCTGTGTAAAGTTCCAAACGGCCTACTAATAATGAAACCAGAGGGTGTGGTGGGTTGGAGGCAGACGTGGGAGGCTGAGGGGCAGAAGAGAGTAGGATGCCAGGGGTGAAGCAAGGTGGGCAGCCAGAGCCTAGGGGCCAGCTGAAGCCAGTCCCCCAGTCGTGGGGCGTGGTTGGTGGGGTTCTTTCGACAAAGACCGGTCTGCGTGGAAGTGATTACACTTGGAATCGATTTTGCCACTGTGACCTCCCGCCTACCCATTCATCTTTTCTGAGCCCTATTTCCTCACCTGTGAAGTAGGGATAATAATTCTCTACTGAGCAGAGCCTTCCTGTAGCTGTTGGTGGGGGCTCCCAGGGCCAGGTGTGCTGCTAGCGTTAGATCCCTCCCCCTTTTGTCCGAGCCCCGCCCCAGATCGCCGAACTGAGTTCCACCCGGCGGCGCCCGTTAGCCACGCCCCTACCTGGCCCCGCCTCCGACGATCGGGCCCCACCCCGGCGGCGCCACTGGCTCCGCCCCCGGAATGGCCACGCCCACCCGGCCACGCCCAGGTTGCCTGGGTCTCGCTCCCCACAGCCCAGCGGAGCCGAGTCCGGGAGGGACGCATTTCACCAGCTCTCCGCTGACCCCCAGCCCCGCCCCGCCCATGGCCGCGCCGGGACCCAGCGCCTTACGGGCCGCGCTCTGTGGTGGCTGCTGCTGCCTCCTCCTGTGTGCCCAGCTCGCTATGGCTGGTAACGCGGACCAGAGTCTGGTTGAGGGCCCAGCCCGGGCAGGGGGAGCGGGTCCTTCACCCAGCCGCCTGTTCTGGAGCAGTCTGGGCTGGGGTTGGGGGACAGGAGGGGACTTTCCAGACGAGTTCGGGGCTCTAGGGGTGGTTGAAGGGGCTTCTAGCCCTGTGTGGAGAGCTACGAGTATGTCATAGGCTCCAGGCGTTCGGGATTACGGGCTTCAGGTGTGTCTGACGGCAGGCAGCAGCTCCACATGTGTCAGGGAACCCCAGGTGTATGCACAGGAGGGGGACTCTGGGTGAATGCGGGGAAGGTTGGGGGGGGTGTAACCATGTGTTTGTGGAAACTCCAGGTGTGTAGTGGGGCTTAGGGGATCCAGGTGAGTGTATGTGTGCAAAGGGGTGAGAGCCACAGTAGTGGGGAAGGGGGGCGCTGCAGCTCAGTTTCAAGGGCTTGCTCCCACTCCCAGGTAAAGGAGCTCGAGGCTTTGGGCGGGGAGCCTTGCTCCGCATGAACATCTGGCCAGCTGTCCAGGGGCCCTGCAAACAGTTCAAGCTCTGTGAGCATTGTGTGGAGGGGCACAAAGCACACAACATCTCGGGCTGTGTGTGGGAGCAGTGTCAGGCAGAAGAACCAGGTATGGAGTTGGGCCCTCCCCAAGTGCCCCCAGTTCTGCACCTCAGAGCCTTGGCCTCTCTCCCCAGATCTCTCCCTGACACCTTCTCCCACCAGGACACTGTGTGGCCCGAGCTGAGGTGGTCAAGGAAGGTTGCTCTGTCTACAACCGCTCAGAGTCGTGTCCAGGTAAGGGGACTCCCGCTGACTTAAGTTGGAGAGAGGAGACTGAGGTGTCCCCAAGCCAGAGCCCGCCCTTCTGGAAGGCAATCAGCCTCTCTCCAGGGTCTCCAGTGACTCCAGGGTCTGGGGACTTAGGAGCCCTGAAAAGGGATGATATCATCTGTATCTGGGAGGAGACTGTGCCCACGAACACCTGGGTCCACTTGCATTTCTGTCTTTAGCTCGCTGAGAAGTCCCTTCCCCTTTCTGGCCTGTTTTCCCATCTGAAAACTGGCACGGCCAGGGGGTCCAGGACAGATGTGTAGAGGGGATGGAGGAGATATCTTGTCCAATTTAAAACACAGGACTTCAGAATCAGAAGTTCAGAAGGGAGTGGGGGTGGGGAGGGCTTTTTGGAGGGAGGGCAACAGAGATGGCCATTAAAGGCAGAGATGGAGAGAGAGCTGTGTGAACTAAGGCTTGAAAGTATGTCAGGTGGACCTGGACCTGGAACAGGGAGCCTGATCTGAGTCAGAAGTCCAGCTGTTGGCCTGGGCTGGGGTCTTGGTGGGACTCAGGGAATGGGAGGGCTGGTTTAGTATGGGTTCCCTTGTCTTTCCAGCTGCCCACCACCACCCCACCTATGAACCAAAGGCGGTCACAACAGGTAGGTGCTACCTGGGAGAATGGTAGCGGCGGGAGGACTAGAGGTGCCAGACAAGACAGAGCTGGGCTCAGGCACCACATGCTCTGTGACCTCAGCCCTGTGACTTCTCCTGCTGACAAGGAGAAGTTTCCACATCTGTAAAATGGGCTGGGTAATACCTCACAGAGTTGCCGCAAGGATTTTATGAGCAGGTGCACCGCGCCTAGTTCAGTGTCTGACACATAGAAACAATCAGGAAATCAGGAAATAATGGTTCCCGCCCCCTCCCCCAGCACCACCAGCTCTGGGAGCTCAGGCTGACCCTCTCAGGACCTGCCCTTGGTGTTGAAGGGTGTGTGGTTCAGGTTGCCAATGAGATGTAGCTCAGTGACTACCTACCTACTGCACACCCCCAACCCCAGGTCCAGAGAGGGTCTCAAAGCAGGCTCCTGGCAGAGCAGAAGCAAGAACTCTGCCCCTCGGTTCCCACTGCCCCTCAGGGCCTGCAGGTCACCCCGCTTGGTAGGGATGGCTGCAGAGGCTTTTGGTTAATTAAAGCCAGAAACTTGATCTTGGAGGCTGAATTATTGATGACCCAGCTCCCTCCAGCTAAGCCCCAGATCGGCCTTGGGCAGCTCATTTCTTCCCTCTCCTCCTGCCCCAGTATCCTTCTCTGGGGCTCCCTGAGCTGTAGCTGGGACCCCCTTTGCCCTTCATATTCTCCGATCCCCTTACACAAGCTGTACCCCTCCAGGAGGTGGACCCAGCTCCTAGCTGGCCCCCTCTCCACTGCCCCAGAATGACCTACCCCCTGCCCTGCCCTGCCACCTGGCCTAGGGCCTGAAATCGAATCCCTGGTGGGAGTTGATGGCTAACATGGCACAGCTGGGAGGCACCCAGACAGCTTGGGAACATGGGCCCTAAGACAGGGCAGGGAAAGAGGTCAGGGGATGCTGTGAGACTGGCTCTGTCTTAACTGTGAGGTGACTGGACAAGTCTCACCCCCAGAACCCAGCTTCTCCTTCTGACTTACATCATCTAGTCTCCATTGACTCGCTTGGTAAGGTGTGGGCCTCCCCTTCTTCCTTCTCTAAGGGCTCTGATGTTGGGTGACTCCAGGGTCTGGGGACTTCGGAGTCCTGAAAAGGGACTATGTCATCTGTATCTGGGCTTTGAACCCTGAGACCCGAGGCCAAAAGAAACTCTGAGCAGAAGGGCTCCAGATGCCCTAATTCTGGGTCTACACTTACCCTACCTGGCCAGTGTGGGGTAGGGGGGCTGGAAGGGAGCTCATTGCTATCAGGACCATGTGATCCTGAGGCCCAGAGAGGATGTGAAAGACAGCAAGCCACGGAGCAATTGGGAGCAGAGCCAGGGCTGGAGCCAAGGCCTCACCTTCCCCTGCCAGACACTGCCCCTCCCACCACGTGCTTCCCAGCTGCCCACAGGATCCTTGCTCAAGGCCGCCTGCTGTTCAAGGCTCCCATTGTGAGGACTGGGGCCTCCAGGTGACCTGTGCTGGTTATTGGGGTAGGGCTAGGATCCGGGTCCCCAGTGGCCTGCTATGACCTGCACCCTGCAGGGAGCCCCCCGGTCCCTGAGGCCCGCGGTCCTGGCTTTGATGGGGCCAGCTTCGTTGGGGGCGTCGTGCTCGTGCTGAGCCTGCAGGCAGCGGCCTTCTTCGTCTTGCGCTTCCTCAAGGCCAAGGACAGCACCTACCAGACACTGTGAGTACCTGGCCCGCCAGCAGGGTCCCAGCTCCCTTCCCCCACCCCACTCTTGCCCTTTGGGTCCCCTTTAGTGCCAGTGCACTGGCGTCTCAATGGGGCAGCACGAGGGGCAGTGTCTTCCTCCCAAAGTCACCCATGTGAGCCACACTTCTCCTCAACTTGTGGGGTTCTCTCTGCCCCTTGGTGGCTGGGGCCGGGACTCAGCCTGAGCCCTGTGTCTGAGAGCCCGACTGAGCCCATCTGTCTTTTCCCTCATGCTGCCAGCAGAGAGGAGAACCAGTAGGTGAGAGCCCAGGCAAGCCTTCGTTCTGCAGCTCTGTGGCCGCAGGCAGGAGCCTGGGATGTGTGTGCGGTTTGGTTTTCCTCTAGGAAGGGGAGCTGCCCTGAGGGCCCCCGTGTGCCGTGTGTGCGGTGGGGCGGGTTGCTGCAGCCTCCATTAAAGTATGCTCTTCCGGCCACTGCCTGCTTCCTGGGGGTGGGGGTCCTCAGCCCCAGCTGAGGCAGGGCCACTGGCCTGAGTGCCCTCTCTGTCTGGCCTCTGCAGCATCTGACCCCCTTCAGGCCTGGATTCCACCCTGAGGGGAAGGAGGATGAAGAGGCTGCCCTCTTGACCCCCTTGTAGAGGCGCTGGGGGCGGGACAAACTTTGGCCACCAATTTCTGGCCCCTGTGGGCATTAAACAGGCTCAGTGCCTGACAGCTGACATCCCCTCCTGTCCTGGGCCTGGTACCTGCAGCTGAGAGCATCCTTCAACCACCTCCCGTCTTATCCATCATCCCTATGGGCCCCCTGCCTGGCACGGGCTCTGTGCCTGCCTCCTCCCATCCACCTGGCGGGGCACTGCCCTCCAAATAAAGGAATTCTCTCCAGCACTGTGCTTCACGTCCTGTGCCTTGGGCTGTGTGGATTTGTTGGGGCTGGGGTGCAGCTGTTGTCCTCTCCTTAATGAGAATGCAACCTTGGACTGTTACCGTCATCTTTTAAAATATTTTCATTTGTCATATGTGTTTAACGTGGCTCTCTCGGCTCCTAAAGGTAGGTCTCTGCCCCAGTGCCAAGGTGGAGAGGCCCCGAGGCCTCAACAGCCCTTTATGTACTTGTGGCCTTCCTCACTGGGGCCATCTTGGAAAGCCCC
>NW_027532008.1:2581729-2603912 GCF_008692635.1 Crocuta crocuta
ATCTTGGAAAGCCCCCACCCTCCCACACCCGCCTCCCCCCAACCCCCACTTAACCCCACCTCCGCCCAGAAGTCTTCCCTGACTGATAATATCTCCCACTGCTGGGGCGCTTGCTGGAAACAGGGCGTGTGGCTAAGAGTCTGACGGCGTTATCTGATCTCATCCCATGATCGTCCTAGGAAGCCGAGTGGAGAGGCCATAGAGGGTGATGGAGGCGAGGTCAGCCGCTGGAGCCTGACTGCTCTGTGTGAACTCGAGGAGGTTATTTCCCGGCTCTGGCCCTGCTTCCCCATCTGTACAGCAGTGTCCGTGTCAGTGGGATGTGGGGAAGATTCAGAGCAGATGCACATGTTCCATCCGCATTCCGGACGCCATCACCCCACAACCTTCGCGCTACTTCCTGCCCCAGGCCCAGCCTCCCCGCACGCCAGCTGGAAGGGCACTGCGGGACCCTGGGGCCCGCAGCAGTTCCGGCTCCTCCGTGGCCTCGCAGGGAGCTCACCTGCCCACTGGTGCCACCATCGACATGCCTAACAGTCACCTCCTCGCCTCTCCCCTTCCACACTCACTTCCATCAAAGTGATGGCATCAAAGCCCCCATCTCATCAGCCATCAGCCTCCCCTCGGAGCACCCCTTTCTGCATACTCGGATCTGCCTCTTGTTCTCAGCCTGTCTGGCTTTCTCTCTCCTCCAAGCCTTTGTACACAGTTTCTCCAGCCCGGATTGCCCTCCCTTGGCTTCTGCAGCCAGCACTTAGTGCTGGCAGGGATAATGCCCATCCTTTCCAGAGCTGAGGGAGGAAATACCCCCACCTCCTCCTGATTCTACAGTCAGTTAAGGAAATTTCTTTTGGATGGTTGCTTTTTCCAAAGTGGTCAATGCCTGTAAAAAACAAAAGGACTGTACCAAATTTTCTATATAAAGAGTGAGAAACACTTTCCCCCTGGTCCCACTCCCCAGAAATAATTATGCTTCAGGGGCACCTGGGTGGCTCAGTCGGGTAAGCGTCCAGCTCTTGATTTTGGCTCAGGTCATGATCTCATTGTTCCTGAGTTAGAGCCGTGAGTCAGGCTCCCTGATGACATCGTGGAGCATGCCTGGGATTCTCTCTCTACCTCACTCTCTCTGCCCTCCGCCCCCTTATTCTCTCTCTCTCAAAATAAATAAACTTTTTTTATTATGAATGGCACATGATAAATATGCTTGTCTGCAAACCTTAGCACACCTGTGGAAGAGTTTGGGGAGGAGAGAGCCCTTGAATTGGAATTTCAGGATCTCAGAGTCCAGCTCATGGATCCTTCCTGTCTGACAAACTCGGGCTCCACCTTCTCTGACACCCCTTTTGTACCCCCGCCCTCCCTGTCCTTTCAAGCACTGAGAAGAGAAGGCTTCCAGGGAAGGTTTGATGAATGAATGAATGAGTGAATGGATGAGTGGACAAATAAGCAAATGAGCCTTCCTCTGCTTTCCTATCACCTGAGGTCCCTCTCAGCTCAGTCGTCAGCCCTCACATCTGGACTACTGCCCCCTCACTGGCCTCCCAGCCTCCAGACCTGCCTTGCAGAGTCGCCCACTCAATAGTCTGCCTGTATCAGTGACTATTCCTAAGCCCTGCCAGGGGCCCCCCAACAGAGTGGGTATGAGAGTGGGTAAGAAGTCACTTTGTCAAGAGTACCTCTCCCCGGTGGGGGGCTTGGGCAGAATCTCTGTGGGCCCAGGGCATATACGTGCCAGATAGTGCACAAGCCATGTCCTGCCTCTGGGCCTCATTTCCTCCTTGTTTGTTCATTCCTTTAACCAGTACTTATTGAGCACCTGCTTTGTGCCAAGCCTATAACCCAGGGCCAATAATGACTATGAGCTGGGCTGTGTAAGGACTGGAGGCAACGTACAAACCGCACCCAGCAGGACTTGTGGAGTGCAGTAAGTGCCCAACAAATGGTAGCTGTGGTCATTAAAAAAAATTTTTTTTAATGTTTGTTTATATTTGAGAGAGTGTGAGTGGGGGAGGGGCAGAGAGAGAGGGAGACACAGAATCTGAAGCAGGCTCCAGGCTCTGAGCTGTCAGCACAGAGCCTGACACGGGGCTCAAACCCACAAACTGTGAGATCATGACCTGAGCTGAAGTCTGATGCTTAACCGACTGAGCCACCCAGCTGCCCCAAGCCATAGTCATTCTTAACATTTGACAAGGACCAGGGAAGGACTCCTGGAGGAGACGGTGTTCGGGCTGGACCTTCACCAGATAGGTGGGGCTTCCCAGGTAGAGATGGAGAGGAGGGCATTCCAGATGGAAGGCAAAGAACGAGCAAAAGTTCAGAGGCAGAAAAAGCCTATGTGGATCCAGAGGTCTGGAGAGATGGCTGCAGAGCCCTGGAGGCCAAGGTCAAAAGTTGGACTCCATCCTGGTCTCCAGGGCTGAGGGAGGAAATGCCTCCACCTCCTGCTGGCTCCAGCCTGGAGGGTGGGGGGTGGGGGAGTGTCCCTTGGGAGGAACAATGGGAGGAAGTCTTGCTCCGTGTTCTCCCACCAGCTTGGCCCCCCTTATAAACTGGCATCCTTCCTCTGGGGCACCAGCACGATGGGCCTACTGTGGACTCCACTCTCACTTTTGCTCCTATTGGTTGGGAGGCCCGCCTGCCTAAGGACCCAGGACCACCCCAGCTGCCCAGGTAGCGGCCTAAGATGCTCTCCCCACCCACCTACCCACCCTCACTCACTCCTTCCCTGAGGGTCCGTCTCCCACCCAGCCTCATGAGCCGCAAGGAACAGCGTGGGGGGTTGATAACCTGGGCTCTGCACTGTAAATGTATGCAAATTGATGCAAATGGTACAGCTTTGGAAGCAAGGGTCCCGATAGCTAGAATCTGGGAGATGGAGAAAGAGAGCCGCGGAGGGGTCTGGAGGAGATATACCCACTCCCCCACGCCCACTCCCCCATGACCCGGCCCTGCGTCTTCCTGCAGAACCCAGAAAACTGGAAGCCAGCAAAGTGGTCCTCCTGCCCAGTTGTCCTGGAGCCCCAGGAAGTCCTGGGGAGAAAGGAGCTTTAGGCCCTCAAGGTGAGAGCAGGGGAGGGACTCAGAGTGAACTGGGCAGACTGGGGATGCGACGACTGGCTGCTGTCTATGCTGAGAGGCCGTGACCAAGGGGCAAGGAACCTAACGTGTGCCAGGCCCCTGCTGGACACCCAGCACCCCAAGTTTGACTCTATGAGGTAGCTGTTCTACCCCCATTTTGCTGAGGGGAGTGTGAGGCTCAGAGATGATAAACTGCGTGCTCATGATCACAGAGCCAGTAAGGACTGCAGCTGGGATTTGACTTCTGGCTCCAACTCACTCATTGTCTTTTGGCCCTGGGCATGGGATGGGACTTAGGTCACCTTGATCTCTGGGATTGCAGGGCAGCCTGGACCACCAGGCAAGATGGGCCCTAAGGGTGAGCCTGGTGAGTGTGTGGGATCATGGACCTCCTCTGCTTTCTTTGCTTCTGTCCCTGGACTAGAGAGAGGTGACTCTGCTTGGTGGCTGTTCAAGAGCAATCCACTGTGCTCGCCCTACTGGGGGTGGAAGGTTGGGAAAGGAGGGGAGGATTAGGAGAGAGGCCTGGGTACCCTCGCCTCGGGTTTGCGGGCCCTCCCTTGGGAGTTCTCAGACCTCAGATCCAACACTGTCTTTCCCTGGGGCAGGAGACCCGGCGAATCTGCTTCGGTGCCAGGAGGGTGAGGCAGCCTTCCCAGGAGCCAGGAGCTTGGCATCAGGTGGTGCTGGGGTGTTGGTTGGCCGCCAGGTATGGCCCAGCCCTGTGTAGAGCCCCTCTTCAGGAGCCATCAGGAGGGTTCCTGGGGTCCCACACTTGACCTGTTCCACTGGCTGCAGGGTGAGGGTTGGGAGATACTGTGGCAACACCCCTCAGCCCATCTCCCCTTCCTCAGGCCCCAGAAACTGCCAGGAGCTGCTGAGCTGGGGTGCCATGTTGAGCAGCTGGTACCATCTATGCCTACTCAAGGGCAGAGCCCTTCCAGTTTTTTGTGACTTGGACACCAAAGAGGGCGGCTGGCTGGTGAGTGTCAGGGAGACTCCAGGGCTTCGAGGCTGGCTCAGTGGGCACTTCTTCCTCTTGGCCCCTAGGGGGAGCCAGAGCCCACTGGAGCTAAGGCATTCCTTGAAGCCCTTCACTGACCAATGCTTACTGAGCTCCCAGAGGGCCAGAAGAAATCTGAGCAGGCTCCTCAGAGGAGATGCCATTTGAAAGGGCCTTGAAGGCTGTATAGAAGCTCCCTATATAGATGAGGAACTGAAGGGCATCCCAGCTAAAGGGAAAGACAAACACACAGGAAGGCAGGAGGGTATAAGATGGCAGGAGTGTACAGACTTATGTTGTAGGGAAAAGACTCAGGCTGCAGCATGGAAGGTGCATGGCGGTGGGGGATAGAATGGAGGCAGGGACACAGGTTAGGGGAAATGAAGGGGCCTGGGCCACACTGGAAGGAAAGGTGCTTAGACTGAAGGATACTGAGGAGGGACACTGCCGGGCGTGAGGACAGCTTAGCCCGCAGTGGGGGCCGAGGGTCATCAGGGTAAGGCCAGGACTGCAGCTTGGGCCTCTGGAGGTGACCCTTCTGGTCTATTATCTTGATTCCCATAGTAAATTAAAGCAGGTTATTTTAATTTTTTTTAATGTTTTTTATCTATTTCTGAGAGAGAGAGAGAGAGAGAGAGAGAGATACAGCGTGAGCAGGGGAGGGACAGAGAGAGAGGGAGACACAGAATCTGAAACAGGCTCCAAGCTCCGAGCTGGCTGTCAGCACAGAGCCCAACGCGGGGCTCGAACCCACAAACCGTGAGATCATGACCTGAGCCAAAGTTGGACACTTAACTGACTGAGCCACCCAGGCGCCCCTAAAAGCAGGTTACTTTGATCTGACTCAGAGATGATGTTCCTATCATTTCAGTCTCCCCGGAACTTGCAAGGCTTTGGCAAGAGGTTGAGCGTCAGTTGAAATTAGCAAGGGCATGTGGAGTTCCTCACTATTCACAGGCAAAGATTGGAGCGCCTGGCTGGCTCAGTCAGTGGAGCACGCAACTCTTGATCTTGGGGGTTGTGAGTTCAAACCCACATTGGGTGGAGAGATTAACTTAAAAAAATAAAAATCTTCAAAAAATAAAAACAAAGGTCACTTGGACTCACACATTATCAACAAGCCCCCAATCCAAAGAGGGGGCAGGTGTCCACCCACCCCTCACAGGGCATCCACTCTCCACTGCCACCCCCCCCACCCCATCTTCTCCTCATGTCCTGCCCAGCCTGGAGCAATGGCCTTTGTGCTGGCCTTCTCTGCCTCTTTAGGTGTTCCAGAGGTGACAGGATGGGTCTGTGGATTTCTTCTGCTCTTGGGCCTCCTACAAAGCAGGTTTCGGAAGCCAGGAGTCCGAATTCTGGCTGGGGAATGAGAATCTGCACCCTCTCACTGCTCAGGGTAAATTCCCAGCAGGGCCCAGGGAGTTCGGGGGGTATTTCTCCGGCACTCGGAATCCTCACCCTGAATCTGAGGGTTCCTCCATCCGCGCCTCCTTCTTCCCCCCCAGGTACCTGGGAGCTGCGGGTGGAGCTGGAGGACTTCAATGGCAACCATTCCTTTGCCCACTATGAGTCCTTTCGCCTCCTCGGGGAGGTGGATCACTACCAGCAGGTGCTGGGCAAATTCACAAAGGGCACTGCAGGTGAGTGAGCCCGAGGTGGGGCCCAGGGTAGGGAAAGAAAGCGAGGGAGGCAGGATCCTTTCCCAGTGTGACCACGGCCTCCCTCACTGACCCAGGGGAATTTCTTCCCCTCGGCGGGCCTTGGTTTCCTCATCTGAGAAATGGCAATCATGAGACAGAATGGTGCAGGAGTGAAGAAGTTGGGCTCTGGAGGCGAACAGTCCTGAGTCTGAATCCAGCTCTTTTATTTACTAACGGTGTGACCTTGGGCAAGTCCCTTCCGTGCGTCAGTTTCCTGCCCTGTAGAATGGGCAACGAAGCAGGGAGGGAGGATGTGGGGGCCGTCTGAGGCCCTCCTGAGTGTCTGCACTATCTGCTTCAGAAGAGGAAACAGGGAAAGTCTGGTTGTTTTTCTTTTTTTCTTTTTTTTTTCAGAAAAACAGTGACTGTTGAGGAGAGACTTCAAAGAGGGAAGTGGTTAGGAGGAATGTGCCTCAGGACCCCCCCTTGCCCAGGCATTGAGAAGTCCCTCTTGGCTCCCCCAGGCAGAGCTGTTCAGGCTGCTGATGGGAGCTGGGGATTCTGGGAGGGGACAAGGCAGAGGGAGGAGCATGTGGCCTCGGAGCCACAGTCCTGAGTTCAAGTCCCAGTGCTGCTATGACTAGCCGAGTGACCTTGGGAGAACATTCTGGCTCCTGGGTGCCGCTGTTTTCTCCTGGGGCCTGATAACGTCCACCTCACAGTTGCTCTGGGGCTCCTGGGAGGTCATCACTTCAAGGGTGCCAGGCATGGTGCCCGGCTCCAAGTCACCTCTGTCCCCTCTCTGGCAGGAGACTCCCTGTGCTTCCACAATGGGAAGTCCTTTACCACCTACGATGCTGACCACGACATGAGCAAGAGCAGCTGCGCCGTGACTGTCCACGGTGCCTGGTGGTACAGAATGTGCTACGGGTCCAATCTCCATGGGCGCATGCAGTGTCTGGGGCCACTGCTCACAAGTATGGCATCGACTGGGCCTCAGGCCAGGGTGTGGGCCACCCTTATCGCAAGATTCGCTTGATGCTTCGCTAGGACACCGTGGCAGCCAGCACCCTTATCTGCCCTGTACAGCTTCCGGACCCACAGCTACACTCCCTATTGCTAAACGCCTCTGCTCCCCTGTCCACATTTAAAAATAAATCACTTTAACCCTTTCCTGGCTTGCAGGACTCTTCTAGTTACTGGGAAGAACTCAAGGAGGGAGAGCAGACAGTTGGTTAAGTGTCCAACTTCGGCTCGGGTCATGATCTCAGTTCATGAGTTTGAGGCCTGCATCGGGCTCTGTGCTGACAGCTCGGAGCCTGGAGCCTGCTTCGGATTCTGTGTCTCCCTCTCTCTCTGCCCCTCCCTGTTCATGTTCTTTCTCTTTCTCAAAAATAAATAAACATAAAAAATTTTTTTAGATTAAAAAAAGAGGGCAGAGCAGAGACCCAGGGTTCAGCTCTATTCAAGGAAGATCTTCCTTCCAGTCAGGAAGATGGCTCATAAGGTAGTGAGGCTTCCATCTCTGGACATGTGCAAGACAAAGCCAGAAGAGCATTTAGTGGAGGACTTGGAAGGATTCAAGCAGCCACTGACAGCACCCTTGTGTCCTCCAGGTCCTACAAGTGGATGTCTTTGCGGGAGGATTTGCGCAGTTTTCTCCCCCTGTTGACCCATGCTTGTCCCTTCTGAGTCATCCGTTTTCCACCCTCTCCTCTCTCTCGGGAGCCAAGTTCTCCTCTGCTACGTCTTGCCTCTCCCATTTGGGGCTCATTTGAACTCTGGGTCAAACTAGGGAAGGTGCGTTTTTCTTCCACAGGGTAACAGGGCAGTGAAACAGCGGGTACTGAGTTAGCATTTATTAAGCAGTTCATTTGCTAGTGTCACATTCTAGAAAGCGGCAGAGCAGCACACAGAGCAGGATAACTGTAGTCTGACAGGCAGTCCTGGGCTTGCGTCCTACTCGGTCAATGGAACTGAGTGATCTTGGAGACTGAGTCCCCACTTCCTGATTTCAGAGCCCACTGAGGTTTACACCAGATGCTGCCTCACTAGCACTAGGAGGTTAGGGATTTGGGGAGCCGTGCAGTGGTGGTAGGCCAAGGGCTGACGTGTCTGGTTCTTCTTCAGTAGGAAGGGAAATGTTGATGTGGGGCCTCAGGTCTGGTGGTCATAGTCCGCGTGGAGGTCAAAGGTCAGCAAGGCTTCACAGCAGATTGGATGCTGGGGAAAGCAGCCTCCTGGCAAAAGGGCAAAGCCCCTCCTGAGCTCAGATGCCAAGTACCATGTTCCGGGCAGGCCAAGGAGCAGGCTTCTCCCATTCTGGTCCCTCCCTGCCTGCACAGCAGAGCCCTGGAGAATGTACGTTCTCCACTGTGTGCTGCGCACCCTGATTGTCCCTGGCCATCCATTCATTCAACAGACACCTGCGGGGCGACTTCTGAAGTTCACACGTCCTTCCTAGCCCTTGCCTGGGCACACATCTTAAAAGCGCCTGCCGTTGAGTAGTCCACAGTGGTTGGCTGCACAGGGGCACAGGCTGTTCCGGAAGCGGCCAATCTCAGAGGTTCTGGCGGGAGAGGAGGGAGGGGAAAGGAGGGAAGGGAGAGGCCAAGTCCGGGGCCGCTAGGGAGCGGCGCTGCCCCAGGGCCGAGGGTGGAGCTTTCCCAGTCGGCCGGGAAGAGCTGGGCCCGGCCTACATGTGAGGGCAGGAGAGAGCGACGGCGGACTCTTTCCTGCGGAGTTCGGGTGGTGGACACGGCCAGACCGATTCTCGGGACTCTGCGCTGCGGATCACTGGATGCTCCAGATTCCCCGGACCCAATCCCCAACTTCAGACCCCCAGGACCTTGCAGGTCGGAGCCTGGCTTTGGCCCTGCGCTCCAGATTCCCGGAACAGGGCCTCTGACCGACTCCGGATTTCCAGATTCCGTGCGGAGATTCCCAATCCTGAGATCCCTGGATCCGTGCCACTGGCTCTTGCCCCGCCCCGGGTGCCCAGAGCCGGGCGCCTGACGCCGGAGCGCCCCCGCATGGCAGGGCCGTGCCAGCGGTCCGGAGCCCTGGAGCGCGCCGGCAGCTGCTGGCAGGACCCTCTGGCCGAGGCGCTGAGCCCGGNTTTAGGGGATCTGGGGCGCGGCCGGGCTTGGATTGGGGCTTGAACCACTCTGGAGTCGGCACCATGCCTGGGGAGCGGGGTTAGTTAGGAGTGGGACGAGGCTGGGAGCGGGACAGAGTGTGATATCTCAGGAGTGAGGTTGGAGGACTCAGCCTCAAGACGATCTCACGCGGAGCTCGTGAGAGAGGATCCTGGGAGGTGGAGCTTGGAGTAGGGAAAGGGGCCGTATTTGGGGGGCTGGAGTTCAGGGAAGGTAGCATACTACTTCCGAGGATCGGGCTAGAGAGACCAAAAGAAAAGCCAAGGGATCCTTCGGCGCAGGATTCTGGGCGAGGGAGCTTAGGTTGTGATGCCCCAGCGGTTGCGAGGTAGTGGGCGGAACTGGAGGCAGGGCTGGGTCGCTCGGGGGCGGAGCCAGACCGGCGGTATTCCCGCTCGGGTCACCCCGCCCTTCCGCCAACCCAGACGCCCCGCCCCTGACACTTATTTGTTCATCCAAGAGTCTGGGATCTGAGTCTGCCTGATGGCCCTGAAATCGCAGCCTGAAAGTGAAGGCTGACGCGACCTCGAAGACACAAAGACACACATAGTCTTCGACTCACAAGTCGCACATATGTTGACTCACACAGGCCCTCGCAGCCACTGTCACTCACAGAGATAGAAAACAGTAAGCTATACACATACTGGCACAGCATTGTCTAAACACACTGCTGGTGCCCGCCCCTCTCAACAGACTGCGTTGAGGACTCAGGGTAGGGGACTTCCGTGTTTGTGCCACACCTTTCAAGTGGCCCGGGACAGGCTGTTGGCTGGTACACAGCTCCTCGCCTCCACTCTCAGCGCTCACTGGTCCTGAACAGTGGGATGAGGGTCCCAGCCTACTGAGCTCAATCCTCTCCTACAACCCACCACAGATATCATCCGTTCTATAGAAGAGCTAGAGGGGAAAAGTCTAGAAGGGGAAAACTGAGACCCAGAGCAAAAGTGGACCCTGCTGGAATCACATGGGAACACCATAGGAACCAGGGTGGATTCCCAGGCACCTTCCCCTCTGAGCCAGGCTTCCGGGCTCAGAGCCTCCACTTCTGTGCCCACAGATGTGGTGGTGCTGGAGGTGAGCAGCTCCCTGGCACAGCCCTCCCTGTTCTACCACCTGGGCGTGCGTGAGAGCTTCAGCATGACCAACAACGTGCTCCTCTGCTCCCAGGCTGACCTCCCTGACCTGCAGGCTCTTCGGGTAGGTGGCCGGGTGGCTGGTGGGGGTAGGCACAGGGCTGGGGTGCTGCCTACCTAGAACACCAGTGTCTGACTGTCCCCTGCAGGAGGATGTTTTCCAGAAGAACTCGGTAAGCAGAACCCACCCTTCCCTCCACTACCTTTTCTGGCCTCCTCAGTCACCTCTGACCTCACTGGTTCCCCTTGCTGTCCATGTGGGCCTCCGTTCCCTATTGCCGACCTTCATGAAGCATGTCCCCCTTCTCTTTTGTTCCAATCCCCGCTGGTGCTGACCTCTGACCCCTTCACTGCCCCTGTCTAACCTGTGCCGACCTCTGACCTGCACTGATTCCTGCCTCCCTCCCACCAGGATTGTGTTGGCAGCTACACGCTGATCCCCTATGTGGTGACAGCCACTGGTCGGGTGCTGTGCGGTGATGCAGGCCTCCTGAGGGGCCTGGCTGATGGGCTGGTACAGGCAGGGGTGGGCACCGAGGCCCTGCTAACGCCCCTGGTGGGTCGGCTCGCCCGTCTGCTGGAGGCCACGCCCACGGACTCTTGGTAATGGGGCGCAGAGAGGGGGCACGAGGAGGAGGCAGAGGAGGAGGCTGGTGAGGGCCCCGCGGGCTGGGGCTGAGGGCCAGGCCCCATCATTTCTCCCCCTCCCTCCTCCGCTGGGGGCGTTAGTGGCTACTTCCGGGAGACCATGCGGCAGGACATCCGGCAGGCCCGGGAGCGGTTCAGCGGGCAGCAGCTGCGGCAGGAGCTGGCTCGCCTGCAGCGGAGACTGGACAGCGTGGAGCTGCTGAGCCCCGACATCATCATGAACCTGCTGCTCTCCTACCGCGACGTGCAGGTGTGTGGTGCTCGGAGAGGCAGGCAGGGCAGGGGTATTCTGGGTCAGAAAAGCCCAAGTCCATCCCCTGCCTGTGCCTCTCACTCATCGGTGGCTTTGAACAAACGATCTGATGTCTCAGAGCCTCAGTTTCCTTATTTGTAGTGGGGGGATGATCATGTCACCGTCTCCCAGTGCAGCAGGGAAGTCGGGGCACATGGTCGGTTCTCTGTGTAAGGTGTGGTGTCTACACTTCCTACTGGGCCTTAGGCATGGTGCGGATCGGACTGGGAGGGGACCCCAACCCAAGGTTTTCCTCAGGGTCTGGGGGCCGATGGGACCCACCAGAGGCCATGGCGCCAGTGTGTGCTGTGTCCTCCCGCAGGACTACTCGGCCATCATTGAGCTGGTGGAGACGCTGCAGGCCTTGCCCACCTGTGACGTGGCCCAGCAGCACAATGTCTGCTTCCACTACACGTTTGCCCTCAACCGGTGAGTGGCAGAGCAGCGTTCAGGTTCAGGTTCAGGTGCGGTGGGGGTGGTGCTGCCGCCCTTGGGTGGTCACAGTTTCCACCGTCGCTGTTCCGCAGAGTCACAGCTGCTAGGAATCACTTCTGTCTGGGATCACCACTTCTAGAGATGTCAGGGCTGACCAGAGTCACAGCTATTCTGGGTTCATTACAGTCAGGCCTTTGGAAGGGTCCCGGGGTTCCTGGATAGAGTGGGGCAGGGCTGTCCGTCAGGTAAGTCCTATCTTCCCGTTTCCGTAGGAGGAACAGGCCTGGGGACCGGGAGAAGGCACTGGCTGTGCTGCTGCCCCTGGTACAGGGTGAGGGCTCTGTGGCCCCTGACCTATACTGCATGTGCGGCCGTGTCTACAAGGACATGTTCTTCAGCTCTGGCTTCCAGGAGGCTGGGCACCGAGAGCAGGCCTATCACTGGTAAGGGGCACCAGTGAGTGGACAGTGGGCTGAAGGATGGGGCTGTGGGCATCAGTCCAGCCCTGAGTCCCCACCCTCACCCCAGGTATCGCAAGGCCTTTGATATGGAGCCCAGCCTCCACTCCGGCATCAACGCGGCCGTGCTGCTCATTGCTGCTGGGCAGCGTTTTGAGGACTCTGAAGAGCTCCAGCTCATAGGTGAGTCCATCCCACACCCCTCCTCCCACCAGCAGGGCTTCAGAGGGGCCAGGAGAGAGCATGGGGAGAAAGGACACTGGGCTGAAGCTGGGACCGGCCTTGTCCCCTTTTGGATCTATTCTGCCTGAACCCACATCAGGACCCTCCTACCCTCATGAGCCCTTGAGCCCACAAAATGTTCCTAAGTCCACACCTGTGTTCCTGATACACTGAGTTCTACACACACTTGTTCCCCAAACCTTCCTGTGCCTAAGCTCCTACTCCCACCGGAGGGTCACACCTAAGCTTTCAGCTATTTCTTTTTTTATATATATAATGTTTAATGTTTATTTATTTTGAGAGAGAGAAGGAGCATGTACAAATGGGGAGGGGCAGAGAGAGAGAGAGGAAATCCCAAGCAGGCTCTGTACTATCGGCACAGAGCCCGATGTAGGGCTCCATCCCACAAACTGTGAGATCATGACCTGAGCTAAAATCAAGAGTCGGTCACTTAACTGACTGAGCCACCCAGGTGCCCCACGTCTAGTTCCATCTTCCTGCCCACGTGGGCTTTGCCCACACTGGCAGCCACACTCCCTAGGGCCCTGTACCGCTCTCTCCCAGGCATGAAGCTGGGTTGTCTGCTGGCCCGAAAAGGCTGTGTGGAGAAGATGCAGTATTACTGGGATGTAGGCTTCTACCTGGGAGCTCATATCCTCGCCAATGACCTCGCCCAGGTGGCGCTGGCAGCAGAGCAGCTCTACAAGCTCAATGCTCCCATATGGTAGGTGGTCCCCTCCGCAGTCGTGGCCTGGCCTGGGCTGCCAGCTCCCGCACTTACGGCCACTGGCATTCCAGCCTGAGCCCTGAGCCAACGACGTGGCCTATTCCAGACCAGCGCCCACTGCACCCAGTGCCCACGTTCTGGCCTCGTCCAAGCCAGTCTGCTCTCCCTGGCAGTGCTAGCCGGGGCTTGGGCTGAGTTGAAGATGAGGCTGTGCCTGCAGGTACTTGGTGTCCATGATGGAAACTTTCCTGCTGTACCAGCACTTCAGACCCATGCTAGAGCCTCCTGAAGGATCCCTGCACCGTGCCCACTTCTGGCTCCGCTTCTTGCTACAGTCCTGTCAGCCACTCAAGACGGCTTGTCCCCAAGGGGACCAGTGCTTGGTGAGGCCGCCTGGCGGAAGTGTGGGACCTGGGAGAGTGGCAGGCCCCTCCTAACCCAGCCCTTTCCTGGTCATCTGCAGGTGCTGGTCCTGGAAATGAACAAGGTGCTGCTGCCCGCGAGGCTCGAGATTCAGGGTACCGACCCGGTGAGCGCAGTGACCCTGAGCCTGCTGGAGCCCGAAACCGAGGTGATGTCACCACTGAGGCCCCCCCTACTCATCACTATGCACCCCTTCTCTGGAACCTTTCTCCCATCCCCAAGCCACTCCCCCAGTCCCCAGCAGCCCCCTCAGACCCACCTTCTTCTCCCAGGACATTCCGTCCAGCTGGACCTTCCCAGTGGCCTCCATCTGTGGGGTCAGGTGAGCCGCAGGGACCTGGGGAGGTCTAGGTCCTGGGAGGGGGTGGCACTGCTAGCGACAGGCGCTCACTGGGGCTCTTCACCCCTCCCTAGCTCCTCGAAGAGGGACGAGCGCTGCTGCTTCCTCTACGCGCTTCCCCCGGCCCAGGATGTGCAGCTGTGCTTCCCCAGCGTAGGGCACTGCCAGTGGTGCGCACAGCTTCTCGGACCGGTGTTGGGGGGGGCGGGGGGTGCCAGAGGAGTGAGGGAAAGGAAGGGACAAGACCCTTGGGTGCTCCCGGCATCGGAGGGGACAGTTCCCGCCCAAGGTACCCCACCCGTGGGCCTGACCTCCCTCACCCTCAGGTTCTGCAGCCTGATCCAAGCCTTGGTGACGAATCCGGATTCCACGGTGCCCGCAGAAGAGGGAGAGGGCGTGGGGGAGGTGCTGGAGGTGAGAAAGGGGGCTGGGAGTGTGGGGAGGAGGGAGGGCTGGGGGGCTGAACCCCCATTTCACTCACCCTCCACACCCCGCAGTTCGATTATGAGTACACGGAGACGGGCGAGCGGCTGGTGCTGGGCAAGGGCACCTATGGGGTAGTGTACGCGGGCCGCGAGCGGCACACACGGGTGCGCATAGCCATTAAGGAGATCCCGGAGCGGGACAGCAGGTGCGGTGTGCTGGGCCGTGCTCGCTGGGGCGCAGGTGGGCGGGACCACGCGCCGAGGGGGTCCTGTGGGCACGACTGTAGCGTAGGAAACGCGGATACCCTCTTGGTCGGGCTTACAGATGTGAGACCCAGCCCGGTGGGCCCGGGCCTGTGGGCAGATGGCAGGGACCAGAAGGGCGGTAGGGTCTGGAGCGGCCTGTGGGCTGGGTCATAGAGAAGGTGAGGAAGGTCAGAGAGGGGCTTGTGGTTGGGACAGGTTCCGGGGGTGAGCATCTCAGCCCCAAACTCACCTATTCCTCTCTCCCTGCCTGCCCCCAGGTTCTCTCAGCCCCTGCATGAAGAGATCGCTCTGCACAAACGCCTTCGCCACAAGAACATTGTGCGCTACCTGGGCTCTGCCAGCCAGGACGGCTACCTCAAGATCTTCATGGAGGAAGTGCCTGGAGGTACCTGCCCTGCGTGGGATGGCAGTGGAACTGGAAGTGTGGGGCACTGGGATGGAGCCAGGAAGGGGTGGGGAACCCTTGGGGAAAATGGATCCTAGCGTGGGTGGGTGGCATAGCCTGGAATTAGCTGACACAGTGCATTTGGGTGGTGATGGAGTCTGGGTCATGGCATGGGTGTGCCTGGGCCTTGAGCAGAGAGCTGAGGGCGGGAGTAGGGTGGGGTGCCAGTGATGACCCTGGATGGCGTCTGCCCAGGCAGCCTGTCCTCCTTGCTGCGGTCAGTGTGGGGACCCCTGCAGGACAATGAGAGCACCATCAGTTTCTACACCCGCCAGATCCTGCAGGGACTCAGCTACCTGCATGACAACCGCATAGTCCATCGAGACATCAAGGTAAGCTGGGCGCCTGGGTGGCTCAGTGGGTTAAGCATCTGACCCTTGGCTTCAGCTCAGGTCATGATCTCATGGGTTCACTGTCAGCAAAGAGCCTGCTTGGAATTCTCTCTCTCTCTCTTCTATCTCTCTTTCTCTCTGCCCTTCCCCCTGCATGTGCAAGCGCTCTCTCTCAAAATAAATAAATAGACCATAAAAAAGAGAGAGCACCTGAGTGGCTCAGTCAGTTAAGCATCCAACTCTTGATTTGGGCTCAGGTCATGATCTCACGGTTTGTGAGTTTGAGCCCCGCATTGGGCTCAGCGCTGATGCGCAAAGCCTGCTTGGGATTCTCTCTCTCCTTCTCTCTCTGCCTCTCCCCTGATCGCGCTCTCTTTCTCTCAAAATAAATTAAAAAATAGTTTTTAAATAAAAAAATTAAATTAAAAAGAGAGAAACATCAAAGTAAGCCCTGTAGAAGCAAAAATAAGATAAAAACAGAGAGGGAGAAAAACCACAAGAGAGTCTTAAATACAGAGAACAAACTGAGGGTTGCTGGAGGGTGTTGGGTAGGGGGATGGGCTAAATGGGTGATGGGCATTAAGGAGGGCACTTGATGGGATGAGCACTGGGTGTTATATGCAAGTGATGAATCATTACATTCTACTCCTGAGATTATTAAAAAAAATAAAAAAGAGTATGAGGGAATCCTTTGGGAGTAATCGAAATGTTCAATGTTATTATTTTGGTTGTGGTTACACAGGTTTATAGATTTGCCAAAGTCATTTGAATTATGCTCTAAAAATGGTAAATTTTGCTGCATGTAAATTATATCCTTGACATTTTTAAATTACAAAGCTGACTTTTTTAAAAAGCAAAATAATAATAATTTTTTAAAATAAAACATAAAAAATTGAAAAACGGTAAGCCCTGTAGCTGGCCTACCCTGGCTCACTGGTGGAGGGGGGCCAGAGGAGATATGGCTCCAGACAGAGACTGACAATTTAAGAGTGCAGACCCCTTTGCAAAGGGTGGGGAATTTATCAAGGAGGCTACCTAGGGAAGGAAAGAACTTCAGACCTGAAGCCAAAGCAGGTGTCAGTTCCCAGGGTCATAAGTGGGATTGCAGAGGGAGGAGGTTGATAGAGGTGGGGTCAGGCTGGGATTCTCAGAGATGGGATCCCAGGATAGGGTCAGGTTCTGCCATCAGAAGCCCAGCCTGATGTCCACTGAGCACAGTGTCCACTCTACTTAGGGGGACAATGTACTGATCAACACCTTCAGTGGGCTGCTCAAGATCTCTGATTTCGGCACCTCCAAGAGGCTGGCAGGCATCACACCCTGCACTGAGACCTTCACAGGTAGTGGGGTGTGGGGTGGTGAGTGGGGATGTGGACTGGGACAGAAGAACCCTTAGGACCTTCCAGGGAATGGTGTTTCCCCTGGCCATGGAGTTAGAGCCCTAATGGGGGATGCAACCCAGGGCTGGTAATTGAGCCAGGGGTGAGGTGATAGAATCTCGAACTGGAGCTTGGGTAGCTGATGATGGTAATTTAATGCCTGAAATGGAGCTCAGAGATGTCAACACGGGCTAAAGTGTGTGACGGAGTTCAGAGTGGATGATGCTGTCCAGGGTAGATGATGGAATCTACAGGGGGTGAAGGAGTCAGAATATGATGGAGCCTGAGATGAGTGAGGAAACTCAGGACAGGTGTGTGACCACCAGGGTAGGTGATGGGAATTGTTTGAATGATAGAGTTCACTGTGGGTGCAGCGGGCCAGAGGATGATAGAGTGATCATCCCCACGGTGATCAAACCTAGATGAGTCCTACTGCTATTGCTCCTGCTCTAGGGACCCTACAGTATATGGCCCCAGAAATCATTGACCAGGGCCCACGAGGGTATGGGAAGGCAGCTGACATCTGGTCGCTGGGCTGCACTGTTATCGAGATGGCCACAGGTCGCCCACCCTTCCATGAGCTAGGGAACCCGCAAGCTGCCATGTTTCAGGTGAGACCCCACCATGCCCTGGCTCATGAGGTCGGGTGGGGACAGAGTGGGCCCTGAACACCTCTAAACTTGATCTTCGTCTACCCTCCCTGACCCTTTCCAGGTGGGCATGTACAAGGTGCATCCGCCAATGCCCACTTCTCTGTCAGCGGAGGCCCAAACATTCCTTCTCCGAACTTTTGAGCCGGACCCCCGGCTCCGAGCCAGTGCTCAGGCACTGCTGGGGGACCCCTTCCTGCAGCCTGGGAAGAGGAGCCGCAGCCCGGGCTCTCCCAGACAGGCACCGCGGCCCTCAGGTACAGGTGGAGGGAGGGGGCACGCTGGGGTGAGGGCAGAGGAGCTGTGGAGGTGTCAGCCCAGGCTGACAGCCATGTCCCTCCCTCAGATGCCCCTTCAGCCAGCCCCATTCCTTCAGCTGACCCGACCACCCAGTCCCAGACATTCCCGTGCCCTAAGGCACCCTTTCAGCATCCACCCAGTCCGCCCAAGCGCTGCCTCAGTTATGGAGACACCAGCCAGCTTCGGTGAGAGCCCAGGGTCTTGGAGCAGCTTTGCCTCATCCGGGTTTGCCCTTGTACTCCCTCCAGAAGAAGCCCCCTCTGGCCTCCAGCCACCTGCAAGGATGGCATTTGGTGCCTCCTCCCAGATGCTCTGACTTGTATTTATTGTGGCACCTCAGTGCCAGGCTTCTCTCTTGTATCCCTGTGAGGTAGGCATAAAAGTAAAAGAGCCAGGATTCAAACCCTGCGGTGGAGGTGGCTGGCCGGTGTTGCTACCCGCCCTCCACCCGCAGCTCCCCATCGCACTAGGGTGCCAGAGGAACCCGGGGCAGAGGAGCCTATGTCCCCCGAGGAGAGTTCTGGGCTGAGCCTGCTGCACCAGGAGAGCAAGCGCAGGGCCATGCTGGCCGCGGTACTGGAGCAGGAGCTGCCCACACTGGTGGAGAATCTGCGCCCAAAGCAGGAACAGGTGGGTGTGGCCGCCCCAGCGCGCCCTGGTGGTTGAGCGCGGACCAGAAGCCTGTGGATGGCCTCCCTCCCTCCTTCACCCACCAGCAACTCTCTTGACTCAGGCGGGAACACCCACTGACAACCCCTCTTCCTTCTCAGGGTCCCCATCTGGGCAGTAATCATGTGGAACGGCTACTGCGCTGCCTCGGAGCGCACATTCACACACCCAACCGTCGGCAGCTGGCCCAGGAGCTGCGGGCGCTACAAAGGCAGCTGCGGGCTGAAGGCCTTGGGCCTGTGCTTCTGCATGGACCGCTGTTCGCCTTCCCAGATGCGGTAAGGGAGCTTTCTTGCAGTTAGGACTGCCCAATAAGAGGTAGTGAGCTCCCTGTGCCTGGGAATGTGCAAGGACTTGTTGCAAAGTTGCATGTCTTGTATGTGAAGTTGCATGTGAAGATGGAGCCAACAGAAAAGGGACATCTACCCAGTCCTAACTTCCCAGCCCCTCCCTTGGCCCCAAGCCCGCCTCCCCGCCTAGCCTTTGGCAGAAGGCTTTCTAGGCCTTTCCAACTCAAGCCCTACCTCTATCTGAAACTCGGCCAAGCGCCGTTTCTCTCTCTCTAGGTGAAGCAGATCCTCCGGAGGCGCCAGATCCGCCCACACTGGATGTTCGTGCTGGACTCGCTGCTCAGCCGAGCTGTACGCGTAGCCCTGGCTGTCTTGGGCCCAGGTAGACCGAATGAAGCTGGCCTGCTGGCCTGCGAGGGTAAAGCCCTTGGGGGCTTGGTGAGCACAAATGGAGCCGGTAGGGGGCGTGGCCTGCAGGGGTTAGGCTCAACCTGGACAGAACAGGTGGGACGTGGCCCAACGGCCTAATCCCGGACTGGCACTGCCTGGCAGCTACCCAGGGCCTTGCGCCTTTCCCTGGTGTTTGGGAATCCCAAATGGGCGTTCCCTCCCTGCCTGAGCTCACTCCAGTCACTTGGCTTGACAGAGGTGGAGACGGAAGCGGCCCCACCGAGGTCAGAGGAGTCAAGTAAAGAAGAGGAACCCCAGTCCAAGCAGCAGGAAACCTTGGTCCAGTTGAGCCGGCTCCCTGGGGAGCTAGAGCAGGGATCCCCGCCCTTGATGGTGCAGCTGGGCCTCTTGCGAGCAGAAACCGATAGGTAAAGCCCCTGGGCCTGGCCCATAGCCTCTGCGCCAGCTTCACCCTCACTCCTCAGGCTGTTCTGTTCCCCCACCCTCTGCATTCTCCAACAGGCTTCGAGAGGTCCTGGCCGAGAAGGAACGGGAGTACCAGGCCCTGGTGCAGCAAGCTCTACAGCAGGTGAATGGGAAGACCAGGATCTTCGCCCTGGCCTCTGAGCCCCCAGGTGAGCTGGTGAACACTAGTGGCAAGTGTGAGGCCGCTTCTGGCAGGAAGTACCCCTGGATTCACCACCTGACCCCTCCTTGACAGCTGCTCTCACCGTGGACCAGGGCCTGGTGCAGTGGCTACAGGAACTGAATGTGGATTCGGGCACCATCCAGATGGTGAGAGGGAGAGTGCTGGCCAGCCCTTCACTCCCACGACCAAAGACTCCATCTCTGCCCATCTTTCAGCTCTTCTCACTCTTCTCACACAGAGAATCTCAGTATGGGAAGAGCACTTAGCATACCCCCCCCGCCCCCCACCGTGGTACAGATGAGAAAACTGCAGCCCCGAAAGGGGTGTTATCTGCCCTAGCATACTGGTAGTACTACAGAGCTAGTACCTGAGTCTGAACACATCTTGCTCTGATATTTTCTCCCACTGTTTCTGCATCTGGGTCTCTGTCCACAACCAGCTGCTGAACCACAGTTTCACCCTCCATACCCTATTGACCTGTGCCACTCGAGATGACCTCATCTACACCAGCATCAGGTATGTCCTGGGCCCTCCAGGGATGACCCATGCAAATGGCTTTATGTTGGGTCAGATCCTGATCAGATCAGATGCCTGCCTGGATTCCTCCCTGAACATTACAGGGGCATCAGTGTCCTCTGGGGACAGAGAGGGCATCAGGCAGACAGTGGGTATTAGAGGGGCCCGGGGCCTTCTTCTGGCAAGCCACACTGAGCCTGCTTCCCCAGGGGAGGGATGGTGTGGCGCATCTGGAGAGCCATCTTGGCGCAGCGAGCAGGATCCACGCCCGTTACCCCTGGCCCCCAGGAGGCTGAATGAGAGCTCAGAGACAGGAGGGCAGACCCAAGGATGGATGAACGGAGAAGACACAAGCAGCTTCTGCTGTACCTGTGCCAGGATGCAGGCTCAACTGGAGGAGGCCAGGTGGATGGGGGGCAGGCAGGGCCCAGGTGGGCAGAACCAACCACAGAGATGTGCCAAGCGTATCAAGTACCACCAGGCAAAGACTATTAAACAGAACACCTTTGTACGCTTGGGCCTTGGCAACTTCTGAGGTATGGGGGGTGCGGGGGCTCCTGGGAGCAGCTCCCTAAGGTCTTTCCTTCTGAGTCTAAAGATCTTTCACCTGTTCCCCTTCACTTACCATCACCCTTCCCTGACATCAGCCTCACCACTCCCAAACAGACATCAGCCCCTTGATGCCCTTAGAATAAACTTTATTGGTTTTAAGCCAAGGGCAGGCCCTGAGATGGGGGTCCAGAGAGGAGTTTGGTGGGCTTATAGGAGAGCTATGTCCTGGGGGCCAGGGTGGTTCTGAGGGGCAGAAGGCCGTCCACCCACTCGCCTGGTCGTTCCAGGAGTGTCTGCCACAGCTGCTTCTCCTCTGGTGTGGAATCCATCCAGGGCACCTGGAGCCCATAGCTGCTGCCTAGATGTGTGCAGACCAGGGTGGAGGCTGTGGTCACACTGGGCACCCCAGGTCTCAAGGGACACCCGCCTGATCCCAGATTATGCACTGCCACTCCCAGTTCTCAGTGGACCCCAAAGCTCAGGAAAGGGCAGAGAAGTGCCCAAGGCCGCACACTGAGCCCCTGCCTCTCAGCATCAGGTCTCCCCAGGGCCCTGCCCCACTTACCTGTGCCCAGGCTGAGGCGTGTACCCCCCAGCTGGCGGCTGGCCAGGGCTCCATGATCCCAGAGGGAGAGCTCGGCACAGGCCTGGCGCAGGTCAGCAGGCCCGAAGCCATCGTAAACCATGGTATGGTTGAACACAGGGCTGAGGCTGCGGCGCACCACCCGTGTCCGTTGGCGACTGGCCCGGCTGTCATCAGGCAGCACTGAACTGTGGGGGTGGAGGGCTGGCAGTCAAGTGGCTACCCCCTCGCGCTCCCCAGAACCAGTCATTCACTGAATACTACCCATTTCCCCTCACAATGTCCATGTCCCCCGGGCTCCTGCCTGAGACTGGGCCTCAAACCTTCACAACGCGGGGACCTTGGCGTCAGCCACCTCTCAGGACTCTTGCCTTTAAAAGTTACAACTCTTATTCACAGAACCCTAGAGTAATGTCTCTGCTACTTCCCCACACAGTGGCCTCCATTGGCTCCCTGTTGCCCCCCAAAAAAGTCTCCAAACTTTTTAAAGCCTCAGAACCCTTTCTGCAAGATAAAATCTTGCTCAAAAAGAAAAAGCAAAACACTGTCCTTGGTGGAACCTGGGCTTGGAACTCCGACTGACCCGGTGAACTCCATTTCACTCTCTGAAGTGTGTGGGGTGCCACCTGGAGGCACCCCTAGGAGACCCCTAGAGCGAACTTTGAAAACCACTGAACTGCAAGTTCCGGGCCAAGCCCCACACAGCCTGGCCTTCCAGATCTTTTCACCAAAGAGCCAGTCACTCTGAAATGCAGCTCCTCAAGGGTGTCCTTAACTTCCCTGACAGGCCTTGGCTCAAGTCGTCCCCTTCTNCAGGGGGGAATCAAGGGTGGTTGATTAGAGGAGGAGGCGCTGAGGAAGGGAAGCGCGAAGGTCCGATGCCCTCACCATTGTATGTAGGAATCCAGGGTTCCTGAGCGCAGCGGCACGAGATCCTGAGCTTCTTTCACCCAGAAGTGCAGCTCCCCGCTGGGGGGCAGTCCTGCGCCTGCGGAGAGGCTCGGTCAGGCCCTTGCGCGACTGGGGGTCCCCTTTTCCCAGGGCCCGTCCGGCACGGCCTCTCGCCGGGCGGTCACTCACCCTCGGAGCCGGCGGGGACGTACTTGAGGGACAGAGAGAGCAGCCCGCGGCTGGGCAGGTCGTCGGGAGAGGGCGGGGCCTGCGAGAGGCGGTCTC
>NW_027532008.1:2604101-2736025 GCF_008692635.1 Crocuta crocuta
GTGGCGGGCCGAAGGGGCCGCAAGGGCGTGGAGTCTCCACACCGACGGGGTGCACCCAGCAGGCCGTCGGGGGGCCAGGCCCTCGAAGGGGGCAGTTGGGTAGAGAGAAAGGTAGCCCCGAGGGGAGAGGAGGCCGAAGGCGGAGGCTGGGGGGCGCTGGAGGAAAGCTCGGTGGGGTGCAGGCGGGAGACCTCCCCACGCGGGCCAGCTGCCTCACCCGGGACTGCAGGGGGAGCCAGGTGGACTCGGAGGCCCAGTCCCACGTGTCCAGGGGCACTTCGACTTCGCCCAGAAAGATGTTGCGACCCAGGCTTTCGCGGTGCCACACGGACAGGCTCAGCACGCGGCCCCGGAGCTCGGCCTGCGGGACGGAGTACTGGGGACAGGGAGGAGGTGCGCTTTAGTGGCCACCGCCGCCGGCCGTGGCTCAGCGCTGCACGGGTGCAGGCCCTTGCCCTACCGCGCTCCTTGCACGAGGGAATCCGGGGAACCCCGAAGGGCGTTAAGTGGGGGTCTGGACTAGCGCCATGCCCACCACTAGACCCACCGGAGAGCGCATGGACGGAGGGCCTCCCCGCTCTTCTCCCGCAGAACAGGATAGGAGCGACCTGCAACGACCCTACTATGGCTGCCCCTGCCACCCGGCCCCCGCAGGAAGGAGCGTCCGGTTCATTAATGGGGGGCCGCCTGGCCATCGCAGCCTCACCCGCAGAGTCTCATTGAAGACCGGGTTCAGATTCCGTTTCTTCACCGCCGTCTTGCGCTTGCTCTGCTTATCCGGGAGGAGGTAGCTTTTGACGTAGCTGAGGCGGGGGGAGGGGAGGGGAGGGGAGGACCGGAGCTGAGCCGGGGGGCCCTTCCAGCGCCTACCCCTCCGAGGGCAACTCCCCATCCCCAGCTGGGAGCACAGCTTCCCGGGCCGCGCTTCCCAATTCTCTCACTCAAAACCCACGCCTCCCATGGACGTTGATGCTCCCATTTTGAAGCCGAGGAGACGGAGGTCAAGAAGAATGGTGGGGTGGGGCGGTGAGGGCACTCACGGGTCCGAGCGGCGGCGTCGCGCGGCCGCCAGGCCCTGACACTGGATCACGTGCACGCGCAGCTCGGCGGTGCCCGGCTCGTAGCGCAGCGCGAAGTGCACAGAGCCGCGCACCTGCACCGCGCCCGCCTCAGCCTCCCCGGACAGGCTCAGCTGGCTGCCGCTCAGCTGCGGACGAGGGTGGAGGTCAGGGGGACGGTGCAGGCAGGGGGAGCGCGGGAGGGGCCAGGCCGGGGCTACGGACGGAAGCTCCCCACCCCCCGCCCCCGGTGTCCCGCGTCCAGGCCCTCGCCCTCACCCCTCACCGTGGAGGAGTTGAGGCTGGACACCGAGGAGCTGCTGCTGAGCATGCGGTCGAGTGAGGGGCCGAGCCCCGGAGCCTCCTCCCCGTTCTCCAGGATCTGAGGCGCCGCCTGGGTCTGGGGACAGGGCAAGTGACCGCGCGCCCCGCTCTTTCCCAGCCCCGCCCCGACGGCTCAGAGCCTAGGGCAGGGGCACTCCCGCCCGAAATCCACTCCGGGTCTTGGGAGCAGCCGCGGGCCGTTCCCGCCTACCTGGACTGCGGGAGGCGGTGGTTTCTCTCCCCGCGGCCGTGGCCCGGGCTCCGGGTCCGCCTTCTCCGGGTAGACCTGCGGGTCCTCTGAGCCCGGGGCTGGGAAGGGACACCAGCTGCTGAGCGTGGCCCTCTCCTGCCCGCCCCTGAGCGAATTTGGAAGGACTGGTGTGCAAGCCCGGTGACCCGCAGATTCAGGCCCCAGTGCTGCTGCGGGACGCCCATGGAGACCACATAGATACACACACACACACACACACACACACACACACACACACACACACACACGAGACAGGAGAGAGACAGATAGCAACAGGTGGTTGGGGTCACTTAGACCCTGCTCCCCAAAACCTCTTTACTTCCCAGTACACACCCTCCCCCTCACCTTCCTGGGCCTGGGCCTCTTCCTCATGATCTGAAGCCTTTAGGGGGACATATGGTGAGGGAAAATTAGCTTCCTGAAAGAAGCAAGGGGTAGAGGTCACAGTGGGGGTCTGGTGACAAGGGGGTCAAAGGTCACAATGGGGTCAGAGGCCAGACGCTCCAGCTGGCTACTCCAGATAGATTTAGCACAGCCCTCCAGGCAGGGCCGGCAAGCAGCTGCAGGACCAGTTGGGCCTGTACTTCACACCCCCTCACAGGTCAGGGCCTGCCCGGCCTGACTCCCAGGGTCCCACTGGCGGCAGACAGACAGTGAGTAGCATCTGAGTCCTGGACCTCGCCCGGCTCAGTCCCCCACCACCTCTAATAGCCGGATTCTGAGATTCCCTTAGAGGGCAAGTCCATTGGACGGAGGAGGATGACAGCGGCCCAGACCAGGATCTCCTGGTTCTCACATCCCACCTCTGCTTCGGGGCCTCGTAGGCGCATTCATCAGCCCGTTCAGTCACCCGCTACTCACCGCAGCCTTGCTGAGCATCTCTTGGGGGGCCTTGTCCATGGGGAGCCTAGAAGGGAGAGGGGGCTGTCAGGGGATAGGCCTCAGGGGACTGGTAGGCACCCCTCCCCTCCCTGTCATCCCCCCCGGCCCCCGACCTGGGCTCCAGCTCCTCTTCAGTTTCTTCCTCCGCAGCCGCAGCCTCAGCCTCTCTGTCGCTGCCTGGAGCCCGGTCCCCTGTGCCTGGGTGAGAAGTGCTGTGAGCCTCAGTCTCGGGAAGTGTGGCCTTTGAAGATGCTCACTCACCTCCTGCTCATGGAGGGGTGGTGCCCACCCAGAGACACCCAGCACCAGGGGCCCTCTCTTCCTGTCCGTGTACACCCAGTGCCCTGGGCTGTGTGCAGCCAGCCCGACCCTGGGGGGCTCCTCTCACCCCTGGAGCTCTTCTTTCTGCGGATGGAGGCTCGGACAAGGTCAGAGCCGAGGTGGGCATGGTGGTGTCGCTGTGAGCGTGCTTCCTGGAACCAGTCTCCTGTCAGGATCTTCAGCTGCCCAGGGTCTGCCAGCGAGGCCCGGAGCTTGCTGGAGGATGAGGGAGGGGATGGCAGTCACCCAACCTGCATTCCTGCCATGCACTCTGTGCCGGGCCCAGGACCTGGACCCAGGGACGCAACAGCAAATCAGATTCGATCCCTACTCTGGATCAAGGAGCCCTGGTTGGTGGGGAGACTGGACCCAGAGTAGATAAGTCCACTCTAATGAGGTAGGTGCCATGATGGATGTGAGAAGGGCCAGCTTTGCCTGTGGGAATCTAGGAGGGCTTCCCACAGGAGGTGCCCTTTGAATTGCTTTTTTTTTTTTAAATATTTTTATTTATTTCTAGGAGAGAGACAGAGAGACAGCGTGAGCAGGGGAGGGTCAGAGAAAGAGGGAGTCACAGACTGAAACAGGCTCCAGGCTCTGAGCTGGCGGTCAGCACATAGCCCGACGCGGGGCTCGAACCCACGAACCGTGAGATCATGACCTAAGCGAAAGTCGGACGCTTAACCGACTAAGCCACCCAGGCGCCCCTTGAATTGCTTCTTAAAGGACAAATTGGAGTTCTCCAGGCAGAGGAGGAGAATCATTATCGTTCATTACATGTCTATTGTGCATAATCCCTCCTCCAAATCTACGAGGTAGTGGTCCTTAGGTCCATTTTACAGATGGGGTGAGTGTTGCTGGGGAGGTCAGGTGAGCTGCCCAAGGTTACATGGCTAAGAGGGGTCTGTGTGTCCCCAAACACTACTTGTAAGTCCCAGGCTTCTCTGCCACTGTGCTCTTTCTTCCAGGAAGAAGGGACAGCACAGGAGTGAAGGGTGTGTTCAGGGACTGTTAAGCACTTGGGTGGCTGTAGTGGACAATTTGTGTATGTGTCAGGGGTGGGGGTTGCTGGTGGAGGATGAGATCGGGGAGGCTCACTAGCAGGGGCTAATCGCAGGAGGGGGCGCTTTGCGGACCACACTCAGGACCTTGGCCCTGACACGAGGTGCTGAGGAAACACAGGAGGTTTCTGTAGGGGGTACTGAGAACAGATCCGGGGAGCTCCAGGCGCAGCACGACCGGGCGCTCAGAGACGGCAAGCCTGGAGGCAGGGAGGCCGGTAAGGGAGCTGGTGCAGCCACCTTGAGGGGTGATGAGCTGAGCTGGTTAAGGGAGGAGGCAGCCAACGGGCAAACACAAGAACTACGCAGGTATCCGGCAGGACGCACACTGGGGGGTGGCAGGGCGCACCTGAGCCTCCCAGAGCCTGAGGCCCCTTCCTCCTGGGCTCCCCTGCCCTGCCTCACCTGACCCGGCCCTCCTCCAACTGGCGCAGGTGGGCATCTCGCTTCAGGACATCGGCAATGGCTTCCTGCTCCTCCTCTGTCAGGAAGCTGAGGTCCAACAGTCCATCAGTCTCAGGCTCTGGCTCGTGCGCCATGAGGAGGCAGGGCAGGGTCCAGAGCCCCTCTGGAGATGGGTGACCCCTCTGGGGCATCAGCTGGGGCACTGCCCCAGCTGGGCACACGTGGCTCCCTGGGGGCAGACCAGAGGTTAGGTCAAAGCCCTGCCCAAATAGGGGGCACCTCCTGGAGCTGACGGCCCTTTCTTTTTTCTTTTTTAAAATAGGCTTCATGCCCAGAGAGGAGCCCAACGCCAGGCTTGAACTCACGACCCTGAGATCAAGAGCTGAACTGAGATCGAGAGTCAGATGCTTAACTGAATGAGCCACCCAGGTGCCCGACTGCCCTTTTCTGTTCAAATATATGCCTAACTGGTGGGCAGCATACAACTCCAGGAAGGCTGAGGTCAAGGTGGCATGAGGCACCCCCACGACATGTGCGTACACTGGCTCATGAATACACTCATGGACACACTTGAAGATGTGTAGAGTCATGCACACACACTGACACTGAAGACACAGCTACCCACAGGGAGATGTACACCTGGTCACATGGCCACACTGATACCTGTGTAGACAGGCAAGTGCACACCGGTTCTTCCACAAAGGATGCTATGCAGTCATAGGCCCAGACCCATGCCCAGACCAGACATGTACCTAACAGATTCTTAAATTTTTTTACATTTTTATGTTTATTTACTTTGGTGGGGGGGAAGAGTGGCAGCAGGGGAGGGGCACAGAGAGAGGGAGACACAGAATCTGAAGCAGGCTCCAGGCTCTGAGCTATCAGCACAGAGCCTGATGTGGGGCTCGAATTCACAGACCACAAGATCATGACCTGAGCCGAAGTCAGACGCTTAACTGACTGAATCACCCTGGTGCCCCTGTACCTGACATATTCTTACACCTGCACACAAGGACCCACAGAACGTACAATAACCCTGCGGACAAAACATGACCCGAGATGCACACAAATCACACCGACCTTTGCACAAACATTGCCCCTCCACCAACTGCATTGTGAGCTCCTTGAAGACAGGGACAGGGCCTCACCCCCAAAGCCCATATGTTGCACACAGCAGATGGCTGGTAAAAGTTTGATTAATTGAGGGGCGCCTGGGTGGCTCAGTTGGTTAAGCGCCTGACTTCGGCTCAGGTCATGATCTCACGGTTCGTGGGTTCGAGCCCTGCGTCGGGCTCTGTGCTGACACTTAGCTCAGAGCCTGGAACCTGCTTCAGATTCTGTATCTCCCTCTCTCTGACTCTCACCTGCTCTCTCTCTCTCTCTTTCTCTCTCTCAGAAATAAAAACATTAAAAAAAAAAGTTTGATTAATTGAATGCAGAAATATACCTGCACACACATGGAGAATGCACACACATGGAGAATGCACACACACACACACACACACACACACACACCTGATCACCCTCCTGCCTTGGGAAACTCCCAATATGGGTTCCCTCCCTCCACCCTTCACCTCCACTCTGCCCTGGCCCATTTGGTCTTCCTGTCTGAGGCAACCTCCTCCCCAGCCGACACCCCCACTTCCTCCCCTCTGAGGTAACCACTGCACCCACTCCCACAGAGGTCCCCAGCCAGGGATGCCCCTGCTACCATCCCTCTTCCCGGAGCCCCTGAGCCCCACTGCTCTGGGTCACACAGGTTCTCCCCCTTCCCTTGACCCAGGGCCTGGCTAGGGTCCAGGTGGTGGAGGCCAAGTTCGGCAGAGCCGCTCTTGGTACCGTGGTGACTCTGGAAGGAAAACATTTGCCGAGCTCAGGGGGGCATGTGAACATGGCAAGGGGCCCACGACGGGGCCATGGGCAGGGCAGAGGCATGGCGTGACCCGCTGGCAGCCTCTCCTCCCCCTGCCGCCCCTGCCGGCCCCTCCCACACCAGGGCATGTGGCAGGTCCTGGCTTGTGCCCTCCCAGCTGAGTCAAGCCCGAGGGAGCCCTCTGCGGTGTGCTGCCCCACCCTCACCCGGGGGCTTGGGCTTCCCGAATGTCTATATCGAGCACCACATAGAACACTGTGAATGCCCATGTGCCCAGCATTAACAATACTTCCTGAACGTCTGCTGTGTTCAAAGTGCTAGGTGTTGCAAACGCACGGCTCAGGGCTCTTCCGTGGCATGGTGTGTGCAAGGGCCGTGCTGAGGTCTGTGTTACGCTGTGCCCTTGTGAGAGTCTGCATACTGTGGGATCTAGGAGGCTGTTTATTTTGTGGGCGTGAATATTGTATCAATGCATGTGTGTCCGTGCATCATGTCACAATGTGATGCGGCGTGGGTGACTGCTGCCTGTGTGGTATGTTCAGTAACTTTCCGGTGACAGCGTTGTGTGGTGTATGTGCCGTGTGTGTATTTCCTCCTATGCTGTATGTGTGACTAGGCTGTGTTGTGGCGTGTGCTCTGGTGTCCCCAGGGACCACCAGGTATGTGTGATTGAGTATGGAGGTGGGCGATGTTCTGCGGAACCGACCCTGCCCTAGTCCTGCAGGTCTGAGCCTAGAGTCCCCAGCAGCCAACCCCCCTCCCTGCAGCTCCTTCTCCTTCTAGAGGCAGAATCAAGTGTCCGGTCCTCCTCTACTCTGCTTCAACCCTATGGGACAGACCCGTTGGTCAATATGTGCCAGTCCCAGACCCTCTTCCACCTCCTCCCACACCCGAGGCCCCAGGGGGTACCCAGGATACCAGGTGGCAGTGCCTACCCGAGGGGACACTGGCAGAGAACCCTGGCCCTGAGGTATGTTACCTGGAGGGGTCCAGTATGGATCAGACACCTTCGTAAGGCGACTTGGGCTCCCCTGGCAGCCGAGTTTCAGGGCTGAACTTCAGGAGAAGAGCAGCGAGGGACTAAGGCTGACTCAATCAGCAACCAGAGCGGCTGCCCCAGGAGGAGGAGGAGGAAACACCTTCTCACCTTCTCAGCAGGGCCTGGTGCAAAACCGGGCCTGGACTCTCGGCACCCCGGGAGTGCAGCCAAGCCGTGACTTCCAGAAAACCCAGAGCCGGTTTGGTGGGCAGGGGGGTGTCTGTGGCTTGGCCCCAGCTCCGCGGCTGGCTTATTCTGTTAACTCCTGTCCAGCAGAGCAGGCACCAACCCCTCAGCGCCTTGGTTGCCTCATCCGTGGAATGGGTGGCGCCCCCACCCTGCCTGCTGAATTGCTGAGGAACTTGCTTTGAAAGCAATGTCAGAGACCTTCCTAAGAAGCAGGGTCGTGGAGGTTGCAGACTGCAGTCAGAGGACCTGAGTGGAGAGGGCTTGCTCTGCCACTTCACGACCTTAGGCAGGTCTCAAACATGGCGAGCTGCGATTTCCTCGCATGCACACTGGGCAGAAGTGGGAAGAGTCTATTCCAAGGGACAGGAGGCGCCTGGCACAAGTGGGCACGTGGTAGGTACTGGGTGTCCCCTCTCCGACCCAGTCCATTTCCACAACCCCTGCTCCTCCATGTCCACATGTGCCTCCTGGGAAGCGCTGGCCACAGCCAAGCTGCTTTGTCCCCTGACTCTGTATCCACACCCCACCCCCACCCCTCAAATCTTACTTCCAAGTTTCCACTGCTGCAAACAGCCCCCGGCCTCCTGCTGCTTGCTGCCAGTTCCCAGACTGCCCCTGTCTCCATCCATCCCCCATCCCTGGTCCCCTCTCAGGGGTCAGTACCAGCCCGGCCTCTTCTGGAACCCTCCTCCTTCCTGCCTCCTGGCCTCCATTCAGCCCCTCTAGCTCTGTACACATGGTTGTCAGAGGACCCACTTAGCACCCCACTTTTATGTCATTCCTCACCTTTGGAGGGTGCTGGCAGACAATGAGGGTGACCCTCTGGTCGGGTCACAAATGTGCTCCCAACCTGACAAGCCTCCCTTAGACACTTTGACTAACTCTTGGGTTGGCCTACTCCTCAGCCTGACCCCCAGACCCCCACTTTGATGTCCTGGTCTCCCACATCCTTAGGGCCCTCCCCAAAGACTCTGCTTCCTGTCCCTTCTACAACCCGGTCTGCTGGCGTGCCCTAGTCCTCAGCTACAGGAATGGTCTTCCCATGACCCGCTGCTGCCTCTCCAGGGCTCCCTACGCCTCCATGCTGTGCTCTGCGCTTAGACTGGGCAACTCTCACGGTGAAGAGGCAGAGGCCTGGAGGCCAGTGGGTCTGGCTTAAACTTCTGGCTCTGCCACACGGTCCCCAGTGGACTTGGATCAATGACAATCTCTTTAAGCCTCACTCTGTGCCTTTATAAAGCAAGGGCAATGACAGCAGCCATCTCAGGGGACCGCTGTAAGGAGTGTCCCTTTGCTCCATTTTCCCTTCTTTTTGATCACGGTACCCGGCCCTTTGGAGAACAGCCCCTCCCAGCTTTACCCCTTGTGCTCCAGCCAGGACACCTCGTGGGGTGGCTCTGGAACCAGGCTACTGAGCTTAAACACCGTTCCACTCTCCTACCTCTGTGCCCTTGAGCAAATCACTTTACCTCTCTGTGCTTATTTCTTCATCTGTAAAATGGGGACCATAGCACTGACCTCACTGGGCTGTGGTGAGGATAAACGATACTTTATTCCAATGCCTAGCACACAGTAAGCACTCAATAACTGTTGCTGATTTTTATGGCTCTTTATATCCTGTTTCCCCAAGGCTGGCTTGCTTATTTATTTAATGCCCACCCCCCCAGCTAATTTAAAGTTCTGCTGGGCTGGAGCAGGCCTTATGACTTTTTACTATCCATTTTGCTGTGGGTGTCCTCCGTACAGAAACGCTCCCCCCGACCCCCCACTCTCAGATGGATCCCAACCTGCAAAACGGAGCTCTGAGAATTGCTCTGAAATGGGGAGGGGGCGGCTCTGTCTTGCCCTGAAGGAACCCCAGCCCTGCAGGGGCCGGGATGAGCGGACAGAGGCCTCCAGGAACCCGGGGGCCTGCAGCTAGAGCTGCTCTCAAGGCCCTCCTCCTGATGAACACAAAAGACCCTCAGGATTCAGAGGCCAAATCCTTTGCTAGTTCAACTAAGATGATAGAAGACATAGAGCGAGGTTAGGAAAGGCGTCACTAAGGAAGTGGCTTTTAAGCCAAGCCTTGGGCAAAGAGGGCCATCCTTTAAATAGGAGGAAAGCAAAGGAACAGAAATGGCAGGTGCTGCCGTGGGAGAGCAGGGTGTGTGGAGGGAGGGGCCTGAGAAGTGGGGGTGCCATGGAGTAGGGCGGTGACCTGATTGCTGGGGGTCAGCGCGAGGAATCTGGCAACATGACCGATGGCTACGGTAGGGGCCGGGGCCGGGGCCACTCCCCAACTGTGTACCCCCGGTCACACAGGGCGCCGGTCTGCACAGCCCCACCTGCCAACGCTGCTGCCAGGCCTTCCCAGCAGGGAATGTGGGAGGGCTTCGGTGCTTGTTTGCACGGAGGAGAAAGCTCTGGGATGGTGGGTCCGGAAGGGCGCACGGCTCCCACAGGCCCGGCCCAGGGCAGGAGGCACCTGAGGGCAGCGGACGTCCCGGTCAGCTCTGTGTGAGGTGCGCGCTGGACAAGCACGCCGCCACGGCCTGGCAACCACACCCGTCTCCAGGGGGCAGGACAGCAGGGGGAAGTGAGCGGGAGGGGCGAGGGGTCACTGGAGGGAGAAAACAAGGACAAGACACCTTGGAGTCTGGAGTCAAACTCTTTATTGCCCTGCCCAGGGGGCCCCGCGCAAGGGTCCGTGCAGTGGGGGCGAGGGGCAGCACGCGCCTTTCTACAACTTGAAGATACAGGAGCTGTGGCAGGTGGGATGACGGCTCCCCCCTGCTCCGATGGCACTGGCTGCTCGGATGGCCCCCCACACCCCGGGCGCCCTCACCAACGCGAGGCCCATACCTGGGGCCGAAGCCCAGCTCTGTTTACACTGCTCTGGTCTACAGGGGGGTCGCTCTGGACATGTCAGCATCACGCGACCTCTTTAGGCTGGCTGGCGGAGCCCAGGCCCCAAACTGCAGGGGGAGGTGGGCTCGAGTGCTGGAAAGCCCAGGGAGAGGAGGAAGCGGGGGCTGCATGGGCTGGAGGACACCAGAAGACAGGGCGCAGCCTGCCCCGGTGCAGCTTCTGGCAGACATCTGATTGGGGGCCCACCCAGCCCTACCAGACCATTCTAGAGGCTAGTAGTCTAGGTCCCAGAGCAGCTTAGCTTATGAAGATTTCTCAGTGTCCTCCACCCACCCTGGGACCAGAGCTCTGGCAGGCAGCTGTGCTCCAAATCCAGCCCTGGCCCCTGTGCTGCTTTGTCCGGTGGTCCCAATGCTCCCCTCCCCACCGGGCACTGGGCTGAGGCAGCGGGAGCCCTGCAGGCAGTGGCAGGAGCAACACTACAGAGGGAAGCTAAGGCTTTTCCCACAGATGAACAAAGAGGGTGCCTCAAGGGCGGGGGTCACAGGCCTGGGAAGGAGGGGACAGGGAGCTTCTTAGTGACCAGTGAGACACAACAAGCAAATTCCCCCCCACCCCCCTGCCCCATGCTCGTCTTCAGCCCTTATTCCACCCCATCCAGCCCAGACCCCTCAGTCAAAGGCCAGCAAACCCATCCCTGCCTTCTGGGGTGAAGAGAAAGGATCTGGAACCAAAAGGGGTGGCGACTGCCTCCTCGGGAGTCTGGTGGGTTCCAGGCCATGAGGCAGCCATCACCGAAGGTTGAAGACGAGGCTGACAGTGAGGATGATGCCCAGGAGAAGGACGAAGGGCAGCCAGGTCTTCACGAAGGCCCCGACACTGAGAGAGGAGGAGAATTGGGATGGGAAGGGCCCAATGAGCGGGCGCAATCACAGAGCCCCGTGTGCCCAGACGCAGACGGGGCTGCTGCCGCTGAGGAAGCTCCTGGAACCACGACTTCACCCCCAAACTTGGTCGGGTAAGGGAACGGGCCCAGCCCGGCTCGGCACCGACTACGCAGGACCACCAATCACAGCCCTGAGCAGGGGCTGCTCCGGGCTCCCGGCAGACATCTGACACCTGGCTGGGCAGGCTCGTCTACCATCTCTGGGCCTCACTGCTCCACCCACAACCACCCCTCTCTAGGGATGTCTTCGGTCTCGGCGTGGAAGCCAGGCTGCCCTCTGCCCGCAGCCCTCATAACGAGGTGCACTGGGAAGGGAGGGATTGCCAACAGTTAGCATAATGCTGTGGCTGGAGCTGAGGGATTGGGAGTCAGGGCTCTGGGTTCAACCAGGACTCTGCCTCAGTCTCTGTGTGACCACAGTTATGGTCCCTAAGTGTCTCCTTTTCAGAAGCTCTTAATTTTGAGTACAGCTACAGGAAAGCTCAGAGAGGCAGCTGGGTTAGCCAGGGTGAGTGCTGCCTCCCAAGTGGGTGAGTCACTCGACCTCTCTGAGCTCCCTTTACCTGTGAACTGGAAAACTGCCTTTGACCTTACAGTTTGTCAGGCTGTGGCTTCAAAGATCCTCCGAGGCCACCACTGAGGCCCACCTGCCCAGAACCTTGGCTCTGATGAGGGACGGTGGGAAGGGATCCTTGGGGCAGTTAGCACACCCTCCTTTGCTCCCTGTTTACCTAACCTGAACAGGCTCTGTGGGCTCACAAGGCTCTGTGGGCTCACAGCCTCTCCAAGGAGCCAGAATCATGGTCTCCATTTTATCAGGGGTGGCTACAGCTTAGAGAGGCCAAGGCAGTTGGCTGAGATCTCACAGGTGGACCCAGGTGGAGGTGAACTTCAGCAGAGTTACCTTCCTCTCCACCAGGAGTTCAGTTCTAGAAATGTCATGGCTCCAACCAGCATCTGCTCTGCCCCTGTTGGCTGCAGGACTCCACAATGACCCTGCTGGGGTCCTTGGGAGAGAGCAGCCCCAGCAGAGCTGGGGAGCGGTAGGCGGACAGCTCACCTGACGTACTTCCCATAGAGCAGACAGAAGAAGCAGAGCGTCACCATGTTCCAGTTGGTGCTGTTGTTATAGCGCATCAGGTTCAAGGCCAACGCCACATGCGAGTGGCAGTTGTCACAGCAGAGACTGTGCTAGAGACGCAGGAAGGGTTGGGTCAGGCTGGGCTGTGGGGACTTGCCACCCTGGCTCCCGCCTGAGGAGCAGCTCACCTACCATGCGGTGCTTGTACTCCTCAGAGGCGTCGTGCACAGCGGTGTCCCAGGCATTGGGCCCACTAGCATAGACCTGAGCGGGGTCCAACTTCCAGTACCTGGGAGGAGAGAGGGAGTTCTGGGCACGGGCTCACCTCTTTTATGGTCACTCGGCTTCACAAATGTTCCCTGACCCCTGCTCGTGCAGGGCTGTAGGGGTGAGGCAAGTCCAGGGAAAGAGCCACACAGTGGACAAGTGTAACCCAGTGTGACATGCCCAGTGCCATGTGGACCCTGGGGAAGATATGGACTAGCTCATGTTGGGGCTTCCAGGGTGACATCTGAGTCTAGTTTGAAGGAAGAGGCGTTAACCATGCACAGAAGGGGAAATGGGCATTCTAGGCAGAGGGAGGAGCATGAACAGAGGGAGAGGCACACAAGTGCCCCAGGAATTAAGTGGCTGGGAGGATTCAGAGGGAGGAACAGAGTGATGGGACACTGGAACCTGAGTCGGGAGATGCAGGTGGGGCTGTGTCTTGGGGGACTTGAACGTCACCCTGAGTTTACTCACAAGCAGCACTCTCCTAGTCCCTCCCTCCCTCAAATGCAATACTGGGGTGTGTGGGAGAAGAGTCTGTAGAGCTAAAAGCTCGAAGACCTCAAGCTGAGTGAGAACGGCTGTTCCAAGCAAGGGAGTGCCCAGAGGGTCTCCAGTCAGGAAGTGCTGGGAGGGCAGGGTGCCCTCTGGCGGCTATGTGGGGTAATGGCCTGGCGGAGGAGCCTAGAGGCAGGGCATGGACTGGGGCTGCTTGGAGGCTCCTGTCTGGAACCCTGAAAATTGACCTCAAATAGCAGCCTTGCAGCAGACATCCAGCACAGAGGTCCCTGGCCAACATTTCCACCTGCGTGAGGAAGCAAGCAGGGGTCAAGGAGCCACTTCCAGGCTGCCTCTGCTGTGTGGGATACCAATTCCTCCCTGGGGCCTGACCAACCAGGGCGGCCTCAGACCACAGGGCCTGTTCTGAGCATACTGACTGAGGCGCTGTCACCAGGCCCAGAGCTGAGGTGGGCCCCCAAGACAGAGAAAATGAAGGGAGCTGGCTCAGTTGGTGGAGCCTGTGACTCTTGATCTGGAGGGTCGTGCGTTCAAGCCCCACATTGGGTATAGAGATTACTTAAAAAAAAGATAAGAAAAAAGAAAAAAAACGAAGATAAAAAATCCCAAGCAAAATATAGCAACGGCTCCTAGAGGACCTAACTACTTTTATCTTCTCTAACAGGAACTTTCTAGCCGAGTTCCAAACAGCACCCCTTACACCTAAAATGGCTTGTTTACTCCTGAGGGGCAGAAGAATCTAGATTTTGGAATAGGACACCTGGGTGTGAATCTCAGCTCTGTTACTTCCTATGTGATCTTGACTAGGCCCTGGTCTTTCCTCATCCTTCCAATGGAGCTGAATGTGACCTAGCAGAGCTGAGACAGTCTAGATGGTGGGTGGGTCAAGGACTCAGCCAGGAATGGGTGCAGGAAGATGCCTGGCACGGGCTGTATGCTCTGGTGGGGCCCAGCTCCCCTTCCCCTCACCCCCTCCTCAGGGTGCTGGGTCCCGCTGTGTCTCAGAGGGCCTGCCCCACTGCTCCACGCAGGAGGAGCCTGGCCCTAGGGCTCATCACATGGGTGCCCATCACTTACTTGGCAGGCTTCCCAAAGGCCATGTTGTCTTCCTGTTGAGGGACAAGAGCAGAAGTCAGTGGAGAACCCGCATCGAGCCTGGCAGACAGAGCTGGTCAGTGGTGGGAGCGCAGGGACTGCGAGGGGGCATGGCAGGTGGGCAGACGCGGGGCCGGGCCTGCTCTGGGGCTGCCACAGCAGCTCAAGTGCCAGCAGCAGCTGTCCTGTGAGAAGACAGCATTGCGGCAGGAGAGCACAAAAGCCAAAGACCTGGAGGGGCTGCCACAACTGCCGCTCTGTGTGGCACCCAGGAAACTCTCTCACCTTCTCTGGCCCTCATTTGCTCCCAGTTCTCTGGCCAACCTCTGACTGGTCACGGGGAGGCAGTTTCCTTCGTGCTAAAAATGACAACCCCTCTGAGCTCCTGACCCGACAGTGGTGGCCCACACAGTGGCAGCCTGACTGCCTGCACTCAGAGTGTGACGGGGGGCTCGGAAGGGGGCTTGAGAGGCTTCCTAGGAGTGACATATTTTACTCAAGTCCTAGAACTGCCACAGGAGATCCGGGTACAGGAGTTACTCGGGGACAGATTCTGGGTTCAGAATCAGGAAGACCAGCTGACAGCACTGATCAAAGATCAATTATTATAAAAATATACGAGTAAAGACCTATGTCATGTTAAGATGATCACAACAACTAGTGATATAAACAGGCTGGTACCACCACATCTCTTCGCTCCAGCCTCTAGTGGAGATGAAGCTGCAACCCGGCAACAGGCAGGACGCGGCCGGCTCACCTGGAGCAAGCCCACGGGTCCCGTCTCGGGCACACCCCCAGGGAACAGACCTAAGAACAGAGCTGGTTCATTCTATAAGCCCCACCCCCTCTTCTCCATGGCCACACCCAGGGAACCATGTCAGCCTCCCCTGTGCCCCCACCTTGTGACTCCCACCTTCTGAAGGTCCAGAGATGTGGTTCCTGGATGATCTGACTCTCCACTCTTGCCTCTAACCCCTACCCATGTCTTGGTACCCCAGGGGTGGGCAAAGGACTGGGTCAGTTACTTAAGAATCCTTCTGGCCACACTGCCCTCCTGGCCTGTCCTGGAGGCAAGAGAAGGGGGAGAGGGGTCAAACACTGTGAAGAGCAGAGGGCCAGGGCCAGGGCCAGGATGATATGGTGCCTGCATTCTCCTGGGCCTTGGGGAGACAGGAAAGCTGCCTCAGGCAAGACAGGCCAGCCTTCCACTTAAGTCTTGGAACCCACCAGAGGGAGGCAGAGTGGGAACTCACCGAGACAAAGTAGGGGCCTGCAAAGTCCCGAATGACTCCTGTGGATGTACAGATACCCATGTGGCCGATGATGGGGAAAAACCACCTGTGAAAACAGGACAGGGAAGGGACAGGGCTTAGGGGGTCTTCCAGCTAGTTAGACAGACATTGGGGACACTCCTACTAGTGTGAGACTATGTGAATATAATTTTGTATGATAAGTGCCAATTAGGGTGGCCAGAGGGACTGGGGAAGCAAGAAAAGAGGGGCAGTGCAAATGAACAGCACGATGGAACACCACTGTGTGCCACAGAATGGCAGAAACCAAAGGACAGTCATGTGGAGTTTGGTGGGGGCGGGGAGCCACTGGAGCTCTTCTCCATGGCTGGAGGGTGGAAGGGGGTAGGCTAAGTCATTTCTACTGCCTTCAAATACTGGCAATCAGGCTATGCCTCAGCAATCCCATTTCAAAAAAATTTTTTTTAACGTTTATTCATTTTTTGAGGGACAGAGAAAGACAGGGCACAAGTGGGGGAGGGGCAGAGCAGGAGGGAGACACAGAATTGGAAGCAGACTCCAGGCTCTGAGCTGTCAGCACAGAGCCCAATGCAGGGTTTGAACCCAGGAAATGCGAGATCATGACCTGAGCCGAAGTCGGATGCTTAAACGACTGAGCCCCCCAGGCACCCCTCAACAATCCCACTTGAGAGCATACACCCAATAGAAACAAATGCTTATGTCCACCAATGCCATGCACACGAACACTCATAGCACCTTCATTCAAACTCGCTGGAAACATCTGTCAAAACTCACTGAACCGCACACTTGGAATGTATGTAGTTTATTGTGTATAAATTATACCTCAATAAAGTTGATTCCCCTCTCTCAAGTTTTTATTTAAATTCCAGCTAGTTAACATAGCTTCAGGAGAGGGATTCAGTGATCCATCACTTACATACAACAGCCGGTGCTCACCACAAGTGCCCTCCTTAGTCCCCATCACCTGTTTAACTCATCTCCCTCCATACTTCCTCCAATAAAGTTGATTTTTTTTTCAGTTTATTTATTTATTCTGAGAGAGACAGAGAGAGCTCAAGTGGGGCAGGGGCAGGGAGAGAAGGGGAGAGAGGATCTGAAGCAGGCACTATGCTGACAGCAGAGGGTCCAATGTGGGGCTTGAATCCACGAACCATGAAATCATGACCGGAGCCAAAGTCAGACACTTAACCAACTAAGCCACCCAGGTGCCCTAATAAAGTTGATTAAACAAAACAAAACAAAACAAAACAAAACAACTAGAAATAATCCAAATGTCTAACAATACTAAAATAAGTAAGTTAGGGTATAGTCATAAAATGAAATAGTATGTAATAGTGAAAAAAGAACAGACTTTTACACACAACACACAGTCGCACAGGCATCAGGCAGTGAAAGGAACCTTACACAAAAGTACATGTAGAAGGGGTGGCTCAGTTAGTTGGGTGTCCAACTCTCGGTTTTGGCTCAGGCATGATCTAGCAGTTTGTGAGTTTGAGCCCTGTGTCGGGCTCTGCGCTGACAGTTGAAGCCTGCTTGGGAGTCTCTCTCTGCCCCTCCCCTGCTCACACAACTCTCTCTCTCTAAATTAAAAAAAAAAAAATTAAAATATTAAATAAAAGCTTATACAATACTAAAAAAAAAAAGTTAAAATTAAAAAAAAAAGGGACATGTATAATATTCTGTTTATATGAACTACAAGAAAAGGTAAATTATGGTGCCAGAGGGCAAAAGAAGGGTTCTGTGGCAGAATTAACTGGCACAAGAGAGCCCTTTGGGTCCTGGAAATGCTCTCTATCTTGATCTGGGTGACAAGAGTATATGCAAAAATTCATTGAGCCATGTACTTAAGATTTGTCCCCTTTATGGTGTATGTTGTATCTCAGTAAAACAGCTTAAAAAAAAAGCAAGGGGGAGGCATTTAAACTAATCTGTGTGCATGTTTGGGGCAGGGGGTTAGGTTTAGAGAAGGCTGCTCTGAGGAAATGACGAAGGAACCGAAGGTGGAATGATAGAGATACAGATAAAAGCATGGTATATTCCAGGGAGTCTTAAGGTTCAAAGTTTTTAAAAACCAAATCTCAGTTGGACCCCGATATGCAAAGCATATAGGAACCCCTGAACTGTCTGCAGTGTGAGACCCTTGGCACTCCAGGCCCTCAGTGCTGGACAGACAGACTGATCCAGTTTAAGGACTCACGGGGGGGGGGCGGACAAAGGACTCATTACAGGGCCAGTGGCCAAGTGCTGGTTTCAAAGCTGCGCCTTGGTAGGGAGGTGGAGGCCGAACCTGGAGGGGTGCGGCTCAAGGAAGCGATTGTTAGCGGACAAGGAACCTTCACGGAGCACGTGACTTTTAACCCTGGCCTGTGCAATGACAGGATGTCAACAGCTGGAAAGCCGAACTCCAAAGCGGCCAAGTGCTGCATATGTCTGGAGAATGTGAGGGTACAAGAGTGGAAGGAAGGTTGGCCAGGTCAGAGGCTATTCTGGAATACTGGCAAGAGGGGATGGTGACGCTGACTAGAGTACTGGTGGTAGTGAGGTGAGAAACAGATGGGTTCCAAAGATCCTTAAAAGGCGCACTGGGCAGTTTTCTGACCGACAGGACAGAGGTCTCCCCAGGTGTGTGGCCCGGGCATCTGGAACGATGGTGCAGCCATCCATGAGGGATCTCTTGAGAACATGATTCAGGTTCCACCATTCCCTTGCTTAACACCCGTTAGTGGTTCCTATTACACTTAATATACACTTATGACTCCATCCAACAGTTTCGCCCTGCTCATCCCTTGAAATAACCTCACTCCTCTTTCTAGCTACTGTCTGCTTCTGGTTCCTCAAACACACCAAGTCCTCCCACCTCAATGCTCTTTGTGCATTTGCCTCCATCTGGAACACTCTTCCTCTAGATCTTCACAGAGCTGGCTGCCTCTCATCATGTAGGCCTCAGCTTAACCATCAACTGGGGAGGTCTTCCCTGGCCATGGCTTCTAGCGCAGCCATATACCACCCCGGATCTCATTCCTCTGCTTCAATTTCTTCACAGTATCTGCTGCTACCCGAAATTATCTTGTTTACGTACATGGTTACTGTCTCTCTCTCCCCACGTATACAGAAGCTCCAAGACAGCAAGGATTTTCTTATTTATTATAGTCCCCAGAGCAGTGCCAGGCATGCAGCTGGAGCTATGAATTCACTGACTGGTAAATGATGAATAAATCACTGTCCTGCATTTAAGAGTGGAGTCAGGCTCTGAAAGCAGAGCTGGGTTGCGTCTTTGTTTTGGGCAAGTTACTCATTCCCAACTTTGTCAGAGGTGGGGAGTAATAATTACCTCAATGTGGGGCTATTGCTGTGAGGATTAAATAGGCTATACTTGCAAAGTGCTTAACAAACTTCCTTGCGTTTGGTAGTTGCTCAATGTTGTTACCATGAAGTGTTTGATAAACACCTATCTAATTGGCTGGACTGGCATAGAGTAAGTTGCTGAAGAGCCACCATGGCCACAGGATGGACACTCGGAATTATGGGAAAGTAGCTCCTCTGGTTTCTCAGCCCCTGATCTCAGCCCCTCAATCCTTTCAGCCAATTCCTTTCATCTGGTTGGGGAGGTCTGGGTTTGACCAGTACCCCACATACCATAGCTGTGCCTGGGATCAGAGTAGAGGCTGGAGACACAACTCTCCAAGTAGTTGTCAGTCTGGAAGCTCCATGAAGGCAAGCGGTAAGGCTGCTTTATGGACTATCGTCTACTTAGACCTAGTACGTAACAGACCCTCAATAATTATGGGAAGGAGGGAGGGAGGGAGGAAGGAGGAAGGAAGGAAGGAAGGAAGGGAGGAAGGAAGAAGGGATGGATGGGTGGAGAGAGGATGGATCAGTTATTGACTCTAGAGGGTTCTACCTGATAAGGTAGACTGTCTCAGTGGAAAAAGCCCCATACTAGCTTCTAAGCCTTTTATTTTCTCATCTATAAAATGGGGATGACAGTGTCTATTTTCATTAGGTTGATGTAAGGACTGAATGCAATAATGAATATGAAATGTTTAGAATAGAGCCGAGAACAGAGTTTGTATCAATCTTAGCTGCTTTTGTTGGTAGCAGTAGCTATCATCTGGCTTTTCATGCACAATTATCTCTGAGGGGGTGGACACATCTTTGGATTCAGTTGCCTCCTTTCTGATCCCCATTCCAAAGACACATGACAGTTCCTTGTGCCACATCTATTCCTAGCTCTGAACTCTAGGTCAGCAATCATCATGATGCACTACAATGGTTAGGTCATCTCTCTCTTACCGTCCTGCTGGAGGTCCAAGAGGGAAACTATGGCTTATTTATCTTATGAACACACGCATACAGATGTGAATAAAAAGGTGGTGTGAGCTGCTTCTGGCCCAGATGACCGGGGATCATGGTGCCTCCACCTTATGTTGCTATCAGTTCTCTGGAGACCAGAGGACTCCTTGAATGTGTTTCTGAGAACACAGAAAAACCAAAGAGATCTTAAGAAAACAAAACAGGTTTTTCGCAAACCTGACATATTCCCTGACTATCCCTTCCAGTTATTCTCATGTTAATGTTTTATTTTCTTCATAGCATTAATCATTATCAGAAGTTCTCTTATTAGCTTGTTTACTGTCTATCTCCTTCCACCATGATTTAAACTCCACGACAGCAAGCACCATATCTGCTTTATCTGTCACTTCAAATCTTTATCACTTAGAACTACTATAAGCACAAAGGAGTCACTTAACAAATGTGTTACAAGCACAATGAATGAATGAACATACTTTCTTAAAGTTTTTATTTTTAAAGGATTCCGACTTGAATGCTTTAAACAAATGCATAAGCATTTGAAAACACAAAGCAAGTCATGTATTCTAACGTGGTACAGGAATTAAAGTCATTTTTGGATCAGCAACATATAAAGCCAAAAAACGATCCCTTCTCCACACCACCGCTTGGCTCTTTATGATGATGGAGGAAACAAATTTCTCTCATCAGGTGAGGGGTAGTTAAAACAGAGCATGTTATGGAGTCAGAAGACTGAGTTCGGGATGCCCTTGCTTAGTGGCATGTGAACATGATCGAGAACTTTAATGGGGCAGAAGGAGCCCAGTTTCATCACCTGAGAAATTCCCACCTTAGAAAGTGACTGTGAAATTCAGAGAAAATGGGTGTGAAAGAGTTTGATCGGGTGTCCAGCACTGTGAGGTTTTGTGTGGTTTTCATCAACTGTCAAGGCTGAAATAGGACAGCAAACCAGCCCCNCTTGGAACCAAAATGGTATGTGGTCTCCAGCCTCATCATCTATGAGACAGGTTGGACTCCCAGATTTCTGGGGGCCTTTTCAATGTTGACATCCCAGGAGGCGGTGTGGTCCCAGCCACACTCTGTCTTCTGGCGTACAGGAAGTGATCAGCAAGCATTTGCTCCATGAATGAATAAAGCAGTGAATGAATGGATATGTCTCCTTAGACCAGGTAAGGGGCCCCTCTTCTGTACGCCCACAGGTCCTGAGCTTCCCAGCCACAGAACCTTTCCCGCGAGTCTACAACTGTCTTTCTCCCTGACTAGACCAGGTGTAACGAGGGCGAGGAGCGTGTCCCATTCGTCCGCACAAACTGGCACCGCGCAAGGGGCGAGGGGTGCGGGCCGGACCCTAGGGAAGGGCTTGTAGGGGGTCGGAACCGGAGGCTGGCCCGGGGCCGGCCGACTCTCCCCGCCCCCGGGTGGGCGCCGGGAGTAGACTCACGTGAGCACCGGGATGGGCGTCCACACCACGCAGTATGGGAAGCGGCTCCGGTCCACGTCCATGGCGCTGCTGGCCGAACCGCTGAAATGCTTCTTGTCCGTCTCGGCCGCCGTCGGCGCCTCCACTTCCGCCATCCCGGGCGGGGGTGGCGGCGGCGGCAACAGGAGCGGCGAACTCCCTTCCGCTTCCGCCATGCTGCGCGCGCCCCGCTCCGGCAGGCCTCTGCTCCGGCGCCTCTCGCCCCGTGGCGTCACTTCCGGGAGGTGGGTTCCGCCGGCTTCGCCTTCCCCCCGGGAATTGGAGCCGCATCCCTCCGGCCCGGGCCTGTCTGGTGCCCTGCCTCGGCGCCTGTCAGCCCCGCTAGTTTGCGCCCACACTGCACGGCTGCGGAAGGGATGCCCTCAGGCAGCGCGCAGTCTAGCGCGGCAGACTGAATAAGGAATTCATAATTCAGTACGCTGAGGCCTCCCAGGAGGTGTGGTATAGTCGCTATTTATTGAGCACTTCCTAGGTGCCAAGCACGTGACATACATTGTTTTGTTTTTAATCCCCATAAATTGATTAAACGTGCGATTTTTAGTGTATTTCCCCCCTGGTTACAAGTGAGAAACTGAGGCTCAAGAGGTGGAGTTAGTGGTCACAATTCAAAGTCAAGTCTGTCTTCCTTGTCCCTTTCATTCTGTGGTCACTGATGAGGTAGTGGTAGGGTAGAGGAAGGACAGATTAAAATGCTGTGTGTGGTGTGTGTATAAGCAGGGGAGACTTGCCGGGGGATATTTGAGCCGCCTTGATGTTTGCCAGGTGGCACGGGGGTGGGGGTGCAGGGATGCGTGCAGCCGTGCAAAGAAAGAAAAGGCTTTGCAGAGCGCAGTGTGCAGGGGTGTGAATATCACCTTGGCTGGAATAAATCACAAACTTTAGATATTATCCGATCCCTTCATTGTGCAAATGGAAAACTGGGACTCAGGGAAGTTAACTAATTGTCTGAGATCCCACACCAGTATAAAGAAGGTAGGCTTAAATCATGGATACATTGGGCTTTTTAAAGGATGCCAAGAGAGCCAAAGAAAAAGGAATCTGCTGGGATGGGAAGGGGAAATGTAGGGACAAGAAGAAAGGCAGCAGCTTAAAATCATGATAGAGGGGAGGAGGGACAAAATTAGAAAAGTGGAGCTATGCCTTTTTCGGAACGTGCCCCCCCCCCCCCCCAATTGAATTAGCCTCCCTCAATGCTGATCTATAGGAAGCCTGCTATTCTAACAGCTAATATTTTAATAGATTTGGGGGGTTATGTCTCTTATGGAACTCTAAGGTCCTGATTTCAACTAGCTAGCATAGGTCCTAGTACAGAACAGATGTCCACTAGGCGTTTATTGATTTAATGATTGAATAGGTTTTTTTTTTAATGTTTTATTTATTTCTAGGAGAGAGAGAGACAGCGTGAGCAGGGGAGGGTCAGAGAGAGAGGGAGTCACAGACCGAAACAGGCTCCAAGCTCTGAGCTGGCAGTCAGCACAGAGCCTGACGCGGGGCTCGAACCCACGAACCGCGAGATCATGACCTAAGCGAAAGTCGGACGCTTAACCGACTAAGCCACCCAGGCGCCCCTGAATAGGTGTTTTATAAAGGCCTTACAGGGGCACCTGAGTGGCTCAGTCGGTTAAATGTCAGACTTGATTTCCCCTCAGGTCATGATCTTGTGGTTTGTGGGATTGAGCCCCGAGCTCCCCACTGACAGCCCCTAGCCTGCTTGGGATTCCCTTTCCCTCTCTCTCTCTGCCCCTGCTTGCACTTTCTAAATAAATAAATAAACACACACATTTAAAAATAAATTTTTTAAAAAGAGGCCTTACAGATATCACAGCTGAAAATGATTCTAACCTAGTGAAAAATTTTTGAGTAGGTCTGTGCCTCTCCCGTGACCCATGTGTTGTGTGTGATTCTTCAAGAGCAACAACCGGCACCTAGCACTGGGTTTGGGATAGATTAGGCGTGAAGTATATGTCCGTTGAAGGAATAAATTACATTACTCGATTCAATCATTATAGCTAATCTCTTCTGGATTACAAGCTCTGAGGAAGGTCTTTGCCTTAGACATTCCTCCATCAGTGTGATGGTGCGTGCCCTTTAATCATTTATTGTATATATGGCTGAATAAACAATCAAAGAAGTCTTTCTTAGGGTCTGTCACAAATTTGATAGTACTAACACGAGTACCACATTTACTCTGACAGCCTTCAGTGGCTTCTCATTGCATTTAGGATAAAACACAAATCTCCTACCGTGGCTTACAAGGCCCTGCGTCATGCCCTTTTTCTTACTTGTTCACTACACTGCAGGCACTCCGGCCTTTTTTTCAGTTCCTCTCATGTGCCACACACTTTCATGCCCCCAGGGACTTGGCACACATTCCTCTTGAATGTTCCCCACTTCCTTAAACTGACTAACTTCTATTTATCCTTCAAGTCTCAGATTAAATGTGGCTTTCTCGGAGAGTCCTTCCCTAAATCAGAAAGCCCCTGTTAGGCGCCAGGGTGGCTTAGTGGGTTAAGCGTCCGACTTTCGCTCGGGTCATGATCTCGCGGTTCGTGGGTTCGAGCCCCGCGTCGGGCTCTGTGCTGACTGCCAGCTCAGAGCCTGGAGCCTGTTTCAGTCTGTGACTCCCTCTCTCTCTGACCCTTCCTTGCTCATGCTGTCTCTCTCTCTCTCCTAGAAATAAATAAAAATATTAAAAAAAAAAAAAGAAAGCCCCTGTTAATCTCCCTTGGAACACCCTGTTCTTTTCCTTCATAGTACATTTGTAGCTATGTATTGCTGGATTCCCCCACTAGGCTGGAAGGTCTTTGAGGGCAGAGACTATATTTGTCTTGTTTACTTCTGTAAAGCTAGTGCCTAGGAGTGTCTAGCACATAGCATTTGCTTAATAAACATTTGCAAAAAATGAACGAATGGCACACACTTATAAGCTGGGTATCATAGGCTGGCTACAGACAGTCCCAGGGCAGGAGCCTAGCTTATCACCTGCTACCTCTTGGTGTCCCGAGCTTTTTAAAGAGGACCATGGAGGTTGCTGGGCATGTACTTAGGAGTAGTGTCTGATCAGAGATCCTTAGCTCCTTGGCCTAGGCAGCTACAGAAGCAGAGTCATGAAGAGGGCCAGGTACCTGGAGGAAGAAACCAGCTCCTTTGACTCCTGTGGGGCCTCTCTCCCAGGCTTCTCCCCCAACCCCTTGGCCTGTCCACAAGGCCCCCTCTCACATGCACATATCACCAGGGTTTTCTCACCCAATAAAAAAGCCTCCCTGGCCTGTGCCTTGCCTCCTCTGCTGCTGCCACCTCTATCACCCACAGACAGATGGGAAATCTCCATCAAAGACCAACACTTCCTTACAGGCTCAGAGGATCACAGCAGGGTCCTGGAAGAAGCTCCTCTAACAGACAGCTCAGGAAAGGATTGACAGGGCTCACAGCTGCCCCTCCCCTCAACACACACCGACCTAAAATAGGAATGACCATCTGGATCCACTTACAGGGCTAGCTGGGGGAGGGAAGGATAGTAGAGCTGGAACTGTCAAGCTGGGAAATCTTTGAGGGCAAGATGCTGCTTGAAGGGTGAAGTCAGGGCATGTTCTCTCGGTGGGAGTCACCCACCCCTCAACTGGTCTCATTTATGAGTTCCCAGGGCCTACATACCACCTTCCTCAGGCTACTTCACTCCTCATCCTGGCATTCAAGGCCCCCATGGTCTGGCTCTAAACCCCAACCTGTTTTTCAAGCCTCATCGCTCACTGTCTCCCTTGGGACTTGCTTGGAGTTAACCTCACTGGGCTGCCCTTCAGAGAATGAGCCCAGCACTTCATCCCTCATGTCTTTGCTCACACTGTTCTTTCAGTGGAATGCCCTTCCCCTACTCTCTTACGCTACTTTCAAGGTTTCTGGCAAATGTTCCCTCTTTGCTCCCAGAGCACGAGGGCTGTTTCTACCTACTGAATATTCATGTGTACTTGCATTAGCATTAGCTGTTTACATGTCTGTCTCCCCAGAGAGACTGTGAACTCCTTGAGAAGGGGTCTGACTGGATTTATTGGTCCTTGTAGCCAAGCACAGCACCCAGCAGATAGGAAATGCTCAGGGAATGTCACCATTGCTATCTGTTGACATAGATGGTCTCCGTAAGGGCTCGATCAATAGCCCAGGGGAGCAGGGCCATGCCAGGGGTGATCACTTCTGCAGGCTGGAGTTTCTGCTGGGCGTGAGGCGCTGTGCCCGGCATGTGGAAGGACAGAGTCCTCTCTTCAGTCTTTCTGCTTCTGCTCCATTCATTACCTTCATTGGCTCCTAGAGACAGGGATTCTCCCCCTTTAAACCCTATACTGTCTTCCAGGATGGCTCCAAACCTTTCCATGGTGGTGGTGGTGGTGGTGGGGCATTTGAGAACAGGCACTCTTGACTCTTCAGACATTAGTTTACAAAACGACTTCCTTCTCTGTTCCATTTTATAAATGGGCAAATTTGCCCAAGATTATAGAAAGCACAGCTAGGACCAGAATCTAAGTCTCTTACTGCCAGGTGGCAGTAAAGCACGATGGTGAAACATGAACTCTGGAGTCAGCCAGCAAGCCTAGTGTTTCAACTTAAGCTCTGACAGTGGTTGTCATACTTTAGGAAGTAACTGAGCCTGTCAGCATCAGTTTCCTCACCTCTAAAATGGGAAATGATAATTCACACCTTATAGAGTTCTTGTAAGGTTTGATAGGCTATGCCTAAACAGTTTCTGGTCCCAAATACTCAACGTTAGCTATTAGAGCAGTGAAAACCACACACCACCACTGTAGAATCTTTACTCACTTAAAAAGCACTTTGATGCACATAATCTCACTATGATTTGGGGCCTTCTTACAATGTGGTGAAGCAACCAGAGCAGGTATCAAGATACCCATTTTACTGATGATGAAAATGAGCCCAGCGAGGTTCAGGAACTTTTCTGAGATCTAAGAACATGTTAGACTGAGTTGGGGTTTTGCCTTTGATCCTGGGCTGTCTCTGCTGGTGACCCCTCAGGTCTACTGACAAGTAATGGAGGCTGAGGCGAGCCTGAGATTCTGTAAATCACCACAAAATAGGTGCAAACTACAGCCTCATTAGGACCAGGGTATTATATGTAATATATATTAATATAAAATAATATATAATAGCCTGGTCATATATATATGTATATATATACATATAGAAAATGAGTTGGGAACAGGAGGCAGAACAAGACCAAACAATAGTGTCCCATGCCTGCCCTCCTGTCCACCAGGATGCTTTTCTCCTCACACTACCCCCGCCAGACAGAGCCTGGCGCTCCGGGGGCACTCAATGGCAGGATGTACAGGGCAGGGACTCATGATTCCCAGTGGAATCTAACGTTCAGAGACAATGCACAATCTGCATTTCTATTCCATGTCTTTCAGGTAATGTGGGGGTTCCAGGAGGGCAGGGACTAGTCTGTTGTGTGCACTTTCATTAAGCCAGGCACATGTAGGAGCTCAAAAAGTATCATGACATTTAAATAAAAAAATGATTTGTAAAGACTGGGACAATAAATCAGAGATTAGAGATCCAGTCCTGGTTTTGCTTCTAACTCACTGGGGTCCTTGGGGAGCCCATCCTTTTCCTGCCCCTCATTAGAACTCATGGTCTCTCTTTAGAAAATGTGGAGAATGGGGCTAGATCAGTGGTCCTCAGCTCTGGCCATGCTTAGAAATGAATCTGGGATGCTTAAAAATAATGGATGGAGGGGCACCTGGGTGGTTCAGTTTGTTAAGCGTCTGACTCTTGGCTTCAGCTCAGGTCATGACCTCACGGTTTGTGGGTTCGAACCCCACATCAGGCTCTGTGCTGACAGTGTGGTGCCTGCTTGGGATCTCTCCCTCTCTCTCTGCCCCTCCCCCATTTGCTCTCTCTCAAAATAAATAAATTTAAAAAATTAAAAAAACAATGGATACCTCAGATCAATTAAAACAATCTCTGGGGTGGGACCTTGGTAGATTTTAAAGGATCCAGGGTGATTCTGAAGGTATAGCCAGAGCCGAGAACCTCTAAGCTAGTCGCCCTTTAAATTCTGCAGCCATATTTTAGCACATGCTGAAGGAGAGAGATGGGCAGCAGGCCTCTAGGGGCACGTCTGCCCACCACAAACACAGGGGTCCACTTCTAATGTGTTTTGCTCTACATTCACTGGGCGGGCTTATCTGACCCCAGCTTCTCTTATCGGCAGGGCTGGTGAGAGCTTTGGGTGAGTCACACATGTGGAAACATGTAGAAAATGGAGCACCACACAATCTTTCTTACTCTCTTTCTCGTTTTGCCTTTTCCAGGATGTCATATAGTTGTAATCATATAGTGTGGCGTTCAGACTGGCTTTTTTCATTAAGCAATATGCATTTAAATTTTCTCCATGTCTTTGTGGCTTGATAGCTCATTTCTTTTTAATCACTGAATAATATGTTGTGTGGCTTTAACACGATTTATCGATTCACCTTTTGCAGGACTTCCTGGTTCCTTCAGTTTGGGGGCAATTATGAATAAAGCTGCTACAAACATTTGTGCACAGGTTTTTTGCATGGACATAAGTTTTCAACTCATTTGACTGAATACTAAGGAGAGCGACTGCTGAATCCTATGGTAAGATTATTTATCTTTGTAAGAAATTGCCCAACTGTCTTCTCAAGTGGCTATACCATTTTGCATTCTCACCAGCAATGGCAATTCTTGTTGCTCCATATCCTTGTTACCGTTTGGTATTGTCAGTTATGTAATGGTATCTCATTTTTTATTTAATTTGTAATTCCCTAATGACATATGCTGAGTGTCTTTTCATATGCTCATCAGTCACCTGTAAATCCTCTTTGGTGAAGTATCCAGATCTTTTGGCCATTTTAAAAATTGGGTTCTTTTCATACTGTTAAGTTTTAAGAGTTTTTGTGTATCTTTGTATATTTGGGGGTACAAATCCTTTATCTGACGGGTTTTGCAAATAATTTCTCTCCGTCCTTGGCTTGTCTTTTTCATTCTTGTAACAATGACTTCATAGAGCAGAAGTTTTTAATGAAATCCAATTTATCAGTTATTTCATGGATTGTGCTTTTGATGTTTTATCTGAAAATTCATCATCAAACCCAAGGTCACTCAGATTTTTCTCCTGTTTATCTTCTAGAAGTTTCATTGTTTTGTGTTTTATTTTTGGGTTTATGATCCATTTTGAGTTAACATTTGTGAACCATGTACAGTGTTTAAATCCAGCACTATTTATTGAAAACCCTATCTTTTTTTTCCATTGGATGGACTTTGCTCCTTTGTCAAAAATCAGTTGATGGTATTTACATGGATCTACTTCTGGGTTCTCTCCACATTCCATTGATCTATTTGTCTGTCCCCTTGCCAGTACCACACTGTCTTGATTATCGTAGCTTCAAAAGTCTTAAGGTTGGGTAATGCCAGTCCTCCTTTGTTCTTCTTTGACTTTGTTACTTTGTTGTTCTTTGACTTCGTTGGCTATTCTGGGTCTTTTGCCTCTGTATATAAACTTTAGAATCAATTTGTTGGTATTCTCAAAATAACTTACTGGGATTTTGACTGGGATTTCACTGAAGCCATAGATCAAGTTGGGAAGAAATGACATCTTAATAATATTGAGTCATCCTATACATGAGCATAGCGCATCTCTTCATTTATTTTGATTTTCCTTGATTTCTTTAATCAAAGTTTTGTAGTTTTCCTCATATAGATGTTGTGCATATTTTGTCAGATTTATTCCTACGGTTTTTTTTGTTTTGTTTTGTTTTGTTTGGTTTTGGTTTTGGTGATGAATAGCTGGAGCACAGGGGATTTCCAGGGCAGTGAAACTATGCTGTATGACAGTGTAATGATAGATACGACATTATGCATTTGTCAAAACCCACAAAACTATACAAAGACTGAACCTTATGGACTTAAGTTATAAATAATGATATAGCAATATTGGTTCATTAATTATAACAATGGACCATAATAATGCAAGAAATTAATAGCAGGGGAAACTGAGCCAGGGAAGGGGTATATGGAACGCTTTGTATTATTTGCTCAATTGAATGCAAGCCTAAAACTGCTCTAAAAAACAAAGTCTATTTTTAAAAAAAGGGAATACCAACTCCAAATGAAAGGGAGCCCCTGGTGAAATCTTCCAGTGATCCTCCTTGCTTAGGGGATCAAGTCCACAGTCTCTTACCAAGCACAGGGAGTCCTCTACAGTTGGACTGACCCTTTAGCTCATAAGCCGGACCACCCTCTATGGTGCAGCTGAACTGAATCATTTAGGCTCCACGAGGGAATCTGGGACCTTATACTACTCCCTTGGCCTGGAACATTGTCCCTCCCCTGCCTGGTCTGCAAATGTCTTCAAGAAATTTCTGGAGACTTCAGTTTGGACATAAAGAAATGACACCAGTCCAAACACCTGCTTCTTACCTCCACCTATTGCGCTTCTGATTTTGGTGGGATCTCCTTCCAGTCACCAGCACTAAACCGAGCATACCCTGCTGCTTCCTGCATCCCACCTACCCCACCCCACCCCCATTCTTTCCAAAGGTACAAACAGAAGAATCACAAAATTTCAGTAGTGAAGCTATTGTTCCCACAATATTAAACTGCAGTCCTGAAACTTCACCACTTCAAGCACTTTAGGGTGCCATAACAAATTCATAGGGGGCATGGTAGATTTTAAAATTTGAGAGATACTCAACAGCTGTTGCTACTGAGAGATCTACTAGCTCAAGGTAGTTCACCATTTCATCATTAAGTTGTGACACATTCCTTTGATTATGGCATCTTTGAGAAGCTGGGTTTTTAGTGGTTGCTGTAATAAAAAGTAACTGAAAGTCAATGTGGAATAGGAAATGAGGGTGGTGGTGTCCAACCTTATTAGAAAGTTTGGCAAGTTTTATAGTGCCCAACAAGCACAAAGATCCCATTAGTTATTGTGTTTAAAAATGAAATAAAAAGTACCTCCTAGTTTATATGTACTATTTTTTAAAATGATGACTGACTTGGTAGGACATAAATTCTTACAATGTGATTTGGATTTGACTACTTGATAAGTTGAACTGTTAGGTATTTCTTTTGGTTTAAAGGTTCCATGGGAAAATTACTGAGCCAGTAATGCTGGGGTGAATGCTGTGAGCTGAGAAAGTTTAGGAATCTCTGATCTAAGAAATCTTCTAATCCAGGGCACATCAAAAAATTCTAGGTTGTAAGGTGCCTGGGTGGCTCAGTCGGGTGAGCTTCTGACTCTTGGTCTCAGCTCAGGTCATGGTCTCACAGTTTGTGGGCTTGAGCCACAAGCTCTGCACTGACAGCCCTGAGCCTGCTTGGGATTCTGTCTCTCCCTCTCTCTTCCTCCCCAGCTAGTGCGTGCTCTCTCTCCTCAAAATAAATAAACTTAAAAAACACACACAGACACACACACACCACACAAAAAACTGTAGGTTATTAGGGGTACCTGGCTGGCTCAGTTGGTGGAGCATGCGACTCTTGATCTCAGGGTTGTGAGTTTGAACCCACATTGGGTATAGAGATTACTTCAAAATAAAATCTTAAAAAACAAAATAAAAACAAAATAAAAACAAAAAAACTGTAGGTTGTGAAATTCATTTAGTGGGTTATGGCCAGCATTTCTTCTCCTTAATAAAAGAGAATGGTAAATCTGAATGGTAAATAGAACACATTGCATGTAGCAAGGGTAAGCATTACTGTATAAAACTTATGTTCATTATATGCATACAAATAAGCATGGGAATCTTGGGTCACAATGTAAAATGTGTATTTCTTATTTGGATTCTGACTTTAGAAATCTGAAAAGCCTCCAAGACTTCACCTCCTTATTTTAGAGTCGAGAAAACAGCCCGGAGAGTGAAAGCTGATTATTGCTATTCACAGCCACCAGTGCCAGGCTCTGAGGCACTTGGCCTTGCTAGGCTGAGTAGCCACTGCCCACAGGGATCCTCCAAGGCAGGTCTCGTTCTACCCAGGAGAGGTATGGTTACTCAGAGTCACACAGCTACAGAGGTGAGGGATCAGGTGCCCTCACTTTGGTCCCAAGACCCACTTGCACCCCACAAATGCCAGCAGCCACACCTAGAACAAAATGGTTTTAATCAATTGCGTCACCCTCACTCTCCTGGGAGCGGAGCAACAAAAAGGCTCGGCTCCTGCCCCCAGAGGACAGTAAGGCTTATGTGTCTCTCCACACTGCAGGGCCCAGGCTGGGCAGGCTGGGGGCAGGAGGCAGGGAGTGGGGGCGGGAGGCAGGGAGAGAGGAAATGGCAGGTGGCTCCAACACAGGAAAGCAAAGGGGCCCCTGCTGGTCCTTGGGCCCCAGGGCCCAGCCCCAGTACTCCTGATTTCCCCTCCCTGGCTGGAGAAAGGTCATGGAGAAGAGACAGGGGAGCAAGTCCCAGCAGCAGGAAAAGCAGCAGCAGCTGTTTCCTTCACCAATAAATATACTTCATTACCAAGCTAGAAGAGAGGGGCGGGAGAGGGGCTGGGTGGGGAGGAAGGGGGAGAAGCTGCCACCTGTGTTGCTGGGATTAAAGCAATGACGAGATGGTGCCAGACCCCCCACCACTATCCTCACCCCCTCTGTCTTCTTAAAACTGTGAAAAAGCTTTTAACATGGCCCTCCTGTCTCCAGGGCTGCTCTGAAGCCTGACTGAGAGGAGGCACCTGGCAGAGACCAGGCGGTGGGAGGGAAGGACGGAGGGAGGGAAGGAGGGAGGCTGCAGCTCCCCAGAGGCTGCAGCTGGAGGGCTGGAGCCAAGTAAGCACTGAGGGGAAAGGGAGGGAGAGGGAGGAAGGCTGAGCAACTATGACAGCAGCTCCCAGCTGAGAGCCAAGGGGACAGAGAGATGCTTGGTGAGTGGTGGGGTGACTGCTGTCCAGTGTCAAGCTTGGGGTTGCTGAGGAGGGAGGGGGCGGCTGAGTTAGGGATTTTCCCATCTGAGTGGCTCAGGAGACCCCCTCCCCCCCTCAGAGGAGCAGGGGACAGAGAAAAGCCATCACTTCTTTGGTCTTTGTGGCGGCTCAGCATGTGGGGTGGAAGGGAGGGCAGAAAGGGCCCTTAGCAGGAAGTGCCACCTCAGCAAGAGAGAGAGAGTAGGCCTGGCTGGGAGCTCTGGCAGAAAGGTCACAGTGAGGCCAAGGAGCCCCCAGAAAGGGGAGTGGGAGTGGTCGCAGTGCAGTGCAGAAGGGGATGGTGTGGTGCCCCACCCTCTGCCAGGGACCTTGGGAAAGGCTAAGCCCCCAGAGGTGGCCAGTAAGAGCAGGCGCAGGGTCCCGAGCCAGCACTGGGAGAAGGGTGAGGAAGCTCTACTGCCCAGGCAGGGGCCTGACCTTGCTTACTGCAGGACTCCTACCTTCCTTCTGCTTCCACCCTGACATGGGCGGGGGGGAGGGGGCAGCTCTGAAGGGAGGAGGGGGGGGCCCATCCTTTTTCAGAACCTTCCCTGAAGCCACAGAGGAGCTAGCCTTGCCCGCAGGAGCAAGAGTGGCAGCAGGTCAAGGCTAGCCCTTAGACTGGAAGTCCACTGCCCTTCCTGCCCCCGGCTGAAGGGTAGAGTAGTCCTTGAAGACAGTTTCAGCCCTTGCCTCCCAGCCTGAGGCAGGTCAGAGCCCTCCGGGGGTATGGGAGCAGGCATATGGGTGGGGGTGCATCTGGAGGGGCTTCCCCTCCTGCTCCTCTGCTCAGAGCTGGGGCCAGTCAAGGGGCAATCTGCCCAAAAGTCTGAAAGCCAGCAAGTTGTAGCAACCCCCCACCCCCAATGCCAAAATAACAACAAACAAAATAGGGAAATGAAAAAAATGGGGGGTGGGGAGAGGAGACAAACCAAAACAGAACCCCCTGACCTCCTGCCCATGGTGGAGGGTCCAGCCAGCAGCAGGCGCTGGGGACCAAGGTCAGGAGGGTCTAGCTGGGCCGGCACTGGACCTGGCCCTCGGAGCTGTCCTCATCGTCGGAGGCCCCAGCACCCCCACTGCTCAGGCCTGTGATCCGGTAGCCCATGTTGAGCAGCATCACCTCCAGCGGGTCAGCATTCATGCGCCGTTGGTTGGCCTGGGATGCGCCCTCCATGTCCTCCACGACTCGGCCTGTGAGGTCTTCACTCTGGGGAGGAAGGCACACAGAGTCCTGCAATTGATGTGTGTGTGGAGGTCAGGAAACACACACACACACACACACACACACACACACACACACACACACACAGAGGGAGCAATACATGTGGAGCAGGGGATGCACGCAGGTGTACATTTGTACGTACACCCGTGTGTGTACATGGGGGCAGGGGAATGCACACACTGGGATAAGTACAGGACACACGCTCACCAGGATATATACGTGAGGGAGAGGACGTACCAGGGGTTACACACATGGTGGGCCACAGGATAATATACACTGGGAGGGGACACAACACACAGATATATGCAGGGGGTGCACATACCAGGATATATACTGGGGGGCATACACGTATCAGGGTACACATCAGGGGGTGCACCAGAAAACAACAGGGACACAGTACACGGGGTTATGTGTATGAGGGAGGGCTCACACCAGGGTCTGTTGGGCATACTAGATACCCAGGATGGGGGGGCACTGTCTGTGTCCCCCACCCCACTCTTGTCTGTCATCACTCCCAACAACCCTTCATCCTTTTCCTCTCCCTTCATGGGAGAACCCCTGTAGAGTTCTCTTTAAAATTCACAGTAAATTGCCTCTGTAATTAGATACACCACTTGACTTCTGTTTTGCTGGCTAGAAAGGGGAGGTGAGTGGGACAGAGGGCAGGGGAGGGGAGTGGACCACACCATCCTAAGTGTCCTTGGGGCTGGACACTTCACATCTGGATGCATCACTTTATCCTTAAAGTAACCTTTTGAGGTGGTGCTGTCATTCCCATTCCAATGTACAGATGATAAAAACCTGGGTGAGAGGTAGTTCAGTCCCTCAGGCAGTGAGTGAAGGGACCAGGATTCCAACCGAGGCTCACCCGACTCCAAAGCCTGTACACTTCCCATGTAACCAAAGGACTGGCTTTGCTCAGCTTCTGGGGGTCACAACACAGTGGTATAGGAAGGGCAGGGTACCTAGGGAGTCTCTGAGGTACTGCTCTCATGACATGGTGCTGGAGTTCTGGGTCCCTCCCTGGCCTCCTGAACCCCTATCCTTGGTTACTGTTTTCTGTATGTGAGTCTCATCTCAGCTCGCTCAGGGATATGCCCCCAGAGACCAGGAGCCAACTCTTTCCTGCTCCTGGAACTGCCTACTGCATTTGGTACTTTCAGAACATGATGGCTCCCACCATCATATGGTGTTGGGCCCTTGGGTAAGAGCTCCTAGCCTCTAGGTGACTCATGTCCCTCCCAACCCTCCCAGGCTCAGCTGAAGACCTTGCACAGGGTCTCCAACCCAATCTTCTTCCCTGTCTAGTTCTGGCCATCTTCTCTACAATCTCACCTCTGGCCGGGGGTTCCAGAGCCGCACAACAGGGTCAATGCCGCTGGTGGCCAGGAAGCAGTAGCTAGGGTGTGGCTGCAGGCAGTTGACGATGGACTCGTCCCCCTGGAGTACGCGGACCAGGTTGGTGGTCTCCTTTTCCCAGATGAAGAAGGAGCCATCGTCAGAGCCACTGACGATGTATTGAGCGTTGCTGGCAGAGGGGCAAAGGGCAGGGAGGTCAGGTGGGGTACTGCCCTACAGCCTCAAGTAGAGGCTGTGTGGCTTAGGGCAAGGCAGAGCAGGGAAGTCTGGAGCTGCTCAGCCCCCCAAACTCTGGGGTCTTCACTCGACTTAGAACTCCTACACACATGGTAATCCTCTCTATACTGCAGTGCTCCAGTAGCTGTCCAGCTACTCTCTTTAACCCAGGATCAGGGACTGCTTGGGACCCCCATGATACTCTCCCTCAAAGACACATTATAAGCTTCTTGTGTGCTAGATCAGATCTTGCATCTCTTAGGTCTCTGGGAACACTCTTGCCTAAGCCTTCCCTCAGCAGTCCTAGCCTTTGGGTGTTCAGTACCCTGATCCTACAGTACATCTGCCCCCCCGACCCCCACTGGTGACATTTAAGAGGGGATCTTGATGGAGAGAGTCTAGACATTCATGTGTCTCACCTGCCCAAATAAAGTACACCATCTAAAAGGAGGGTTGGGGGTGACAGGGTCTGATGTTGCATGGTCCCTCGGTACCTGGGGCACAGTTCTGGGCAGACAACTGTGCCAGGACTACCAGCCTCTGAGGCTCTTGCCTCATAGCCTCAGCGGAGGGAAGCACCAAGCATCGACGTGAAGAAACCAAGCTCCAGCACATGGACACAGAGGAGGAGGAGGTGGAGGTAGTCTAGGCCCCTCATTGGGTGCTTTATGGATTACCTCATTAATCCTCATTAAGGCCCCAGGAGTGGGGATGGCTGGTTTCATTTTATAGATGAAGAGACTGAGGCCCACAGAGGTGAAGCCATTTGCTCAAGGATATAGAGGCAGAGCTGGGATTTGAGACTTTTTTTAACAGCATTACACCCCCACACCCCCTTCAGCTTCCTGCTGCCAACCAGGCTGTGCCCTCCTTCTCTTCAGGGCCTCGGACCTGCCAAAGAAATTGGCCTCCTTGATATCCGTGGTGGTGTTGCAGTGGCCACAGTAGCGGAACTGGTAGTCGTAGCTTCGTTCCCGCAGCACCATCTCATCCTCTGAGATGGAGTCCTTGCGGCTTGTGCTGCGGAGGCGGACGGGGCCGCCACCGCCACCACCAGCTCCCTTCTTCTCTTCTGGAGGCAGAGAGCAAGGAAAGGTGAAGCCTGTCCCTCTCTCCCCTCCCCCATTTGTCTCCATCCCCGCCATGTTTTCAGCCCAGGCGCTAGCAATGTGGGCTACCTGCCTACACCTACCTGGAAAACTGGGAATGACTGTGTAAGGAAGAAGCATCTTTGGATCCAGCCCTTGAGGATGTTCAAGAGGAAACCTATGATGCTAGGAGAGCCTAGGCTCAGGTCCCTGAATGTCTAGAAGCCCCAAGAAGGCACAGACCCATGCATTCTGTTTCAGTGGAGGTGAGAGGCAGGGAGGGGAAGGTGAAGTACTTCCGAGAGAGCCTTAAGGGGGTGATTTTTCTAAATAGATCTATAGCTCGGAAAGCAGTAAGGTCCAAGCCCTTCCTCACTGGAAGACAAGTTATCATGGATCCCAGCTGAGGCACTGATCCGTTAAGTGCCTTGGGTAAAAACATAATGGTTTTCTCTTGCCTTAGAAGTGCCTTGATTCTGCCTGCCTCAGAGCCTTTGCATGTGCTGGCCCCTAGGGCAGGAATTCTTCACCTCCCACAACTACACTTTGTATCTAGTTACCTCTTCCTCCTCATCCTAGAGATCTCAGCTTCAGTGTCTCCTGCCCTAGAGTCCCAGCCTGCCATCAAGCCCTACCCCATACACCTATACCACATAAGGGCCCCATGGCATGTGTCACACCCTGTTTCTCCTTCATCACTTGGTTCCTTCACTGGAGGTGTAAATTTCATGAATAAAGAAATCCCATCTGACTCGTTCACAGCTCTACTCCCAGGACCCAGCACAGTGCCTGGCATAAGGTAGACACTTGATAACTATTCAAACAAATGAATAAATCACATGGTTGGTAAACTGCATAAGGAGAGAGGTGAGGATCTGTGCCTGAGTCCGGAGAGTTCACTTTTCACCACAAATCCCCAGTGCACTCTCCAATGCAACTGAGGCAGCTGGCCAGGGCTTCAAATGCTCCCTGTAAAGCAGTGTGTTCAGGGAGGCTGTGCTTCACCCAAGATCACATGGCTACCACTCGGCAGAGCTGAGGTTGGAACTCGAGGTTCCACACCCCATGTGTGAAGCGTTTCTACTGCCCTGTACCGTCACCTTTGCTGCAAGCATGCAAGCTGGAACGACGCAACCCCCAGCTGCTGCCCCTTACTCAGAGGGCCAGTGGACGGCCAAGGCCCTGTCTGTGAGCAGGTGAGAATGTCCGGCTGGAGCCGCACGGCCTGCCTGGGCTCAGCTTACTCCTGTCCTGAGTCCTGGGCATGACACCAGGTGTTTGAAACACGTTATTGCTAATCATCAACGGAAACTCTGAATGGGAGGTGCTATCACTCTTCCTTTACAGATGAAAAAACTGAGTCTCAAAAAGACCAAGTGACTATGCCACAGTCACATGGTTTCTGAATCAGCAGCAGAATCCAGGCCTCTCTGATCTCAGAACCATGTAATCTCCAGATATCATGTAGCACCTCAAACAAAGGAGCAGCACCCTCTCCCCAGTGCCCACTCACCACCATCATTTTTGGAGAAGAGGGCTGCTGTGATGTCGCGACCCAGTGCATCACAAGCGCTGCTGTGGGCCTGCTCCGGGAACTTCCCTTTGAAGTCATCCAGGCACTCCAGGGCCTCAGCCACGTACTTGAGCTCAAAGAGGCAGCGGGCCAGGCGGAAGTGTGCCTTCAGGTGGCATGGGTTTAGGGAGATGGCCTTGAGGCAGTCCCTCAGGGCATCGTAGTGGTCACCATCCCTGGGAAGGCAGGGAGCGTGGCTTGGTGGGGCTGCGTGGCAAGCAGGAGTCCACTCAGTCTCCCCTGCTTTCTGTGGCCACCTCAGTCCACCTCTGACAGATCTCAGAATGAGGGTATTTGGGAATGAAGAGAACCCTGGCTCAGCCCAGGCTTTGCTCCCCAGGAGACACAGTATATTAAGGAGAGAAGTCAGGAATCCTTAAGTCTTGGGGGGGGGGGTGGGACATGGGGAATGGGGGGTGAGGGAGTGTGTGGGGGGAGAAAAACAAAAAACCAGTGCCAGGCTGCCCTCTGCTGGGCACAGAGTGCAACTGCTCACTGGCTCACCCCAGGCACCCGCAGCTCTGCAGCAGAAGGCCTGGCATCTTGCCCACCTCAGGCTCCCCAAGCCCTCCTTCTCTCTTTCTCCAACCACCTCCTCAAATCCCCCCGGCTGGTCTTCAAAGCCATGGCCAAGGCAGGGGGCTCTCAAGGACAGTTCTGTGGTCTGGGGAAGCCAGAAGTGCCAGGCTGGGGACTCAGGGTCTGCCCAGCAGGCGGCAAGCCCTCAGCCAGACCCCCCTCTGTCCTGGCTGACTGATCCATGGCAGCTGTGGCCTCTCCCTCCCGGGGCTGAAGGATGGGGCCTGACAGACTGGCGGAGTCAGCTCTCTGGAAGCTGATGGTAAAGGGGGGTATACACACCAGGAGCTCCAAATTGTCGCCACTCCTTCAACCTCCTAAAGCATGGATAAAGGGAAGTGGGGATGGTTTTGGGGGAAGAGCAAGTGGGGAGGGGTCAAAAGAAAGTCCCCTGCTCTCTTACCCTGTGCCAGAATATAGGGTGCACTCCCCCAGCACCTCTCATCTGTTCCCACCTCTCGTTTGGAGAGCCAGATGGGTCACAGGGGCCACTTATTTGGTAGCTTTTTTCCCCCCTGCTGGGCTGAGGGGGGCCTAGCAGCACTCCCCAGAGTTGATGCTCCTTCCACCAAAGCACAGCTCACAACCCGCATGCACAGGGCCAAGCACACCCAACAGGGGAAACGGTCCCGACTCCTCTCCTACAGCATGCAGGGGGAGCACCCCCACCCCAGCAGCAGGAGAAAGCAGCTCCCCAGTGTGGGAGGAGGCAGGGACAGAGTGCTTTGGGGGTACGGCCTGCATCAGAACGACTGGCTGTGATGAAGGAGGATGTGTCGTTTGGAAATCCAACTGCCACCTGCAAAGCGCCCCTCAGAGCTCCCGGAGATAGCCAGACAGAGACCAACCAGGAGCCAGGGGGTGACGGCTCCCACTGCACCCAGGAACAGATGGCAGCCCTGGAGAGGCTGGCCTGGGACAGAATGCGCCATTCTAGGGGTCACTGGCAGGCATGTGGGGATGGGGAGAGAGCAGGCTGGCCCCAGGGCTGGCCCGTCCAGACTCAATGCCAGATCAATCTCCCTGAAAGGACAGCCCTCAGCACATCCCTCTCCTGCTCAAAACTCTTCAGTAGCTGCCCATCATCCCACTGAATCCAGGCCAAAACGCCACCGCTCTGCATTCCAAGTCCTTCCCAGGCCGGCCCGAGGCTACCTCACAGGCTCATCTCCTGCCAGTCCCTTCCAGAACCCTCTGCTCCAGCCAAATGGATTTGTTGTTTTGCAAACAAGCTCTTCAGTCAGGCCCCCACCCCCATGCCTTTGTTCACACCATTCATTTCCAAGGGAATGTCCTTCCCCCATAATCCCCTACTCCTTTTCATCTCCTTGCCTAAGCCTGCCCACACTTAAAGCCCATCAGACTCCTCATCTTTCTGACACTTCCCTGACCCCAGCTAAAGTGACCTAACTTTTCTTAATGCCCATAGCACTTCACCTGACCAAAGACTTATTGCTTCTTGCTTCTTCGATGATGATGAACCAAAATCATGTCTTTGTCCTCGGTCCAGAGGCTGGGCACTCTGGAGCACAGGAACTCAAAGTGAGGAACTCTGTGTCCCTAGTACCTAGCACACAATGGGAGTTCAGAGAACATGTCGAGGGCAGCCATGGATTGGGAAATCATCAGTCTGTCTTAGCATGAATGCAGGAGTGAAACAGCTCTCAGCATAAAGCCTGGATGAGGACACTGCATTCTACTCAGCTCCTGGGACAGAGAGGCAAAATACCTTAGGATGGCCCCTAAACCAACACCTCTGGGGTTGGGTTGCCATCTGAGCACTTGGCAAACTCTTGATGCCTGAGCTAAGGCCTGTGGGGGTAGCATTTTCCCCAACCCCTATCTACCATCCTGCTGACTTGGGTGGGTTTCTTAAGCTTCCCTCTCTGGCCTGCCTAGTTGCAGCCAGACGATGGCACACCAGCTGGCCTGTCTGTCTGGGCAGAGCCGACGGATGCCAGACGGAGCAGAAATGGCTGTGGGCCCAGCTCTATCCATCTTCAGTCCTGGCCCCGGCTGGGGGATGGGGTCTGCCTGCCTGCTTGCCTGCTGGTGCCGTAGGCAGAAGGGCTGGGAGCCCTGATGGTCTCCAAAGATAGCAGGTTCTTCAGGATATGGACCCACTCCTTTACCACCAGCCACTGTGACCCAACATGACCCACAGCCAGCTTCAGATCCCTGGTATCTTGTTTGTCTTGGTCCAATGGTCTAAGAGCACAGGAAAGCAAGCCCCAAGGTCAAAGAATCATTTCAGACAGATACCAACTGAATTCACCAATTGCCTTTTTTCTACTTAGCAAGATTCCACTGTTCCTTCATAGTCCAATTCAAGGCCTAATTATCTAACAGCTGGGATTAACCATTCTCTCAAGTCCTACTTGCCCAGTGGCCACATCACTTTATAACAAAGCACCATGTTGAAGCTACTTGTGAACATGTCCCATGTCACTGGAAGACTTCCTGATTTTCAGTCTGGAGGTAGGGGTTAGAAAATGGCTTAAAAAGGCCCTAAGACGCAGCAAGATGCCACTGCCACCTTCCCTGGAGGCCTTAGGAACTTGATTCCATCAGGCCCTCTTACTTCATCCCTCATCCTGGCTCAGGCCCACTCACCACTTGCGCTTCATGTAGGCAGCAGCTCGGTTCCCATAGAGCATGGCATTGTGAGGGGCCCTCTGCACAGCCTTGCTGTAAAGCTGAATGGCCTGGGTCCACTGCTGGCAGGCAAAGGCCTCGTTGGCTTGCTGTTTCACACGCTCCAAGTACGGGGGCAGCTCTACCTGGGGGCTGTGGTGAAGGAGAGCCAAGTCAGGCCAGCCAAAGAGGATCCAAGCAGCCTCTTGGGAAGTCTGCAGCCCTGCCTGAGGGCCACCCATATTGTCTCGACCCCTGGGATCTGCACTGTTATCTAAAAAGCCACTCCTATCCTTGGCCCGGGTTCCTGTAATAGGTAATGGGCACAATTCCAGATACTCTGAACCAGTGAAAAAACAGAGGGACAGAAATGAAGCTGTCATGGATCGGTTAAAGGCAATTCCTTTTTTTTTTTCTTTTTTAATTTTAATTTTTTTAAAATTTTATTTATTTATTTTTTTTGTTTTTTTTATTTATTTCTAGGAGAGAGAGAGAGAGAGAGAGAGAGAGACAGCGTGAGCAGGGGAGGGTCAGAGAGAGATGGAGTCACAGACTGAAACAGGCTCCAGGCTCTGAGCTGGCAGTCAGCACAGAGCCCGACGCGGGGCTCGAACCCACGAACCACGAGATCATGACCTAAGCGAAAGTCGGATGCTCAACCGACTAAGCCACCCAGGCGCCCCTTTAATTTTTATTTTAAGTAAGCTCTATGCCCAATGTGGGGCTCGAACTCATGACCTCAAGATCAAGAGTTGCATGCTCCACAGACTGAGCCAGCCATGTGCCCCAAAGGTAATTCATTCTTTCATTCTTTCTTTTCTTTTCCTTCCTAAGATTTCATTTTTAAGTAAACTCTATGCCCAATATGGGGTTTGAACTTACAACCTTAAGATCAAGAGTCACACGCTCTACCAACTGAGCTAGTCAGGCGTCCCTGAAGGGCAATTCTTAATCAAACTCCTGCTCATGATAGTAGCTGACCACCCAAGTCCCTCCCATGTATCTCTCTAAAGAGACTTCTGTTTCTTTCAAAGTTTAGAGGATTTGAGCTCATCTGAACCCAAAGCCCGATATAGGGCCTGGCGTGAATAGAGGCCAAAAGATGGTATGGGATGAAGAAAAATAAAATGGGGGAGGGCCCTCTGTGTTTAACATCTTTAAGACAGACCTCAGTACTAAGAGGTAGCCGGGCCCCTGGGTCTGGACCTAACAACTGATACCAAGGGACTGGAGCTTTAGTCTAAGTGTAACTGGAATCCTACCAGGTAGGAGCGGTATTAGAACCACTAGCCACACTCCAGAAATACTCCATTACATCCCTTGTTTCAGTTCCCGGACTCTGAGGTATGCGCCTGGATGGAAGGTTTACAGGACATACTCCTCCCTCCAAATTACATTGCAAGGTAGGTACCATAAGGTGTGACTGGGACTGGGAGGGCTGCACAGTTCAGACTGGACTCACCTGACATGTCCCCTGCTCTCTGGCAGCCGGAAGCCATTGCTGTGAAGGTGCAGGCCATTGGACACGCCGTTGGATACACCATTGGTGGACATCTTGCCGTTCTGAACTTCTGGCAGGGGTGGGGAGAAAGGAACAGCAACAACTCAGGAGGAGGTCCTCATTTCTCTTCCGCAGCCCTCCAACTTCCATCACAGAACCTGATAGTTCCATTATGGGTCATCCTCCCGGGTAAGATCCATTCCCAGAAAGTAAGTTCTGACAGACAGGCAGGCAGGCCAAGAGCATAAAGAAAAGCCTGTGCGCCCTCTGCTGGTTGGAGAGGGACACAGCTTCACCTTGGCATTACCCTTAGCTGGGGGTGGTTGGAGGGAGTAGGGAGTAAAGAGGTTTCCAGATCAACTGGAGGCCCTAGGAAGGAGTCAATGAGGAGACTCATTCAGGACAAGAGAGAAGGGCAACTGCTACACGTCCTCAAGAGACAAGCCATGGAAAGAAACTGCTTTTTCAGAGGGAAGTAGAAGGGCTGTGATGCAAACCCCTTTGACAGATCTCTCTGACCTACTGTTAATCTTCCTTCTTACTGTACAGAGAGTGTTCTTTCAGAGACTCTATCCCTTTTGGAGGATCAGAGCCACAGCACAAGGGAAGGGGCAGCCTCCGCAGCAGAGGTGGCTCAAGCTCAGGCTCTCCAGGAGAGATAGCCCTAACCCAAGGGAGAACTTACCCCCTGAGGAGTGGCATTTTCTGGGCAAGAGGAAGGTGTACGGCCGCTGCTTGTAAGTCAGGTCAAACAAATAGACCTAGAGTGGAAGGATTAAGAAAAGAGATGGAGGCTGTGAGGTAAGAATGTGGCTGTACCAAAGCAACGCTTTGGGGGTTGGTGGCTCTCAGGAACACAGCAAGTATTGAGCACGGAACCATCAAGCAGGGCCTGGCGGGGTTCCTATGGAGCAAACCTCAGGCAGGAAAATCCCAGTTCCTGGCTGTAGGGTGGACTGTTTAAAACACTGTCATTAATTAGAATCATATGTTTAGGTTGGAAAGGTCCTCAGAGGTCACAAAGCCAAAGGTCTCCTTTTACAGATGGGAAAACTGGAGCCTCAGAGAAGGGAAGCAATTTGCCCAAAGTAACACTGCTACTTACTTCTCCCAATAAACATTATCCATTATTATCTAATGTTTAGTGAATTCTTACCTTGCTTTAGGAGCTCTGCTAAGTGTTTTATATGACTTCTCATTTTATCCTAGAAACCACCCCATAAAGAGGTACTATTATTTTTTTAAGTGTGTTTATTTTTTTTTAGTGATCTCTACACTCAACATGGGACTTGAACTCATGACCCTGAGGATCAAGAGTCACATGCTCTTCCAACTGAGCCAGCCAGGTGCCCTACGAAGTACTATTATTATCACCCCCTTTATAGATGAAGAAATATGGGCTCAGAGTTTATTTACCCAGGGTCATAAAAGCAGTATGGGGCACAGTCACGACATAAAAGCAAGTCTGTCTGGCTCCAAACCACTCTGCTAGATGCCTCTCTACTCATCCTTATGCTAGCTTTAGGCCAGGTGATGGCTCAGCAGTCTGAAGCCAGGGCCGTATTCTAAACTCAGGTGATTGTCTATTCTCCATCCCATTTCTCTTGCACATAACCCACCTTGCCTTGTAAGGTCATCAGCTGGTTCACGTGCCATGTCTGCCTTGTCAATCTGGGATGGATCAAATCTCACATTTGTCTCCATGTTTATAACAATGTCAGTCTCAGCATAAGTGCTCAGTGAGTGTTTGTAGAATAAATGAATTTATGCAAGGCTTACTAAATATCCTGACCGAGAACATGCAATTAGAAGGTTTAGGAACCTGCCATTAACAAAGAACACTCAAAGCTGGCCTTAAACCACAGCCTGGCTGTGTGCTCTCAGCCCCAAGATTTCCTCCTAGGAAAACAGAGGATGAGGAAACTGAGGCTGAGAAAAATGAAGAGAATTGTTCAAAGTCATAGTACACAGAAGGCCAGCATTTGAAGTCTGGTCTGTGAGTTCTAAAGCTGTGCTCAAGAAAAAGATCAGGCCAGGGCACCTCCTGGGAATTCCAGTGATGCCATGTTGCTCCTATATTTCACTATAAAGCCACTTACCATAAGGCTGTTGCTTCTTGTCTGCCTCATGGCATCGAAGTGAGGTACAAGCCCTGGCTGCTGAACGTGGGGTGGGGGTGGGGGTGCAGAGCCAGCTCGGGCAGCCACACATACCTGCTCCCCTCCCATGTTGACCAGCAGCTCTGTGCCATTGGGGCTGAAGGTCACATAGGTGGCAACCAGCACTCTCAGACGGTTGTTGTAATCAGGCAGCTTCACTGGCAGGTGACCTGTGAGGGAAACAGCTCAGTTACCCCAACGTGAGACTCCTCATCTCCCCCAGGAGGGGCAGGGAGTTGTGTGAGGCCAACATATCAATAATGATAACAATTATCTTCCTCATAAAAGCAGCTACAAGTGTTGAGCACTTACTATATGCACCAGGGTAACTGCTTTATATACTTTATCTCATTTAACCGTTATGACTCCATTCTACGGAAAAGAAATGAAGACTCATCAAGGGTAAGTAATTTGCCACAAGTCACAGGATGGTTGGTCAATGACAGTCAGGAAAGCCCGTTATCTGCCTTACTCTAAAACCCATGCTCTTGACCTCCATGCCACGTTGTCTCTTTGCGCTGCCCCAGAAAGCATCAGCACCCAGCCAAGAATTGGGGGCCAGAGCTGGGCTGAGCCCTACCTGCTACATAATACTGGGCTGCACCATCAGGAAGGGGCTTCTGCCGGTCACAGAAGGTGTGGACACCTGCTGAAGGGCTCTGCTTCATGCTCTTCCTGGTGGGAAGACAAACCATACAGGTTATAACCCCTAGCACCAACCCTGGCTAGACCCGACCATACTCCCTACAGGAAAACCTAAATTTGTACTGCTGAAAGGAGGTACTCTTTCTTCCCTACCTCAGCAACCCCAAAGGTCCATCAGCTAGATAGCCATGGACACATACATTACAGTAATTTACCAGTAGGTCCTGTCCATTGTCTTGGTTCACATGACCACCCTATCATCACCATTTTACAGATAAGGAAGCTAAGGCTCAAGGCCCGCTCCAAGTCAGGTAGTGTGTCAGGAGCAGCAGTGGTTGCTCAAACCCACTAATGGAAGTAACGCAGGCCAGATGTCCCTGCACCTGTCTCAGAAGTCCACTGAAAACCTAGGTTGGTGGAGCTGCTCAGGTCTGGGACTTCTGTGGTGGGTCTGAGTATATTCTACTTTTATTTAAAAAAAAAAAAAAAAAAATACAATTACATGTGCAGGAAAGAAATTACACGTACAAGATTATAACTGTACAAATAGTCAAAGTAAAAGAACAAGCAGAAAATACACACAGTGATTTTTTTAAGGTAACGGATTATTCGTAGCTTATTATACTTTCCATATATTCCAAAACAAGCATGGATTAAATTTTTTTTAAATCACAAAATTTAAAGGCCACCTGGGTGGCTTAGGTGGTTAAGCGTCTGACTTCAGCTCAGGTCATGATCTCACGGTTTGTGAGTTTGAGCCCCTGCATTGGGCTCTCTGCTGTCAGCACAGAGCCCGCTTCAGATCCTCTATCCACCCCCATCTCTGCCCCTCTTATGCTCTCTCTCTCTCTCAAAAGTAAATATTTTTTTAAAAAAATCACAGAATTTAAAAAACCTACTTCAAAAAGAAGAGGGCATGACAACGAGAGAAGAGGGCAGCACATTCCCAGGGCCTTGCCCATGGGAGGCTGAACTATTCATACCTGTGGTTATGGATCATGCGAATGTCATAGAGCCTCACAAAAGGCCCACTGGCCCCTACTGCCAGGCAGTTGTTGTCCTGGGGGTTGACGGTGAGGCACTTGGCCTCCACCAGCTGGCCACAGTACTCTGTCAGGTCAATCAGCACCTCCGAATGTTTGCTGTTCTCCCGAAGGTCATACTGGCTGTGAGAGAGGACAGCGTTAGGGGGTGGGGACTGGGTCTTCCTGTGAGGCAGGGGAGAAGCCAAGGCCTTGTTATACAAAGGAACTGGGAAGGGCTTTGACCTGTTCATAAATAATAAGAATGTAAAAAAAACACTCCCATTTCCCGAGTGCTCACTCTGTGCCAGGCACCTGAAACAGGCTTCTCACACAGTGTTTTATTCTTCATGTAATTACTTAAGGTGAATACTACTGTATGGTTTTTTTTTTTACAGATGTCAGTGATATCGCCATTAAGTACTATTACTACTGATTACTAACATTGAGACACTGCTTTGTGTCTAGTATTGTTCCTAAGTGTTGTACATGCATTATCTAATTAAATCCTCACACCACCCCCAGGTACCATTAGAACGCTGAGGCTAAAGGCAAGTAAAGAGCCTGTCTGGGATGACACCGCCAGTAAGTGTGAAGCTGGGACAGTGTGGAGCCAGGGAGGTAGCCTTTAACCACTTGGCTTTGCTCCTTAACTCTAACTTTTAATCTAATTTCTTGTAGGAAACAAAAGTACGGAGGTGACAGAAAAGAGAATCTAGAGGTCACCAACAGCTATCTAGAAACACTAAGTGCCAAGACAAGCCTGAGTCCCGCTCGGGGAGTAAATGTCATGCCAGACATCCCCGGCAGTAGCACCCCCTCGATGCAGTTTGGGGGACCGTCGTGCTATGCTCCACAGGCACAGAGAATGAGGAGGGTGTCCCCATGCGCTCACCCACCTCTTGCCCAAACACTGGCAATGATCTCCACCCTGTCTGCCTCACCTTTCTAAGCCGTCCTCACCAGACTGCTCTTCCTAGAATACTGTCTTTGTTCTTGCTCAAAACTCTGCACTGTCCTGTTCAAAAACCTGCAACGATTCCTCAATACTTTTAGCATGAATTTACCGTTAATTTACTTTTGCCAAACTTCTCAGTCTGGCTGCCAAGACCTGACTGCCACCAAACGCGTTCCTCAGTTTTCTAACTGCATCACTTACAATGACAGACAGAACTCTCTATCCCTCATGTGGCACATTTACCCCCTGCCTTCACAAACTCCGTTCCAGCTGGAGTCCACTCTGCTTTTCCTTGCCCATCCAAATCCTGTCTACCCTGGAAGGCCCAGCTTATGCTCACCCTCTGCTAAGAGACCTTCCCTTCACCCTCTGCTAGGACACCTTCCCTGACTGTGTCTAAGCGCTTAGGCTCCAACCCCAGATGCTTGGCCTCTACCTGCAGCCCTGGCACAGTCTGGTTAGTTAAGGTCAACAAGAGTAACACAGAGTTGTACCTGCCACTGACCAAGTGCTTTCTGTCTTCCAAGTACCACCTGTGTATGTAGTGTAAAACCTGTAAAGGTTTTATAGGCACTATCTCAATTTTAATGGTCAGGCCAACAAGGAAGATATTATGATAATTCTCATTTTACAGGTGAAGAAACTGTAAAACAGGGATAAAGGGACTTGCCCCAAACACTGAGTGACAGAGGTAGGACTTGATCTCATCTGACATCAGTGCCTTGCTTCTAGCTGCTGTTTTATAGTTCATGCATGATTTAGATATCTCTCCTCCTTTGTAATAGGGAAGAGGGAATCCTGTAACATCTCAAAGGAGGCATTAAAGCAGGTTGGGAAGATAAGGAAAAAGTTCTAGGTCACAACTGAAGAAAGGAGTTAAAGGGCAACGAGACCATTTTAGGATGAAGAAAAGTAGAGCAAAGGTATGACAATCCAGGCCACTGGAAAAGGGGAAAGTCCACTTTACCATTTCTGACTGATTATTCCCTTCCTGCACATAGGCCCACTGATCAAGTGTTCCAGAGAAAGGTATCAAGCACCATCATGTGCGAGGCACTGTGCTAGGCTCTAGGGACACAACCAGGGACAAGACAGAGACGGAGCTGCTCTGACAGTTCACTATTCGGTGAGGGATACAGACAAAATGGTAAACCAAGAAGAAAATAAAATAAAACAACTACAGACACTGATGAGAGTTACAGTGGCTACATTTAGGGTGCTGAGACAGAATAATGAGGGGGGTGTCTACTTGGGACAGGATAGTCAGAGAAGGTGCTTCTGAAGAGGTGATTCTTAAGCTGATCTCAGGGTAAGAAAGAGTCAAACCTGGAAAGAACTGGGGACAGAGAAAACCAGGTGGAGAGAACAGCAAGTGTGAAAGCCCAGTGGAGGCTGACTTTGTGCGTTGGTGAGGGCAGGCTGACAGGCCTGGATGTAGTGCAGGAAAGGGTAAAGAGTGGGGAAGATGAGAGCAGACAAGCAAATGTTCCCAGCTGTATGTCCACAGACAAGTGCCCTGGGCAGACAAATGAGGCTGGAACTCTGCTGGAGGGAAGGAGCCAGGCCTGGGGAAGGAAGCAGTAGGGGCAGATGGGGTGGGGAGCCAACATGCAGTGGGGGCAGGGGAGGTGCAGGCCCCACTTGATGCCTCAGGCCCTTACCGGATAAGCCCATCCTCAGCAGCACTCCAGAACGTGTTGGGCCACATGGGCGCTGTGGCAATGCGTTTCACCCGGTTTGTGTGGTCTCCAAACATGTGGATTGTTTCCTTTACTGTCAGGTCGTGGACATGCACTTTGGAGTCGGCTGCCCCCGTGATTAAGATGCGGTCCCCAGCATGAGGCAGGAACTGTTTCAGAGAGATTGAAGAAGAGATTGGCAGGCAGTGGGGGTAGGGTTGGCCACAGAAGAAGACCAGCCTGGATGTTAGCACCCTCTTTCCTTCTCCACATCAGGCAGGAAATGAACTCATCTAAGGCAGTCCACTAAGAAAACTTGGGATCTCAAGCGTCAGCCCATAGGTCTACAGGTCAAAATTGGGACATATACCTTTACTTTGCCAGAGTGGTCCTGACTTGTGCCAAACCGACCTACCCAAGAAATCTTCCTCTGATTCTTCCCCAGGCAAGAGCAGAGAGGATGATCATCCTAGATGCTACCATTTAGTAAGCATTTACCATGGGGCAGACACATGGGTAGGTATCTTATAAGATACTTAAAAAATGACCCCATTAAAAATTGAGGTTCAGCAGGGCTTTGTTCAAACTCACGTCTGTCTGACTCCCAAACGCATACTGCCTCATGAGGAACATTTGATAGCCTGAGGATTATCTAATAAATTAGTCTTAAAGTGAAAAGGACCTCCAGTGTTTTAAGGAGAAAGTAGTATTTTAAATTGGTTCAAATATTTCTGGAGAACACTCTGGCAATAGGTAACAAAGTAAAAACTGTTTCTATCTTTTGACCCCAGACTTCCACTTCCGAGAAAGGATTCTATTAGAAAAAAGGGACCTGTGCAGAAATGCTCAGAGCAGCACTCCTCATAATAGCAAATACTGGAAATGGCTCCAAAGCTGACCCTTGGGGAAGGGCTGAGCATCAGGAGGAAACATCTCCCTACAGTTATTATAAAGAATGAAGATCCCACCATTCCGATGAAATTGAGAACTAAATATTCCAGATGACATACAGTATGAACAAAACAGCCATAAACATAACTTTGAACAGTAATTTTTAAAAGCATGCCATTCTATCACCTTGCTTTGAGGAAGAAAAATATTTAGTTGACTTTTTCTCTTCTTTCTTGAGTTCAAAAGATTTAATTATCTTTTTTTCTTAATTGAAAGTTTCTCCCAACCCACAACAAGGTGGAGCTGGTGCTGGGGGAGGGGCATTATTCTGGATTGAAACAGCTCAAGTCCTACTGGACACAAAAGAGCAATAATTCACTTTCTACATACCATTCTCTATTGCCTCACCAGGACAGGGGCTAGATGAAACAGACGGAATTTGATCATTTTTAGGGGCAACCAGTAGTCTTTAATCCTGTCTGGAGACAGAATATACTTCATGCACAACAGAAATAAATAGGCGAGCCCTTGAGGGCTACTGCCACACTCACCACACTCTGTAGTTGCCACCAGGGGGAGCTTGCGGGTTAAATAAAGATCTGTGGAGTGTTACTACCTGAAGAGAGAAGAATCCTTTTCTACACTTTCTACACAGAAGAGGAGGCTGAGGGTCTGTGAATGTAAATCCCTTGCCCCAAATCTTACTATTAGGGACTTACAAGACCATTGTCGAGTTCTGGTTTCTGAACTCAACATTTTGTGCCCTACAATGCCGACGTGATGGCTTAGGTCCCTTTGACAGATCCCACCCCAAAGATTCAAATTGGACCTAACACTTTTCATGGGGCAGAAACCATCTCTGTTTGTCATGCAAGAGGTGAATCGGCATTGTTCTGTCTCTAAAATTGCAGAAAATCATCTAGGGTTGGTCCCTGGAAGAGAAGGTGAAAATCAGGGCTTGGGAAGGAGGCAGTGTTTAGGGAAGTAAGTAGGTTCTCGGGTCTCAAATCTACTTTCTTCATGTAATCTTGTAATTCTTCTTGATATTAATTAGGAAAAATATTTCTTAGATTAGTGAGGCTTTCTAAAGGACAGTCTCACTCTCAAACACATACATTATAGAATTAAAGGTCTGGAAAAGTCCTTTAAGGTCATTTCCTCCAAACTTCAACCTGGCAAATAAAGTTCCCAGCGTCGAGAGTACCACAGTGCTAGGACATTTACTACAGTCTCAAAGGGCCCATTCCACCTTCTCCACATTGCTGTAAGCACTGCACAGTTCTTTACTTCATCAGGCCCACATCTGCTTCTATGGACTTGGAGCCACTAATCCCAAGTCTGTTCTCTGGGACCAGAAGGCACAAGTTTCATGTCACTTCCACTTACAGGGCTTCAGAGGCCCGAAGACACTTGTAAGTCCCCTTCCCAACTCTCCTCAGCTGAACTCCCTTCACCAACAAATCAGCAGCTCAAACAGAGAATAGTTACAACACCTGTGCCAGGTGCCATTTTACAAATCATCTTATTGAACTGTAATATCAAGCCCATGGATTGCTGCTTCCCTTTTAAAATTAAATGATTTATTTACTCATTTATTCATGGATCCAGGGGATTTTCCTAAGCTACTTCCTATTTACAGATGAGTAAAGATGCTCAGAGAGGTCAGGTGACTTGCCCAGGTCACACAGCTTCCAAGAGGCAGATCAGGGAGTCAAACACAGATCTGTCTACTATCTAAGTTCATGCTTGAACCATACCACCCACCATCACCACTCATATGAACAGCATTTCATCTAGAGCTGGCCTAGTGGTGCTAAATGAGGAAGCAGAACATGGAAAGAGATGGGGTTTCAGGAATCACTGTCAGATGCTCAGATCACAAAGGTGTCTGTGACCCCAGGGTATACATGGAACACATATGTGCAGATACAACCACGCACACAGACCAGTCATGCCTTTCACTTGCTCTGTGCCTTATCCTGCTCACCTTGACAGAGAAGATATTTGCAGTGTGTCCTGTGTGCATGGAGAGCAGCTTCTTGTGGTGCAGTGGGTCCCACACAATTGTGTGCTGGTCATCGGAACCAGAGGCCAGCAAGCTGCAAGCAGAATGAGGGGTTCTACCTCTCCTCTCACAGGCCCTGCCTCCCAACCCCCACATTCCCCACTGATAGGGAGTGAGGCCAGAGCGTGAGGAACAGGAGATGTCACAGAATTCAAGCATATCTTGTAAACATTAGTTGATTCTCTTCTACTTTGTCCTAAGGATTTCTCATTATTCCTTAAACACATTAGATTATAAAAACAAAAACAAAAACAAAACAGGGTTTGGGTGGTCATCCAGTTCATTGCTCAACAGTGTGTGGATAATGGTGGACTAAACTTCAGTACACGGAAAAGAGCAGCAGTCTCTTTTCCTCAGATGTAGCAAGAATGAGGAAAGTCCCCTCTCCCAGCCTCCCCACTCCCCTCTCCAGCACACTCTTTGGTGCTCTAGTTCATACTCACTCTCCTTTCTCGTTCCACTCCAGACAGTTGACACATCCTGAGTGACCCTGGGGGAGCAAATGGAAAGGGACAAGAAGACAGTCAGTTAAAAGGTTCTCCTGGGGAACTCAACACTGAGAAGTAGAACTGAACAGGTGAACCAGCCTTTCCATCATCAGCGTTTTCCAGGTGCATGAGAGTGACCAGAATGGAATGAAACTGCCTGGTATCTTACAATATTCAAGTACTTTCATATTCATGATCTCACTTGATACTGAACAACTGAGCCCTAAAGGGCAGGTTTCATTGATCCTATTTTGCAGAAAAGTAAACTGAAGTTTAGATGAAAGTAAGTAGAAATGAGATCCAAACATTTCTGCTCCTACCACTGTTCCTTCAAGGGACATCCCCTCAGCCACAGAAAATTTCCTCAGAGGAGTAGCTGACTCAAAGGCAGCCAATTAACTAAAAAGTTGATCTTTCATTCATTCGGGATATACTTAATTTATCAAGCACCGATTGCATACCAGGTACTGTTCAGACACTGGGGATATGGCAGTATACAAAACAAAGTTTCCCATCTTCTGGAGCTTACTTCGAGTAGGTAGAGCCTGGTATAGTAAGGTCAACTGGGCCAGAGTCTTGAGCTTGGGGATGTGAAATGAGAGAGATGAAGTGAGGCAGCTATCAATAGACACTGAGGTTGAAAGCATGCACAGAGAGAAATCATGGTAAAGCTAGAGCTATGAGGAAACAGAATCCATGAAAAGCAGAAAGTATAAAGTGGCAGAACCGAGTCTTACAAGATAGAATGAAAGAACAAGGCATTCTTATATATTCTTATATACTATTTTCTTATAAAATACTCTAAAAAAGTATACTATTTTCTTATATAGTATTTCTCAGAAAATATACTATTTTCTGTTCTCACCCTCCTTCATTCTTAATAATACCTAGATTTTAATTTACTTACTTCCATGTGCCAAATTAGACCATGTGTTTTAGCAAGTGTAAATCCACTGTCCTTGCTATACTGATAGGTTTAGGAATGTAGGTATAACCCAAATTGGAGTGGCATTGACTTGGGCACAGGGATAGGCTCAGAAATAAGCCGGTGACCCCAATCAGATGCAGAGGGCACAGCAGCTGGGAGGCTTCCTGAAAAGGAGTTTTCTCATTCTCAGGAGACAGTCTATGAAAGAGATACCTTTCTTCTTTCAGATGTTGGGTGTACCGATAGTACATCTGGAATTGCCACCACAAGGGAAGCCAGCCTGAGAGTGAGGTCAATATGCAGAGGAGAGCCCAGTCAAGGGAATGAGAAAAATAGAGCAGGAGTGACCAGAGTGACCAATACTGACCCCTACTTTACTTGTGGACTTCCAGTTAAGTGAGACAATCAGTTCTTTATTGTTTAAGGTCATTTGACTTGGGCTGTTACTTGTGGCCCAAAGAATGCTAACTGATAACATTTCTTCAGGTCTCAGTTTATAGGCACTTTCTTCAAGATGCCTTTCCTATCCTGTAAATTTTGGAGGGAGGCATACCCTTCCTGTGGACTCCTACTGTCACACTGGATTATGACTCTGTGTTGACATGGTAGTCTGCTTCACAGGACTAAGCCCTGAGAAAGCAGGCTATGTGTCTTATGTCCACTGCATCCCCAAGGCGAGATACAGAGCCCAGCATATTCCTGTTGCCTAAATGAACAAATGAGTCCAGTGGGACTAGTGGGAAGAATTGAGGGATATGAACAAATTTAACTTCCCAACTGTCTAGATAGAAAGGCTTTTCCTCTGCCTTCTCCTTCCCTTACCCTTTGTCCTGTAAAGATTCTCAGCTGGGTTGAACCACATTTATTTCCAGGTTCTGCACTTACATGCATTTACTCTGTTCAGACTTGTCAGATTACTTGTTGACCTGAGCCTCTCACTCTCCCATGGCACTTGGTTGAAACCCCACACATGGCTCTTGTCACTCTTTTTGGGTCAGAATCATTTGTCCTTGGGCCTTTCATTTTCTCACCAGGATGTAAATTACTTATGCCTGGGCAGGAGGGGCGGGTCACATCTATAGCTTGCAATCTCCCAGAGTACCAAGGGCCTTGAATGACTGTCACTTACTGAGGGCTTACAAAGGGTTGGACACAGTGCTACATACTCGTGGTAGCTAGAAAAATCGCCCCCAGATGTCTGTGTCCTGATCCTCTGGAACCTATGAATATGTTATATTTGGTGGCCAAACTTTGGCCTTTGCAGATGTGATTAAGGTTAAGGTCCTTGAGATGGGGAGAGTACTCTAGATTATCCAGGTGTCCCAATATGATCACATGAGTACTTAAAATCACAGAACCTTTCTTGGCTACAGAGAACTAGAGAGGTGTAAGTGTGAAAGGGATTGGTCTTGTTATTCCTGGTTTTGAAGATGGAAGAAGGGGACTATGGATCAAGAAATGCAGCAGCCTCTAGAAGTTGGGAATTGCAAAGAAAGGAACTCTAGCCTACAGCCTCCAGGAGGAACACAGACCTGTCCAAAACTTGCTTTTAGCCCGGTGAAACCCAGGTCAGATTTCTGATCTACAGAACTGTGAGCTAATAAATTTGTGTCGTTTTGAGCCATTACGTTTGTGGTAACTTGTTATGGCAGCAATAGGACATGAATCCAGCACTCTATTATATTCATTATCTTGTTTAAGAAACAGGTATCAATACTCATCTCACATTTAAGAAAGACAATGTTGAAAGAGATTAGGTCACCTGCTGTGATACTGTAATTTATAACAAGAAATACATATTTGGTCTTCTTCCCATATCTGAACCCCTTGAAGACCTTGAATTTCCTAAGCGATAAGAGTGAAAAGGATGTCTTGATATTCATAACAAATCCCTTTCAACCACACCTGAGTTTATGTTAATGAAGTGATTTTTGGAAAGCACCTAAGGATGGGGTCAGGTTGCTAAAGGAACCAACAATATGACTGGAATGTTAGAACTTTCAGTACCACCCTCCTGACCTCTGGGGAGGGGAAAGGGGCTGGAGGCTGAATAGTTCACCAATGGCCAATGATTTAATCAAGCATGCCTATATAACGAAGCCTCCACAAAAACTCAAAAGAAGAGGTTCAGAGAACTTATGCATTAGGAAGCATGTGGTGGTTTGGGGGAGAGTGGTACACTCCAAGAGAGCATGGAAGCTCTGTGCCCCTTCCTGCATACTGTTCTAGGCATCTCTTCTATCTTCCTGAATTATGTCCTTTTTGAATACATGGGTAATCTGGTAAGCAAAATGTTTGAGTTCTGTGAGCCATTCTAGCAAATTAATCAAATCCAAGGAAGAGGTTCTTGGACCCTCCAATATAGATGACTGGTCAAAAGCACAGGTGACAACATGGACTTGTGACTGGTGGTGGGGCAGTCATGGGACTAAACCCTTAACCTGTGCAATGTGATGCTGTCTCCTAACTGATAGTGTCAGAACTGAGTTAAATTGTAGGGCACCCATTTGGTGTAGGAGAATTGCTTGGTGTATAAAAATAAGCAAAACCCCACACATATTGGACCTGCCTAATGTGGCACCACTAACAGTGGTGACATGAAGCAGGATTTTAACTTGAGAGCCTGAACTCTTACGTATTGCCTGAGAAATGGATGAATGCTTCTAGCATTACTGTCTTGTCCTCAAATCAGTAATCCATCCAAAGTATGGAAGACAGGGGCCACAGTAGAGAATTATGATACTTATGATTACTTTTCACATGGTAAAAGCTAGCTTAGAGGTGGGTAAGTTGAAGAGATTATAGAGAAAAAGCTCAAACCAGAGTCTACAAAGTATTGACAAAAAATATTAATAAAGGGCTTTATAAGTTAGAACACGTGTTTGGGAAGCTACTTACTAAAGAACAGAGTAAGAGGAGTTATTTTGGCCTTGATAACTAAGGCTGGCTTAGATATTGGGTCACAATCTGTAAATACATTGTAGAATACAAAGGAAGCAAATATGCCTATGATCTATCAGCATTAAAAGGTGGGTAAAAAATAAAGGGAGAAAACCTCAAACTTTTAAGAAACTGAGAGGAGGGACTGTTTAGAGATGACTCTTAGAGAAGAATAGACCTTGTGTGCCTCCCTGGACACTGCTGGAAATACTGCTGTTTAGGGTAAGCTTTGCACACTGGGGACCTAGAGGAAACAGAATGTGCACCAAGAAAGAACCTATAATAAAAGCTTTAAATCTCACTTAAGTTCCAACTTTTTAGTTCCTGCTTAACTTTGTTAAATATTGATTATACTTACTATTTGTTGTGAGTCCCTATAATTTGCTGAGTAGCACGGTGTATGAGAGGAGGAAGAGGAGGCAGGAAGAAGTATTTTATCACTGACACTGCTCAGAATTTTAGATGTATTATGATGATAAAAAGCAAATGGACTTTGGTTTTTTGTTGTTGTTGTTGTTGTTTTTTTACTGCTTTTAAATTCTTTACAGACTATGTACCCCTTATAGCCTGCACTGCAGTCTCCACCTTGGTATGCCACTAGTAGCTAGAATGCTAGTTATTAATATACACGATCTCATTATCACTCCCTTTTCACGGGTAAGACCAAGTCTCAGAGATAACTTCCCTACGGTTGCACAAACTATAAATACCAGAGTCCAGATGGGAAGCCAGGTCAATATAGCCCCAAAGTATTTCTCTGGCCATGAGGGACTACCTCAGATGCCATGTTTATTACTGCCTGTATTAAAAAGAGATTTCAGGGCACCTGAGTGGCTCAGTCCGGTGAGCGTCTGTCTCTTGATTTTGGCTGAGGTCATGAACCCAGGGTCATGGGATCAAGCCTCGTGTCAGGCTCCGTGCTGAAGTGTGGAGCCTGCTTGGGATTCTCCTGCATTCTACCTCTGCCCCTGTCCCCTGCATGTGCTCTCTTTCACTTTCTAAAATTAAAAAAAATTATAGAAACAAAAATAATAAAGAGATCTCATTGCTACCATCACCTTAAAGACTGGCAGTTTCATATAAAGTTAAGCTTATATCCATCCTATGACCTAGCAATTCCATTCCTAGGTAATTACTTGAAAGAAATTAAAACATTTGTCCACATCAAGACTGACATAAGAATATCCATAGATGCTTTAGTTTTAAAAGCTCCAGAGGCACCTGGCTGGCCCTGTCAGTAGAGCAAGTGATTCTTTAAAAAAAAAAAAAATTAATGTTTGTTTGTTTTGGAGAGAAAGAGACAGAGTATGAGTGAGGGAAGGGCAGAGAGAGAGGGAGACAGAATCTGAAGCAGGCTCCATGCCTCAGCTGTCACCACAGAGCCTGATGCAGGGCTCGAACTCACAGACTGCAAGATCATGACCTGAGCTGAAGTTGAATGCTTAGCTGACTGAGCCACCCAGGTGCCCTGAGCATGTGACTCTTGATCTCGGAGTTGTGACTTCAAACCCCACACTGAGTGCAGAGATTACTTAAATTACTTAAAAAGAAAAAAATAGGATTTTATTATCTTAAAAAAATTTCAAGAATTAAAAAAATAAAGGCTCCAAACTGGAAATAACCCAAATGGTCATCAATAGGAAAATGGATAAATATAACGTAGTCTATCCACAAGATGGAATACTACTCAGCAATAAAAAGAAATGTGGTTGAAACTCATGCAACAACGTGGATGAAACTCAAAAAACATTATGTTAAGCAAAGAAGCCAAACACATACAAAAATATACTATCTAATTCCATTTACATTAAGTGTAAGACAAGCAAAACTAATCTTTAAAGACAAAAGCCACAAAGTAGTCGTTCTGAGGTAGGAGGGGTGACTGGAAAGGACACTGTGATAACTTTCTACTATGATGGTAATTTCCTTTTTTTTTTTTTTTAAAATAATTAAAAGAATTGTTTAATGTTTATTTATTTTAAAATTTTTTAAAATGTTTACTTATATTTGAGAGAGAGAGACAGAGCACAAGCCAGGGAGGGGCAGAGAGAGGGAGACACAGGTATAAAGCAGGCTCCAGGCTCCGAGCTGTCAGCACAGAGTCTGACGTGGGGCTCGAACTCACAAGCCATGAGAGCATGGCCTGAGCCAAAGTCAAATGCTCAACTGATTGAGCCACCTAGGTGCTCCAATGTTTGTTTATTTTTGAGAGAAAAAGATACAGAGTGTGAGTGGAGAGGGGCAGAGGGAAAGGGAGACACGGAATCCAAAGCAGGCTCTAGGCTCTGAGCTGTCAGCACAGAGCCCGATGTGGGGCTAGAGCCCAGAAACTGTGAGATGACCTGAGCCGAAGTGGGACTCCCAATCGACTGAGCCACCCAGGTGGCCCTGTGATGTGATGAAAAGTATTTTCTAACTTGTTGCAGATGGTAGTTACACAAGTATCAAAGCTCATCTAACTCAATACTTGAGACCTATGCACTTTATTTTTGTGTAAATCATACTTCAATAAAGAGAGAAAAAAGATAATAATAATAGCAATAGCAGCAGCTGGTATATACTGAGCACTATCTCACCATGTACCAGAGACACTATTGTGCCCTTCATATATGATTTTAAGTTTTACAACTGTCTTATGATGGCAACATTATTACTATTCTCATTTTTCAGAGGAAGAAAAGATTAATATCCCATCTCATATTGTATAAATAGCATAGCCAGACTGTGAACCCATGTCTGACAGATTCCAGAGCTTGGCTGTTATCCATGATGTTAGACTGCCTTTTTAAATTCTAAACTGTCTCTCCTAAAACTTAAATGCTTGCTATGTCCCTGCTAATATTGTACTGGGCTCAGAGAGACATAATTGAGTCAGAAAGACACATCTCCTGTCCTCACAGAGCTGATGAGGTTTTGTTTTCTCCTCCTCCACACTAAATATATAACATTAGTCTTTCCCCATGTTATTATAAACTCTTCATAAGCATCACTTCAAATGGGTATAGAATATTCCTCCAAAAGTTAAACTGTATTCACCTCTACCTTAGTGTTGTACATTAGGTTAGTTCCAAATTTGGGGAGTTGATATATTTTAAAATTCCAGTGGGAAAAGAACATTTACAGGTGACTGGTCAGCCCAGAGTAGGCATAATGTCATGTTTTTTATTTTTTTGCAGTTGACTGGAAATCTATAAAATCTGTGTTGTAATTAATGCTCAATATAGCCCCAGCTACTCAGGAGCCTGATGAGCGTCATGGTGTCACAAAGTGTACCTAAATGGAAAACACTATTAATAAATACAAGTTAGTAGACAGCAATCTATCAAAATGTGGGATCCACAGGGGAAAAATAAGAAGTCATTCGAGTCGTTCAGTTCTAGAGGGAAAAAATGGGACCCACCATATATGGGAATAATAAAAAAACTGAGAGAAAAGCCAAGAGCTAGGAAGTCTGCAAATCAGTGTGTATCCTGGTATAGCCAAAAGGACTAGGGAGGCTTTTGTCCAAATTTACTTTTTACAAGAAGCTGGGACTGGTCAGTGAGAAGCAGAGTTGTAAAGTGAAAGAGTTCTCTGTGTTCAACTCTGGCTTGGCCTCTTCCTAGATATATTGGTAGTTACTTAAGATTCCCAGAACCTCTGATTTTTTCATGTGGCGATGGGGATGATGATAATGTAAACCTGACAAGATCACTGTGAGGATCACATGGTATAATATATGCAAGCACACTTTGGCAAATGCTGGCTCCCATCCCTGGAACTAGTTCTCAGGTCTATTCTCTCACCAACCTCTGTGTGTACCTTGCAGATGCTGCTCTCAAAGACCCCTCCCAGACAGCTAGGATACTCACATGGGTACATACCTTGAACAACTGGATTCCTCCTATTTACTTACTTTTCCAAAAGGGTTATTTCTGCAGCTATTAAGTTGCTATCCTAAACTATGATCAAAAAGAAAATTCATTTATTCAATACTCATTACATAGAAGGTACTGAGAGAAAAGGGAATAAATTGGAGGATAAACAAAAACAGGACCATGTCCTTGGCAACATGAGACAAAGCTCTACCACAACAAAGGAGAGAGATACCCCAAATCCTAGAAGAAGATAGGAATATCAGGCTTTAGGAACATGCTTAAAGGATTTTTGAGGATACCAGCTTGCACATCCACTTGCAAAAGAATGAAGTTGGACCTCTACATCACATCATATATAAAAAATAACTCAAAATGGATCAAGGACCTACATATAAGATCTAAAAGTATAAAACTCTTAGAAGGAAACATAGGTATACATCTTTGTGACTCTGGAGTAGGCAATGATTTTTTTTCCCTTTTTTTCTGTGTGTGTGTGTGCTATAAATGATGGTTAATAGTTTCTTAAACGACACCAAAAGTGCAAGTGATAAAAAGGGGAAAAATAATTTGGGCTTCATTAAAATTAAAAACTTTTGTGTGTCAAAGGCACTATCAAAAAAGTGAGAAGACAACCCCCAAATGGAAGAAAAAAATTTTAAATCACATATCTGACAAGGGCCCAGTATCCAGGATATATAAAGAATTTTTGGGGTGCCCGGGTGGCTCAGTCGGTTAAGCGTCTGACTTTCAGTTAGGTCATGATCTCGCGGTTCGTGGGTTCGGGCCCCGCATCGGGCTCTGTGCTGACTGCCAGCTCAGAGCCTGGAGCCTGCTTCAGATTCTATGTCTCCTCTCTCTCTGCCCCTCCCCTGCTCGTTCTCTGTGGGTGTCTCTCAAAATAAAGACATAAAAAAACAAAAAAAGAATTTTTACAGCTCAACAATAAAAAGACAAAAAATTCAGGGGCACCTGGGTGGCTTAGTTGGTTAAGCGTCTGACTTTCAGTTAGGTCATGATCTCGCGGTTCGTGGGTTCGGGCCCCGCATCGGGCTCTGTGCTGACTGCCAGCTCAGAGCCTGGAGCCTGTTTCAGTCTGTGACTCCCTCTCTCTCTGACCCTCCCCTGCTCACGCTGTCTCTCTCTCTCTCTCTCTCTCCTTGAAATAAATTTTAAAAAAATTTTCAACTATGGACAAAGGATCTGAATAGACATTTCTCCAAATAAAATACTCAAATGGCCAATAAGCACATGAAAAGATGCTCAAAATCATTAGTCATTAGGGAAATACAAATCAAACCACAATGAAATACCACATTACATCCACTAGGATGGTTATTACAGAAAAGATAATAAATTTTGGTGAGGATGTGAAGAAACCAGGATCCTCATACATTTCTGCTGTGAATGTAAAATGATGCTGCCACTTAGAGAGTGTGACAGTTCCTCAAACAATTAAACATAATAAACAAAACAGCCTATGAGCCAGCAATTCCACTCTTAGGTATATACCTGAGAGAACTGAAAATGTGCATCTACACAAAAACTTGTACACAAATGTTCACAGCAGCATTATTCATAACAGACAAAAAGTGGAAACAAGCAAAATGTCTACCAACTATGAATGGATAAACAAAATGTGGTATATCCATATAATGGAATGTCATTTGGCCATAACAAGGAACAAAGTACTGATTCATGCTACAACATGGAGGAATCTTGAAAGCATCATGCTAAGTGAAAGAAGCCAGATACACAAAGGCCATATACTGTATGGTTCTATTTTTATGAGACATCCAGAATAGGAAAATCCACAGACACAGAAAGTAGACTAGTGGCTGCCAGGGATGGGGAATAACTGCTAATATGGGTAAAGGATTTCCTTTACGGGTGATAAATAATCTGGAATTAGACAGTGGTGATATTTGTACAACTTTTTAAAAAAAGTTTTTATTTATTTATTTTTGAGAGAGAGAGAGAGAGAGAGAGAGAGAAAGCACGAGAGAGCATACAGACAAGGGGCAGAGAGAGAGAGAGAGAGAGAGAGAGAGAGAGAAAATGCCAAGCAGGCTCCACACTGTCAGCACAAAGCCCAACATGGGGCTTGCTCCCATGAACCCGTGAGATCATGACCTGAAGTGAAATCAAGAGTCTGACTGAGCCACCCAGATGCCCTGATAGTTGCACAACTTTGCAAATATACTAAAAGAAAAAAAAACCACACTGAATTGTATGCTTCAATAAAATTAAAATAAAATAAAATAAAATAAAATTAAGATAAAGATAAAAACAAGCCAACAAACTAGTGGCAGGCTGCATTTGACCCACAGGCCATAATTTGCTGACCCCTGATCTAAAGTATATTCCTTGAGGGTATCTGGGTGGCTTAGTTAAGCGTCTGACTTGGGCTCAGGTCATGATCTCATGGTTTGTGAGTTCAAGCCCTACGCTGGGCTGGCTCTGCACTAACAGTGCAGACTCTGTTTCAGATCCTCTATCTCCCTCTTTCTGCCCCTCACTAGCTCACGTGCACTCTCTCTCTCAAAACTAAATAAACATTAAAACTAATAAAGGATATTCCTTGAAATCTCTCACAAAGTCAAGTCTTCCATCTTTTTCTTTGTGGGTAACTATTTAATAAACTTGGCATATAATTTACTTCTCTAAAAGGACACTGTAAAAAACACTCTAAAAGTTTTTGTTAGGATAAGGCTATATTACGAAACTTTCCTGGTCTACTAGCTATATTAAAAAAAAAAACAATCTAGTTTGATATGATTTGTTTCTAGTGAATTTATGCTCAAATTATGTAAGAAACAAAACAGAAACAAAAAAGCAATCAAGACAGACTTTGAAGGTGACACACATTTGCAACTTATTTTAGGAAAATATTAAGAAAGTTAATAAAGAAAATGAATCCACCAAGTCAAGAACTATTTGTTAAATCAATCTATCCATCCATCTTTTTATTTTTATTTGTTTGTTTGTTTGTTTATTTATTTATTTCTGAGAGAGAGAGAGAGAGAGAGGCAGCATGAGCAGAGGAGGGTCAGAGAGAGAGGGAGATACAGAATCCGAAGCAGGGTCCAGGCTCCGAGCTAGCTGTCAGCACAGAGCCTGATGTGGGACTCAAACCCACAAACCATGAGATCATGACCTGAGCTGAAGTTGGACATTCAACTGACTGAGCCACCGAGGCGCCCCATCCATCCATCTTTTTAAAAAAGTAAGCTCTACACCTACCATGGGGCTTAACCTCACGACCCTGAGATCAAGAGTTGCACATTCTACCAACTGAGCCAGCCTGGTGCTGCTAAGCCCTTTTAAAAAAGTAGACACATAGGGCACCTGGGTGGCTCAGTTGGCTGAGCATCAGACTTTGGCTCAGGTCATGATCTCATGGTTTGTGAGTGCAAGCCTCTATCAGGCTCGCTGGTGTCAGTGCAGAGTCTGCTTTAGATCCTCTGTCCCTCCCCCTCCCCTCGATCCTTCCCTGCTTGTGTTCTCTCAAAAGAACATTTAAAATAAATAAGCAAGTAAGGAGACACGTGATTGAGATAGAATCATGAACTGTGGGGCCAGATAGGCCTGATATAAATCTTATTAATCTTATTTCTACCACTTTTGTGACCTTGGAAATGTTTAATTTTATTCTCTTTAATTGTAAAGTGAGATTCCTTTCCTCTCCCTCTTTCTACCACGTGTGGGGCAATGTTCCACAATTGCCAAAGAAATCCCACAAGTAAAAAAATAAAATAGATCAAGTATGTTCAAAACTGTAAGGTGGGGGGTGCTTGGGTAGATTAGTCAGTTAAGCATCTTGCTCTTGATCTTGGCTCAGGTCATGATCTCCTGGTTTGTGAAATCAAGCCCCGTGTTGGGCTCTGCACTGACAGCTTGGAACCTGCTTGGGATTCTCTTCCTCTCTCTCTCTGCCCTTTCCTGCTCGTGCTCTTTCTCTGTCTCTCAAAATAAATAAATAAAACTTAAAACAAAACAAAACTTTAAGGTGGACTTGGAAGATCCTGGTGATGCAACCAAAAATGAAAGTGGCCCCCGAAAAGTGAGGTCTGCAGGCTACAAACTGAAACCCCAGGATATTTGGCTCCTATCTAGTTATGACATTAAAACTCATTAAGACGAGTTAGCAAAGATGTCCAAGGAAAATATGTAGCAGAACATGTTAGAATCCTAGTTAATATTAAATTTAAATCCTCTAATCTCAATTTCTTTTCTGGATCTCTTACTCAGTTGCTGCCAACATACCAGCTCTTTGTATTCTCTTAGTGAACATTTTTAACTTTCTATTTTGAAACAATTTCAAGCATATAAAAAAGGTACAAGAGGGGCGCCTGGGTGGCTAGTCAGTTAGGCGTCTGATGTCGGCTCAGGTCACAATCTCACGGTTTGTGAGTTCAAGCCCCACGTCAGACTCTGTGCTGACAGCTCAGAGCCTGGAGCCTGCTTCGGATTCTGTGTCTCCCTCTCTCTCTGCCCCTCCCTTGCTTGTGCTCTCTCTAACATAAAAAAAAGTTTAAAAAGGTACAAGAATAGTACAAAAACAACTATATATACCTGCCCGTATTTCATTAATTGCTAATATTGCCATATTTGCTTACTCCCTCTCCTTCCTCTCCTCTTTCTCTACACACGTGAACACAAACACACACAAGCCCACATTTTTTGGTGAACCATTTGAGAAAAAGTTGCAGACTTCAGGGCCCCTTGCACACTTAATTACTTCAGTATTTCTAAGAAGAAGATCATTCTTTTATTTAACCAGAGCACATCCATCAAAATTAAGAAATTTGACTATGATATAGTACTATCATTGAATATATAGTCCATATTAAAATTTCAACAACTGTCCAAAAATGCCCCTTTGATTTTCCTGATCCAGGATCCAATCCAGGATCATACACTAGGACAACACAGTGCTTAGCTTCTTTTTGGTCTCCTTTAATCTGTAACAGTTCCTCAGCCCTTCTTATGTTTTATGACATTGACATTTGTAAAGAAGACAGAGCTATTCTGGAGAAATGTTTCTTAGATTGGATTTGTCTGATTATTTTCTCATGATTAGATTTAAGTAATGCATTTTGACAGAAATACTACCTAAGCAATCTTGTGTCTTCCTCAGTGTACACTATTAGGTGACATATATGTACAATTTGTCTTGTTTAAGGTGGTATCTAGCAAGTTTTTCCACTATAATGTTACTATTTTCCTTTTGTTATCTCTGAGGGAACACTTCTACATTGTACAAGTAAATGTCCTGTTCTCCATCACATTTCCACTCAATAGTTTCACTCACCGATTATTCTTGCCTGAATCAATTACTAGGATGACGAGGTATGATGGTTATAAAATGGAAATTTTTCCATCTCTGTCATTTCTTTATTTAGGAAGATTCATTTGGCAATCTACTGGAATAAAGTGCTTTTCTCTCTGTCTCTCTTCCCCACTCTTTCTTCTCTTTCTCTCTCTCACTAGTGTAAACTCAGGTGTTTTGTGTTTTTTGTTTTGAGAGAGAGCATGATTGGGCGAGAGGCACAGAGGGAGAGAGACGGGATCTCACGCTCGGTGTGGAGTCTGACACAGAGCTCAATCCCACGATCCTGAGATCATGATCTGAACTGAAATCAAGAGTAGGACACTCAACCTACTAAGAGCCCCAACTCAGATATTTTTTACTCAGTGGGTTTTAATTCATTATCGTCACTATTCATCCTCATGTTCAAATTGTCACATATTTGGCCAGTAGCATGTCTTTTGTGCTAGATCCTGTGTCCTTATAGGATGTCTCTTTCATTTTTCATATATTTCTTTACTTTTTGTTTATCTTCTGCTTTAAGGTGTTGTAGGCTCATCTTGTACATTCTTTGTCCCAGAGCTGGAATCAGTTATTTTTCCAAAGACTCCTGGTTCTTTTTAGTGGGGAATGCTATTTTAGAAACCAGTAACTTATAGCTATTTAGGTATTATTACTTCTGGACTCTATCAAAAGACAGAGCTGGAAACAATGTATAAATAAAAAAATATATATATGTATTTGTTAAGCCAGGAGATCATACTGATACTGCTAATTCCAATCCAATACCTCAGAGTTATTCTTTGCCTTTCCCTATTCCATATCTGACTCTCCCTTCCCTCACACCGAGAAGGGGACAACGCTCATATATCTATTACGTCAATGTTATATTTGTTATACATTAACGTTAATATATTTATCTCAACAACATTGATATATTTACTCATTTGCCCAATTCTCCAATACAAAATAGTTATGGAATTGCTACAGCGATACCACTACAAATGACAAATCTACTATCTAGAGTTCAACCAAGATTTCTTTAAAGTTTGTCTTTAAAATACAAATGGTCAGGGGTGCCTGGGTGGCTCAATCGGTTGGGTGTCCAACTTGGCTCAGGTCATGATCTCACACTTCATGAGTTTGAGCCCCGTGTCAGGCTCTGTGTGGACAGCTCAGAGCCTAGAGCCTGCTTCGGATTCTGTGTCTCCCTCTCTCTCTGCCTCTCCCCTGCTNAGGGAAATACAAATCAAAACCACACTGAGATACTGCCTCATGCCGGTCAGAGTGGCTAAAATGAACAAATCAGGAGACTCTAGATACTGGCGAGGATGTGGAGAAACGGGGACCCTCTTACACGGCTGGTGGGAATGTAAGCTGGTGCAACCCCTCTGGAAAACAGTATGGAGGTTCCTCAAAAAATTAACAATAGAACTCCNAAATTAAAGAAATAAAAAATACATATGGACAAAGAATGCATATGAAGTACTGTGTTAAAAAATTACTTGGATTAGTTGGCATACTCCTCCCCAACTCTGTTGATTTTATTTTACTTTTTGAATGTGCAAAACCTCAACATGGTTCTAAAAACTCTACAAAACATCCAGAAAAAGGTTACTCCCTTTTCTCTACCTCTCCCACCCTATATTTTGCACTCACTAGAGGTGACCAATTTCATTAATTTCTGCTTACTCACCTATGCTGTGTTTGTAAAAATATGCAGGAACCTATGTATATTCTTTGTTAAACCAAAATTGGCAAAAATTATATTAAAATAGCCCTTAAACATATGGAAAAGATATTCAATTTCACTCATAAGAGAAACGTGACTTAAAACTATATTGAGATACCATTTTTCATCTGTTAGAATGATAAAATTCAAAAGCTAAACCACACAGTCTATTGCTGAGTTATGGAGAAATAAGCACTTCCATGCATTGTTACTGGGAAGGCAAAATGGGGCAACTCTCATGGAGGGAAATTTGGCAATATCTAACAAAACCACATATATATTTACCTTTCAGCCAGCACTCAAACCTCTAGGTTTTTACCCTAAAGATACATCTCCAGCAATACATGCACACAAGGTTATTCATTATAGTATTATTGTAATTATGAACTATTAGAAACAATGATAAGAGTCCATACATGGGAAATTCATTAAATAAATGTTGGTTCATCTACATAATAGAGTTATAGTAAGTGTTCTATGCACCTATGAAAAGGACTCTATGAACTAACACAAGTGATTTCCAAGATATATTGATAAGTGAAAAAAGAGAAAATACACATATGTTGCAAGTCATGCTTCACTCATTCTTCATCATCAAGTCTTCCAAATCTATTCAACCCCTCTATCCTCTCTTTACATGCTGCTTTATGTCTTTACTTGCCTTCTATTCCCCCTCAGAATTCGTGATTCATTACTAAAATCATTCTCTTGCAACATTCATCTGACAAAACCCCAACTCTGAATGATATCCTAGGTCTCCTGTATCTTCAACTTTCCCTTTCTCCACTGATTCCTTTCCTTTGGAATTATACATGCTCAAGTTTTTCTAACCTAGAAAAGTACTTCCTTGATGCCAAATCTACATTGAGCTAAACCTTCCATTTCTCTTCCCCTTCACAGCCAGACTGAGAGAGTAGTCTATACTTGGTATTTTTCACTTCCTCACCTCCCAGTAATTCCCATTATCTATACCACATGCCACAAAAATGACTCTTGCCAAGGTTACCCTTGCCCTAAATCAATGTAGCTTCCTTGGCCTAAATCAATGGACACTTCTTAATCCTTATCTTACTTGGCCCTTGGCAGTATATGATGGTGCTGACCACTTCCTCCTCAATGAAACTTTCTTCTTCAGGGTTCTGTGCACTGTCTCTCTCTGTCTTCCCTTCCTACTCCTCTAGTTACTCTTTTTTGGTATCTTTTGCATATTCTTTTTTGTTCGCATGGCCCTTATATTGGCCTTCTTTACGGATCTATCCTAGGCTTTCTTCCCAGTCTATACATTCCCCAAAAGCAATCACAACTCATTTTCATTGTTCCAGTCTCTATGCTGCTCACTGCTCCCAAATCAACATCTCCTGTTTGTACCTCTATCTTAAGCTCAGACCCAAGTATTCCAACTACCAATCCAGAAAGTGCTAGACAACACATAACAAACAGCTCCAGAACCTCCATACCGAGCTTGTTATCTTTCCCCTCAAACCTATTTCTTTTCCAGTGATCCCTAAGGCAGAAACTTGACCTTCACCCTTGACTCCTCTTTTCCTAACTTTTCACATCAAGTCACCAAGAATTCTGTTTATTCTCTCTCTTAAATGTCTTTCAAATTCACTGACTTCTCTCTATACAAATTACCATTATCTTGGTTCAGGTAACCCATCACGTCTTCCTGCATCACAGCCACAGCACCTTACCTGGTCCAGTTATATTTAAACCTATGCAATCTTAATTTTGAAGCCAAGATAATTTTTTTAAGTTTAATTCTGATCATATTTTTCCCATTGTAAAAACTATTCAGTGGTTCTCCATTGTCCTTGGGATGAGGCTCCACACTGAGCATCATGACCTGGGATCATGACCTGAGCTGAAATCAAAAGTCACTTAACTGGTTGAGCCATTCGGGTACCCCTTGGATGCTTTTTAAAATACGCATCTCTGTGGATATAAATTCTACATACACAGGAAAGGTAACAATATACCAGAGTGGCTAAACTCTGAAATTTAAGTAACTCAAAATGCAAACAACAAAGTCAAATAGTAAAAATAGGGCCAGATTACTAAACTGGAAGGTAGAGAAATAGTATAGGTGAACAGGGATAAGATTTAAAAAGTGAACTCTAACAAAGAAAATTTAAAAAGCCAATCAAACCAACAGGCTTTTAGTGAACATCTGCTAAATGTTCAGCGCTCTATGTCCTAAAAGTTCTTTTTGAGTTTCCTTTTGCATTTTTCAAAAGCACACAAAGTAGTAAATTAAGAAATCCAGGGGAAAAAATCTTCCTCAGGCAATAAAGAAGAAAACATTATAATCAATAACCACAAAAAGACAGGAGCTTTTATTGTTCATTTTACCTCTTTTATCCCATCTCCTGTCCCTAATCATCTCCTCTTCTTAATGCTAAAAATAAACCACCGTTAACCAATATGCAGTCCATATGTGACAATGGGTGGGAAATAAAACAAGTACAGTAGATGACAGTAAAGTGTTGTAAAAAGTTAGATGCCATCAAATCAGCATCCTAGGAAACTTTAAGAGCTTTTTACAAATAACAACAACAATATAAGCTAATATTTGAGTGCTGTATAACATGCCTTTACAATATGCTAGGCACTGTGCTAAGTACTTTACATAAATTAACTTGCTTATTCCTCCTCATAAACCTAACAGAATATGTATATTATCTTATTGATGAAGAAACGGGTGCTACAAGATAGACTTATTCAAGGTCATATAACTCACAATGTCATTTTAATTACTATTTGGCAGAGGGGAGGGGCGAAATAGTCACAAAAAGATACATCTCCAACCTCAAACTAGGAAAGAAGGAAATAAGATAGCCTTTTTTGGGGAAAATATAGCTTTTTGGGAGTTAAGATTCTAAAACTCATCATGGCTTCCATCATACCACACATTTTCCCACCTATTCCTTCTGTTTCCTGTGGCTAGAGGAAGAGCAGGAATAGCTAATTTCTATATGCTGAGACACCTGGTTCTTGGTCTTGAGCTCTCTTCTCTTACTTCTTACTTTGTCCCCAAGTGACATTATCCAGTCATCTTGTTTCATGGCTCTTATAGACTGGTGGTTCTTGAACTTTTTTAGTCTCAACACCCCTTTACATTATTAAAAATTACTGACAGGGGTCTGGGTGGCTCAGTTGGTTAAGCGCCTGATTTCAGCTCAGGTCATAATCTCATGACTCATGAGTTCAAGCCTTACATTGGGCACCAAGCCTGCTTCTGATCCTCTGTTTCCCTCTCTCTCTCTCTCTGCCCCTCCTCTGCTCACTCTCTGTCTCTATCAAAAATAAACGAACATTTAAAAAAATTATTGAGGGGGGCGCCTGGGTGGCTCAGTTGGTTAAGTGTCCGACTTCAGCTCAGGTCATGATCTCACGCTTCATGGGTTTGAGCCCCGCGTTGGGCTCTGTGCTGACAGCTAGCTCAGAGCCTGGAGCCTGCTTCGATTCTGTATCTCCTTTTCTCTCTGGCCCTCCCCTGCTCACGCTGCCTCTCTCTCTCTCTCAGAAATAAACATTTAAAATATTTTTAAAAATAAATAAAAAAATTACTGAGGATCTCAAAGAGTTTTCGTTTATATGGGCTTACTTTATTTTGTTTTTAAAGTTTATTTTGAGAGAGAGAGAGAGAGACAGCATGAGAGGGGGAGGGACAGACAGGAGAGAGAAAATCCCAAGGAGGCTCTGAGCTGCCCAGCACACAGCCTGATTCAAGGCTTGAATCCATGAAGCTGTGAGATTATGATGTGAGCCAAAACCAAGAGTCGAATGCTTAACTGACTCAGCCACCCAGGCACCCTTGGTTATATTTATTGATATTTACCACATTAGAAATTAAAATGGAAATCTTTTATATTATTTCACTAAAAAATAACAAAAATGATGTTAATACATTTTAAATGAAAAGTAAATATATTTTCTAAGACAAAAGAATTTTTTAAAAAATGTTTTATTTATTTCTAGGAGACAGAGAGAGACAGCGTAAGCAAGGGAGGGTCAGTGAGAGAGAGGGAGCCACAGACTGAAACAGGCTCCAGGCTCTGAGCTGGCAGTCAGCACAGAGCCCGACGCAGGGCTCGAACCCACGAACCGTGAGATCATGACCTAAGCGAAAGTCAGACGCTTAACCAACTAAGCCACCCAGGCGCCCCTAAGACAAAAGAATTTAATGAGGAGAGTGGCACTGCTTTACATAATGTCTAGCTTAATGGAAGATAAGTGAGTTCTCATACCTACTTTTGTATTCAATCTGTAGCAATATGTTATTTTGGTAGAAGTATATAACAAAAATGCATCCTTACAAAGATATGTAGTTGCAACAGGGAGAAGTATTTTAATACCCTTTTCAGATAACTGTAGATATCATTCTTTGATACTGCACCAAAACTCCACAAGTAATGATTTCTTATACTACAGTGTAGGATCTGAAACCACATATATGAACTACTGGTACCCTGCTACATTAAAGAGCATTAATTTGCATTATGCATAGCTCTTTTATGCATGTATGAGGCTGTTACATCATACATTGGTCATTTGACAACAGTGACTCACTGAATTTAAAGATCTTCAATGTTAACGTTCATTATACAATATTGTTGACATTTGTTTATATCACCACAGTAGAAAAAGCCTTTTAAGTATTGAGAAGTTATCATGCTCATGGTGGCAGATACAAGTTTTCCTATATTCTCATTCATTTTCTCTCTTTTTTTATTTTGCCTAAAAGTTCAAGTTTTATCCTTGGCAACGAATATTGTCAGTTGTTTTTCTTAAAGTGACAGCCCATTTCATTAATTAAAAAAACATTTAAAAAATTTTTTTTAATGTCTTTATTTTATTTTGAGGCAGAGACAGAGAACGAGCAGAGGAGAGGCAGAAAGAGAGGGAGACACAGAATCCTAAGCAGGCTCCAGGCTCTGAGATGTCAGCACAGAGCCTGACGCCTGGGTGGCTCAGTCAGTTAGGCGCCCGACCTTGGCTCAGGCCATGATCTCATAGTTTGTGGGTTCAAGCCCTGAGTCAGGCTCTGTGCTGACAGCTCGGAGCCTGGAGCCTGCTTTGGATTCTGTGTCTCCCTCTTGTCTCTGNAATCCCAAGCAGGCTCTGTGCTATCAGCGCAGAGACTGATGCAGGGCTTAAACTTACAAACTGTGGGATCATGACCTAAACCAAAATCAAGAGTCAAGATGCTCAACCGACTGAGCCACCCAGGTGCCCCTCAGTTCATTCATTTTAAAGAAAATGTCTGCCATGGGGTGCCTGGCTGACTCCGTTGGCAGAGCATGTGACTTTCTAAAAAAATTATTATTATTTTTTAAAATTTTTATTTATTGGGGCACCTGGGTAGCTCAGTCAGTTGAGCATCCAACGTCAGCTGGAGTCATGATTTCACAGCTCGTGAGTTTGAGCCCTGCATCAGGGTCTGTGTTGACAGCGCAGAGCTGGGAACCTGCTTCTGATTCTGTGTTCCCTCTCTCTCTGCCTTCCTCCTCTCATGTTGTCTCTCTCTCTCTCTCTGTCAAAAATAAATAAATGTTAAAAAATTGTTTTTAATTTTTATTTATTTATTTTGAGAAAGTGCGTGCATACACAAGCTGGGGAAAGGAAGAGAGAGAGGGAGACAGAGACTCTCAAGCAAAGTTTATTTATTTACTTGGGGGGGGGGTGCAGAAAGAGGGAATTTCAGGTGCCCTGAGCATGAGACTCTTGATCTTGGAGTCATGAGTTCAAGCCCCATGTTGGGTGTGGCACCTACTTTGAAACAATAAATAAAATATTGGGGTACCTGAGTGGCTCAGTCAGTTAAGCATCTGACTCTTGGTTCATGAGATGGAGCTCTAAGTTGGGCTCTGTGCTGTTAGCATGGAGCTTGCTTGCAATCCTCTTTCTTCCTCTCTCTCTGCCCCTCCCCACGTGCTCACACATTCTCTCTCTCAAAATAAATAAATAAAACTTAAAAATAAAGAAATAAAAATGTTTTAAAAGAGAAAATGTCTTCCCAAATACTCATATTTGCATAACCACAAGTTTTGTCTGGTAGTCATTATTTAAGATGGTGCTTCATGAAAAAAGTAGCCAGTAGGGCTTGCAACTCAACAGCCCAAGTGCTTTCTCCTCAAGACAACCACCATGGGCAGAATGCAGCAACTGTGCTTTATGGGCACTTCCCATACCATAATACAGAATAAGAAAGAGATATGTACTTAAAGGTTGAAATTTAATAAAACTACCTTTTATTTTATTTTTTTTTATGTTTTATTTATTTCTAGGAGAGAGAGAGAGAGAGACAGCATGAGCAGGGGAGGGTCAGAGAGAGAGGGAGTCACAGACTGAAACAGGCTCCAGGNAATCAATGAGTTTGATGCAATATTTGCCTTGATTCATGCAAACGTGACAGTAGTTTTACTTTTTTCTTTTTGCAAATTTTAAATGAGTTAATTTTTGTTTTTCTGCTTTTGCAAACAATGTCTTAATAATACAATGAAAGTAATTTTGACCTCATGGATTCTCTTGAAAGGTCAGGAGGATCCCCTGGGGTCTGCAGACCATACTTTGAAAGATGCTAGATAAACTATCTCTCTGTCAAGGACTCTCCAGTGTTTATTCCAGTCTATGCTTCTCTCCTGATCCCAGACCCACTGGACCCTGTAACAATGACAGAAATGACTTTGCTGTTATCAAAGGCCTGGACTACTTGAATCCTATCCCTCCAGCCTTCCACAGGACTTTGCTCCTTCAATTACTCTGTCCTCTTATATCAGCAAACCTTCTCCTGCCATCAACATACAATCCATGCTAGTATTTCTTCTCATTCTTACAAATCTCTCCCTTAATGCCCCAGACCCTCCCAGCCACATCTCCAGTTCTCTGCTTCCTTTTGTAAATAAGGTTTTCCAAGAGTTGTCTACATAACTCAGTAAAGCTGAAAACAAAAACAAAACAAAATGATCTGAAGGAAAGAAGTGAGGGGAATAAAAAGAGATGTCATTCTTCCTCCAATTTTCTGAAATGGCTCCCCATTGGTTAAAGCCAACCCGAAGACAGAGGACAGAGAGCTGAAGAAAAGAAAGCTGAAGAGCAGGCATAGAGGGGCAAGAGAAGTTGTCTTTTATAGTTTATCCTTTTTATTGCCTACAACCTATCTCCTTTCATCTGGGGGGAAATTTTGTAATAATAAAATAAATTTCCATCACCTTCTTAAAAAAAGAGAGAGAAAAGAGAGAGTTCTCTACGCTGTGGCTGCAATTCTTTACCTCCAATTCACTCTCCCAACCCCTCCAGTCTAGCATCTATTCCCACCACTCCAATAACACTGCTCTAGTAAAGACCACAGTCATTGCTCTATCCTCATCTTACTTAACCTTTCAAAAGCACTAAGTAGAAGTGACCATTCCTTTCTTGAAATACTCTCATTATGTGTGCTTTCCACTCTCCTGGCTTTGTTTCCTTTCTACTTCACTGACCACCCTTTCTAGAGTAACTTTTTAATCTCCTTAGCTGGTAATCAACTCCTGAAAGCTGGAGTGTCTCCCCAGCTAGGTCATGGGCCCTATTCTCTCAGGCTCCATAGATATTTGAGTCTCCAGATTTCTCCCTAGAGTCCACAGCTCTCTCCCAATTAGTACCATCACGTGCCTACCTGACATCTCCACAAAGCTATCCAACAGGCTTCCAAATTTAAAATGTCCAACCCCTGAATCTTTCCCAAACTTGTTTTTCTCCCAGTCCTCTTCTTTCCATCTGCTCTCACTTCTCTAAGTCTCACAAGTGGCAAAGCTGGGATTTAAACTCGAGTTTTTATTTGTTTCTTGTTTTGTTTTTTACTTCTAAATCTTGTACATTCCTGTGCACCTGGGTAGCTCAGTAGGTTAAGTGTCTGATTCTTGATTTTGGCTCAGGTCATGATCTCACAGTTGTGGAACTGAGCCCCATGTGGAATTGAGCCCCCGTGGAACCTGCTTGGGATTCTCTTTCCACCCCTCCCCTGCTCATGCTCTCTCTTTCTCTCAAAAGAGAGAACTGTACATCTGGACATTCTTTCGTACTATGCATTGCTACATAGATTAGGGAAGTGCAAGTTGAAATAATTCACCTTAATGTAATTTTGTATTTGAGTTCCAACCTTTGGGACAATAGACAGGATCCTTTTTTGTGTTCATAGAAGGAAATTCCAAGTCTATTCTGGACAAAGTTATGTGACTAAGAAGAGATGGAAGAGAATATGGGTAGGGCAGAGGCACAGCTAAAAGAAACAGCTAAGCCAGTCAGCGATCACTATCTACTCAGCACCCACCAGAGCAGGGCTTCTCCATCATGGCACTGTTGGCACTGGGGCTGAGTACTTCTCTGCCGCACACTTTGTTGCCCTGTGCACTGTAGAAGGTCTAGCAGCATCCCTCTCCTCTGTCCACCATATATGCCAGTAGTACCCTCCTGGTCTGGACAACCAAAATTGTTTCTAGACGTTGCTAAAAATCCCTTTGGAGGTAAAATCTTCCATGCCCTGCCTGCAACTGCACTAGAGGGAAATACTTTGAGTTATATTCCAAAGGAAATATAGAAAGAAACTACAAAACCATAAAAGATACATAAATTATTAGAAATTATGTTTTCAAAGAATTTTTAGAAATATGGGAAAGCAATCATGATATGAAAAGTATAAAAGAGTTTACCAAACTGTATAAATGCTATGAGCCCAATTTCCCAATGGGGGGAAAAATTTATAAAAGCATGAAAAAAAAGAAGACTTAAGAATCATAATTGTCAAAAATCATAATATTTATTGAAGTAGCTTGCTATAATCCAGGCACTGTGTTAGTGCTTCACACAAATCTCATATAATCATTACACCAATTCTCAGTTATTGCGCTAGTTTACAGATTGGGAAACTAGGGGTAACATGCACAAGGCTATACAGGTGGTGAGAAGATAGGTTTTAAAACTTAATTTATCCAGTTCTAATACCCATCTCTTAACTGCTTCATAAAACACAAAGGCAGTATACCAAATGTTAATAATGTTTATCTATGGTTGATAGAATTTAAAGTAATTTTGTTTTCTATATTTTTGTCTATCCCATATTTTCCACTATGATAATATTTCTTATTTCTATAATCAGAATAACTGGGGGACACCTGGGTGGCTCAGTCAGTTAAGCGTCTGACTTTGGCTCAGTTTATGATCTCACAATTTGTGAATTACAGACCCTCCTTGGGCTCTGCACTGACAGCATGGAGCCTGCTTCGGATCCTCTATCTCCTTCTCTCTCTGCAGCAACACCCTCCCTCAAAAAATAATAATCATTAAAAAAAAGAAAAGAAAAATTTTAAGTGAAAATTGTGAAGACTACTTGGTAACATGGAAAAAAGGATTATTATATGTTAATTTAAGATACAAAATTCAATGTAAAGTAGGATTACAATTATATGAAAATATGCAGCAGATAAAAGGAAGTACACAAAATGCTAAAAGTAATTGTTTTAGGGAGATGGGACTAAGAAGTAATTTTTACTTATCTTTTCCATATTACCACTAATGCAGTTATATTTTATTTTTTATTTAAAAAAATTTTTAATGTTTATTTAATTTTGAGAGAAACAGAGAGAGAGAGAGAGAGAAAGAGAAAGAGAGAGGGGGAGGGGCAGAGAGAGAGGGAAACACAGAACCTGAAGCAGAATGCAGGTTCTGAGCTGTCAGCACAGAGCGTGACATGGGGCTTGAACAGTAAGATCATGAGTTGAGCCGAAGTCGGACACCTAACCGACTAAGCCACCCAGGTGCCCCATAATGTAGTTATATTTTAATATGGATAAAAGTTTATAATTTAAAAAAGCAGTAACAATCATCTGTAATCTCACTACCCCAAGATAACACTGTGAACATTCTTTCTAGTCTTTTTCTAAGATCAACAGGATCACTTACAAATACTACAGTGAAGGAACTAAAGAGAATTCTTACTCAACTTGCAGGTAACACTAAGTTGGACAGGAACGTTAAATCTTGGAGTCCAAACATGATCTGGAGGAAGGAAGGAAAGGGCCTTCAACTAACATTATGGAGTGTCTCTGCTGGGCACAATGAAAGAACTGTACTTTTGGATTAAAGGCCTGGCTCTCCATGGACTGGACAGGACAACACTGGACAAGATGCTTGGCCTTTCTAGACCCTTTTTTAAAAAATACCCAATCCCTATATTTCTTCCCACAACACTTCTTTGAAACTAAAATGAGAAAACATGTGTGTATGTGTGTGTGTAGAAACTTTGTAAACTTTAACTTCCTTTGGTTAGAATAATTACTGCCCAAGTTAATAGTAAAAAAGGTGGTATGTATTTCAACAATATTTTTCCAAACACAAAGGAAATAAATATGACCAAAAAACAATTTCTGTATGACCATGTCAATCACTAACCTTGATTCACCTGTCTATTTACCTGCTTAATAAAACTGCTAAAAAGGACAGGAAACCGTTAGGTATGACCTGCAGAGAAAAACTTGTTTTTGCCTTGAATAATGCCAGGAGGGTTCTCTGTAGGCAGAGAATTAAGAGCCACCCATCTGCATCTAAGGTGCAAACTTGATTTCTTACCTGTAGCTCTGCTTCCAGGCCCAGTCGTCTGATAAAGGGGTCAGTGACATGGTAGCGCCGCTCAAAACTCAGGGCACCTCGCTCCTGGGGGACAGACACAAACTCATTTTCATTGATTCAATTCAACATGATTTACTATGTGCCTATCATATATCCAGCACTGTCCCGGGCACTGCAGGAGCTACAAAAGGTAATAAGAAATTGGCCTGCAGGAGCCTGTACTATACTTGAGCAGGGATTAGAAAATAATAAAAGAGCATAAAATTAAGCACTGGGGCACCTGGGTAGCTCAGTCAGTTGAGTGTCTGACTCTTGATTTTGGCTCAGGTCATGATCTCATGATTCATGAGATGGAGCCCTGCATCAGGCTCTGTGCTGACAGTGTGGAGCCTGCCTGGGATTCTCTCTCTCTCTGCTCCTACCCCACTCATCCGCGCACTCTCTCTCTCTCAAAATAAATAAATAAACATTAAAAACATAAGTATTAAGTTGTGCTATTAGGTTACAAAAGGAAGAAACAAAGAAACAAAGAAATTGAAAAAATTGAGAACAACAAATAAGAAGGAGTTTCCATCTTTAGTTGGAGAGAGAGGGTGGGCATCATCTTTAGGACACATAATGTGGGGGATATTCAAAGGAAAAAAATAATTTGCATGGTCCCTCCAATTCTATGATTCTGTGCCTCCAGGAAATGGTCCTTGCCCTTGAGGGCCACCCAGTCTAATAAAACTACAAAAAAACCTCCCACAAATGGACAAAGCCCCTAAAGGATTCAGGGATGCAGGGAAAAATACACGAAACACAGACTGATGTGCTCCATGCACCAAGTACATAGCTCATGTATACATTCAATCCTTTTTGAGGAACAAAGCTTATGCTGCATGCCACTTAATTATTTAAAGATTTTTAATTAAAAGCATATTTTAGCACTTAACCTTTTCAAAGAATTTCCTTGTGTTCTTTCAGATTTCATTCTCTATAACCAGCCTAAAGGCAGATACTATTATCATTTAACAAAGAAAATACAGAGAGGTAAAATGGTTCAAGACTTATAGGTAATTAGGGCAGTGGTGAGATTAAGCTCCTGACCCAGCTTGGGGTTCTCACTATAGGAGCACATCAAGTCTTGGTAGAATTTCTTCCATTAAATCTCTGTGTTCCTTTACTGCAGGCTCCCCTAACAAAGCCTGGGCTACCTTAATAATGAACTTGACTCCCCCATCATCCATTCATCTTACAGAATGTACAAACTGCACAGGGCAGGTGCAGGAGACCCTTAAAGAAAAGAAGAAAGAGTCTAAGCTGAACCAGGACTAAGACTCTTCCAGGTTCTGTTACATGCACAACTTAGCGGCTGGAGCAACATGCAGATGCCGTATTTTCTCCGGCTGTACCCTCACACCCACACCCACACCCACCTACATATGTACACACAGCTGTACATGCACAACACACATGCACAGTGTGCTGATGGTTCCCTGCCACCACCAACCTCCATTAATTTCAGCAGCCCAGGTACAAAGCACTGGGATAGAGGAATCTCCATGAATTCCATATTCTTGGACAAAAGAAGATAGGAGTTAAGAGACCCTGATTTTAGTTCAGAGTCTGCCACTAATTAGCTATGTGACTTCAGGCAAGTCACCAATTCCAGACCTCAGTTTCTTCAGCTGTAAAATGAATTTGTTAGGAAAAAGGACCTCATGCTCTGGTTTAAAGGTCTGACCTGCTTACCTTGATCTGCCTACGGATGAGGTCTCTAGTTATGTTGACTTTTGCCATCTTCTCTTAATGAATTCAACAGCAGGAAGCTATAGAAGGATCTTCAGGACCCTTGAACATTCCAGCCAAGCCCAGGTCCACAAGACACACATTTAATTACCTAGGGGAAAAAAAATCATCAAACCTTGGGGGATGGAAAAAGGTAGCTTCAGAGTCCTGGTTCCACCCCTCAAATAGCCCACCAGCCTACCCAGTGAACTGGCTATTGCCTGTGATTTACAACATGGTGGGCTGGCTCTGCTCCACTGTGTTGAAGAACCTTTGGAAGGTAAAGAGGGTGGGAGGGGGGAGACAATGACTCAGAGCTACAGGAAGTATTGGAACAATGAAGGAGTCATATATGCTTCACCAGAAAATGGGAGGTTGGATAGGAGTACGAAGGAAGATCCTAAAAGTAAGAACATGGCATGCAAAAGAAAGATGTCAACTTTCATTTGCTCACTACACATCTGTGGCAACCAGTCTTTTAATTATACTTTAAATCTCTGCCGCTCATATTGGCTCTCTCCATAACCAAATCAGTATCATAGACAGAGCATTCAACCCTTTAACAGACTAATAGAATCAAAGAGTGGACAGGAAATTTAAAGGTGATCATGTTTACAATCCAATCTGATAAAGAAATCCCTCTTCAATATCCTGATAGGTAGGCTTTCAGTCTCACCTCCTGAAGAAATTTATTCCTTTGTTATAAATTCTGATGGTTAGAAAGACCTACCAATCTCATCTCTCATAACTTACCTTAAGAAATTACAAAATATAACAAATACAAAAGTTTATACCCAAGCATATTTATCACAGATTTTGTAAAAACAAAAAAATTAAAAGTACCAAAATTTCCAGTGACAGAGGAATGACTAAACAATGTATAGCCATATGATATTAAGCAGCATTAGAAATGTTACTTATGAAGGAAAAATGCTTACATCACACTAAATGTTTACATGATAACATGATGCTTTTTCAGTAAATACTATTATCAAAGTTGTGTTTAAAAAGGAATTATAAGGAGCACCTGGGAGGCCCAGTCCGTTAAGTGTCCAACTTTGGCTCAGGTCATGGTCTTGCGGCTCGTAGGTTCGAGCCTTACGTCGGGCTCTGTTGCTGACAGCTCGGAGCCTGGAATTTGCTTTGGAGTCTGTCTCCCTCTCTCTCTGCCCCTCCCCCAATCATGCTCTCTCAGTCTCTCAAAAATAAATAAACATCAAAAAATTATTTTTGTGCTGATGCATAGGAGCACATGTACCCCAATGTTCATAGCAGCACTCTCCACAATAGCTAAAACATGGAAAGAGCCTAAGTGTCCATCAGCAGATGAATGGATCAAGAAGATGTGGTTTATCTATACCATGGAATACTACATGGCAATGAGAAACAATGAAATCTGGCCATGTGTAGCAACATGGATGGACCTTGAGGGTGTTATGCTGAGCGAAATAAGTCAGGCAGAGAAGGACAAATATCATATGTTTGCACGTATAGGAGGATTAGGAGGAACTTGACGGAGGAACAAGGGGGAGAAGAAGGGCGGAAATGGTGGGGGAAAGGGAGAGAGGCAAACCATGAGAGACTCTTGAATGCTGACAAAAACTGAGGACTGATGGATGTGGTGGGGAGGAGGGTTGGGCATGGAGGAGGGCACTTGTGGGGATGAGCACTGAGTGTTATGTGGAAACTAATTTGACAATAAACTATTTGTAAAAAAAAAAAAAAAGAAAATCTAAAAAATAATAATAGCCATCTTTAAACAGTAGTGTGACAGGTTTTTTACCTTCTGCTTTTTGAGGTTTTCAATTTTTTTTTCTACAAAAGCACATTAATATTAGCATCAGAGAAAAAAAAAGCTAGAGAAAAAAAATAANGATCATGACCTAAGCAAAAGTCGGACGCTTAACCGACTAAGCCACCCAGGCGCCCCAACCCTAATCTTTTAAAAGAAGGTTCTACCTCCTGTTATTTCCAACCTTTGGTCCTGGTTCTACCTCTGAAGCCAAGCAAAAGGTCTAGTCTTTCTTCCCCATTTGGCCCTTTGTGCTGTGCTGATGGCTCTCAGGGTCCACCAGGCCTCCCTGCCAACCCTCCCACGTCTGGGTCTCCTGGCCCTGCTTTTCCATCAGCTGCCCTCCTACAGATGCCTAGCACACCCTCCTGAAATCACACTCTCTCCACCTGTTCTGTGAGCAGATTCCTTCTTTTCCTTTGGCATTTAATCACAAAAAGAAACTCTATATAAATACTATGTTATCACAGATTTTTTTTCTTTAGTGTTAGAAACAGAGTAGGACAATAAAAATCTTGCTATCTAATTAGACATTCCCATTCAGCCTGAGTTCTTTGGGGCTTATGCCTCCATGATTGATTTGGGGATCATAAGCTCTTAAAAGGGCAAGAGCCTTCCCTTACAATGTGGAAACCATCCAGCACTGCAGCTTCGTGAGCATTACCAGGGAGATATGGAAGCCATTGGCACTGTTTAGGATCACAAAACCAGTGAACATGAAGAACATCTAGGGATGCTGACTGGGAACACCTATGGTTTCATGATGACTTTTCCAGGGGCCTCTGACCATCAAATTAAAAATGTGAATTTGGACAAATTGGCATAAACTAAACACTGGCCTGCAATTATGTTTATGCCTCTGGTTTGTGATATAATGGTCAACCCTCCTTGCCCCCCTCTCCCTGAAACAATAGTAATTTCACCCACAATTACCAAGAATATAGGGTGAGACTTACTATTATGGAAAGAACACCAAAGTCAGGAAGTATACCTCGTATTAAGTAGGACCAGCTATGTGGCCTTGGTGAAGTCTCAATCTCCCCCAAGTAGGCTCTCGTTCCTGTGTCTCACAGGCACAGGAAGAGCCAGAATAAACACTGAAGGGGCCACAGATGCTTCACCAGAAAAAGGCTCATTCTTCACTCCCAAAAGTCTTTTTCTTGGAAGACTACTAGAAAGGCCAAATGAAATAATGAAGGTACAAAGTTTTGTCTTTAATTTTATTTTTAAAAGAATATAAATACTTTTATCTGCTAAGGAATAGTAAGTTGCCAAATACACATTTATTACGTACTAGCAATTGTGCTAAGAGGTTTAGATAGTTATTCATTCAACAAATGAGCACAAGAAGCATCTCCTATATGTCAGGTACTATTACAGGCCCAGGGGATACAGCAGTGAACAAAAAAGCAAGTTCCTTACTCTCATGATACTAACATTCCAGCATTCTAGCAGGAGGGAATAGATAATAAACAAAAATACAAGTAAAGTAAGAATATATCCAGTAGTGAAAAGTGCGGTGATTAAAATAAAACAAGAAGATACTGAAGTGACTGATGGGCTACTTTTAGACTTGAAGTCTAAAGAAAATGTAATACACATTTATGGAGTTTTCTAGCTGCTCAGGATCTGAACCCCTTCCTGTATTTTGGGAATCCCCCATCTAATGAGTTTGGTAGAAGACAGAGTGCCTCCCACTATGAAGTGAGAACAGTAGAGACTAAGATTCCTTCTCTGAGGATCCCTTATAGCTAGAGTGTTTGCATCTGACACAGGCTATGCCAACCAGACATATCAGCCCCAGACTTTAATTGGGATCTGGTATCAAAGAATCAGAGGACCAGGGAGAGTCCATGTTGGCAGCAAGGTGTGGCTATAATGGCCATTAAGGTCAAGCCATCTGGTGGTGGGGGTGTAAGCTGTATAAGTAGTGACCTCATGGACTGATTCTGTAAATGATTTTGTCCATGGGTCCTGGCTGCTACCCAACTTCCCTTGTTTTAGCCCAGTCTTCAAGCTTGGCTTTGTGGCCTTCCCTGATATTTTGTGAGTTTAATAGCTTTTCAAGAATCAGCCAGAGTTGGTTTCTGTTGCTTACAGCTGCAAATCCTGCCTGATAACAGAGGAGCTCTCTCAAAAGATGACACTCAAACACAAATGACGAGGAGTCACAAAGGACCTGGGGAGGACACATCCGAGGAGAGAGAACCACTGTTAAGGGTGCAGAGGAAGGCTGGTTCAAAAAGCTTGTATGATAGACAGATTCTATTACTACCATCATCTTACGGAAGAGGAAATAAAAGTCATAAACATGAGACAATTTTCATGATGTCACACAGGTAATAAATGGAGGTGGAGCAGAGACTCAAACCCAACGCTATATGCATACTCTTAACTACTTTGTATGTATGAATAAATTACCATGGCATGTAATTTACCAGAGTAATGATCACTATGACAACCCACCATAAGAGTCAACTAAACTGTTACTACTCATTCATTAATTTTCTTAAAACATTAACTGGGTTTTTACTAAATACCAGGCACTATTCTAGATGTGGAAGAATACTGACTAGGATGAAAGACATAGCACCTAAAAAAGCAGAGAATCAAAGGCAAGAGACTTTAGCTAAGACTGGTGTATGCTTGAAAAAACTAAAAGGAATAAAAGAGGGAAAAAGCAGAGAAAGCAGACCAAAATCCCCACACTACAATTCAGGTAAATGGTAAAATAGAAAGTGGGATTCAAAACAGTATCAGACTGGTAAGTAGAGGTTTAAAAATCAAAATGTCAAATTTAATACAACTATGCTCAGTTAGCATTTAGGTGAACATTTCTATGCCCATCCTGAGAAGAAATGACAGCACATTGGCCGGTAGCTCATTCTGGAGTACAGCCCACCTTCACCACCCCTTCCAGGAAACATGGATTCAGCATCTTCTACAAACTTTTTTAGGCAGGCATGTGTTACTGAAAAAAACACTTCTAAGTAGAGATTATTCAAAAAGTTCACATCAGGAGGGAAATACCCCTAAATCTGCAAGAGGTATAATTAGTTTCAGACTTCAAAAGTTTCTAAAATATAAATAATTAGATCAATAAATGGTTATTTGAAAATGAGGAGATTTAATTATGGTCAAATTTTAAAAGCATTATTTTAAGAAGTATCCTGAAATAGTCAATTCTATAGAGCAAAGAGAACTCATGGATACAGAATGACATGATGGAGACATTTGGAATTGAAGAAAACAAGTTATATATTTATGAATTAGCCCCAGAAAAGACTACATCAAGGGGATTTCTCTCTGGTGCAGTATGCAAATTGAATGTTCAGTTCTGCGGAGATTCAAAAAGACTGAAGTAAGTGACTTCAAGAATCCATAAGATAAAATGTTCAATGCCTAGTATGCTAGACACTACATTAGACTTTGAAAATACAGCAAAGAACAAGCCAAACACAGACCCTTCTCTTCAAGAGCACACAATATAGTTGTCATGAATTGAATATCAATGGCACCAAGGCTATTGTAATCAGAACTTCTCAGAGGGACTGAAAAAGGCTAATTTAACTGAATGACCAAAATGAACAGCCAAGACAGTAAATTCAGATGGAGCCACAAGGAATAATAAATTAAATCTTATTTATACTCATTTATTCACACGTATTAGAAGAAAGAAGAAAAATGACAGTAGAGGGAAACAAACTAAACATAGGACAGTAGAGCAATAAAGATGACTTGGAAATCACTAACAAAAAACCAGGACTGTAACAGACCCAAACAACTTTTAATGTGTATTCTTCATTCTAAAGATAGCACCGTGAACTGAGTATACCCTTATGTTTTCACTTAAGGCTCTAATAACATTGAGGGCTAATTTGCAGAACATGTAAGTTCAATTAAAAAAAAATCTCTAAAGTACAAATGGTTGAAAAGGCATCTTCTGTCACTGGAGAGATTTCAGGCCAGCTCTACTTGATTCTCAATGAGAAGGAGGAAGAAGGAAGTCAGTTGCTGGGAGTTGGGAATATAGAAAATATAAAAATGCCTATGAGGTCAAGGAAGACAATATGACATAATGTTATAAAGAAAACATGAGGTGCCATGCATAGGATATACCTCCCAAAAGGTATTCTATTCCTAGAGTCTAAAATGCCTAGCATGTTACCACTTAACCCTATCCCTTCCACAAACTTTTAACTCGGGCTCCTGGGAAACTTTTTTTCCAGGGGCATTTCTATTACAAAGGAAGTTAAAGAAAATTCAAATAACAGCTCAATTTGGAGGAATTAATCTACTTCATAATGCAAAGAGTACCAGTAATATAATAGCCTGAGGTTAACAAGCCTTAGAACAAAGTATGCCTGGCAAAGGTTACTCATCTGGAACCAAAGACTGAATAGTAATATCCAAATAAACGTGAGGAACCACCTATTTCAGGTATGCCACAGTCCTTGTTTGGGTTAATGTAGCAGAAAGGGAAGAGGACTTAAAATTCTTAGGCACTTGGCCCTGAAGTCCAGCCCCCTCACTGTACCAATTACTACCTACTTAGGCAAGTTATTCACCGTTCTGAGTTTCAATTTCCTTATTTGTAAAATGGGGATGTCCATTTACTTCAATTGGTTGTTGTGAGAAATAAATGATGAAATACATATGAAGGTACAAAATAGTACCTGGATTACAGCAGGTGCTTAATGGATGTTGTTAGCCAAATCTGAATTCTAGTAAGACTTGATAGCTGCTGATCTATGCTCAGTGGCATAGTTACAACATTTTTCTCTTACTTCCTTCTCTACCAGAGAGACAAAGCTGACAATGGGGATTCCATTGTAGGATGGTGGGGCACAGAGAATGGGATATCTTTCTGACTTCTGTTAGCTTTGAATTGCATGATCAGGAGTAAAATGGTTACTTTGTTAAATACAAAGGAACTCCATTCAACAGTGTGTACAAGAATGGTTAGAGCAGGATTATTTATAATAGCTAAAAGGTAGAAACCCAAATGCTCATCAACTGATGAATGGACAAAATGTGGTGTATCTATACAATGGAATGTTATTTGGCCATAAAAAGTAACAAAGTGCTGATACATGTTACAACATGAATGAACCCTGAAGACATTGTGCTAAGTGAAAGAAAGCCACATGTTGTATATAGGTTTCTCCTGCTATCCAAAAGCAAAGTGTTCCTATGAAACCTATCCTAAGCTGCAAGGGCATAAAGCGAAGAAGCAATTACCATCAGTTTATTAAATGGAAACCTTTTTTTAGCATTCCCAGACCCAAAAGATTCTTCTCTTAGGCTTTTCTGATACCGTCTTGCTAAAGGATGAGCAAAATAAATGAAGATAAAGCATAGATGCTCAGAGAAACAGTTCAAAGCTACGGTGGTTTGATGCTGAGTGTAGTTCCCAGGGTAGAAGCTGGGAGGTGCCACTTTCTCCGCTCAGGGTGCACACTGCCCCTATAATGAGCTCACTGCAAAACAAATGCTGAACACTATGTTTGATTTTCACCCTTTCCATAAAAGCAAAAATCCTCTTTGGATTCTCTTTGGTTAGTGAAAAGAGGTACTGATGTAGATCCTTCATAAAAGTGAGTGGCATAATGTGAACTTTCGAGAGTCGAGGGATATCTATAATTCCATTTACATGCAAAGGCCAGAACAGGCAAATCTATAGAAATAAAAAGTAGATTTGAGGTTTCTTGGGGCTACAGAGGACCATTTTAAGGTGTATAATTCAGTGGTATTTAGTACACTCACCATGTTATACAACCATCACCTCTAGGTAGTTCTAAAACACATCACACCAAAAGAAAATCCCATACTTATTAAGTAGTCAGTCCCTCTTCCTTCCTCCCTCTAGTATCTGGCAATCACCAATTTACTTTTTGCATCTATCAATTTACCTATTCTAGATTTTTCATATAAATGAAAGCCTACAATATGTGGCCTTTTGTGACTGGACTCTTTCACTTAGCATAATATTTTGAGGTCTGTCCATGTTGTAGCATGCATCAGTACTTCATTCCTTTTGATGGCTGAATACTATTCCACTGCACTGCTATATCATATTGTAGGTATCCATTTATCTATCTGCTGGTGAATCGTGCTGCTATGAATGTTCCCGTACAAGTATCTGTTTGATTACCTGTTTTCAATTCTTTTGCGTATATACCTTGGCATGCGATTGCTGAGTCATATGGTAATTCTATATTTAACTTTTTGAGGAATTGCCAAACTGTTCTCCATAGCAGCTGCACCATTTTACAATTTCACCTGCAATGTACAAGGTTCCAATTTCTCCACATCCTTACCAACACTTGTGTTTTTTTTTTTTTTTAATTTATTTATAGCCAACCTCACGGGTATGAAGCAGTACTTCATTGTGGTTTGATGTTTCTTTTTGAGATGATGAATATGTTCTAAACTTGACTGGTGATTGTTGCACATATCTGTGAGAATACTACCATTAAATTGTACACTTTAAATGGATGAATTGTATGGTATGTGAATTATATACCAATGAAGTTATTATATTTTTAAAAAGGAACTACTGACACAGGCAACAATATGGGTGAATCTCACAGGTTTTGAGCAAAAGAAGCCAGACTTAAGAAAGTACATGCTGGGGGCACCTGGGTAGCTCAGTCAATTAAGCATTTGACTTTGGCTCAGGTCATGATCTCATGGTTCATGGGTTTGAGCCCCACATTGGGCTCTGTACTGCCAGCTCAGAGCCTGGAGCCTGCTTCAGATTCCATGTCTCCCTCTCTCTCTGCCCCTCAGTCCCCCCAATGTTTTAAAAAATAAATATTTTTTTTAAAAAAGCACATATTGTATGATTTCATTTATAGTTGACTCTTGAACAACACAAGTTTGAACTGTGTGGGTCCACTTATATGTGGATTCTTTTCAATAAATACAGCATAGTACTGTAAATATATTTTCTCTTCCTTATGATCTTAATAAAATTTTCTTTTCTCTAGCTTACTTTAAGAATATAGATATAATACATATAACATACAAAATAGTTGTTAATTATTTGTTATCAGCAAGGCTTCTCATCAACAGTAGGCTATTAGTAGTTAAGTTTTTCAGGAGTCAAAAGTTATATGCCTATTTTTGACTGCCTGGGGGGGGGTCAATTGTATATGAAGTCAATATACTTGTATATTGTATACAAGAGTCAATTGTATATGAAGTTCTAATAGGCAAAAATACAGTTAAAAAAAAAAAAAGAAGTGCTACTTGGGTGCATGGAGATTAACAAGAAAAGGACCCCTGAGAACTCTGAGTGACTGAAAGGTTCTATATATGATGGGAGCATGGCTACACAGGGGTTGGGGGCTTGGGCTACATGAGTATATCCATTTGTCAAAACTGCACAGTCAAGATTAGTGAATTTTAATGTTGGTAAATTTTACTTAAAAAAACAGAATGGAGGAGAGGCACCTGAGTGGCTCAGTCGGTTAAGTGTCCAACTTTGGCTCAGGTCACGATCACAGGATTTGTGATTACATGCAGGAGTTTCAGCCCCGCATCGGGGTCTCTGCTGTCAGCACAGAGACCCCTTTGATCTTCTGTCCCCACCCTCTGCTGCCCCTCTCCCATTAGTGTGCACGTGGGCTCTCTCTCAGTAATAAACACTTAAAAAAATAGAATGGAGGTGGAAAGCAAAGGAGGTATAGATAAAACAAGAATGGCAGAATGTTGACAGTTATTGAAATAGGATGATAGATAAATGTGGGTTCACTATTCTGTTCTATTCTGTTTACTTTGTATATATTTGGAATCCTCTCTTATAAAGTCCTTTCAAAAATCTTCCTTTCCTATTGCAGGGTCATTCAAAACATGGAAAACTGATTAATGAAATAGAAAACTGCTAATCATATATAGTTAAAAAATCAGGTTTAAGACATACATGTGACCATTTTAGCCTTGGGGGAAAAAAAAAGACAAACCAAAAGTGTACATATCTGCAATGGTATAACAAGAAGGATATACGTTTGGGCACCTGGGTGGCTCAGTCTGTTGAGTGTCCGACTTCAGCTCAGGTCACAATCTCATGGTTCACAAGTTCAAGCCCCACATTGGGCTCTGTGCTGACAGCTCAGAGCCTGAAGCCTGATTCGGGTTCTATGTCTCTCTCTCTCTCTGCCCCTCCTCAGCACGTGCTTTCTCTCTCTCTCTCTCTCAACATATAAATAAAAACATTTTAAAATTTTTTAAAAAAGAGGACATGCATTAAAAATATGCCAGTGGTCATCTCTCTGGTAAGACAACAGGTAACATACATATATATATATATATTTTTTTTTTCTTTCTGTTCCTCTGTATTTTCCAAGTATTCTATTGTGAACACTTATTCTTCTTATAGTAATATAGAAATAGCCGTTAGGAGCCAGCTTTGGACTGAAAGAAATCTGAGTATGAATCTGGCTCTACTATGCACTAGGTTGTGTGATCTTGGGCAAAATTATTTACCTTTAAGGTTTTTGTTTGTTTGTTTTTTACCTACCATGTAGGTATATGTAATAATATCTATGTCACAGGGTATAATACAAAACAGCACAATACCTGGCATGTGCTAAGTACTCAAGAAACACTGGCTATTTTTCACTTGTTACATGAAGATAATAAGAGCACCTACCTCAGGGTTGTTCTGAGGATTATATGGGATAACTGGCACACTGGAAATACTTATTAACTGTGAGTGATAGTATTATTTGCAATAAGAAAAAATTGTTTAAGAAAAGCCTCCTTTCAAAAAGTTAAACATAGGGGCGCCTGGGTGGCTCAGTCAGTTAAACGTCTGACTTTGGCTCAGGTCATGATCTCACGGTTCATGGTTGAGACCCGCGTGGGGCTCTGTGCTGACAGCTGAGCCTGTCTTCAGATTCTGTATCTCCTTCTTTCTCTGACCTTCCCCTGATCACACTGTCTCTCTCTCTCTCTCTCTCAAAAATAAATAAAAAACATTAAAAAAATTTTTTTTAAGTTAAACATAGAGTTACCATATGACCCAGAAATTCCACTCCTAGGTATAACCCAAGAGAAACAAAAACATATATCTACACAAAAACTTGTACATGAATGTTCAGAGCTCCAAAGTAGAAACAACTCAAATGTGCATCAATGGATAAATGTCCATATATGGATGAAATGTGATATATCCATATAATAGAATATCAATCAGCCATAAAAAGGAACGAAGCACTGATTCATGTGATGATATGGGTGAAGCTTGAAAACATAATGTTATTTGAAAGAAGCCAGTCACAAAAGGCCACATATAGTATGAACCCATTTACATGAAATGTCAAGAACAGCAAAATCTACAGAGAAAGATTAGTGGTTGCTTGGAACTGAGGAAGAAGATGGGAGTGACTAGGGTGGTGGTGACAGCTAGAGGGTATGGGTTTCTTTGGGGCATGATGAAAACATTCTGGAACTAGTGGTGATGGGTGCACAACTCTGTGGATATATTAAAAAGTGAAGAACAAGGGTAGACTTTATGATATAAGAATTATATCTCAATTATAAGAAGAAAAGTCCCCAAACCCTTTTCTTTTCTCTGCCTCAAAATCAGGACCTCTGAAAATTTAGCTCTCACCGTTTCCTTCATCTGCCTCCTGCTTTGCACTATAATTATTTTTGTGGCTTCTCTTCTTGAGGGCCATCCTGAGACCTAGTTCATCTTTTTCTTTTTTTTTAATGTTTATTTATTTTTGAGAGAGAGACAGAGAGACAGAGTGCGAGCGGGGGAGGGGTAGAGAGAGAGGGAGACACAGAATCCGAAGCAGGCTCCAGGCTCTGAACTATTAGCACAGAGCCCAATGTGGGGCTTGAACCCACGGACCATGAGATCATGCCCTGAACCAAAGTCAGACGGTTAACCGACTGAGCCACCCAGGTGCCCCCAGTTTCTCATCTGATTCATCTACTGAGCCTCCTAGGCCTTCAAAGAGTGATGTGGGCTTAGCAGGTACCAATAAGCACTTGCTGAATGAATGATAGCGTGACTTTCTTGATTACATACAACACTTCATAACTATCAGAGTACTTCTGCTCATGCTTTTAACTTGAACTTCATAACAATCCTGTGAGGAAGCTATTTTCACCCCTGTTTAACAAGGGAGACCTGAAGCACAATGCTATGTGGTACTGAGGAAGAAGCACTGGACCAGAATCTAGGGTCTTGTGCTCCAGGCCAGGCTCTGCCTCTAAGTGTCTAAAAGACCCTGAGTAAGACGTTTCACTCTCTCAGCCTATTTGTCCACCTGCAAAGTGAGAGGTAGACTCTAAGATGAGTTACAAAACCCCTTCCACTATCCTATGATTCTAAGGACACACTGCCAGACAGCAGTAGAGTGGATGGAACCCAAGTCATCTGTATTCTTTTCCCTCTGGACATGCTGCCTCCCACTGTTAGAGAGGTGTCCCCAGCTAGAGTGACCACTGGACCCTGCCCCCTTTCAACATCATGAATTATGCAAAGGATGTATGCAAGTTTCCTTTCACTCTATTTGCAGTGGTTTACCTACTGGAGCAATCCTATAGAAGAGAAAAACATGCATTTCCAAAGCAAAAGGTCATTGGAAGTGGCATTATAAAACAAAGAGTTGGGTATTAGAGTCCAACAGACCTGAAGTTCAAATCCCAATTCTGCCAACTATCTTCTGTATGACAGCATTTCTAAATCTCAGCTTTCTAACCTGCAAAACAAGATGATAATGCCAACCTTCACAGAGTGAAGAGCCACACACATAAAATGCCTGATAAAGATTTAAAAAAATTGTTTTTAAATGTTTATTCATTTTTGAGAAAGATAGGAAGCCCGAGCAGGGGAGAGGCAGAGAAAGAGGGAGACACAGAATCTGAAGCAGGCTCCAGGTTCTGAGCTGGAAGCACAGAGCCTGATGTCGGGTTTGAACCCACGAACCACGAGATCATGACCCGAGCCGAAGTTGGACGCCCAACCGACTGAGCCACCCAGGTGCCCTGCCTGGTAAAAAAAATATTTAGTAAACATTCAAATCATTTCATAAGTGTCATCCAACAGATTCCTCATAAACCTATGAGGCAGGTACTATTATTATCCCCACTTTACAGATAAAATGCCTGATACCAAGCCTGGTAAAAATATTTAGTGAACATTCAAATAATTTCATAAGTTATCCGAGAGATTCCTCATAAACCTATGAGGCAGCTACTATCATTATCCGCACTTTACAGATGAAGGATCTGAGGCACACAGAAGTTAATCTGCCTAAAGTTACAGTTATTAAATGGAGAGTCACACTAGACACTTTGACCCTAACACTCAGGTCACTGGCCACTAAAAAATTGTTACTACCTTTAATCAGATCATGTCCAAGCAGTCTTACCTAAAAGAAACTATCTCTCAGCATTTAGGTTTTAACTAAGCATGTAACTTGGCATTTAACTTAGCACTTAGGGTTTAACTAAGGAATCAAAATCACCTAGACTCTGACGGTCTCAGACACAAATTTCAAGAGTATGTTTCAGGGTCACGGACTAAGGTGGCATAAGGGAAGCATCTGGGAAAGGCTTGGTTGGTGGAACAGGTCCATCAACAAAGGATCTTTGGAAAAGTTCTCTGCCGTCTTCAAGGCTCCTGGCTCAAGTGGTTCCATTTGGAGTTGACTAAAGCCTTCTCTGTGAAGTCCATCCTAAGAAATGCTTCACTTTGGGCTCCTGGATGGCTCAGTGAGTCAAATGTCCGACTCTTAGTCTCAGCTCAGGTCATGATTTCACAGTTTGTGACTTTGAGCCCCACACTGGGTTCTGTGCAGACAGTGCAGAGCCTGCTTGGGATTCTCTCTCTCTCTCCCCCTTCCCTGCTCTCTCTCTCTTAAAATTAAAAAAAAAAAAATTTTTTTTTTAAAAGAAAAGAAATGCTTCACTTTGTGGGAAACTCTGGATGAAAACTCAACCTTGATGGCTTTTCTGCATGAATGGGTTCTGTATTGCCATTCACGCTTTGTGAAAAATCTTTCTTGATGTTTTCAGAACTTTGCTTTGCAGTGATTATAGCTAATTTATCTGCTTTCTCCTAGGGCCACCATTACCTTAAGACAGTGGAAGGGAACAGAAAGAGAAAAGGAAGCGTATTTTGATCATGTTGTTTTCTCTGACTATATTTATGAGCATCTGCAGTCTTGGATTTTGCCCTTAACTTGCATCTTTCCAAATTCGGCCATGATTCAAAGTATGTCTCACAGGGAAGCCTTTGAAGTTTTACCCTCTAACTTTCCTCCTAGCAGAAAGGTTAAGGAAAACTAAGCCAATCGATGTGGAAATGCTTCCTTTCCAATTCAATCACAGCTGTGTTACATCCAGATGTCTGACTCAAGAAGGAACCAGGTAAGCGGTTGGCCCAAACACTCAGGTCTCAACTGGTGAAGCTCCAACACCAGAAATGCCTGACTCCCATTCTGAGAAAGGCTCCCTAAAAGGTTCATGGATAAGCACAATTTAGAGCTTTCTGAAAATAGAACCTGGGGGTTAGGAACAAGGATAAAATTCTGCCACCATCCTGATCCTAATACTGCCTCCTCAGAGCCCCCTAGATAGCTACCTGGGTACGGTCTGATCCTGCTCTGCCCCACTCCCCAAGAAAATGGGGTTAATACCTCCCCAGATGGCTACAGGGAGGATTAAGGGTTATTATTCTTGGCATCTAGCTCTATTACAGCTCTAGCAATTATGACCTTGTCCATTCTAAAATAAGACATTAAATGTAAAAATGCAAACAGTGATCCCTGAATCTGACTGTATAGTAGGGTGGGGACTATTTTTTTTTTTCCCTTACAGGGCCTTTGACACTTCCTCCTATACTCCAACGTGTTGGCTGAATCCTCCTCTTATCAGGCCTCAAGTTTTTAAGGTATTAGTCACTAATGCCACAAAGCCCTTCAAGGGGTTAGCAGCTATTACAAACAGCACCAAGCATGAACCCCAAATTCTCAGGGTTTGTCAGGCCTGATTTTACCCTAAAGAAACAAAGCGGTACCTTTTTATCCCAAACCCAGGATCTCAAGGGCAATCAGTGACCTCTAGTGAAAAGTGTATATTATATCATGTAGTACTCATAAACCCATCGTAAGGAAGGTACTGTCATCTCATTTCACAGATGAAGAAACTATAGCTCGGAGAAGACACACAACTTACCCTACGTTACACAGCTAAGATGGTACAGACAAAGGTTCAAATATCAGCCCCACTACCACTGTGTAACCTCTAGCATGTTTTTTAACATCCTAGATTAACGGATGTTAAATCCTAGATAAACGGATTAACATCCGTTTCCTCATTTGTAAAGTGGGAAAAATAATAATTCCCACCTCATAGGGAATTTGAGGATTAAACGAAGTATTGTAGAAAAAGTGTCTAACAAGTACTTGGCACATGGTATGTATGCAATATGGGCTAGATTTTTTACAGATCAAAAAGACAGGAGTTTGACTTCATTTCCATAGAATAATAGGGTTTAAAATACTGAAGACTACTTAGTCAAATTACCTAAATAAGTATGAACTCCTCTAGCCTATCCTGGATAAGAAGTGGCAAAGCCTATGCTTGAATACCTACAAGGATGGGTAACTCACCCCCTCACAAGGTAGCCCATTTTGTTTTTAGAAAACCAAATTCTCTCCTATCAAGCCAATGTCTACCCTCTTGAATTTCCATCCCTTTGATCCTAGTTCTGCCTTCCAGAATCACAGAGAGAAAGTCTAGTTCTCTTTCCACATGACAGTTCTTCAAGTATTTGAAGGCAGGGATCATGTTCCCCCAGGCTCTTAGCTTTGGTCCTTTTGGTTCTTCCTCATGTGTCAAAGCGCCAAAGGGGACAGACCCTGGTTTGATTTCTGAACATTTCCCCTGTTAGCTGTGTAACCTTAGACAAGTTATTTAGCCTCTCTGAACCTGTATCTTCATATGTATAATATGGAAAATGATTTTTGGCTCACAGGGCAGTGATGAAGGCCAAATAGATAAAGTAAAACCACCCCCTAGCACACAGCCCAACATACCAGGCCCTCAAAAATTGTCAGTCACATTTTAGAATGTATTCTAATTGGTAAATATCTCTCAAAGTAAGTTATCCATAATGAAATGTAACATCAAGGGACTGGTTTCTGATGAAAACTTCCAGGGCTTGGGTTTTTGAAACCTAGGAGTGATGGAAGTCCCTCTGCAATGGCGGCCCAAAGATGCAGTGGAATCCAGAATGGTAAGGATGACAGAAGAAAGGAGTCAGGATCACTCAGTGACCCAAAAGAAAGGTAAGTATCACCATGTTTCAGGTTGTCTAGGATTCCCTCCCTGAGGCCCAGGACTGCACATGTGGGCCACATTCCCTAATTCAAAAGGAGAGAAGAAAACAATTAAAAAATAATTAAAGTCACAGTTCTGGGTCTTTGCAGAAATTGGCCCCTCAAAATCCAAAGATGTTTAGCAGAGGCCTTTAAGATCTTCTGTTGAATCCTTGCAGATCCTGAAGTCTAGGTGTGTGTGTGTGTGTGGGGGGGACACCTTAATATGATGTCCCATGAGTCACTACCGAGTTGCTGTAAACTAGAAAATCTGTCAGCTGCATGACAACTCTAAAACCCCAAAGTGGCAAATTGCCAATGTTAATAGCACCACCACAATCATCACACATATTCTCTTTCTTTCAGTAACTCCAAGGGAAGGAGTCTCGGGCAGAGATATGGATTGTCGTTCAATTATTCTTCAGAGGTGACCCAAAGCACTGCTTCTACAAACTGAGATGTGGCTTGAACATAAGTGCCCCCCAAAAGGTCAAAAGAGAGGAGGACCCCAGTATTAAAGCAGCACAATCAAAAACTATGGCAGAAAAGGTTGTTTCCCATCTGCCAATGAAATACAACAATCTGCAATGGAGATTCACTAATAGTCTCTGAGTTGGCCCAAATGAGCCTTACTAGTTACTCCTTAGTCTGTGATAGTGGATCAAGTTATTATACTCAAGAGCCAAGATTCAACTCAATTTCTTTAAAAGTATAAGAATTACAAGGAAGAATAGGCCAAAATTCAAACCAGAAACAGCCTTAAGTAGTTCCTTCACTTAGTAAAGAGACTGGCCACTCAGGAGGGACTTTAAGTTATAGAAAAGCTTTGTTCGGACCACTGAACATACCTGTGTCCTAGGTAGAGATTTCATAATGCCTTTGAGTCGGGAGGTGTCCTCTAAATATTTTTCTTCGCAAAACTGTTTCAGGCTTTATTAAAAGGGAACACTTAACTGTCACCCTGATCATCTACCCCATCCTTGCGAAGAATGGGGAAGTTACAGCCACCCGATCAGGCTTCTAAACTCACAAACCTAAGAGGAAAACTTTAAAGTTACTCTACCGCTACCTCAGGAAGTTAAAGAAAGTCACAGAAAAAAAGGACTTTGAGGAAAATAGTCAAATTAGGCAGTTAGGCTTTAGTCATAAATCCGGACACCTCTTTTCTAGAAACCCTGGTGGTACACCTGCAGAGGAGAGTCAGAGGTCACTAAGCAAATTCAACCTGGTTAGCAAGGGGAAGGGGGGCGTCCCACTGCAGCTTTTAGTGACAAGAATCGGATCCTTCTGGTTCAGTCCCTCTTCTATTCCACACTTCCTATTTCCCTTTGAAGTGGGTATTGAATAGCCCTTCCCAAGTAAAGGCCCTCTATATGGGCGTTACAGTCGCCTGGTGGAAACACCTTGGCAGAGTTCAGCTTGGTGTCAGGATGGGCCACTGAAGGCATCTGTAGCTGCAAGAAGCCTGGCCACGGACAGACACATGGGGGACACACACAGAAAGAGAGAGCGAGAAAGAGCGAGCGCGAGAGCGAGCGAGACAGAGCGAGAGCAGGAGAGCAGGAAACTAAGAGAGCAGGTCAGGTCAACGTAGCCCTCCCAGCACTTCCACCTGCCCCCTTCTTCCTGAGACCGGCGCCAGATCAGATGTCAAACAAAAAAGTCCGCAAAAAAGTCCCGTGATGGGACGACTTCCACCTCTCCCTTGGCAGAGCCTCCCTGAGCCTCCCGCACCACCCACGTCCCCTCCAGCCCTCCATCCCCACCCCGCCCCCGGCCCGCTGTGCCCTTCGCCCCAGCAAGGCCTGCCCCCTCTCGGGACACCCCGGAGCCCCGAGGCGGGCGGGCTCAGGCCCCCGGGCCGGGAGGGCTGGGGCCGGCCCAGAGCGAGCGGCCCGTGTGCCGGGGCTGTGGGAGCCGGTTCTTGCTTCGGCGCCCGGCGAGGGCAGGGGGCGGTGGCTACCGTACCTGTCAGGCCTCTTCCCAGGACCAGCGGCGGCGCAACTTCAGGAGCCCATGTCCGTCCGGGGGGCCCGGCCCCTCTCCCGGGAAGGGGGGGCGCGGATCCCGGGGAGGGGGCTGGGGGCCCGGGCAGCTCCAGCACCTTCCCATGCTCCCCGCCCGGCGCCTGGCCCGGGCCGGACAGCGCCTCCGCCCGCCCCTGCGCACCGCCTCACACCCGCGCTCACACACACTCACACTCCCTCGCGCGCTCTCACACACGCACTCCCCTCCCTCCTCCTCCTCTGTTTATCTCCTCCAGCTGTCTGGGGACCCAGGAGAAGCCCAGCACTGCGCCTGCGCCACGCAGTCTCCGCCCCCGCCCCGCGCCTCACAGCCGGCGGCTACGCTACGGAGAAAGCGTCCGGCGGTTTCCAGAATGGCTGGGAGGACCCCCCCCTCCCCCCTCGCGCGCCCGGTCAACGTCTGCTGCCGGCGGTGCCTACTAACATGCTAGTGGCGGAGCCCCGCACCGCCGCGACCAATCCGGTCCTGCGCTCGCCAGACCGGCAGCCAGTGGGCAGGCGGGAAAGCCGGGTTGAGCCCCGGCGCATCCTGGGAGTCGTAGTTTCTCCCCGTCGAAGAGCTCCTGCCGAGCGGGCTCACCCCGCCCAGTTGCCATTAGTTACCCTGACGCACCGCCCACCCCACATCCACGTAAAATGCTCCCTCACGTTGCTTCTCGGGCACCTCTGACACTCACCCTATTGCTTCTCAGAGCCCGACTTGGTCTCCTAAGAGCCTTACCGAGACTTCCTCAGATCCCCTGAATTGCGAGACTTTTCAGGCTGGGACCCCAGTGCCTCCCCTCACCCCCCCACCCTCTAAAGCCGACCTTCATCTTACTCCTTCCTGACCTGGGGGGCTGCTGAAGTGGCACATTCCTCACTCTTGCTCCTGGGCCTGAAAGAAGAGGAGAAAAGGTAATCAGTCAGTCCTGCATAGAGTGGCTTGGAGGGGAGCCAAGCTCACACAACTCTGGAAACCCTCAGGCCGACCGAGGCAAGGTCCATCTGAGACTGACTGGTGGAGGCACTGCTGTTCCCACCTCGAAGGAAGAGGAAGTTCCAGCCGAGCTGAGGGCCAAGTCTGATAGAGGAGACACCCTCCTAAGGAAGTTGCCAAGGTGACAAGGGAGGCATCGTGCCTAACTTCTGAAGGCAGAGACCAAGCCCCACCCATGAGGCGCCTGAAGTCAGAAAAAGAAGATATTGACATCTCCTGAGAATGGAAACTTGTCACTCACCTATAGGGTGCCATTTGTCAGATACAAATAATTCGCTTTTATTGAGCATTTACTATGTCACCACTGTATTGAGTATAATTTTTAGATACTCTTACTATCCAGGTTTTGCAGAAAAGAAAGCTAAGACACAAAAGAGGTTAAAACCAGGTTGCCCAGGGTCACAAAGCTGACAAGGAACCAAATAGGGATTCAAACCTAGATCTCTATTACTCCAGAGTCTGAGCCTTTGAACACTACCTGTCCCTCCAGTGAGAACCAGGCAGTACCCACTCTCAGAAAGGAATATACATATTGAGCATTTATAGTGTCCCATGTTTATCACTCATGACTTGCTTGTTTTTTCCTGCTTCTGCTCACATCAAGTGTATAAATTAGTCTGTATGCTCCCAAAGGGTGATTTCTTTCCATTTGGAGGAGTTAGAACCTATTTGCAAATTCAGCTTTGTGAAATGCCTCTCCCTACAAATGTGGGTCATTCTTCCTGATTTCTCCCCCACGGATGTTCCACTGAATATAAAAAATCATAAACTTTGGGACTAGAGAAGGGCTTTAAGATTATCTATCCATAGCTCTCCAGGCTCAGGCTGAAACCCTGGCTAAGGTCACCGGCTCAATTAAATTGAAGAGCAGCTAACATGTATTGAACATTTACCATGAGAGATAAGTTCTTATCAGCGAGTTAAGCAATACTCCCACAAATCACATAGCTTGGAAGTGGTACAGTTGGGATTAAAGCCCAGATTATATAAATCCAGAATTCCCATTTTAAACCATTGCTCTATGTTGGCAATGGCACAGAGACCGACAGAGGGGCACCTGGGTGGCTCAGTCACTTAGGCTTGGGACACTTGATTTTGGCTCAGGTCATGATCTCACGGTTCATGAGATTGAGCCCTGAGTCAGGTTCTACCCTTACAACCAAGACCCTACTTGGAATTCTGTCTCCCTCTCTCTCTGCCCCTTCTGTACTCATGCACCTATGTGATTGCGCTCTCTCTCTCTCTCTCAAAAATAAATAAAACTTTAAAAAAAATAAATACAGAGAAGTGTGGGTGATGTTTCTGTGGCTCCTCACAGTCTTTGACACATAGTAGACAGTAAATATTTGTTTAGCAGAATGAACTTTTGTTGCTACGGAATGGATGATAGGATGAAAAATATTAACATTAGCTGCAGCTACAATTAATTATTTTCTACCACGAGCTCATTTGCCATCTCATGTACTCTCTCTCTTTTCTACATATATGAATATATATACAGATATGAGTATATTGCATACGTATACATGTATATACCTATATGTATGTACATGTGTGTATATTTATCTATGTACACACATATGCATTCACATACTAGCTCATGTGGTTCCCATACCACTTTGTGAATTAGGTATTTTTCCTACTCCCATAAAAAAAATTTTTTGAGAGAGTGTGAGCACGAACAGGGGAGAGGCAGAGAGAGAGAGAGAGAGAAACAGAGAAAGAGAGAGAGAGAGAGAGAGAGACTCCCAAGCAGGTTCCAAGCTGTCAGCACAGAGCCCAATGCAGGACTTGATCTCACAAACCCATGAGATCATGACCTAAAGCAAAATCAAGAGTCAGACACTTAACTGACTGAGCCACCCAGGTGCCCACCCCTACTCCCATTTTTACATAGAGAAAACAGATTCACAAAAGAGTTAAGTTCAGAATTAGGCATACCTTCCGGCCATAGATGTTTGAGAACTTTCTGATCAAGAGAACTGGGCTACTTTGGGAGGTTGTAAGCTCTCTGTCTTTGGTAGTATTCAAGCATAGGATAGTTCAGGATACTGTAGAAGCAATTATTCTAGTGGGTAGATATTTAAGTAACTGCTTCCAATATTCTCTTGATTGGCTTTTTGGAAGCAGACAAGGATTACTCAAATAACGCTTGTGACAATGAATGTAGTTCTTTTTGTCTCCTATGTGCACTAGATAATGCCCCAACTGATCAGCTCTGCGGGGCCAGAGACTGTTATGACACAACCATTTTCATCTCCTGATTGGACTTCTAGGAAAAAGTGAGCATATTCAACCTAAAATTGAAGATGCTCTTATTCTACAACCCAGAAATTTTACTTCTAATATTTTAGAGGGAATGTGGCATGTGTGCACAGGGAAACGTGGGCAAAGAACACAATTTCCAGGCTGTTATGATAGCAAACAAAATCAAAACAACCTAACCTATAGGGGAATGGATGGATGAATTATGATTTATTCATACAGTGAAGCACTATACAACCAACTAAATGATTTATATGCTACCGAGATAGATAAATCTTTAAAACATAATAATGAATGGGGGAAAAAAAGTTGAGGGGCACCTGGGTTCCTCTATTAGTTAAATGTCTGACTTTAACTCAGGTCATGATTTCATGGCTCATGAGTTTAAGCCCCGTGTCAGGCTCTGTGTGTCAGGCTCTGTGCTAACAGCCTGGAGCCTGCTTCAGATTCTGTGTCTCCCTCTCTCTCAGACCCTCCCCTGCTCATGCTCTGTCTCTCGCTCTCTCAAAAATAAAAATTTTTGAAAGTTGAAAGATGATGCATTCAGTACGATATTTGTGTAAAATTTAACACAAAAAATACCACATATTATAGATAATTATATATGTGGTAAAAGTATACAAGTTGTGGTAAAAGTATACAAGTTGAAATGGGAAAGACACACAGCAATTTTGGGAGAGTGTTTGCCACTGAAAAAAAGGAAGAAAGAAGAGGTGAGAGATGAGGTTTTTGCTACATTTGTAATGTTTTATATCTTAGAGATTAGAGGTTAAGTATAGCAAAATATTAAATTCACTTTTCTTTTGGTGATTATATTATTATTCTCTTCTGAATGTTTTAAATAGCTTATATTTATTTTTAAAATTTTTAAAGATTAAATAAAGAGAAAAAAATCCATTTTGACACAGGCACCAGCCTTGTCTAAAAGTTAAAGGTCTTACTTTAAAAAAAGTTAAAGGTCTACATCTGTACTATGGTAATTGCTATTATACAAGAATCTCATTGTTTAAAAAGCCAGGTACTACCTCCTTGTATTTTCTTTAGGATGTATAATTGCAAACATTTGGGGAGTAAGGTCTAGGTGTTTGTAAGACAAGGTTGAGACTCACTGATTTCAGTTGGTCCTGTCTTTTTACTAAGGAGAAAACTATGGTCTACAACAGTTAAGTGACTAGCCTAAGTCACAAACTGCCAGGGGTTCAAACTGTCCACTCCAGTCCAACTGGTCCATCGAGAGTATCCAAACTCATCTTAAAGACACTGCACTTTTGTTCAAGTTGTTTCCTTTACTTGGAATCCCTCTCCTACTTCCATTTATCTTACTGACCTGTTCCTTCTCTAAAACCCTAATCAGCTAAGCAAAGAAAGAATTAGCCAATCTCACTCCCCAAACTTGAGTCGGAATGCTAAAGTTGAGCAGGCCCTAAAGGTTTCCCTGCTTGATCAGTTCTCTGACCAACTCCTTCTTAGGAAGGCAAGTTCTCTGTCTCACAGAGCAACACATTTCTGTATTTGAACTACGCTGATCATTAGGCAGCTCTTAATAATAAAGTTCTTATTTGTCTCAACTCTGTTCTCTGTGACAACGTAGATTTTGTATATTAAAAGTCATGATATTTGGGAAAACTGTAAAGGTCTAGGTCAATTTGGTGAGGGGTAATAAGAGTGGTAGTCATAATAATCCGTTTTCCTCTTAAAAAAGCTTCAGATAACGAATACAGCTCTTATGTTCCCACTGAGTCTTTTCTTCCCTAAACAAAATATATCCATTTCTTTTGGATCCAGCCAAAAAAAAGGGGGGGGCGCAGGGGGGACAAAGATTGACAGTAGTGAGGACATTCAAGAGAATGTTGTCAAGGAATCCTATGGAGTTTTCAAAAGAAACATTCCAAAAATGTCTGCACAAGGCCAGCCCTAATAGAACAGTCAGCAGATTTGAGACTGTTTTCAGTGCTACTGTTTCCACTGACCAGCCGTGGCTTTAACACATGAGGGTGAGATTTCTCACACTATCAAGAGGTCTTGAGGTAGGTGATTGCTGTAATTAGTTCAGCTGTTCAACATAATTCATTTTTATTTCTTCTGCTCCAGGATTCTTAGTCTTGGGTTTTCACTACAGTAATAAAATGGCTACTACAGCTCCAAGCATCATTATCTATGATAAAGGCAAGAGAAATGGGGGTGGGGGAGGCAGCACTAGCTGCCCTTTATTAAGAAAGCAAAAGCTGGGGTGCCCGGATGGCACCCCATCTGGTCGGTTAACCATCTGGCTTTGGCTTGGGTCATGATCTCATGGTTCACGGGTTCGAGACCCTCTGTGCTGACGACTTGGAGCCGGCTTTGGATTCTGTGCCTCCCTCTCTCTCTGCCCCTCCCCAATTCTCACTCTGTCTCTCAAAAATAAGTAGATTAAAAAAAAAAAAAAAAACCCCTTAAAAGGAAGAAAGCAAAAACTTTTGGTGTGCCTGGGTGGCTCAGTCAGTTAAGTGTACGACTCTTGATTTTGGCTCAGGATTTTGGCTCAGGTCATGATCTCACGGTTCATGAGTTTGAACCCTGCATTAGGCTCTGTTTTGGCTCCTCTGTCTCCCTCTCTCTACCCCTCCCCTGCTTGCTCTTGCTTTTCTACTCTCTATCTCTCTAAAAAATAAACATTTAAAAAAAGAAGGAAGACAAAAGCTTTTTAGAAACCCCCAACAGGGGATTGTATCTTACTTGGCAGGACTGTCTTCTCACTACCTACAAGGTAGGTTTGGAAGAGTCTGGAAAGCAATTAGTTAGCATTTCCAGCTTCCATAATGCAAGAGGAGACAAAGGAAAAGAGATTAATGAATGGATATTGAACTAGCCACACCAGGGATATCTGCTATAGAACCTTTCAAGATCACAGCTCTGGGCATAATGCAGAGTCCAGGGGCCACACCCAATTTTAATGGTTAGACTGTCAGCAGTGCCTGGGCTCCCAGTATCAGTCAAAAGCAGGAAGGGGCGCCTGGGTGGCTCAGTCAGTTGAGCGTCCAACTCTTGATTTTGGCTCAGGTCATGACCTCACAGTTCGTGTGGTAGAGCCGCATATTAGGCTCTGTACTGACAGCTTGGAGCCTGCTTGGAATTCTCCATTCTCTCTCTGCCCCTTCCCTGCTTGTGCTCTCTCTCCCCAAATAAACTTAAAAAAAAAAAACAACAACACTAAGGACATCTGGGTGGCTCAGTCTGTTAAGTATCCAACTTTGGCTCAGGTCATGATCTTGGGTTTGTGAGTTCAAGCCCCTCATTAGGCGCTGAACTGACAGCTCAGAGTCTGGAGCCTGCTTCTGATTCTGCGTCTTCCTCTCTGTCTGCTCCTCCCCTACTCACACTCTGTCTCAAAAACAAACATTTTTAAAATATTCACTTTTTTTAATAAAAAAATCAGGGAGATAACTTCTGAGACTTAAACTCAGGGGGAAGAAAAATCAAATAGAATTCCAATGTTTTAATGTACATGGGAAATAGCTAGCCTTGCAGGCAATAGACCAAGTTTCCTTCCCCAGGGACTGGATTAGGGCATCAAGGCACTAAAAAGCCAAGACTCTGTTACCTGTTGGAAGAACAGGTTATTTAACCTCTGTAAATAGAGTGTACCATATGCCACCATCTACTTGACAAGAGTTATAAATAGAAATTAGCACTATGTATGTGGAACACATTGAAATTATGAAATTCAAATTTTAAAACACCAGTGAATTGGAGGACTGACACTACCCAATATCAAGACTTATTATAAAGCTATAATAATCAAGACAGTGTGGTATTGGCAAAAGCATTGACAAGTACATTAATGAAACAGAATAGAGAACCCCCAAACAGACTCACACAAATATAATGAACTGATTATTGACAATGAAGCAAAGACTATTCAATGAAGAAACGGTAGTCTTATCAACAAATAGTGCTGGAATAACTGGACATCCACATACCAAAAAAAAAAAAAAATCTAGATACTGCCCTTACTTACATCTTTCACAAAAATTAACTCATATGGACCATAGACCTAAATGTAAAGCATACAACTATAAAACTTCTCGAAGATAACTAAGGAGAAAATTTAGGTAACCCTGAGTGGGGTGATGAGTGTTTAGATTCATGAAAGAAAAACCTGAAAACATGGATCTCATTAAAATTAAAAAATGTCTGCTCTGCAAAAGACAGTTAAGAGGATAAAAAGACAAGCCACAGCATGAAGGGGCGGTGTGGATTTGCAAAACACATATCAGCTAATGAAAGTGTATTCAAAATATATAAAGACCTCTTAAAACTCAACACCAAAAACCAAACAACCCAATTAAAAAATGGACAAAGACCTAGAAATCTCATGAAAGAAGATATACAGGTAGCAAATAAACATATGAAAAGATGTTTCAAGATGCCCAACATCAGATGTCAATAGAGAATTGCAGCTTAAAACACTTATACACTTAAAAGAATGTCTAAAATCCAAAAAACTAACAGTGCCAAATGCTGGCAAGGATGTGGAGCAATAGCCACTTTCATTCATTGCTGGTGGGAGTGTAAAAGAGTACAGCCCCTTCGGAAGACAGCCTGGAAGCTTCTTTTTTTCTTTCTTTCTTTCTTTTAACTTTTTAAAAATATTTTATTTATTTTTGAGAGAGAGACAGAGACAGAGCATGAGCATGAGCATGAGCATGAGCGGAGTAGGGGCAGAGAGAGAAAGGGAAACACAGAATTTGAAGCAGGCTCCAGGCTCTGAGCTGTCAACACAGAGCCTGATGTGGGGCTCGGACTCATGGACTGCGATATCATGACCTGAGCCGAAGTCGGCTGCCCCTGGCAGTTTCTTATAAAGCTAAACATAGTCTTACCAGACAATCTTGTGATTGCACTCCTAGGTATTTACTCAAACGAGCTGAAAACTCACATCTACACAAAAACCTGCACACATATTTACAGCAGCTTTATTCATAACTGCCAAAAACTGGAAGCACCCAAAAAGGCCTTCAAAAAGTGAGTGGATAAATAAGCCATGGTACATCCACACAATAGAATATTAACAAATGATAAAAAGAAATTAGTGGGGCACCTGGGTGGCACAGTCAGTTAAGCCTCTGACTCTTGATTTCAGTCCAAGGCATGATCTCACGGGTTTGTGAGCTCTAGTCCCACATTGGGTTCTATGCTGACAGTGCAGAGCCTGCTTGGAATTCTCTCTCTCTCCCCCTCTCTCTCTGTCCCTCTCTTACTCGTGCTTTGTCTCCCTCAAAAATAAATACATAAACTTTAAAGTCACCTGGGTAGCTCAGTCGGTTTAGTGTCTGACTTTGGCTCAGGTCATGATTTCACTGATCATGGGTTCAAGCCCCACATCGGGCTCTGTGCTGACAGCTAGCTCAGAGCCTGGAGCCTCCTTTGGATTCTGTGTCTCCCTCGCTCTCTGCCCCTCCCCTGCTCATGCTCTGTCTGTCTGTCCTCTCTCTTTCTCAAAAATAAAAAAAAATTAAAGAAAATTTTAATTGAATAAATAAACTTTAAAAAATAAATGAGCTATCACAAAATATGGAAGCAACCGTATCTATGAGACCACGTGTATAGATGGACAAAGAAGATGTTGTATATACAAAAAATGGAATATTACTCAGTCATAAAAAAGAATGAGATCTTGTCATTTGCAACAGCATGGATAGATCTAGAGGGTATTATGCTAAATTAAATAAGTCAGAGAAAGACAAATACCATATGATTTCACTCATATGTGGAATTTAAGAACAAAACATATGATCAAAGATAAAAAGAAACCAGGGGTGCCTGGGTGGCTTAGTCGGTTAAGCGTCCGACTTTCGCGTAGGTCACGATCTCGCGGTTCGTGGGTTCGAGCCCCGCGTCGGGCTCTGTGCTGACTGCCAGCTCAGAGCCTGGAGCCTGTTTCAGAGTCTGTGACTCCCTGTCTCTCTGACCCTCCCCTGTTCACGCTGTCTCTCTCTCTCTCTCCTAGAAATAAATAAAACATTAAAAAAAAAAGATAAAAAGAAACCAAAAAATTAGACTTAAAAATTCTAAATGTTTATTTATTTATCTATTTTTGAGAAAGAGAGAGACAGAGCATGAGCAGGGGACAGACTCTGAAACATAGAGAACAAACTGGTGGTTACCAGGGTGGGGGGTGGGGGNTGATGAGCACTGAGTAATGTATGGAATTGTTGAATCACATACTGTAAACCTGAAACTGATATAACACTGTATGTTAACTCTACTGGAATTAAAAATAAATACAAAAATAAAAGATGTGATTTTAAAAAACAAGATGAGCTATCTAGCCCAAAAGGCATGGTGGAAACTTAGATACATATTACTTAGTGAGAGAAGTAAATCTGAAAAGGCCACATATTATATGATTCCAACTATATGGTACTCTGGAAACAACAGAATTATAGAGATAATAAAAAGATCAGTATTTTCCCGGGGGTTGGGGAGGAGTTAAAAAGAGAGGGATGAAAAGAAGATTTGAGGGGCAGTGAAACTGTTCTATATGATATTGTAATGTAGATATATGATACTATGTATTTATCAAAACCCAGATGGCTGTACACAACACAATGAATCCTAATGTAAACTATGGATTTTAGTTAGCATATCAATATCAGTTCAAGTGTAATAAATGTATCATACTAGTGCAAAATATTAATAATAGGAGAAACTGTCTGGGGAGGACAGAAAGGGGATATATGGGCCTCTCTGTACTATCTACTCAGTTGTATATAAAGCTTAAACTGCTCTAAAAAATAAAGTCTGTTAACTTAAAAAAAGAGAGAGATGCTTTTTGACAAGCTTCTTTTTTTTAAATTGCATTTTGATGCTGGCAAAGACGGAGAAAAATGGACAACCTCACATACTGCTAAAATAAAACAAGGAGAATAGGGAGAAGATATTTGCAACCTATACAAATGAAAAGGGCTATGTTCAGAATATATAAAGAATTACTACAAACCACACACACAAAAAAGAATTACTACAAATGAATAAGGATGGATGACCTTTAAAATAAATATTTTTTAATATTTTATTTATTTCTGTCTGTGTGAGAGAGGGAGAGAGGCAGCATGAGCGGGGAGGGTCAGAGAAAGAGGAAGACAAAGAATCCGAAGCAGGCTCCAGGCTCTGAGCTAGCTGTCAGCAGAGAGCCCGACACGGGGCTTGAACCCACAAACCGCGAGATCGTACCTGAGCTGAAGTTGGAACTTAACCAACTGAGCCACCCAGGCGTCCTGAGATGACCTTTAAAATAAACAGCAAGGCAGGGGTGTCTGACTGGCTCAGTTGGAAGAGCATGAGACTCTTGATCTTGGGGTCATGAGTTTGAGCCCCACATTGGATGTAGAGATTACTTAAGAATAAATAAACTTAAAAAAATAAAACAAAGGGCTAGATAAAAATGGACAAGATTCTTGAGTAGGCACATATGGAAGGAGGAAATTTATATGGCCATTAAACATATGAAAAGTTACTGAACCTCAGTCATGAGGTTCCAAATGAAAACCACACAAGATCTCCCTACTTGCCCACAAAAATGGTTAAAGTTAAAGATTGACATTACCAAGTTTTGAGAGGTGTGAAGCAGTTGGAACTCTTAGTTACTTCTCATGGGAATGTAAAATGGTACAACCACTTGGGAAATCCATTTGATAGTATCAAGTAAATCTGAACACACATGCATATCCTCGACCCCAAGTGGATTGTGAGCCTATGTTATGTTCATATGTATGATAAGATATGTACAAGAATATTCATGACAGCCACCAAAATTGCAACAACCAAAACCTGAAAACAACTCAATGGTCATCAATAGTAAAATAGATAAATAAATGAATAGATAAATTGTGATGTATTCATACAGTGGAATACTACACAGCAAGGAGAAGAAGGAAACTACTCCCCTAAGCAACAGCCTAGATGAATCTCATAGACATACTTCTGTAGAAAGAAACCAGGCATGCTGTGATTCTATTTAAAATTCACTCAGATTGACATATCTAGATCCAGCTCATCTAGCTGTAGAGTACACCACTGAGTAAAGATGCCATAAAGATGTGGTTTAACCATCCCCATGTGGGTAAACAATTAGGGTACTTGTAAGCCATGTTGCAATGGGATTGACCTTATGTAAATTTCCAAGCCAAGCAACTTCTTGTGAGACATAAAAGCATTTACATGCTGGGTAAATAAATAGATAAATTTATTGTTCCTAGGAAATAGCACATGACATGATAGAATACTTGATTTCAGCGTTTCAGCTGGTGGTCAACAGTTCAAGCAAAGTTCTGGTAGTATGACAGAGTTTGGCAGACAGGCTCTAACGAGGAGACTATCTTTGCTACGGCCAGATTTCCCAGAGGAGCGGTTCGGATAGGGAAGTTGAGGTTTAATAGAGAGAACTAGAAATCCCTTTGAGGAGTTTAGACTGATATCCCCACAAGCACTCTGGGGAGTCTTTGAGAATTCTTGATCGAGGGAAATATATTCAATCATCAGAGATTCACCAAACACATACACTGTACTATGTAGGTAGGTAGACAAAGGCACAAGACATTCTTCTATTTGCTCAAAATGTAGTGAGAAAAAGAAATGCATCTATGTTCAAAGGGATAAAATTGATGAGTTTTGTAGAAGTTTATGTTGAATTTGCCAACAAGAAAGGAGCAACAGATTCTGTTTTGTTGGAGAGAGACGGGGAGGGTTTCGAGGGGAACCTGGAGTCTGACAGGCAGAAAAGTTAAGGAATGAGATGAAATCAGAAACTCTGAGAAGTCATATTCAAGAAGTGGCCAACCCATAGGTGAAGAACAGGGTAGCTCTGGGACAAAGGAGGGAAGGAGGCTTGCTTTTTATTTTATACCTTTGAGTACTGTTGAATTTTGCACATGCATTGGTAAATTGCCCAAAGTTGTACAGCAAGGTTTGTACAACTGCAACCTATACCCTTAATCGTTACACAAGACTGCCTCCCAATAATAATTCTGGACCTTGTCCATTTGGAAGAAAAAAGAGAGGTAGATGAGACTTGGGGCACTGACTCTGATGGAGAAAGAAACAGATCTCAGACAGAACCCTTAGTTTCAATCCTGGGCCACTGAAGGAGAGTAGTGCCAATGACCAAAACAGGCATCCTGGGAAGACCCATTGGTCTGGGGAGGAAGGTGATGAGTTTATTTTGGAAAGGATGATTTTGAAATTTGGTGGAAACATTTAAACAGTGATATTCTGTAGACCAATCCCCAAGACTGTTTCAAGGAGTCTACACAAACCAATATCCACGACAGTGCTAAAGTTATTTTCCTTCTCCACTGTCATAATGTACAGTGTGTATAGTGTACAGAGGCTACCAGATGTGTGATAATGAGATCAATCTGATACTAATGATATATATGCCCTGTGTACACCTGGGATTTAAATTTTTCTGTTTAATTCCTAGTATGGTAAATATCAATAGATAGAACTCACAAAAACCAAAATTTTTGAGGTTCTCGATAATTTTCAAGACTTTAAGGAATCCTGAAACCAAAAAGTTTGGGATCCTCTGCTGGTCAATGACTTCCAAACTTTCTAACAAGGTGTCACAGAGAGAACCCCGTATCCACATACATACACAAAAGTGTAATCAAAGAAGTTTCACAAACCAATACTCTGGCTCCCTATTTGGGATGTACAGAGTGTTTTCCGTCTCCTTTTAAAAATTAAAATGCTGATAATAGCTCACTAAATTGATTTCATGAGCCACTAATAGGTAATGACCTGCAACTTGAAAAACACTACTCTAGAGTCTAGATGGTTGGAAACACGAAAGGAAGCTGAAGCATTCGGAGAGCCCATGTTCAATAGGACACAGTGTATATTGAATATTTATTGGGGAAGTGAATGGAGTGAGTGTCTTATCCTTCAAGATTCTAGTTCTCAATATGCATCATTTGCAAAATGCAAATAAATAGGTTGTTGTGAAGATCAAATAAGAAAAATGCAGATGAAATCTCTTTGTATGCTGTAAAATACTAAAGAGATAGGAGGGTTTGGTGATATAAAAAGCTGATGGTGGCTGAGTCAGTTGAGCATCTGACTTTGGCTCAGGTCATGATTTCATGGTTCATAAATTCGAGTCCTGCATCGGGCTCGCTGCTATTAGTGCAGAGCCCGCTTCAGATCCTCTGTTCCCCTCTGTCTCTGCTCCTACCCCGCTCTCTCTCTCTCAAAAATAAATAAACATTTAAAAAAAACCTGATGGAAATGTACAAATATTACTGGCCTTAGAATCAGAAAACTTAGGTTTAAATCCCAGCTCTATAATGACTAACTCTGTGACTTGGGCATTATTACTACTAATAACTAATATCTATTGAGTGCTTATTGTATGACTGATATGGTGGTAAGCTTTAGTAAATGTTTATCTTTATTTAACTTTATTTATTTATTTATCGAGAGAGAGAGAGAGAGAGAGAGAGAGAGAGAGAGAGAGAGCACACAAGCAGGGGAAGAGCGGAGAGAGAGGGAGAGGGAGAGAGAAAATTCCACACAGGTTCCATGCAGTCATCCCAGAGCCCAACTTGGGGCTTGAATTTATGAATCTGTGAGATCATGACCTGAGACAAAATCAAGTCAGATGCTTAACTGACTCAGCCACCCAGGCGCCCCCAGTAAATGTTTGTCTAATTTAATCCTTGCCATGATTTTATTCTTTAGGAACTGTCTCAGATTATACTCATTTATATACATGGAAAATGAGGTTTGGAGGGCTTAGATCATTTGCAAGTTATTTAGTTTAGAAGACTTTTTCTCTGTGCTTGCCTGTTTGCCTATCTAGTATCTAATCTCTTTTCTTCTTTGAAGAATACCTGGATTTTCCTTAGGGAACAGCCTCACCTAAATACTTAGTGCATGTGGCTCAGGTAAACTGACTCTACCTCTTGGATTCAGGGCTGCTTGTGTGACTGGGCTGGCCAACTGGCATGACCCTCCAGTGTGTCACAGCAGTTGGTCAAGGTAATGTCACTTGAAAAAAAAAAAAAAAAGGTAAGTTCACTTGACTCAGGAAGGACCAATCAGAGCTAATTCAGGGGATTTTCCTACAACAATAGCAAGGAGGTATCTGTTTGCTCCAGTCTGGTAGCTGTGTCCAGTTCCTCTAATTCTAGAGCTGCAGTGACCAACACTGGGTGAGAGGTTGGTCACCTGAGGATGGACGAACACAGAGCAGAGTGGAAGTGAGATGTAGGGAGACAAAGGGAAGAAGAGGAATAGAGAGAGAGAGAGAGAACTAGTGATATACTTTGAGCTGCTGGATCCACCTGAAGATAAACAGATACCCATGAACTTGTCAGTTGCAAGAGCCAAAACGTTCCCTTTTATTCTTAAGTCATGTAATTTAATTTAGTTATTTAACAAGCACTTACATAGCACTTACTAAGTTCCAGGAACTATTCTAAGCACTTTACAAATATTAACTAGTTTATTCTTTGTGACAGCCCTATGAAGGCAGGTAATAGAGTATTTTCATTTAAAATTTTATTAATGTTTTATTTATTTCTAGGAGAGAGAGAGAGAGAGGCGAGCAGGGGAGGGTCAGAGAGAGAGGGAGACACAGAATCCGAAGCAGCCTCCAGGCTCTGAGCTGGCAGTCAGCACAGAGCCTGACGCGGGGCTCGAACCCACGAACCGCGAGATCATGACCTAAGCGAAAGTCGGACGCTTAACCGACTAAGCCACCCAGGCGCCCCGAGTATTTTCATTTTAAACATGAGAAAACTGAGGCATAGGACAGCCAAACAACTTGGCCAGCTTGTTCTTGGGATGTTTGTCCTTAGAACCTGGCCACGATTTGATCTGACTCAGACAGATCCCACACACTTACTTCTTTGCCAGTATTTTTCAAGGTCTCCTCATTTATCTTCCATCTTTATCATTATTACCGTAGTCACAGACCTTCTATACTATTCTTCATTTAATGGTTTCCCTTAAGTCCACTTTAAATCAATTCACTTCTTTGATTTGTCCCAACCTATAATACCAGTGACATGATGAGCTTGATGTCCCAGACACGTTTTTCTATAATAAAAAACATGTTAACTATTATCACGTAAGACATTTATCCATCTGTCTACTAAAATCACTGAGTACCCCTGCCCCTTCCTGCACTGCCTTTCACTTTCCTCACTGATACTTTGTGTCTGTAAATAGGGCTAATAATACATCCCTGAAACAAATGAGGAAGGGCCACCCGGGTGGCTCAGACGGTTGAGCCTCTGATTCTTGACCTCAGCTCAGGTCATGATACCACCATTTGTGAGATCAGTCTCTGCACTGACAGTGTGGAGCCTGCTTAGGATTCTCTCTCTTTTTCCCTCTCTCTGCCCCTCCCCTGTTTGTTCTGTCTCCCTTTCTCAAAATAAATAAATAAACTTAAAAAAATGAGGAAATAACTTAGGCACTGCTTTGTTGATTGTAAATCATGAAACACAGGGAGGTACAATAGCTGTTAAGATGACTAACTCCCCAAGGGCAAGAATGAGGGTTTTGACCCCTTATGCTTCATTTTATACCAGTCCCTTTCTCTTGGCTCCATGCCAGTCTTACTAGGTTGTGTTCATGTCCTCAGATGAGCTCTGCCTTCTCTCACTGGAAGATTTTTGCTCAAGCATTCTCTATACTGTTACACTCTTCCCACTGGGGCAGAGTATGTTTTTCAAAACTGGCCAGTGATATGTATTTTTTGTTCCATGGTTATTCTACACCAATAAGGATTGGGGGAAATTTGATATGTGCCCAGAGTAACTAGAACACCTCCTCTCTCTGCCTGGCTGACTCCTACTTCTTCAGCTCTCAGATGAAATGCGTCTTTTTCCAGAAGGTCTTTCCTGAACAAAACTAGGGTGGGTCCCTGGTCATAATCTCCCATAGCATCTTGTACTTCCTCTTTTGTGACACTTATTTCACCTGCCATGATTTTTCTCACTGTCTGCTTTTGCTATTCTGTGAGCCCTCTGAGGGCCAGGACCATGTCTGCCTGTGGGACCTCCAGCAGCTAGGCTGATGGACACCTGCACAGAGGAGGCTCCCAGTACTTTTTGAGGGAATTAATGGATATAGAACTAAATGAGACCAATGACAGGCTGCAGCTTCATGAGGGAGGCTGAGACAAAGAGTTTAAAAGGAAAGTCAATGTAACATGAACAGTGACAAGTTAGAGAAGTGTGAGGAATGATAGAGGCCAGAAGAGCCTTCCTAACCTGGTTTTGAGGATCAGGAAGAATGGGCTACCCTGGAGTGAGATTTGAACCCAGGCTTCCTAGGAAGATATACAATATGAACACACAATACTTTAGTTGAATCACATGTGCTCAACTTGTCTTGCCACAAAATTCTCCAAGTCCTTGCTACTTAAAATGTGCTCTGGGACAGCAACAATTGTATCACCAAAGAGCTTGTTAGAATTGCAAGTTCATGGGCTCTACCCTAGACCTACTGAATCAGACACTGTATTTGTTAAAAATTTTTTAAGTTTATTTTTTGAGAGAGAGAGAGAGAATCCCAAACAAGAGCCACACTGTCATCGCAGAGCATTGTGAGGCTTGAGCCCAGGAACCATGAGATCATGACCTGAGCTGAACTTGAGTGGGACACTTACCGGACTGAGCCACCCAGGGGCCCCAGATACTGTGTTTTAACTAGATAAATAAACACATCAAAGCTTAAGACACTGTCCCTTGATTTCAGAAGCTCTAATTTTTGGATTTAGTACCTTTAAAAAAATTTTTAATGCTTATTTATTTTTGAGAGACAGAGAAAGACAGAGCACGAGGAGGGGTGCAGAGAGACACACACACACAAAATCCAAAACAGGCTCCAGGCTCTGAGCTCTCTGCACAGAGCCTAACGTGGGCCTCAAACCCACTGACTGTGAGATCACGACCTGAGTGGAATCGATGCTTAACCGACTGAGCCACCCAGGCGCCTGAATTTAGTACCTTATGCGCATTCGAAAGTCAGCTCCATAAGGGAGGATTTTTACCCACCGTATTCTCTTCTGTATCCCTCAGTGCTTCTATATGATTAAAAACCCAAGCTGAGAGCTAGGAAACCTTATGCACTGAGTCTTACACTCCTCAGTGCTCTCGCAGAGGATCCATAGGATACTGAAGCTGGGAAGACCTCAGCTACCAGCCAATGCTGTCTGTTGGAAATATCCGCAACAACGGGGACGTTCCATATCTGTGTCGTCAAATGTGATAGCAGCTATCCACAATTGTCTATTGAGAACTTGAAATGTTGGTTAGTGTCACTGAGAACTGAATTTTAGGTTGTAGTTAGTTTTAATTTAGACTTAAATAGCCACACATGACAAGTGGCTACCACATTATCATCAGAGGCCTAGACAAATCCTTTATTCAATGGACAGGAAGACTGAGGCTCAAAAAAAACCGTCAGCGACTTGAGTAAGATCACACCATGAGTAGATGGGCGCCTCAATGTGATTTGATGATAATTGAAGGTGAAGTGCACAGAGCTCAGAAAGAGACAAGTCTAGGTCTCTGGTAGTAGTTTCAGGCCCAAAAAACCGGGAAACGCAAATAATTTCTCTGGATCTCACAACTCTTCTGTAAAAGGAGGCTTTTACTTTACGTTTGCTTGCTCTAAAATCCCTTCTCATTGTTCACGTTGTAAGGTTCTAATGGGTTATTTTTGTGCCCTCTTTGCACAGTGCCACCTAGTGGTGGAGTATGAACACTGCATCTCCTCCCAGATCAATTTCTTGGCCAGGGAGGATGGAAACTTGTGAGTTGACCACTCCCTTATCGTGAGTGATTTGGTGATCAGATCCCACTCCAGCCTACTCTCCTCACAGACTTGGGCAGCAGTTCAATGCTGACACTGCTAGATGTCCCAGGGCGTTTCCTGACCACCTCCCACACCCTCCAACCACAGGAACAAGCTTTGTGACTCTGCTCTTGGTAGAGCCATACCCGACTTACACATCAAAAGTCCCTGTGTCTGGTCCATGGCATGGCAGCCACCTCCTCTACCAAGCCCTCAGTTTGATTTTTTTTCTCTCTCTCTAGACAGCTCAACTGATGACCAAGCAAAGAGCCAGTGAGTGGAAATCCGCAAGCCCTTTAACATCATCTGGGGACCAGTGCAAGAAAGATTCTCAAGGTTCTTTCTCCCAAGTTCATAACAGTACTGTGACCTTGAACGAGTTAATTAATTTTTCCAAGCCTCAGTTTGCACAGTGGAGATAAAAAAAATATCTATCTCCTGGGTAGTTTTGAGGATTAGAAACAATAGGTAGAGTACTTAGTGCATAATAGGTGATCAGTAAATGATAGTCGGTTATAATCACAGTAATTACATACACCTTCTATTTGATTGGGATTGATATCTGAACTCTAGGGGATGCAGAAGAGTTGCAGAAGATGTGATCCCACAGCGGTTGTAAACAGCAGGCTGCCACACAGAAGCGAGAAAGATCACTGAAGGCAGGGTATAATTAAGTGCAAAATGGTGGGTCACAGCCTGAGAGCGCTGCAGGAGCACAGAGCCAGGAAAGATAATAACCATCCTCATGTGTCATAACACTTCAGTGTTTACACTGTCCTTCAACATCTATAATTTTACTTGTAACAGCTGTGAGATGGATATTAATGCTGTCATCCCCATTTTACAGAGGGGACTGAGGCTCTTGGAGGCAACATAACATGGCCAAGGTCACACTAGGAAGTAGCAAAGGCAGGACTTGAGCTAGAAGCATCCTGACTCAGATACATCCTTCTTTTCACTCCCCAGAAGGTTTTCTGGGAAAGTCTGGACTTGAGATGGGTCTTAAAAGTTGACAGGCATTGGAGAAGCAGTGGAGGTTCTTCAGGCAGAGATATTGATTGATTGGGGCTTCAGGGGAAGAGAGGATGAAATTGGACCAGATGAACACTGGGATCCCTCGAGTGGGGAGAAAGCCCTGATTCTATACACTAAGGATTCCTAACCCAGCCTGGTGAGGCAGGAGAGGTTAGGGAAGGCTTCCTGGTGAAAGTGGCATCTAGGCTTAGACCTGAATGATGAGCAGGAGTTGGCCAGACCCCCCCCAGGCAGAAGGAATATGAGCGCATTTGGGGAACTGGAAGTAGTTCAATCAGGCAGGAGCAGAGTATGTTAAAATTGAGGCTGTGGCCAGATGGGACAGAGCCTTGTAAACCACATTATAATCTTAGACTTTATTGGGGTGCCTGGGTGGCTCGGTTGGTTAAGCGTCTGACTTTGGCTCAGGTCATGATCTCATGGTTCAGGGGTTCGAGTCCTGTGTCAGGCTCTGTAATGACTGCCAGCTCAGAGCCTGGAGTCTGTTTTGGATTCTGTATCTCCCTCTCTCTCTGACCCTCCCCTGCTCACGCTGTCTCTCTCTCTCTCAGAAATAAATTTTAAAAAATATTTTAAAAAATTTTTAAAAAGATCTTAGACTTTATTTCAGGCCACTGAGGAATCAATGGGATGTCTATCCAGGTAATTTGAGCTTTAGACAAATCACTCTGATTGCAATGTGGAGACTGAATGGCAGGGGACAAACTGGAGACAAAGACTGGTAAGGAGGCTGATGTGTAGCACCGAGGCAAGAAAGGAGGGCTGCCTGGTGGAGAGAGCGTATCAGAGATATGGCAGATTTGGGAGACAATTTAAGAGGCAGAATGGACTGGAGTTGCTGATTGATCGGAAACTGCTGGTGTGTGTGTGGTGGGGTGGGGGGGAGTCAGGCAGAAAGAGAGGAGGTGAGGATGATTTCTGGTTTCTAGCTGGAGCAGTTGCGTGGGTGGCTGAGATTATCTCTGGGCTGGGGAAGAAGAGGGAGAAAGCGGTCCCCTGTAGGGAGAGCAAAGGGGAGGGGCTTTGAAGGGTGAGAGGATTTCGCAGTAGATGGGGAAGAGGAGGTACTCTTGGAGGAAAGCAGAATTTCCTCTTTTTATTCATTTAATACATTAGGGACCTACTCTGTGTCAGACACCGGGAATGCTGCAGTGAATCGAACAGACCGGGTCCTTGTCCTCATGGAGTTTACCTTTTAGTGACCAGTGACAGACAAGAAGCAGAGAAATAAGTAAATATGTTAAGGTATGGTAGTTGCTATGAATGACAAAGAGTAAGGAGATGTGGGTGATGGAGGTTGCCATTTGGATGGGGTGATCTGGAAAGGCTTCTCTGACTTTTCAGCAGAGCTTTGAACAAAGTGAGGCAGTGGTACTGAGAGGAGAGGGACACCCTTCTGGGTAGAAAGAAGGGCAAGGCTTAGAGGAAGAGGTTCTCTGAATGCTGGGGCCACTCTAGCCATGGTAGCAGGTGAGTTCAGAAACTGGTTTTGCTTTCTCCTGGTTCTGCCACTTACCAGCTGCATGACCTTGGGCATGTCCCTTACCTTCTCTGAGCCTCAGCTTTCTCATCTATAAAATGGGCATACTACTACAGAGTTGCCAAGAGGACCAAACAAGGTTATGTATGCATGATGCCTGGAACAGAGCAGATTTCTCAGTAATTTTAGCCTTTTGTTTTCTTTTTCTGTGGAGGGATTAAAAGATATGGGATGGAGAAAACTGGTTTCATTGAGCTGAGGTGAGAATCTGATAAATTCTGGCATTGAACTCTCATGACTATGACTGGCTGGCAGGAAAGGTACACACCGATATCTTCCATCACCAACTTTTCCTCTCCCTTCTTCTCCTCCAGCTTCTGACCTGGATGTATTTGTTTCAAAGCAAGCCTGTTGAAGAGAGACTGACATTGGATAATTCTCCTGATGACACAATACCCTAAGTTCAATCTCTTTTGCACCTAAGCCCCCTGTCCCAACCGACTACTGGATTTATTTTACTCTGGGAGGAAGGAGTAAACAGAGAGGGTGTGGTGGAAAAAATGACTCACCCCAGAGCTTGGTGACTTTTACAATAAAGCTCCACCCTGCTCAGGGGTCTCTGAGCTGGGTGGGCAGCTCCAGCCCTTACCAGGTATGACATACTGAGATTCTAAATGCCAAGCCTCTAAGGACCACTTAACCAGCACCGACTGGGGGTGGCAGGGTGGATCTTGGAGGTGGTCATCTCTGTGCTAGTGACTTAGATTCATGCCAGAACTTGGCCTCTTCAGGCAAAGAAGGAAGAGCACGTGGAAGAAAGGGGCATCAGAAGGGGAGGGCTGTAGGGGGCCTCAGGAAGCTGATCTGTGTGACCATGGCTGAGTCATCATGTAATCAGCCACACCTTTGCTCAATAGCTTTCGATGGTTCCCCATTGCCACAGGATAAAGTCCTAAAGTCTCAACCAGAACCCAACCTACAATCTCAGGAGGGCCTGCTATTCTACCCCTTCCTATGCTCCTACAATGCTCTCTGCTTAGAATAAGCAAGACTGCCTTTTTTTTCCTGATGCTTTCCCCCATGTCATATATATATGTTTATGTATGTATGTGTGTATGCACACATATATACACACATACATATCATATATATAGGATATATAAAAACAAACTCTTCCTATAGAATAATTTTAGATTTAAAAGTTTTTTAATGTTTATGTGTTTCTGAGAGAGAGAGTGCACAGAGCACATGGGGGAGGGGCAGAGAGAGAAGGGGACCCAAAGCAGATTCTGTGCTAACAGCAGAGAGCCCGATGTAGGGCTTGGACCTATGAACCATGAGATTATAACCTGAACCTAAGTCAGATGCTCAACGGACTGAGCCACCCAGGCACCCCAGAACCATTTAAGATTTAAAGAAAAAGGTGTAAGGGCAGCCCCAAGGGTGCAGCCTGGATGGCTCAGTCCACTGAGCATCTGACTCTTGATTTCAGCTCAGGTCATGATCCCAGGATCATGAGATCGAGTCTCACTCCAGGCTCTGTACTGAGTGTAGAGCCTGCTTGGGATTCTCTCTCTCTCTCTCTCTCTGCTTCTTTCCCCAACTCGCTCTCTCTCAAATAAAAAAAGAAAATGTGCAGAGATCATCAAGAGAGTTTCTGTATACCCCTTACTCAGCTTCCCCTAATGTTAATATCTTATATTACTAAAGTGTATTTGTTAAAACTAAGAACTCGACATTGATAAAGTTCATTAGCTAAACTCCAGACATATTCAGATTTCACTAGTTTTTCCACAAATGCCCTTTTTCCTGTCCAGGATCCCAGCTTGCAGGTTACTACGGTCCATTTACTCCTCAGGTCTCTTTAGTCTCTTCAGGTCTGTGACAGCTTGCCAGCCTTTCCTGTCCCTGTGACCTGGATAGTCTTCAGAAGCACTGATCAGATCTTTTGCAGAATGTCCTTAATTTGGGCTTATCTGATGGCTATAGGTTTAGAGGAAGAATAGCAGGAGATGAAGTGCCCTTCTCATCACATCCCCCTATCAGGGTGCACATGCTACCCACGTGACCTATTACTGGTGACGTTACCCTGGATCACTCCGTGATATTTGCCAGGTTTCTCCACTGTAAAGATACTTCCACCCACTCTCGTACCCTACTCCCTCCCCTCCTTCTGCTATTTCCATACTCTCTTCTTAAGCAAGTCACCAAGTCCAGCCCACACTCAAGGAGGAGTGGAGAGTGGGATTAAGCTCTACTTTCTGGAAGGGGGAACGACTACATAAATTATTTGGAATTCTTCTTTAAAGATTTGTCTCCTCTCCCCTATTCATTTATTTAATTACTTATTTATATCAAAATGAACTCAGCTCATACATATTTATGTTATATTTGGGTTATAATCCAATACTATGCTGTTGTGGGTTTTTTTTTAAGATTTTATTTTTAAGTAATCTCTATACCAAAGTGGGGCTCGAACTCACAACCCCCAAAATCAAGAATCACGTGCTTCTTTGACTAAACCAGTCCGGCACCTCTCCCTCAATACTATGTTATTTATTTTGTTGCTCAGATTGTCCCAGCTTTAGCCATTGGGAGCTCTGTCAGGTTGACTCTTGTGTCCCTTTGCCACACCTTCATCCTATTGTTTTTTGAGCGGTTCCCCACTGCCACAAGATAAAGTCCTAAAGGCTAGAATTAGCTTCTCCAAAGATCCCTGGTTCATTTTATTGGAGAATATTTTTAGAATCCAAAATCTGGATCCTGGATCCTTGCTCATTGCTACTGGGGAGTAGACCAGTAGTATTATTTCTTTTTTTTTTCTTTCTTTTTTTTTTTTTATTTCTAGGAGAGAGAGAGACAGCGTGAGCAGGGGAGGGTCAGAGAGAGAGGGAGTCACAGACTGAAACAGGCTCCAGGCTCTGAGCTGGCAGTCAGCACAGAGCCCGACATGGGGCTCGAACCCACAAACTGCGAGATCATGACCTAAGCGAAAGTCGGACATTTAACCGACTAAGCCACCCAGGCGCCCCAGTATTATTTCTTTTTAATTAAAGTAGTAGACCTATGTTTTGAAATTGTGAAATATATATACAGAAGAGTTTACCAAGCATGTAAGTACAGTTTAAAGAATAATTATAAACTAAAGATAGTTAAATCTGTTTTCAGCATTAATTATATTCATTCCTTTGTATCTTCCTCCTGAAGCGTTCCCCTGACATGCAAGGCCAGGATTGGGTACCCCTCCTATTTGTAGCCCCTAGTACTTATCCTGATTCTATATTAATGTATGTCCATGGAAAACAAGTTGGAAGCTGCAGATGTTTAAGGAAGAAACCAAACCAGCATTTCTATGGGCCAGGGGAAAACTGTCTAACGATCACAGTGGTATGAGAATGTAATGGGTTCCCTGCAGATTTGTGCTTCATTCACTAGCCACATGGGGCCAGTGAGCACATGAACTGTGGCTGGGTCTGAGTTGGGATGATTTCGTACCAAAAAAGAATGTAAAATATCTCATTAACAGCTTTTTATATTGATAAAAGGACAATGTTTTGAGTACGTTGAATGAAATAAAACATTATTAAGGGCGTCTGGGTGGCTCAGTTGGTTAAATAAAACATTATTAAAATTAATTTCACCTATTTCTTTTGACGCTTCTTCCTACTGTTATTATTTTATTGTCTTGTATTTAACAGAAAAATTTAAATTATATATGTGGCCTACATTATATTTCTATCAGACAGGGTGTCCCCATGATCAGATGTATTTGAGCACTGAGTGGATTTTGGTAGAGTGGTGATGGCAATAGGGGACGTTGGAGTAGGTGACAATTTATTTATTTGTTCATTACGTTTGTATCGAAATATAGTTAATATACAAGGTCCTACTAGTTTCAAGTGTATAATGTAATAATTCAACAATTCTATACATTACTCAGTGCTCATCAAGATAGTGCCCTTGATCCCCTTTACCTATTTCTCCCTTCCCTCTCCCCACCTCTCCTCTGGCAACTATTAATTGTTCTCTGTACTTAAGAGTCTGGTTTTTTGTTTCTTTTTTTCTTTGTTTTGTTTCTTAGATTCCACATATAAGAGAGATTATATGAAATTTGTCTTTCTCTGATTTATTTCACTTAGCATTATACCCTCTAGGTCCATCCATTTTATTGCAAATATATATATATCACATTTTTATCCATTCATCTATAGATGGACAGTTAGGGTTTGCTTCCATATCTCGGTAATTGTAAATAATACTGCAATGAACATAGGAATGCATATGTCTTTTAAAATTCATGTTTTTGTTTTCTTTAGGTAAATACCCAGTAATTGAATTACTGGATCATATGGTAATTCTATTTTTAATTTTTTGAGGAACTTTCATACTGTTTCCCACAGTGGCTGTACCAATTTACATTCCTACCAACAGTGCACAAGAGTTCTTTTGTCTCCGTATCTTTTTTTTTTTAATGTTTTATTTATTTCTAGGGGAGAGAGAGAGAGAGGAGACAGCGTGAGCAGGGGAGGGTCAGAGAGAGAGGGAGTCACAGACTGAAACAGGCTCCAGGCTCTGAGCTGGCAGTCAGCACAGAGCCCGACGCGGGGCTCGAACCCACAAACCGCGAGATCATGACCTAAGTGAAAGTCGGATGCTTAACCAACTAAGCCACCCAGGCGCCCCTTTTGTCTCCATATCTTTGTCAATACTTGTTATTTCTTGTCTTTTTCATTTTAACCATTCTGACAGATCACATTTGTGATCTGTGATTTGCATGTCACTGATGATTAGTGATGATGAGCATTTTTTCATGTGTCTGTTGACCATCTGTATGTCTTCTTTGGAAAAATGTTCATTCAGTCCTCTGCCCATTTTTAATCACATTAATTGTTTGGGGGTTTTTTGGTGTTAAGTTGTATAAGTTCTTTATGTATTTTGAAGATTAGCTCCTTGTCAGATACATCATTTGTAAATATCATCTTCCATTCAGTAGATTGCCATTTTGTTTTGTTGATGGTTTCCTTTCCTTAGCTCTGCAAAAGCTTTTTATTTTGGTGTAGTCCCAATAGCTTAACTTTGCTTTTGTTTCCCTTGCCTCAGGAGACATACACATCTAGAAAAATGTTTCTATGGCCGATGTCAAAGAAATGACTGTCTACACTTTCTTCTAGGAGTTTTATGGTTTCAGGTCTCACATTTATGTCTTAAATCCATTTTGAATTTATTTTGTGGTCAGTGTAAGACAGTGGTCCAGTTTCATTCTTTTGCAGGTAGCTGTCCAGTTTTTCTAATACCATTTGTTGAGGAGACTTGCGTTCCCCCATTGTATATTCTTGCCTTCCTTTGTCAGAGATTACTTGACCATACAAGCGTGGGTTTATTTCTGGGCTGCTACTCTGTTCTAGTGATCTATGCGTCTATCTTTATGCCAGTACCATACTGTTTTTAATTACTACAGCTTTGTAGTATGTGTTGGGATTGTGACACCTCCAGCTTTGTTCTTCTTTCTCAAGATTGCTTTGGCTATTTGGGGCCTTCTGTGGTTCCATACAATTTTTAGTATTATTTGTTCTAGTTCTGTGAAAAATGTTGTTGGTTCTTTAATAGGGATTGCATTTAATCTGTAGACTGCCTAGGGCCATATGGACATTTTGACAATATTGGTTCTTCTAGTCCATGAACATGGAATATCTTTCCATTTGTTTGTGTCATCCTCAGTTTATTTCATCAGGATTACATGATCTTTTTTTTAATAGGTTTTATTTATTCATTTGTTTATTTTTATGTAATCTCCATACCCAATGTGGGGAATGAACTCACAACCCTGAGATCAAGAGTTGTACACTCTTTCGACTGAGCCAATCAGGTGCTCCACAATTATGTGATCATTATTTTTATTTATTTATTTATTTATTTATTTATTTATTTTTATCATTATTTGATCTTATTTTATGTATAAAAAAACCTCTTTTTAACGTTTATTTATTTTTGAGAGACAGAGCATGAGCAGGGGAGAAGGAGAGAGTGAGGGAGACACAGAATCCTAAGCAGGCCCCAGGCTCTGAGCTGTAAGCACAGAGCCTGATGCAGGGCTCGAATTCATAAGCTATGAGATCATGACCTGAGCTGAAGTCAGATGCTTAACCAACTGAGCCACACAGAGGCCCCTAGGATTATTTGATCTTTAAAGTAGATTTTATCCTTGAGAGTTTATGATTCTATTCCTTTGACCTTTCTCCCGCTCTTTGAATATACCTACACTCTGCTTCTACCAAACTGCTTTTTTAAAAAAAATGTTTATTTATTTTTGCGAGAGCGAGAGCAACTTGGGGAGGGGGAGAGACAGAGAGAGAGAACCAAACTGCTCTTATTCCCCAAACATTCCCTTTGTTTGTTTCTTTCTGAGCCTTTGTTTACCTAGTATGCTCCATCTAGAATGCCTTCTCTACTATCTCTTCTGTCAGAATCCTACCAAACCTGAAAAGCAACTCACATGCCACCTCATCCAGGAAGCCCTTCCTGGTCCCTCACAGCCAGAAGTAAATTCTAAACATCTCCAGTTCCACTACTCACCAACCCTTCCATACATTCTGTACTTTGGCAGTTTGCTGACTTCCATCCCCTACTGGTTGGAAGCGGCTTGAGGGCAGGGAGAGTTGGCACAGATACTTCTATGTCCAGATCCTCAAACTTCACTTAGACTCTTTCTGAAGACCCATCCTTTGGAGAACACATGCTGAGGTCCAAAGCCATTTTCTTTCCCATCTTCCCTGCTCACACTTTACAAAAGCCACTCACCCAAGTTTTTACCCACAGCATTGGGGGGTGGAGATGTTGCACATCAGGGTACCACCTAAAGATGAAGGATTCTAATGGCAGAATAATAGGCATTTTGCAAATCGGGGAGTTGCTAGTTCCTTGCTTTCAATAAAGTTGAAAGAGGTTCTAATTTTGTTATCATTAAAACTAACTTCTGAAAATAGACCACCATGTGATGTTTGTCTTGCAACTCAGAAGGAGTTCAAATAATTAAGTGACATTATTGTAATGAAGCTCCCTCCATTCTCTTCTACTTATATATGTGGACATGGTTTCTCAGTGATTCTATGTATAAACATAAAAATAGATATAAAATTGTGGCTGAACCCAGCTTCATTCCAACAATAAGTAATATTTATCCAGAAATATATGAACTGGAGAGCCTGGGTGGCTCAGTCTGTTAAGCGTCACATCTTAATTTTGGCTCAGGTCATGATCTCACGGTCGTGAGATTAAGCCCCGCAGGCAGGTGTGGAAGCTACTTAAGATTCTCTTTCCCTCTCTCTTTGCCCCTCCCCAGCTTGCACATGCACATATACTCTCTCTCCAAAAAAATGTTTTAAATAAGTAAAAATTTAAAAAACGCAGAAATACATGCACTAATTACAAAAAGTCTATTTCAGTAAGAGATACATTTTCAATATTATTTTACTCTTGGCTTAGTAATTACTTATGTTAAAAAACAAAATTCAACTGAATAAATTTGATGATCATGAATCAGGTAGCATCCCATCTAGCAAGTAGAGGGGTGCTTAGAGGAGTTGTACTATATGGAAGGTTTTTATAGGAAGGGGAGCAGGGCATGAAAAGTTATAAACAGAAAGAAAGAAAGAAAGAAAGAAAGAAAGAAAGAAAGAAAGAAAGAAAGAAAGAAAGAAAGAAAGAAAGAAAGAAAGAAAGAAAGAAAGAAAGACTACCTTCCTTGTTTCAGGCAAGATCTTCTTCCCTTTGGGGGAAAAGCAGGGGGTCTTGATAAACAGACTACCTCATCTTCCTGTATGGGATGGAGAAGGCATATGCACGGATTACTTCAAGGGTGCTTATCAGAAAATTCTTGACTGATTAGGATTTTACATTTCTTAGGAAGGTTGAAAGAGCAGTTAGATTAGATATTAAGCCCTTGTTTGGTGACTTGGCCTGGCCCACGTAATGTCATTTGGGACCTGTGGTTTTCTTTTCTTCTTCTTTTTTTTTTTTAATGCTCATTTATTTATTTTGAGAGAGGGTGCACACATGGGCAGGGAAGGGGCAGAAAGAGAGGGAGAGAGAGAGAGAGAGAATTCTAAGCAGGCTCCTCACTGTCAGCACAGAGCCCAGGGTTGGGCTTGATCTCACAAACCATGAGATCATGACCTGAGCCAAAATCAAGAGTCAGATGCTCAACCAACTGAGTCACCCAGGTGCCCCTGTGGTTTTCTTTTTTAACATGTATCAAAAGATATATATTATGTTGCTTTGATCCATTGTGTACTAATATGCATAGTAATAATATCTGTAATATTTACATTATTTAAATTTCAAAAAATTTTTAAATTGTAATTTATATATAAATTTCTCATGAAGTATGAATTAGGTAATCAATAACAGACTTTCAAGCATAAAATACACCATTCTAGGATAGCAATGTGTGAGAAGAAGCAAAATGTAATTACACATACAGCATTTCTGTCTGTTAAAGTAGAGCTTGTTCCAGTATTTTCTCGAAATGAATGATAGTGAGTATATTGATGATGGAACAGTTTTATTTAGAATAGTGATATTTGCAGAATGCTAGGAAATATATCCTTTACAATGATTTACATTTAAAATGAAAGTTTTAGTTGTCAATTAGAAAATATGCCAGGGTTGCCTGGGTGGCTCAGTCAGTTGAGCGTCCAGCCCTTGATTTGGCTCAGGTCATGATCCCATGGTGGTGGGACCCAGCATTGGGTTGGGCTCCACACTGAGCATGGAGCCTGCTTAAGGTTCCCTCTCTCTCCCCGCCCTGCCCCCTCTCTTGCTCATGCTCTTTCTCTCTCTCTCTCTCTAAAAAGAAAAAAAAAAAGCCGGATATCCTGCCTGTGGACCTGCAGACCCATTCTTTACCCTCCTCCCCCATTTTTCTCCCCTCATTGTCTGATTTGGATGGAGGACATCAATGGCTCTGGTCTTGGTTTGGGTTGGGCCAATGGGGAGTCTTAGCAGAAGACGAAGGGAAAAACGGAGAGTGAGGTCAATGTCTTTATCGCCCTGGTTCCTACTCTCTGGAGGTCTAGTCTGTCTTACCCTGTCCCTGGACAGAAAGTTAGTGCTTCTCTCAAGCAAAGGAATTGTCCCTCTGGGCCTCAGGTGGTTAACAGCCTGGCTGCCACCTACCCCGGCTTCCTGCAGGATCCTTTGTGATTTTCTCTGCCTCGACCACACCTTCTAAATTACCCCCTTCTATATGGTATAGCTGCCTTGAATTGTCTTAATTTGAGTGTGCCGTTTGTTTTCTGTTACAATTCTCACAAATACTGAAGGGATACAGAGTTTTAAAAAATCCCTTGGGGTGCTTGATTGGTTTAGTTGGTTAAGCACCCAACTTTTGATTTAGGATCAGGTCATGATCTCACAGTTTGTGAGATTGAGTCCCATGTCAGGCTCATTGCAGGACCTGCTTGGGATTCTTTCTTGCACTAGCTCTCTCTGCCCCTCCCCTGCTTGTGCGCCCTCTCTCACGCACACATGCTCTCTTTCTCAAAATTAAAATAAATAAACTTTAAAAAATAAATTAAAAACCCCTTAAGGGAGGGCAAAGGCAAAAAGTCTGAAGACCACTGATCCACCCTATAGCCTATAGTCGGATGCTTAACCAACTGCGCCACCCAGGCACCCCTTGTCCGTATTTTTATTAAAGCATATATCAGGGCCCTGGGTGGCTCAGTCGGTTAAGTATCCGACTCTTGATCTCAGCCCAGGTCTTGATCTCAGTATTGGGAGTTCAAGCTCCACATTGGGCCCCGTGCTGGGCACGAAGCCTACTTAAATAAATAAACAAATAAATAAATAAATAAAGGTATGGACAGTAAGTTGTGGGAGCCCTAATTCTACCTGAGGGAATTAGGGATAACTTCACAGGGAGGTTTCATTTGTTTTACAGCCACAAAGATAAGTAAAAGCTTGCTGGAAGGAAAAAGGGAGAAAGGGCATTCAAGGCAAAGGGGCAACGTGAATAGAGAACCAATGGTTTATGGCAGCAATGCTGAGTCACGGCTGAATTTCCAAAGGTGGTTTGAAAAGCACAGAGAATAAAGGAAATAATATGCAAATATGATTAGGTTAAAATAAAGAACTTATACATGGCAAAAGGCATTATAAACAAAGTTAAAACACTAAATGGCTCCCAGGAAGAAGATAATTGCAATTCATATATAAAGAACACCTAGAAATCGGTAAGAACTAAAGATAAGCAAGCAAGTTGAAACACAAGCAAAGGACAGGAACAGATAATTCTGTAAGAGGAACTCCCAAAGGCGGAGAAATGCAGATTAACATGATTAGATAGCACTTCCAAAGAACAAGGGTAGAAAGGGGAAAAATAATAACTTTACAGTGGAGAAACACCACATTAACCATATGGTTGAGGGTAATAATGTCACCCGTAGTCAGTCACGTGGGTAGCACGTGCCCCCTGATGGGATGTAATGAGAAAGGCACTTCACCTCTGTGCTATTCCTCCTCTAAACCATGGTCATGAGGAAAGCATCAGATAAGCCCAAATTAAGGCCATTCTGCAAAAGATCTGATCAGTGCTTCTGAAGACTACCCAGGTCACAGGGACAGGAAAGGCTGAGAAGCTGTCACAGACCTGAAGGGACTAAGGAGACACAAGGAATAAATACAATGCAGTCTCTTGATGGGATCTTGGACTAGAAAGAGGATGTTATAAAATCTGAATTAATCTGGAGTTTAATCAATAGTAATAATCTGAGGCACCTGGCTGGCTCAGTCGGTGGAGCATCCAACTCTTGATCACAAGATTGTGATTTTGAGCCTCACATTGGGTATAGAGATTGCCTTAAAAAACAAACAAACAAACAAGTAATAAGCCAATGTTGGCTTCTTAGCTTTGACAGATCTGTCATGGTCATGTAAAATGTTAATATTAGGGGCAATTGACTAAGGGGTATGTGGGAACTCTCCTGACTTGTTTGAAACTTTCCTGTTGATCTAAAGATATTCCAATATAAAAAGCTTACTTAAAAAAGTGCTGAGACACTATTTATACCCATCAAATTAACAAAGAATAGAATGTCCGGCTCAAACAAGTATTGGGGAAGATATGGGAAAGGTGGCTTTCTTATACTTGCAGGCAGGAGGGCAAAAGATGCCTTAGGAAGGGGCGCCTGGCTGGCTCAGTCAGTAGAGCATGTGACTCTTGATCTCAGGGTTGTGAGTTCAAGTCCAACATTGGGTGTAGAGATGAAAGAAGAAAAGATACTTTGGGAAAACACTTTTGTCTAGTAAAGCAGAGAATATACAAACTCTACAAGCCAGAAATCATTTTCAAGTATATAGAGAGGAATTCTTTTTTTTCGAGAGAGAGAGGGCACAAGTGAGCAAGGGTCACAGAGAGAAAGAGAGAGAGAGAAGCGGGGATCACCCAAAGCAGGGCTCGTGCTCACCTCAAGCAGGTCTCGATCTCACAAACCGAGAGATCATGACCTGAGCCGAAGTTAGATGTTTCACGACTGAACCACCCAGGAGCCCCTAGGGAGAGGAATTCTTAAGCATGTGCATCAAGAGACACATGTAAGGACAATTGATATGGCATGGCATTGTTCACAATATCATAAAATTAGGGCAATTTGAAAGTGCATCGAACCTGGAGTGTATTAAAAATAAATAGCAAGGAAGCCAGGATAGCTTGAGCAGAGAGAAGAAGTGGAAAAGGTCAGAGATGAGGCCAGAGATATGGGGGCTACATTGGATGGGGGTCTTAGAAGTCATAATGAGGACTTTGGAGGGGTCTGAATAGGGGCAGGCAGCACATAACTTGGGCTCTAGAGGGCTCCCTCTGGCTGTCTTTTTGAGATGAAATTGCCCAGGGGCCTTTGTAATAACCTGGGCAAGAAATGGTGGTCCAGAGTGGTGGCGGTGGAGGTGACAAGAAGGGGTTGGGTCCCGGACATATTTTGCCGATCTCATTGGCACTATTAACATAAAAAGCTTCATTAGTGAAGTCTGACTGAGGATTGCAATGAAAGAAAGAATGGAGTCTAGGATGACTCAGGTTTTTGGCCTGAGTAAGTGGGAAGGTGGAATCACTGTTTCCTGGGTGGGGAAGACAGTGGGAAAAGCAGGTTTGGGGCCAGGGTAGTGGGGAGAAGGCCTGGAATTCCCTTTCAGACGTGCTGAGTTTGTGGTTTCCATCCAACAACTAGGTAGACAGGTGGTGTATTCAGTTGGACACAGTAGCCTGGAGTTTAGAGCAGAGGAGATAAAAATCTGTGTATGGTCTACATACAGATGTTATTCAAAACCACAAGAAAGGATGAGATCAGGGGCGCCTGGGTGGCTTAGTCGGTTAAGCGTCCGACTTTCGCTTAGGTCATGACCTCGCGGTTTGTGGGTTCAAGCCCCGCGTCGGGCTCTGTGCTGACTGCCAGCTCAGAGCCTGGAGCCTGTTTCAGTCTGTGACTCCCTCTCTCTCTGACCCTCCCCTGCTCACGCTGTCTCTCTCTCTCTCTCCTAGAAAAAAAAAAAAAAACATTAAAAAAAATTAAAAGAAAAAGAAAAGAAAGAAAGGATGAGATCACCAGAGAAATGAATAGAGATGCAGAGCAGTGCAAAGGTGGGAACGGAGACCTGGGGCCCCAGCATGTGTAAAGGCTGTGCAGGAGGCTGAGGAGGAAGGAGTGGAGAAGGGGAGGATTCAGCAACAAGAGGGAACAGCCAGTGGGGCGGAGGAGGAAGGGAGGGGACCAGGAAAGAGCAGAGTTTCACACGCTAATTGAAGAAGTGAGTTCAAAAGGAACCAGTGATCAAATGTTCAAGATCAAATCCTGAAGGCTCTGATAGGTAAACAAAGATGAGGATGGAGGAATGGCTGTTTGAGTAACACAGAAGCATAGAGGGAAGGGAGTAGAGACCTCCCCCAAATATGCCACTCTGACAAAAGGATTTAAAAAAAATTTTTTTTAATGTGTATTCACTTTTTGAGAGAGAGAGAGAGACAGTGCGAGTGGGGGAGGAGCAGAGAGAGTCAGAGACACAGAATGGAAAGCAGGCTCCAGTCTCTGAGCTGTCAGCACATGAACTCACGAACCGCTATATTATGACCTGAGCCGAAGTCGGACACTTAACCGACCGAGCCACCCAGGCGCCCCAAAATGATTCTTTTGATCTAAAGGTCACTGAGAAGGAGCAGACACAAGGAAGGCTCTCTGCCCTCCCCCTCTTGGATGAAAGAAAGACATAGATTTCCAAAGGTGTCCTTGCCCTTTCTCTACCAGGAAGGATGAGAGTTAATCCCCGAGACAGCTTTAGACCCTTAGCCTAGAGATGGCACCAGAGGAGTCTGTATAACGAATTTCACTAATGAACCTTCCTCGATCCTTAGTTTCCCATAGGTTTGCCTTCCCACAACCTGCGGCCCCTGGAGACAGGTTCTTTTCCATTGTCTTGACACTTCCCTAAAAATGTGTTGTTCCTTTGCTAAGGTGATCTATAAGCCCAAGTTCTTTTTTTTTTTTNATGAGAGTTAATCCCCGAGACAGCTTTAGACCCTTAGCCTAGAGATGGCACCAGAGGAGTCTGTATAACGAATTTCACTAATGAACCTTCCTCGATCCTTAGTTTCCCATAGGTTTGCCTTCCCACAACCTGCGGCCCCTGGAGACAGGTTCTTTTCCATTGTCTTGACACTTCCCTAAAAATGTGTTGTTCCTTTGCTAAGGTGATCTATAAGCCCAAGTTCTTTTTTTTTTTAA
>NW_027532008.1:2736411-2787199 GCF_008692635.1 Crocuta crocuta
AAAAAAAAAAAAACATTAAAAAAAATTAAAAGAAAAAGAAAAGAAAGAAAGGATGAGATCACCAGAGAAATGAATAGAGATGCAGAGCAGTGCAAAGGTGGGAACGGAGACCTGGGGCCCCAGCATGTGTAAAGGCTGTGCAGGAGGCTGAGGAGGAAGGAGTGGAGAAGGGGAGGATTCAGCAACAAGAGGGAACAGCCAGTGGGGCGGAGGAGGAAGGGAGGGGACCAGGAAAGAGCAGAGTTTCACACGCTAATTGAAGAAGTGAGTTCAAAAGGAACCAGTGATCAAATGTTCAAGATCAAATCCTGAAGGCTCTGATAGGTAAACAAAGATGAGGATGGAGGAATGGCTGTTTGAGTAACACAGAAGCATAGAGGGAAGGGAGTAGAGACCTCCCCCAAATATGCCACTCTGACAAAAGGATTTAAAAAAAATTTTTTTTAATGTGTATTCACTTTTTGAGAGAGAGAGAGAGACAGTGCGAGTGGGGGAGGAGCAGAGAGAGTCAGAGACACAGAATGGAAAGCAGGCTCCAGTCTCTGAGCTGTCAGCACATGAACTCACGAACCGCTATATTATGACCTGAGCCGAAGTCGGACACTTAACCGACCGAGCCACCCAGGCGCCCCAAAATGATTCTTTTGATCTAAAGGTCACTGAGAAGGAGCAGACACAAGGAAGGCTCTCTGCCCTCCCCCTCTTGGATGAAAGAAAGACATAGATTTCCAAAGGTGTCCTTGCCCTTTCTCTACCAGGAAGGATGAGAGTTAATCCCTGAGACAGCTTTAGACCCTTAGCCTAGAGATGGCACCAGAGGAGTCTGTATAACGAATTTCACTAATGAACCTTCCTCGATCCTTAGTTTCCCATAGGTTTGCCTTCCCACAACCTGCGGCCCCTGGAGACAGGTTCTTTTCCATTGTCTTGACACTTCCCTAAAAATGTGTTGTTCCTTTGCTAAGGTGATCTATAAGCCCAAGTTCTTTTTTTTTTTTAAGTTTATTTATTTATTTATTTTTTACGAATAGTTTATTGTCAGGTTGGTTTCCATATAACACCCAGTGCTAATCCCCACAAGTGCCCTCCTCCATGCCCATCTCCCCCCTACCCCTCCCACACCCATCAGTTCTCAGTTTGTTCTCAGCATTCAAGAGTCTCTCATGGTTTGCCTCTCTCTCTTTCCCCCACCATTTCCCCGCTTCTTCTCCCCCATGGTCCTCCATTAAGTTCCTCCTAATCCTCCTATACGTGCAAACATATGATATTTGTCCTTCTCTGCCTGACTTATTTCGCTCAGCATAACACCCTCAAGGTCCATCCATGTTGCTACACATGGCCAGATTTCATTCTTTCTCATTGCCATGTAGTATTCCATCGTATAGATAAACCACATCTTCTTGATCCATTTGTCCGTTGATGGACACTTAGGCTCTTTCCATATTTTAGCTATTGTTGAGAGTGCTGCTATGAACATTGGGGTACACGTGCTCCTATCCATCAGCATTTCTGTATCCCTTGAGTAAATTCCTAGCAGTGCTATTGCTGTATAAGCCCAAGTTCTAACTAAACCTTTGAGCCCCTCATCGCTGGATACACTATCTCTGTGTTCGGGGACGTCTGTTTGCTTTTCCTTTGTTAACCTGTCTTTGGCAAAGCCCCAGCTGGAGAACCTAGGAGGGGTGGAGGGAAAGATTTTTCCCCTCCAACAGAGGCCATTAGTGACATTGACAAGAGCGTTTGGGTATGGCGTATGGGGGTGAAAACCTAACTGGACTGGATTTGGGAGAATGGGAAGTGAGATGACACAGACAGTACACACAGCTGTCTCTGCTCATGGCAGTAGCTGGAGGGGTGTGGGCTACAGAGATGTGTGTCCAAGTGTCAAAATAATACATTACCTTCACAATAGAAGTTGCCTATCATTGATAGAAGTTGATGTACATAACATTCATGAGAGAGGTTGACGCCAATGAAGGCTCAAAAAGACTTCTTTTTAAGATTTGATAAGATAGTACAGATATCTGTTAAAAAAAAGATCAAAAACAATAAAATATACATATGTTGAAAGCAGATATAAGAAACTGTAAGGGGTGCCTGGGTGGCTTAGTTGATTCAGCGTCTGACTTTGCCTCTGGTCATGATCTCATGGTTCAAGTCCTGCGTTGGGCTCCGTGCTGACAGCTCAGAGTCTGGGGCTTTGCTTCAGATTCTGTGTTTCCCTCTCTCTCTCTCTCTCTCTGTCCCTCCCTCCCTCATGCTCAGTCTCTCTCTTAAAAATAAATAAACATTAAAAATTAAAAAAAAAAAGAAACTGTAACAGCTGATAATTCTGAAAGGTAAAAATTTTGGTGTTTGTTATATTATCTTTATACTTTCAAACTGTCTTATAAGTCACTAGAGGGGAAATGTTTGTGGGCCTGAATGGGGGTATGCAGCTGTCTAAACAGAGGATGACCACGGCTCAGAAAGTTCTCTCCGGAAAGCTATGTGTACGGCCAGCTAGCGTACAGCAGACTGGAGTTGGGAGTGATACAAAGTCTACTTTAATGGACCAGGCCGGGGTTTTCCAGAGTGAGGACGGGACCATCTGCTTCAAAACCTCCCAAAGGCACTTAATAAAAATTCCAACCCGGGACCCTTCCCCTCCAGTCTGCTAAATTCTAACGTGTCCAGCAGGACCAAGCAATCTGTATGTGGAACACAGAGCGGCAGCAAGTTCAGGGGATGATGGGAGACTGTGTTTTGTACCTGGAGATGGAAGTGCCCATGGGATGTCCAGTCGGGGAGTGAATGTGAGCATCAAGTTCACTGACAGGTGTTTATCAGCTTCATCATCGAGCTCCCACTGCAGGAAACACAGAGATTGCACATAGTAGGTACTAAATGTTTATTGAGTGAATAATGATCTTAGCTTAAAAGCTCCCTCACTGAATCCCAAATTCTAACTCCTGACCTTCCTCCCAACTCTCTTCTAGTTGCCCAGGGTGTGTGTGTGTTTTCACACTGGCTATCAGCCTAGAGATAAACTTATGATTCAGGGTTAGACAGACCTGGATCCACACCTGGTCCCTTGTCCCCCCAGCTTGCTGGACACAAACAGCTCTCCTCTTGGAGCCTTGATTTTCTTCTGTACAAATAATATATCCTGTCATGCATTCATTATTTCATTCATTCACTCACTCATTAGGGTTGTCCTGCCTGGAGCTGACATCCTATGGGGAGAAATGGCAATAAACAGTAAATATAGCAGATAGGTAAGCCAGACCATATGTGAGAATGTGCTGTGGGGGAAAAAGGAACAGAGTAAGGGCTGGGACTGGGTGGGAGGGGTGGTGGTTGGACAGGGGAAGCATCATGACTAAATAGGGTTATCAGGCAGTAGGCCATGTGCTACTTTATGGGAAGGCCTGAGGGATGTGAGGTAGTGAGCTGAGTGGATATCTGGGGAAGAGCGTTCCAGGCAGAAGGAACAGCAAATGCTTAAAGGCCCTGAGGCTGGCCAGAAGTGTGGCTGGCAGTGTCTGAGAAATAACAAAGAGGGGGTGTGGTTGGAGTGGAGCAAGGGAAGGGAGATTGGAAAAAAGGACCTTGCAGGGGTGTGAGATTACATAACAAAGGAAAGAAAGAAAAGAACAGTTGCTGAGTACTAACTATTTGCCAGGAACTGAGGTTGACATACATCAGCTATTTAATCCTTGCAATAACTTTGCAAGGCAGCTGCAGGCTATTGCACTTTGTGGATGTTGCATTTTTTAACAAATTGAAGGTTTGTGGCAACCCTGCACTGAGCAAGTTTACTGGTGACATTTTTTTCTAACAGCATTGGCTCACTTTATGTCCCTGTGTCACATGTTGGTAATTCTCACAATATTTCACAATTCTCACAATATTTCAAACTTCTTCATTATAATTGTATTTGTTACAGTGATCTATGACCAGCGATCTTTGATATTACTATTTTAATTGTTTGGGGGAGGCATGAACTGCACCTGTATAAGATGGCAAACTTAAGTGATAAATGTGTGTGTTTTGACTGGTCCACCCCATCTCTCTCCCTTTCCTTGGGCCCTCTTGTGCCCTGAGATACAGCAATATTGAAATTAGGTCAATTAATAACCCTACAATGGCCTCTAAGTGTTAAAATGAAAGGGAGACATACCTCATTCATTTTATATATATAAGTATTATATAAATATATGTATTTATATAAATATAAATATAAATATTAATGTTTATTTATTTTTGAGACAGACAGAGTGTGAGTCAGGGAGGGCCAGAGAGAAGGAGACATAGAATCTGAAACAGACTCTAGGCTCTAAGCTGTCAGCACAGAGCCCAATGCAGGACTCAAGCCCACAAACCACTAGATCATGACTTGAGCCGAAATCAGACACTTAACTGACTGAGCCACCAAAGCGCCCCACACCTCATTCACTTTAAATCTAAAGCTAGAAATGATTAAGCTTAGTGAGGAAGGCACATCGAAAGTCAAGACAGGCCATGAGCTAGGCCTCTTGTGTCAGTGAGCCAAGTTGTGAACACAAAGGTAAAAGTTCTTGAAAAAAATTAAAAGAGCTACTCCAATGAACACACAAAATGATAAGAAAGTGAAAGAGCATTAATGCTGATATGGAGAAAGTTTGAGTGGTCTGGATAGAAGACCAAACCTGCCACAACATTCCCTTAAACCGAAGCCTAATCGAGAGCAAGGCCCTCACTCTTCATTTCTGTGAAGGCTGAGAGAGGGTAGGAAGCCGCAGAAAAGTCTGAAGCCAATAGAGGTTGGTTCCTGAGGTTTAGAGAAAGAAGCCATCTCCATAGCATGAAAGTGCAAGGTGAAGCAGCAAGTGCTGATGTAGAAGCTGCAGCAAGCTCTCTAGGAGATCTCGCTGAGATAACTGATGAAGGTGGCTACTCTAAGCAACACATTCTCAGTGTAGACGCAACAGCCCTCTATTGGAAGAAGATGGTACTTAGGACTTTTATAGCTGGAGAGAACTTCATGCCTGGCTTCAAAGCTTCAGAGGACAGGCTGACTGTCTTATTAGGGGCTAATGCAGCTGGGGTCTTTAAGTCGAAGCCAATGCTTACTTACTATTCTGAAAATCTTAGGGTTTGTAAAAATTATACTAAATCTCCTCCGCCTGTGGTCTATCAATGGAACAACAAAGTCTGGATGTCAGCACATCTGTTTACATCATGGTTTACTGAGTATTTTAACCCTACCACTGAGAACTGCTGCTCAGAAAAACGGATTCCTTTCAAAACATTATGGCCCATTGACAATGCACCTGGTCACCCATGAGCTCTGATAGGTTTGTACACTGAGATTAATGTTGTTTTCACGTCTGCTGAGACAACGTCCATTCTATAGCCCATGAATCCGGGAGCCTTTTTTTTTTTTAATATTTTTATTTATTTCTAGGAGAGAGAGAGAGACAGACAGCGTGAGCAGGGGAGGGTCAGAGAGAGAGGGAGATACAGACTCTGAAATAGGCTCCAGGCTCTGAGCTGGCAGTCAGCACAGAGCCCGACGTGGGGCTTGAACCCATGAACTGCGAGATCATGACCTAAGCGAAAGTCGGACGCTTAACCGACTAAGCCACCCAGGCGCCCCTAGGAGCCTTTTGACTTTCGAGTCTTATCATTTAAGAAAGACATTTCAGGGCCCCTGGATGGCTCAGTTGGTTAAGTGTCCAACTTTGGCTCAGTTCATGATCTCACAGCACGTGAGTTCAAGCCCCGTGTTAGGCCCTGTGCTGACAGCTCAGAGCCTGGAGCCTGCTTCAGATTCTATGTCTCCTTCTCTCTCTGCCCCTCCTTGCTCATGCTCATGCTCATGTTGTCTCTCTCTCTCTCTCTCTCAAAAATAAATCAACATTAAAACAACTTAAAAAAGAAAGACATTTAAGAATATATTTCATATGGCTATAGCTGCTTTAGATAGTGATTCCACTGATGGTTCTGGGCAAAGTAAACTGAAAACCTTCTGGAAAGGATTCACCATTTTAAATGCCATTTAGACCATTTGTGATTCATGGGAAGGGGTTCAAATATCAACATTAACAAGAGTTTGGAAGAAGTGATTCCCACCCTCATAGATAACTGTGAGGGGGTTCAAGCCTTCAGTGGAAGAAGTAACTGCAGATGAGGTGGAAGCAGCAAGAGAAGTAGAATGAGAAGTGGATCCTCGCAATGGGACTGAATGGCTGTGATCTCATGATAAAGCTTGAATGGATGAGGAATTGTTTCTTATAGATGAGTAAAAAGTGATTTCTTGAAATGGAATCTCCTCCCGGTGAAGATGCTGTGAAGATTGTTGAAATGACAGCAAAGGATTTGAAACATTACATAAACTGAGTTGATAAAAAAATGGCAGGGTTTGAGAGGATTGAGTCCAACTTTGAAAGAAGATCTACTGTGAGTATTATGTTATCAAACAGCATAGCAGAGAAATCATTTGTGAAGGAAGCGTCAACTGATGCAGCAAACTTCATTGTTGTCTTATTTTAGGAAATTGTCCCAGCCACCCCAGCCTTCAGCACCTGCTAACATCAGTTGGCAGCCATTAACGTCAAGGTAAGACCCTCTACCAGCAAAAAGATTATGACTTGCTGAAAACTCAGATGATGGTTAGCAATTTTTAGCTATAAAGTTTCCTTTTTTGGGTTGTCAAATGATCCTTTTTTAGAAAAAAAAAATGTTGTTTAACTTACTTTTTTTTTTAAAGTAATCTCTACACCCCATGTGGGGCTCAAACTCATGACCCTGAGATCAAGAGTCACATGTCCTACCAACTGAGCCAGCCAGAAGTCCCAAATAATCTTTTATTGAAATATTTTCCTTTGTAGTTCTTAACTAGCTGGCCATTCCACTGCACCACTATTGATGTCATCAGGGTGGTGGCCATCAGCTTTGCAGCCCACAGATTGGGCAGTCCCAGGATCTCTTTAATAGTTCCAGAGAGTGCTCTGGCTAAAGATCTGTGTTGCATCTGATGGGCAATGTTGACAATCTCCTTGAAAGTGATATTTCCACTGTATTTAATGGGTTTTTTGCTTCTTTCTGTTTCTTGGTGTTTCCTTGAGGGCTTTGATAATTAGGGCCAAGGCAGAAGGTAGCTCTTCAATCTGGGCCTGTCTGTTCTGAATGGTCAGTTTCACTGTAGTCCTCAGACCCTTCCAATCACTGGTTGCCTTGGCAATGTCATCACCCACCCTTTCTGGAGATAGACCTAGGGAGCTGACAGGTCCAGGGCAGACATGGAATCGACTTCCCCAATGGTGCACCTCAGGTAATATGACTTTGATCTTGTTGGGATGAACTTAGGTTGCATGGTGGAGGCACCTGGTGTCAGATGAACCTGGATTCGAGACAACCAAAGACAGTTGCACCTTTACCTCCTGCAAGATGAAAGCCAAAAAAACCCGTAAAGTATTTTTTAATAAAGGTATGCACAGGGGTGCCTGGCTGGCTGGCTCAGTCAGTAGAACATGTGACTTTTGACATCAGGTTGTGAGTTCAAGCCCCACATTGGGCATAGAACTAACTTACTTAAAAAAAAAAAAAAAGGTATGCACAATGTGTTTTTAGACATAATGCTATTGCACACTTACTAGATTGCACTATACTATAAATGTAACTTTGATGTGTACTGGGAAGCAAAAAAATCTATCTGACCTGCTTTATTGTGATATTCACTTTATTGCAGGGATCTGGAACTGAACCTGCAATATCTCTGAGGCATGTCTGTATTATGATTCTACCCACTTTTTTGGGGGAGGGGGGAATGAGCACAGAGGAAGGACAGAGGGAGAGAGAATCTTAACAGCTTTAAGCCCAGCTTGGAGCCTGATGAGGGGCTCAGTCTCACAACTGTGAGATTATGATCTGAGCCCAAATCAAGAGTAAGACACTTAACTGACTGAGCCATCCGGGGACCCCCCCCACACACACACACTGCCATTTTTAAATGTAAACTCTATGCCCAATGTGGGGCTTGAACTCATGACCTTGAGATCAAGAGTCACATGTTCTTTTGTTTTTGTTTTTTTTAAATGTTTTTTTAAATTTATTTCTAGGAGAGAGAGAGAGACAGGTGAGAAGGGGAGGGTCAGAGAGAGAGGGAGTCACAGACTGAAACAGGCTCCAGGCTCTGAGCTGGCAGTCAGCACAGAGCCCAACGTGGGGCTTGAACCCACAAACCGCGAGATCATGACCTAAGTGAAAGTCGGACACTTAAGCGACTAAGCCACCCAGGTGCCCCAAGAGTCACATGTTCTACTGACTGAGCCAGCCAGATATCCCCTTACTGGGTAAGGTACCACCTCTAATACACATGAACAAACTGAGTGACAGAAACAAATGTGACTTGGTCATGATATACAACTAGTAAGTGGTCCAGCATATTCTTTCCTAAATACCACACATTATTTGCCACATATCTGTTAATGCCATAGCTACAGCAACTCCATAAAATTCCCATTACTTTTAGTGAAAAGATTCAATGAGGGAACAGGGGAGCATACATGGTCTAGGCAGGGAGAGATGCCACTCAGGGTCCAAGCATCCTGAGACTGCCCTAGATCTTCAGGGGGAAGGGTCTGCACAAATATGGCCTCTCTGAGTCATGAGAAGTATAGGCCTGAAATGGTTAAAAACTAAAAACTTGCTAAAACAGGGTTATGAATATTGCAGTATATTTAATATTTAGCTTTAATAAGATCATGCTTTTGACATGCATAATACACAGCAATATAATTTATCTGAAATTATTAAATTCATAGCACACTATAGGTGATGTGGTCCCATGATGGAACCAATTTCACAGATGTGAAGGCCTTCCTTCTAATCTATCAATGATTCTTTGTGACTGAATGTGTAACTTCATGTAGGCTTTACACCAAGAGTCTGCATTTGAGGCCCTCAGGAAACACAAATAAAAATAACGATAAATATATGTGGTGTTTTCTGAGTGCTGCTCTAAGCTTTCCAACGATTCCTGTGTGCAACCATGACCTTGAATCTTACCAATTCCAATGGACACCATACGTTCAAATCTCAGTTCCACTCCTGCTGTGGGTTGATTTTTACCCTCGCACAGTCTCTGTGAATGTTTTTGGAAATACGGTTATTGAAGATGATTAAGTTAAAATGAGGTAATTAAGGTAGGCTCCTATCCATCTGACTGGTGACCTTGTAAAAATGGGAAATTTGGGGACACTTGGGTGGCTCAGTCTGTTGGACAGCTGCTCTTGATTTCCACTCAGGTCAGGACCTCATGGTTCGTGGATTGAAGCCCCGCATCAGGCTCTGCACTGACAGAGCAGGGCCTGATTAGGATTCTGTTTCCCTCTCTCTCTGTCTCTCTCTCTCTCTCATAGTAAATTTAAAAATAAAAGTGGGGGGGGGACTTAGACCCAGAGACAGAGAACCAGGGAGGTCGCTATGTGAAGACTGGATTTATGCTGCCACAATCAATAACACCAAAGAGGGGCACCTGGGTGGCTCAGTCGGTTAAGCATCCTACTTCGGCTCAGGTCATGATCTCACTGTTCGTGGGTTCAAGCCCCGCATGGGGCTCTGTGCTGACAGCTAGCTCAGAGCCTGGAGCCTGTTTCAGATTCTGTACCTCCCTCTCTTTCTGACCCTCCCCTGCTCACACTGTCTCTCTCTCTCTCTCTCAGAAATTTAAAAAAAAAAATTAAAAAAATAAACACCAAAGATTGTTAGCAAACAAGCTAGGAAAGGGGCAGGGAACTGATTCTCTCTCACCGCCCCAGAGAAAAACAACTCAGCTGACATCTTGATTTTAGATCTCTAGCCTCCAGAGTAGGAGACAAATTTCTGTTCCTTCTTTATTTTTTTAAACAAATTTACTTATTTTTGAGAGAGAGAGAGTAAGCTGGGGAGGGGCAGCAAAAATTTTTTAATTTATTTTGGGAGAGAGAGAGGGAGGGACAGAGGATCCCAAGCAGGCTCTATGGTGACAGCAGAGAGCCCAACGTGGGGCTCGAACCCATGAACCAGGAGATCATGACCTGAGCCGAAGTTAGGAAGCTTAACCAACTGAGCCACTCAGGCACCTCTCTTTGTTTTTTAAAATGTTTTATTTATTTTATTTTGAGAGAGAGTGAGAGAGAGCGGGGGAGGCGGGTGGGCAGAGAGAAAATCCCAAGTAGGCTCCACACTTAGCTCAGAGCCGAATTTGGGGCTCAGTCTCATGAACTATGAGATCATGACATAAGTTAAAATGAACAGTCAAACCCTTAACCTACCGAGTCACCCAGGCGCCCCAAATTTCTGTTCTTTAAACCACCCAGTTTGTGGTACTTTGTTGCAGCACCCCTAACAAACGAATGTAACTATATACTAGCTAAGTTTTCTCATCTGCAAAACTGGAACCATAGTAATGGTTCTATATGCTGGGCTGAAATACTTCATGTAGATTGTCTCATTTAGTCATCATAGCATCCCTCCAAAATAGGCACTGCTACTATTTCCACTTGACAGATGAGAAAGCTGGGGAACAGAGAAGTTAAGTAACTTGCTCAAGGTTATATAATAGCTAAATATATAAGATGATAATATATCCTTCGCAAGACTGTTGGGAACTCTTCATGAGACTGCAAGTGTCTATTGGAAAGTACTTTGCAAATAGTCAAGCATTTAACCCCTGTTAGCTAGAATCTCTGTAGATTTCAGTCCCTTTTTTGCCATTCCTGACTCTTCCTCTTCTTGCGCGTACTTCCTTCCCTTGGCGACAGGGGTCGCTGCGGTGAGCGGGCGCTGACAGGTCCCTCTAGCCTGCTGCGCTGGCTGCTCGCTGGTGCCTATAAATTGCAGCCCGGGGCTTAGCGAGGCATCAGTGCACCGCCGCCGGGGCTGGGGTCGGAGCCGGAACTGTCATTGGAGCTGGACTCGGCAGCTGAAGCTGGGCCGGGGCGGAGCGCCGTGCTGTGCCGGGGCCGCAAGGAGGGGTGTGTTGCTGCCGGGCCACCGCGAGCCGCCCCCAGCCCGCGCCGAGGTGCCCTCCTGCCAGGCCGCCTGCCTCCGCCTTCCGCCTCCCTCCATTTCCCCGGAATTTCAGCCCGGCGCGCCTGCACCCCGGCCCTTCTCTGGGTGGGGAAGCTCCCGGCCGCTTTCCAGCTTCACTCCTTCCTCGCAGGCTGGGCTCCCAGCCCCCTCTCTTCTTTTCCTGGACTGGCTCCCACTCCTTTCGTTCCCCTTCCTTTCGCTCCCGCTCCCTGCCCCTTCCCTTAGCTGAGTCCCAGCTCCTCAGTCACTTTCCTCAGCCAAGGGTCTCAGCCTTCCCTCCTCCTTTTCCTTGCCTGGGGTCCAACCTATCCTGGCCCTTCCTCTGTCTCTAGGGTGCAGTCTCTGCCCCCACCCTCCTTTCCAGGCCTGGAGTTCCAGACCTTTTAGTCTCTTCCTGTGGTCCTTTCTGGGTCCTTGTCCCCTTTCCCCAGTTTGGAGTTCTCCACTGCAAACCCAGCCTCCCTCCATCCCCAGAGATCCGCTTCCACACGAATACCTCTCTAAAACATGAACTTATCCTAGGGACTGCCCTAGTCGGCTCCTACCTGCTGACCCCTTGCTACCTATGTCCCAGGTCTTACTCTCACTTTGCTAACAGTCAAGGCCTGCTGGCTGAGCCAAGGGATCAGCATGATGCCTCTGTGGTCGGGCATCTGTGGCCGCTCTCCCCCGCGAATCTTCCCTTCGTTGCTCGTGGTGGTAGCCTTGGTGGGGCTGCTGCCTGTTCTCAGGAGCCACGGCCTCCAGCCCAGCCCTACTGCCAGCACCATCCGAGGCTCAGAGCCACCCCGGGAACGCTCTATTGGGGATGTCACCACCGCCCCACCGGAGATTCCCCCCGAGAGCCGGCCTGTTAACCATTCCGTCACTGACCACAGCATGAAGACTCGAAAGGCCTTTCCCGTCCTGGGCATCGACTACACACATGTGCGCACACCCTTTGAGATCTCGCTCTGGATCCTGCTGGCCTGCCTCATGAAGATAGGTAAGTCCAGTCTGCTCCGACACTTCTGATGCCACCAGATTGGTGAGCTTCGTGTCCCATCCTTACCACTTGAGGCTGCCCAGGAACAAAGGTCTGGACCACTCCAGCCTCCATCCTGCCATCTTGGTCCTTCTCAAACTTGAACTCCGTAGTCTGAGCCCTCCCAATATTAGAGCCAGCTTTGTGCATGGGAGAAAGCAGGATTAGAGCATGGGATGCTTCTGATACTGGGTACCTTCAGCAAGGGCTCCAGGCCCGCAGGTCTCCTCTAGGCTGGGTCAGACCCCCAGCGGAGCCAGGCACCCAGCTGTGGGTGAGCCAGAGGAGTGTCTTTCAGCACGTGGCACAGTGTGCTCTGTCAACAGCAAACAGTGCAAATTATAGGCTTCATGTACTTCCAGGATGGAGTGTATATCTCCTTGGCCTGTCTGGGGAGTTTAAGTATAGCAGGGGACCCGTGTGCTGGAGACCTTGAAGTGTGGTGGAATATGAGGGATCCCTATAGTATCGCCTTCCTTTTTCCCCAGAATGTTATCTGTCAGCTTTACCTGCCCAGGCTGGCTGGGAGCCCCTGAGTCAGTTTCCGGCCCAGGAATGCCATCCCTTATACAGTTTATGGGACTGGGGCCCTGGAAATTTCTGAAGTCTGTTTTGGAGGTGGAAGGGGAGTGGAGGAGGTTGAAGCCCAGTCCGGCCCCTGCTCACCTCCAGCTTGGCACCCAGCTGTGTCTCTCAAGGTGCCGTATGGGCTGGCCAGTCATGTTGGCCGCCTGCTCAACCAAGTGGGAGACGGACAAGTGGATTGGCTTGGGATGCTCTGGTCTGAAGAGACTGAAATGTTCTTCTTGGGAGAAGGAACTAGAAAAGTTGTTCCCTCCCCTCCCTGGGCTCCCTCCCTCCTAGGCCTGAACACTGTGTTCTGCTGGGTGATTGATGGAATTCACCGGAGGCTGCATAGCCCAGAAGTCCCTGGAAGTGTATGTTGGGGGNCTGTGGAAGGCATGAGGAGCTGGGATGCTGCAGATTTGGGTTTGGGGAGTTGGTGACTCTCGGTAGGAAGCCTTGCAGCTTTTCCAAGGGCACGCAGGAGCTGAGGATGCCAGGCTGGTGTGAGGCAGGCTCTGGAACAGGCTGCAGGAAGATACTCTGCTTTGACAGACCCGGTTGCTGGTGTGTAGCTTTGGTGCTGTGATGGTAGCAGGGCCCATACATGGAGCTGGGCCACCAGCACCTATGCCCTGATGGCAGCCAGCTTCCTGGTAAAAGTCAAGGACTGGGCCAGAGGAGCTGTGTGTACTGATTCTGACAACAGCATGACCTTGAACCAGCCGGGGCCTTTTTCTGCAGGTGTTGCCCAGCTGTGAAACTGGCAAGAATCTCTAAATTTGACCATACCAGTTGAGTCACGAAACCAGTGACCATGATGTGTCATTTGCCTGTGTGAGATCAGGGGGAGACCTCACAATCACTGTGTATAAATTGCCCTTCTGTCTCCCAACTCCCTCACCTCCCAACGACACCTGGCATTGTGTTAGGGCACCGGGAGCTGGTACACACACTGCCAATCTCAGTACCTTCTACTGGGACGACCCCATGACCACAAAGAGCCTACTCTGGGCAGTGAGGAGTTGGGTCCCTGCAGGCCTGATATCTGTTTTGAATGGGGTCAGGCTTGGCCTGCTTTGTCCCCACCAGAACCTGAGCCAGGGGCCCTGAGCAGCTGGAGAGCAGAGATGATGCCATGGCAAGGGCACCAGTCTAGAAAGTTAGGACTTGGCTTCTCATCCCACCTCCCTCTGTGACCTTGGGCCAGTCATGCCTCCCCATTTGTCAGTTGATCTTTGCCCCCCCCTCCCCCCCCAGGACTGACATTTCTGCCATTCCACTGACTCGGATAACCCTGGCAAGTCATTCAGCCTTGGGCCTCAGTTTTTCCCATTGTAAAATGAGGAGGCTGGATATGATCTCTGAGGGCGTTTGCAGTTCCAAAAGTCTGTGTCTCTGGCTTGGAAGGGCATTCTGAAAACAGAGGAGCCCTAGCACCTGGCCATTCTGGGGACGAGAGTAGAGAGAAGTATGACTAGAAGATCTCAAGGGCCCCTGCTCAAGTGGCAAAAGTGAACGCCCATTTCCCCCCTTTCCCTTTGCAGGGAGTGTAGAGTTCAGGTTAGATAAAGGCTCCACCGCTCTGCCCCTTAGCCTTTCTGAGCTGCTGCTTCCTCATATATAAAATGGGGGAAATAATAGTACCTAGTTACCATGCTGCTGATGTGACAGTGACATAAATTAATGCGTGTGAGGCCAACTTGGTACCTCCAGGAAGCACTGAGTGAGTGGCAGCTGCCCCTGTTGGTATTTTAACCACCAAAGGCAAATACATCCCTACCTCAGCCACCTACGTGCAGTCTTCCTGTGAAGATGGAGGCTTACAAATCTCTCAACCCCAGGCTGCCACAGGGTGTCCTTCCTTAAGGTTTCAGAGTTTTGGGTGTGTCCTACTGACTCCGTTCTTCCTTTCACTTCTTCTGCCTCCCGGCTGGTCCTGGAGGGAGGGGAGATAGATAGCACCAACTGACTTCGGGGACGGGGTCGGGGGCTGAGGCCACGCTCCCTCTGCACGCCCAGATCCCCAAGAACCTAGGAGTTCATTTTGGGGTCTTGCCTGTTCTCCCAGCACCGTAGTGTGGGTAGGAGCTGTGTTGGAGCCCTCATTCTGTCATCTCTGGCAGCTGCTTCCCTTGCAAGGTACCCCTCCTTTAAGAACAGAAAGTGCTGTGTGCACTTCTCCTTCCTGCCCTAATCATTGAGCAGAGCCTCAAGTAGACCCCGTCGGAGACGGTTGTGGAAGGGTAGGGTTGGCTAGAGCTGGAGTTCTAGAGTAATGCCTCTGGGCTCTTTTCTAACTGGCCCAGTAGGTGACATTAGGCCCTCCTCTCCCAACAGTCAGGGATTCTAGACTTTTCCTTTGTAGGGAGGGGCTGGTGTTGTTGGGGGGGGGGCAGTTTAGACAATTGGGAGATTTGTGAGAGTGACCCCAAGAAGCTTAGGCTATGTCTGCTGCCCGCCCCCTCCCCGCCTTGTGATCCGGATCCTGCGTGAATTCCACTTTGTCCCCGGTTCAACCGACTCCCAGGCTAGGGGAGTTCCAAGGGAGAGCCTCACTGTAACCCAGCTCAGCACTGGCACCCTGTGCGTCTGTTTGCCCGTATCCCTGACCCAGAACTCCTGGCAGAGTCCTGAGAGCCCATAAAGCAGGTATTCATCTGGTCTCCTGACCAGAGACCTAACAAAAAAGACTTCCTTTGTCTCTTCACATGTTATAACTTTTTGGGGGGTTTGGTCTTTGCAAGGCGCATCCTGCCATTTCCTCCTTGAACAAGTTGTGTGTCGAGGAGGTAGGGCTCACTGTTGCCCACTTTACATGCATGGATATCAGCCCCAGCGACCGTTGCCTATAAAAATAAGACGAGAACTTCCCTCTCCCACTTCTCAGGAGAGAGGTACAACTTTAAAGGTCACCTTGAAACTGTCTCAAGAAGCCCAGATGGCACGCTCCAAAAAGAAAGGAGTGATCTTTTTCTCTTTGGGAATACAGCTGCCCGGTGGCAGGGCAGTGGGAGGAGAGGGTCAGCTGGGGGCTGGGAGGAAGCTGTCAGGTGCTGAACAGGTGTCTCCAGAAGCATCAGGACACTCAGAGGCCTCGACTGGTCATGTTGCTGGACTTGGTTCAGCTGAGCTCCCACCCCTGCTCCTGCAGCTCTGGGAAAGCACGGACAGGGTCAGAAATCCTGGGCCCTGCCCCTGCCCCTCAGTGCCAGTGACCGTGGCCAGGCGCCTCATTTCTCTGGACCTGACTCGCCTCACTTGTAAGGTAAAGATGCTGTCTCTATCTTCAGAGATGGTTGTAGAGGACAAACGGGAATGCCCAGCCCAGGCCCGGCCTCCGAGGCAGCTTCTAGGGCCTGTTCAGACTCCACCCCTGTGGGCGGTCTTCCCAGCCCCCTCCAGTCCACACCAGTAGCTCTGGCTTCTCCCCCTGAACCCGTTTCCCTTATTGTTTATCCACAACTTTGGCATGAGGCCTAGCCTGCCCTGTGACATCTCTTCTGTTGGGTGTGTTTGTGTTTTAATCAGAATTACTATTTATTGAGTATCTGCAGAGTAGTGTCAGTCACTTTATAAAAGTGATCTCATTTAATTCCTACTAAAATCATATGAAATAAAGGCTATCTGTTTTACAGATGAGGCAACAGCTCATAGAGGTTATCTTCTGTGATGTTGAATTGCTGTCTATTTTCTGTTTGAGACTTGGCATTACCCCTTAGAGGGGTGCAACCCTGTCCCCTGCCCCTCACAGTGGCATCCACAAGGGCACAGGGCCTTGCACTGAGTAGGGGCCCAGCTTGCCACGCCTGCACTCAGGAGTTTTAGCACTCTCTCTAGGGGTGGGGCAGGGGTCAGTGGTGGGAGCCCTCTCTGCTGTTGGGGTTCTGTGCCTGGCTTTGGGCCTAACCCCANACTCAATCCAGTAGTGAGGCTGGGCCTATCTATCCCTGGTCCTCTGGTAGTGACCCCACCTGCTATCTCTCTGGTGTTGCCCTGTGGTCTGACCAGAGCTTGCTTCTTGGGCAGGGGCGTGCCAATGGAAGGGGGGTTAGCCAGCAGGGGGAGGCTAGCCTTGTGATTGCGATCTTCTACCTCTGGGCTGGAAGGATGCTGGGCTGCTTTCAGTTACCCTTAGGGCCCGGCAGGATCCCCTGAGAGGTAGCCTGTGTGTTGGGAGCAGGCGGCACACATTTCTTTAGCCCTGTAAGGCAGGCAGTATTTAGTAGTATTTATCATTACTACTGTAACTTGTTTCCAAAGCACTTGCATATATAGTATTTAATTCTGATTGTCTCCGTGGGTTAGCAGGGGGCATTGATGTTACCCATCGGACATCTAAGGACTCTGAGGTCACTTAGCAAGTTAGTGGCAAAGAACACAATCCCTGGACTTCTAATGCAAGACCTCATCCTCTTTTCTGCCTGGCCGACACACTGGGTTGTCATAAAGATCAAGGGGGACCAGAAATCCAAAGGGGCTTTGCAGGCATGTCCACATTGGTAATCTGAATAGTTGCCAGGAGAGATACCAGTTTCTCCAGAGACACCGGAGACACTGGGGGACCAGTAGGAGGAAAGAGCTGAAGGATCAGGGCAGTCTGGGGTGGTCTGAAGCTCAGGCCACATCAGCTCCAAGTTCTTATGAAGAGCATAAGGGCTGAACTCATCCTGGAGACCTGTCATTCTTAGAGCCCCGGTCAGTGGAAAAGCACACCTTTGAAATGGAGGGCTTTTCCTTTTCCTTAAAGCATCCATAGGCCCTCTTGGAGGAGAAAGGAGAGGCAGAGAAGTGAATTACAACCAAAAACATGCTGAATGAGGCAGTTAAGAAACCTGAGATATGGTCTTAGCTCTTTGCTGAGCTGTGTGACCTTAGGCAAGGCACAACCTCTCTGAGCTCCTGTTGGGAAATATTTGTAACAGTTTTGTCCACTATTTGTTAATTGCATTAGCTGCCGCTTATTAGGCTCCTATTTCAGAAGCCATGTCAGGTACTTGCACAGCTAGAAAACTTTCTGACTCTGGAACCCGTGTTCTTCATTATGCCTTGACTCCCTTTCAACTCCAAAGTTTTATTTTTCTCATACTCATTTTGAGCAAGGAAGAGTTTTAAGGTTTTCATATTTTCAGTCTTGGCTGCAATCTGTGGCTCCTTTCTTGGGTTTTAGGGGAAAACTGTGACACCTCCTCCCCCCAAGTCCCACCGTGAATTAAAAAGCCCTGCTCTGGGGTGCTGCCATTCAGAAACGCAGGAGAGGCAGGGGCCTGGAGTGGAGAGGCGCCAGGCTCCCTTGGGAATGCCAGCCTGTACTGAACTGGCCAGCCAGCCTTCTTCCGTCATCCCCTCACCTGCCCCCTTTCCTTCTGTGGTGGGGAGAGAAGGCTCACTCAGCAAACCCAGGACCTGGGTTATCCCTGAGTCATCCATCGCCTGTGTGGGCCTCATTTTGCAGCACTCACACCCCCTGCAAACGTCTGAGTCAGACATGTCTCCCCAAGGTTGTCTGCACACACCGCCCTGGGCCAGACCATCTCTTTAGATGCCGATAAACATCAACTGATACTTTTAGGCAGCCCGTGATTATATGTGGGTATTTTTAATCTTATGGGCTAATCTAATTTTAACTGAACTAAGTTTTGGGCTGGGCCTGGTTCAGTGGGCTCTCCCCTTCCCTTGAGATCATCCTGACTTCATTTTCTTCCCCCTGAAACTCATTTAACAGGAGGGGCCAGTTGGGGGTCTACTAGGTCAGACCTGAGCCCTGAGTTCTAATACTGACTTGCTGAGAATGTGGAGTTCCCCAAATTACCCCCAGCGAGTTCTTTTCTGAAAAGATATGTCCTTAAGCAGCAGCTTGGAGTGAGGTCCAGGACAAGAAGTCCTGTTTTTTGGGAAGCGAGGCTGGCTCAGATGGTTGAGCGTCCGACTGCGGTTCAGGTCATGATCTCACGGTTCGTGGGTTTGAGCCCTGCGTCCGGCTCTGTGCTGATAGCTCAGAGCCTGGAACTTGTATGTTTCCCTCTCTGCCCCTCCTCCACTCTCACTCTGTCTCTCAAAAATAAATAAATGTTTTAAAAAATTAAAAAAAAAAAAAAAAAAGAGTCCTGTTCTCAGGCCTCTTTCTCAGTCCCTTGGGTGGACACTTACCACCCCCCCCCAAGCCCAGTCTGGCACTTCCACAGTCCTCAGCCTGTTTGAGACCAGGCCACTGAAAGCAGAGCGGTGACCTCACAGCTGTGTGTCAGGCAGAGCCCACGAGCTCACCCAAATAATAAACAGCTAACACTTACATAGCACTTGCCGTGTGCCAGGCAAGGCTCACAAAGGCTGTGTCTTTGTGCTGGTCAGCCAGGACTGGGAGCAGCTCATTGATTTGTCTCTTCAAGCTGGGATGGAAGAGGCAGGTCGGCCAAATCAGCCACCAGGCATTTAGCCTGTGGCCCGTCAGGGAACCAAGAAGAGTGAAATGCTGGGCCCTGCTCATTAGGCACTTCCGGTGTGCCTAGGAGAGAATGGGGGGTCTGTGCTGAGGACAGGCAGTGTTCAGGGACCAACCAGTCCCCGAGGGCAGGAGTGAGTAGGGGAGGCTTCTCAGGAAAAGTAGAACTTGAGCCGGTCTTGAAGGCTGGAGAGGAAGGAGAGAAGCACGTGGGACCAAGAGAGTTATTCTTAGCCCACAATCCCCACAAGAATGTAAGCCCCTTGAGGACAGGGCCTTTGTTTGCTTTCTCGTCCGTGCTTGGCACAGACTGAGGCCTCCTGAATATCTGGGGAATGAAGGGGTGCGTGACTGACTTCCACGAAGAGACGGGGTCCATGTGACTAAAGCGTGGGGCAGACAGGAAACCAGTTTGACCGCTCAGAGAGGAAAGAGCAAGAGTTGGAGAGGCTAGTTATCAGACTAAATGCCAGGCCAGGGGTTTAACTGAGCTCCGCAAGTGACACTCAGAGTGCTTTTAGGCATCGGCCTGTGTGTGAGTGGTGCTGCCAAGGCCACCTCCCTCCCTCCCTCCCCACCTCCCTCCTTCCCTCCCTCTTCACCTCCCTGTGCTTGGCTCTAATTGAGGGTCTGCAGGGGCAACCTCTCTGGGCTGGGTGGGGTCTCTCTAGGAAAGTGTGGGTCTGTTGGTCTGCCCTCCATTTGTATGAGTAAAAGCAAGATACCAGAGCTTCCTCAGGGAGCTGCCAAGAGCCCTAATTGAATTAAGCTTTTCCTGGGAAGATTCTTTAAGCCATCAACTGCTCTGTGCTGTGACCAGTGGCCATAAGCCGTGCAAGAAGGTAATCTCATTAATTTATGGTTGTGCCTAGACAGGTTGACTTACGGCTTCTCTCTGTTTTTATGTGTGTTAGGAGTGGGGTGGGGCCAGAATCTCCTTTTTGTGGCAGATTTATTTTTAAAATATGAATACATAAAACATGTTTGTGATCAAAGCAAAACAAACAAAAATAAGACAGTACAGAAGGTTACTACGGTAAAAGGTAAAATTTCCCCTCCTCACTTCTCTGATCACCCGACTGACATACTCCCTAGAGTTAACTTTCTTGTGCTGTTTTTCGTAAATTCTCTATACATATATGAATGTGGGTGTGTGTGGGCAGATTTAGTTTTCATAAAGCCACTTGTGTAAAGGAAAAGAGTTCTAGGCTGGAACCTGGGTCCTAGATCTAGCTCTGCCTCTCCCTGGCATGTTGACCTATGGTAAGTCATTTTCCCTCCCTGGGCCTTAGTTTTCCTGTCTGTCGATTTCAGTTGTTAGGAGGCTCTTCAGGACTTCTCAGCAAGAAAGGCAGTCGACGCAGGGGGTGCCCCTGCTGTGATGAGTCCTGGACCAGACCCTGAGGCCCTGGGAGGGGGATCTCCACAGCCCATCCTTTGGGAGATGGGACACTGCTCTTAATTAGCCCTGGCTTCAAGAGTACAGAATTCTCAAGTACAGGATCATGGTCCCCTCCAACTCCAGCTCAGGGTTATGGGATTAAATGAATGGGTTCTCAGAGACCCAGCTCTGTTGCTGGGGAAAGAAGACAACACAAGGGACAAAGCACAAGTGGGGAAGTGTGTGGCTCAGCCTGAGATGCTGGGGGCTTTGGATAGGAGGGGGAGACATAACGGAAGGTTTCCTGAGGGAGGTAGTTCTGAGCAATGAGCCTGGTGAAGAAGAGGAACATCGTTTGGTAAGGCTTGCTGTTGGAAGGGATTCTGGCTTAGGTGGGAGACTGGACTGGATGACCGACTTTTCTTCTAGGATCTAGGTTTCTAAGATACTTTTTAAAAAACTTTTTATTAAAGTAATCTCTACATCCAACATGGGGCTCGAACTCACAACCCTGAGATCAAGAGTCACATGCTCCACCGACTGAGCCAACCAGGTACCCCTAAGATTCTTTCTAAGTCTATGATGGAGTTGAGGGGACTTGGGGATCCCCAAAATAGTCTGCAGACATTGTATATGTGTATTTTTATCAGAGAGAGTAGTAGTAGTAGCCACAGCTTTTCCGAGGGATGCGTGGCCCCACAAAGTTGAAGAGCTTTGGCTCTTTGTGCTGTGAAAATTTGAAGTTGGTTAAAGGACTTTCTTTGGGCAGAGTGTAATGGGAGACGGCAGAACTCCTTCTAGGCAAGGGGAATGAACCCTTGTCGGGGTCAGAATGAGTAAGCTGTGTCCTTCGAGAAGAGAAAGGAAATTGACCCTGTAAAGTTGAAAAAAGCTTTTCTGGATTGGAGATCAAAGCAGATACAGCAGACTCCTGTGCAGGTGGGGCAGGTGCGGGGTTCCTTCTACCCCTGGGGTCTGCTAAGTTTCCGTGGTAGTTCCAGTCCACACCCCAGGAGGTAGTTCAGGCCTCTGGCCCTTTGTCCTAAAGTGACTAGGGCCCAAACATACCCCTGAGCCTCTGTTAGGGGAAGCAGCTACCTTTGAGGCAGCAGAAGCAAGGGGTTGCCTCTGGAGGGGACAGGCTTTGAGGGCGCAGTGCTAGGCAGCCCCTGTTGGCCTCTGCTGTTTCCGGGACTGGGGATCCCTGATCTCCTGCTCTCACCCTGTTTCTGGAAGTAAAGTAGAGAATATTTTTCTGCCTGTAGAATGCTAGAGGTAGAAAGAACCCTATAGTAACCTGTGGTCCCGGGGCCCAGAGGGGAGACGGAGATGCTTTGGTCCCATCCTCTCCTTTTCCAGTTGAGGCCCATAGAGGGTGTGCCCAGAGCCACACGTGAGTTAATGGCTGAGGGAGGGCTTTCCCTGCTCTGTTAACTAATAACCTGGGGGCCTCTGGGCAGTAAGAGCTGGACCAAGAGGAGGGGCTGTGGTCTTTGGCTTGTTGTTGTTTCCTAAGCCCTGGTAACTCTGATGGGCCCTTTAAGCCTAAGAAGGGCAACTTCCTGCTGGAGTATCTGCCCAAGAGCTATTCTGGCAGGAAAGCCACTTGGCCTTGGCCACATAGGCCCTTGCAGGAGAACCAAGTGCAAGACTTTGTACTCCGTCACAAGCCAGTGGTGAGCCGGCTTGCTGTGCTTTTTATAGCATCTTTGCCATCAAACCAGGCATCGAGATCTTATCTTTTGGGTCCTGTGCCAGGGCCCACAGCAATCCAGATGCTGTACCAGGTAGGCAGGACACCTGCTTGAGGCTGAGCTAGCTCACCTCGCTGAGCACAGCCCAAGACTCACGTTATGTCCCAGTGGAGGAGGGGAGCAGGCAGTGCACCCCAGCCTCCCCTGGCCAGCCTGGCTGGTGACCAAGCAAGGATGCATGAAAACCACTTCTTTTGAGGAACTCAGGGACTGGTCTGAGAAAGGCCATATAGGCATAGCACAGTCGGGCAATAGAAAGTGGGTGTGATTTGAGGTGCAGATGGAATCATGAGGGTTTAGAGGAGGCAGAAAGATCTTCCCACCTGAGGATGGGGGGAGGGATGTTTGCGGAGGTAACAGTTGAACTAACCCTTGAAGGATACGCAGGAGTTAAATGAGATGCTTGAGTGAAACAGGTCTTACTGGGCACAGCCAGAAGCTTCTAGTTGGGGCAGGACCTCTGGATTATAGAGGTGTAGCCCAGAGCAGTTTCTTTGGAAATATAATGGTTAGGAACACAGGCTTTGAAGCACCACAGACTTGAGTTCAAATCTCAGCTCTCCCACACCGTGGCACCAGGATTTGGGGGTAAGTCACTTCCCCTCTTGGAGTCTCAACTTGATCCCCTGCGACATGGTGTAACACCTGGCAGATGTCGGAGGGATTCAGGGAGAGTACCCTCGTAAGATGGCTGTCACAGAGCCTGGCACATCCTGAACATGCGATAAATGATGGCACTTAGGAGTCCCTCTAGGATCAGGAGGAAGGGAAATGCTGGCTTGTTTTCTCTGGCTCTGGAATCGCCCAGCAACTGAATAATCATTCAGCAAGACTTACTGATGCCCTGCCGTGTGTCCAGTGCTGTGCTACGTGCAGTGAGGTGGCTGTGGATAAATAACATTTATCCTTTTAATGAGCGCGCTCCTGAGGTGGCTAGAGCACTTTGCAGTACACAGCAGGAAACCAGGGGAGATGCCATTCTAATCCTGTTTACGAATGAGGACGCTAGGGTCCCGAGAGATTAGGTGCCTTGCCTAGGAGCAGAAGGCCGGACTGTGGCACAGCCGAAGCCAGACTCAGGGCTTCCCATTCCAAGTCCTGTGCTGTTTCTCCTGGATAACAGTCATTTCACCATGTAGCTGTAGTAGCAAGACTTATCACTTGAAACATTTAATGAGCAAAGCACGATTTTGTATGACAACTTGATGTGTAGCTATAAAAGCACTAAATTTTGCAGAACAGATGATGGTTTTTAAAATAGGCCCAGCTCTGACGAAGTGCCAGGTGAACTGTGCCCGTGTACAGAGCAGAAGGTTCTGCCACTTTTGTAACTGCACCGCCCTGGCCGAGCCTCAGTTTCTCCAGTGAAATGGATAATGTGCGTAAAGCTCCAGGCACATTGGACGCTCTCAGAAAAGGGAGTTGCCACTATGGTAGGAAGGTGTGAGAGCCAGAGGGTATTGGGCAGTGCTGAATGTCACCAGGACTGGGGTGGGCATGCAGATGAGATCTTGAGCTGAAATGTCTGGGGATTGGTCTTCACTTGGGAGGGGGAGACACATTCAGTGAACACTGATTCATGCTTCATAAAGGCTGTGCTGAATGAAGATGGAAAGAGGAAAAAATATAATCCTAGCCTCATGGGAGAGGCTGACATCTACCCAAGCACTTGGGGTGTGCTAAGAGGTGCCACAGCAGGGCCCCACAGGGCTGTGGGTGCTCAGGAGGCTTTGGGTGGGGGGGTGGATCAGAGAACATCCCAGAGCTTCGAGCTGAGCCTTGAAGGTTGAGCAGCAGTTTGCTCGTATAGAGGGTGGAGCTGGAGAAAGGCACAGAGACGTGCATAATGCAGAGCCATAGATAACACAGAGCCAGTGACCTTTGCTTGTGAAACCCATTGGGGCATTTTTCACCCCCTTAACCTCAGCTCCAAACATACTTCACCTGCCTGGCGGGCTGGGTGGAGAAGCGGAGCTGCCCTGCGAGGCTCCGAGCTCCAGTGTAGGATGTTGCCGGATGTAGACAGTAAGCAGGTGAGCTACTGTTGTCTGAGACCCACCGAGTGCCTGGCCTTGTGCGAAGGGCTCCACGTGGCACATGGTTGTCTGAGTGTCACGGCAACCCTGAAGGGTACGAGTTCTGGTGCCTGCCTTTATCCAGCTTACAGCCACCCCGGGGAGTGGAACGCGGAAGAAAAGTACCCAGTGAAGCTGTCCCACTGTCTCAGCGCCTAGAAGGACTTCAGGGGGAGGAGAGATGTGGCTGGAACGAGGAGGCAGAGGCCTTTGTGCAGGTGTCTTCACAGGACCTTGAGAAGGGGAGGGGAAGTGGTGGGTCAGCTGAGGGTCGTAGCACCAGCCAAGGCTCTGAGCAGTGGGTGTGAGTGGGCACCCAGCCGAGGAGGGGGGAAGAAGGGGCTAAAGAGGAAGGCCCACCAGCTGCAGGGGAACTCGGGGCTGGGGGGTCGGTGAGACATCAGATTGGGTGGGTGGGCTAGGTTGGATTCCCAGGCATTTAGAACTCCAGCCAGAGGGCTGGTCAGGCTGCTGAAAGGCACGGTCGCACACGTCGATGCTTACCCTTCGCTCCATTGCCACCTCTGCTCTCCTTGTCCAAGCCACGAGCATCTCTAACCTGGTGACTCTGGTGGCCTCCTGAATGGTCTCCTGGTGGCACTCCCCTCTGCCTGTAATGAGCTCTCCACAGAGCAGCCAGGGGCATCGTTCAGAAATGGAAACAGAACTGCCATTCCCCTGCTTAAAACTTCTCAGTGCTTCCTGATGAACTTGGGGTGAAATCAAACCCAGGAGAGGTGTGACATATACCTCTCTCAGCTTCTCTGCCTGCCGCTCATCTCCCGACCTCACTCGCTCCAGCCTTCCTGGGTTTCTCAAATGCACCAGCCTCGCCGGACCTGCTCCTCCACTTGCTCTCGCCAGCCCGGAGGACTGCCGCAGGCTCCCTGCCCAGGCCCTGGATCAGATGTCCTCTCTTCAGAGAGGCCTCCCTGGCCACCGAGTCTAATGTGTAGAAGACCCCTCCTCTCACATCAGACACTGTTCTGGGTGCTGAAGACACAGCCAGGAGCAAGACAAGGAGGCTCCTGGTGTCGGGGTTCACAGGGCAGTGTGGGGTGTTGGACAGTGGACACAACAGCGTCAGGCGGTGATAAGTATCCTGGAGAAAATAGATAGGAGAGAGGTGTGCTACTTTGGATGGTTAGCTAAGCCTGTCTAAGGAGGCCGCCTCTGAGCTGAGCAAATGACAAGAAGGAGCTGGCCTTTCAAAGACCAGGGTCCCTGGAGAGGGTGCATTTGTGGAATCTGGAGTAGAGAGAGAGAGGGAGGGAAGGAGGTGTGTTGTGAGAATCTAGGTGCTTTGTGCAGCCACTGAAGTCTTTTGATCAGGGTGACGTGGTCTGAGCTGGGGAGGGGTGCGCAGAGCAGCCTGGGAGCCCGAGGTGGAGAGTTGGCTCCGGCTTTGGGCTGGCCACAGTAAACCGAGCAAAGCAGGTCCCTGGCCCACAGCCCACGGCCCAGGTCTGTGAGAGCAACAGGTGTGAAGCTTCTAAACAGGCTCCTTCCTGTGGCCGGGCCAGCAGTGGGATGGAAGCTCCAGCCTGGGAGAGTCCTTGCCAGGGAGGGGTGAGCAGGGAGCAGAGCAGGAGGGGGTGAAGGCACATGAGGAAGGGAGGGGCTGAGCGGACCCAGGCTCTGCTGGACTCCTGCCCCCCTCCTCCTCTGCCCCACCCCGGTGCCCACCTAGGGCACCAGACCTGTCCTATGCGAGCCTTGGCGCGGCTGAGCACCGGGGCTCTGACATGCCTGTTCCCTGCTGAATCCTATGATCCCATGTGGCTTGGGGGACTGCCAGGCCCGGAAGCACCAGGCCGAGAATCAGAGAAGTGGACTTTACTGTTGGGAGGGATCTAGGGTCTGAGTGAGGGAAGAGACTCCAGGAGGTGAGATGGAGAAACATAAGGGGGTTGGGGGTCAAGAGGCTTAGACTGGAGTGCCGGCTCTTGCAGCAGTGGGGGTGGGGCCTGGTGTGTAGACCTGGGGACGGTCACTGACAGTGCTGTGGAGAACATGTAATGGAGCCAGGCCCAACCCCCTCATCTCACAGAGGAGGAAGCAGAGGGCCAGAGGAAATGACTTGCCCACAGACTGCAGTGGGCGGTGACAGAGCTGGGCTTAGTTCAGGTTTCCCTACCTCTAGTCCAGAGCCCTTCTGTGATGGTGTAAGTGTGGGTCTTCTTTCCGCCACCACTCCCTCCGGGACGGCCCCCTGTCCCCTCTGCAGGTGAGGTGGCTGCCCCTGACTCCCACATTCTCTTCAGCTCGCCTCTGAGCCCTTACTGTGTGTGTGTGTGTCAGCAGTGCGGGCAGTGGCTCCCACCCTTGTGGGAGCTGACAGTTGTGTGTGGGAGACAGACGTGTAAACAGCTACCATACAAGACAGGCTGAAGTGACACAGGGAGGCAGCACAATGCAGCGTGGGCCCTGGTGGTAGACGGGTCTCAATTCTGGCACTGCCGCTTAGAATGTAGCAGTGACGAGGCCTGAGCCGAAATCGGGAAAGATCAAGCAGGCCTCTGATTCAGCATCCAGGAGTGTGGACACTTTCTCGTGGTGATGGGAACTTCAGAGAGTTTGGGGAGAGGCATGACCACGACCGGCCGGTATTGAGGATGAAGGTTCTCCTGGCAGGTGGAGCATGGTCTAGATGACGTTTCTCACAGTGTTCTTGGCTCTGGGAATCTTCCGCCTCCTCCCTCCATAGATAATTATCCTTCCTAAGAAACTGATCAGATGGGAAACTGCAGGAAATGCTTTGGGACAAGGATTGTGTAGGAGTTGGGGGGGGAACGAAAAGGATGTAGCAGGAGGCAGGATCCATGCCTAGTAGCAGGCGGTGGCTCCCTTGGAAGGAGGCAGGACGGGAGCCTGGGCAAGCTTGGAATTTAAAGCCAAGTGGGTGGCTCCGGGGGGAGCCAAGTTCCTCATAGTTCCTCTGCTCCCCTGGTGGGAAAGAGGGGTGAGGTTACTGGCAGGGTCAGCTTTTCTGAGTCCGTGTGGGGCAGTGTGGTCCAGCAGCCTCCGCACTGGGCCAGGCTGTCTGAGCCAAGCCCAGGCCTGGCTCTGCTACTCAGCTGTAACTTCCATGTCTGAAATTCCATCATTGTGGGTCAGGGCTGGTTATGGCGAGTGGGTGTGCACTGGGCACCCTCTCCTGGCACACAGCACACCTCGTATCTCAGCTCCCTGCAGGCCTGAAGCATTAGTTGAGGGCCTGACCTCTGCTCCCCACCGGCCTTGCTGGGTAAACAGCAGCGCCCGGTGCACCAAGGCTCCACTCCGTGTGAGCAGGTGACTAAACCACAGCCACCAGTGATTAGCAGTGATGGGCAAGCAAAGGCAAGGCCACTGGCGCAGGGGCCCGGATGGTGGAGATTCAGCTCATCCTTTGGTACAGTCAGGGTCAGTAGAGCCCAGTGGCTTCAGCTTTTCAGAGTCCGGCAGACCTGGCTTTGAATCCCGACTGCATTCCTGCAGCTATAGGATGTTAAGCCGAGTACCTGACCCATGAACATCATTTTTCTGTAGATAATTCTCCCTTGCGTGTTTTTTTAAACCTTTCCCCCCCTCTATTTCCTTGAGGAATAACATATGTATTTACATACAGCCGAGTGCACTAACCTTAAAGTGAACAGTGGTTATTTACAAATGTTTGCAACCTGTTGACAAGCCAATCAAGATAGAGGATATCTGCATCCCCCCGCCAAGGTTCCCTCCTCCCCTTCCAGCCTGTACCCCCACAGTCCTCTGAGGTAACCGCTGTTCTGACTGCTGTCATCATCAGTTTGTTGTACCTGTTCTTGACCTTGATATAACTGGAAGTCAGACAACAGTATTCTTTTGTGTCCGGCTTCTTTCTCTCGGCTTATTGAGGAAGTTCCTCTTTGTCGTCACATGAACGAGAGTTTGTTTTCTCTGTCGCTGTGCAGCACTGCCTCGTATGAATGAGTCCCAGTGCTTCCACTCTTCTGCTAATGGTCATTTGAGTTGGTTTCCGTTTTTGACAGTTATGAATAAAGCTGCTATGAACATTCTTTTTTTTTTTTAAGTTTATTTATTTTGAGAGACAGAGCAGAAGAGGGGCATAGAGAGAGGGGGAGAAAGAATCCCAGGCAGGTTCTGTGCTGTCAGCGTGGAGCCTAATGCGAGGCTCGAACTCACCAACCATGAGAGCATGACCTGAGCCACAACCAAGAGTTGGACGCTTAACCGACTGAGCCACCCAGGCGCCCCAAAGCTGCTATGAGCATTCTTACTCTCCACGGGGTTTTGTGACCATCAAAGAAAATAATTGATTACAGTAAAGTATTTATTTTTTTAAGTGTGTTTATTTATTTTGAGATAGAGCAAGAATGCAAGTGCACCTGAGTGAGAAAAGGGCAGAGAGAGAGAAGGAGAGAGAGAATCCCAAGCAGGCTCTGCACTGTCAGCGCAGAGCTCAATGAGGGGCTCAAACCCACGAAGCCATGTGATGATGACCTGAGCCGAAACCAAGAGTTGGACACTTAACCCATTGAACCACCCAACCCCCTGTAGTAAAATGTTTAATACTGAGTTTGGACATAGAGCAAGTGCTCAGAAAAATGTCCTCCCAGATCTTGTTGTTGTCCATAAAAAGGAAACAAAATTCAAATGAAACCTAAGTATATAAAGAAAAAGTGCAAATCCTATCCTTTTACTCGCTTGCTCCTTAGAGCTGATCACTTCACAGTTCTGAGTGTCTGCCTGGACTTTTCCCTAGCCTTGTGTGAAGTTCTTTTTAATAAAAATAATTTCAAAGTAGTAATTATGCTGTTCATACTCTTTTGCAACTTACTTTTTTCATGAAGTCTGACTTTTTGAGATTCACCTTATCTGCATTAAAGGAGCAGCACCGAGAGGGACAGGCTGGAATGAGCTCGGGGCCTTCTACTGGAGCCTGGCAGGGCTGCTCTCAGGACTTCCTCCGTGTGGAACCCAGGGTTTGGTTTCTGGAACCCTGGGTGTAAAGTCCTGGCTCTGTCGTGCCCTGTCTGGGTGTGTTCTTGGGCTTAAATGTCCTGAGCTTTGGTTTTCTCATCTGTAAAGCAGGAGAGCCCACACCTGCCTCATAAAGGGCTGCCATGAAGCCCAACTCTAAATGTGATGATGTCTAGGAAAGATCAATGTCAGGGTAGGAGATAACATATAGCAAAGTACAAAGTGGAAAGTACAGGGTGGAAAGTGACAAACATATGCTGCTTACTCTGTAAAATCAAGGGCTGTCAGGGCCAGAAGAGCCTCTGAGACGCTAACACCGCCCGCCACCTTACATGTGAGGAAACCGTGGCCCAGGGAAGGCTGCAGAGCCAGAACCAAGCCCAGGGGGACATCAGCCCTGCAGCTGCCCAGTGGCGGGGGTGCCCACCCTCCTCTGGTCCAGGAGGGTGGGGAAGCAGGCAGGTGGGGCAGAGGACATGCTGCAGTCCAGGCCACAGCACCTTTTCCATCCTAACTGTGCCCCCAAACAAGGACCTCTGTCCATTCCCCGGCCCCGCAGAGCTCCCTCCCTCCCCCTAAGAAGCACCCCTGCTCTCTGCCTCCCTGCAGGTGACAGCCTGGAGTTGAGTAGTCTCTTAGACGTCTTATAGCTTGATGTTTGGATCTCCTGAGCCTTCGCCCTCCCAGCTTTTATCTTATAGAAAGGGCTCCCCCAGGCCTGTGAGCAGATGGTCTAGGCTGAGGTCAGGGATCTGGGAACAAAACCCTGACCAGTATAGGCTGGGCCCTGTGCCCCATTCACCCTGCTCCTCCCATGGAAGAATTGGCATGATAAGATTTGCCTGGAACGGGCCCAGGTGGGCCCCACTCTCCCCCGTGTTTGGCCACTGCACTCAGTACCAGGCACACCGAGGTGGAGGCGGCTCTTTGTGCTCTGGCTCCCGCCTCTTCTGGAGCCACAGCTCTTTATGAAAGCACCTGTGGCGGTGATATCAGGTTGCTGGGCAGGGCCGCTGGGAGTGCCCTGTTGGTCCAGGGTGGGGTGTGAGCCCGCGTATCCACTTTCAGGGTGAGGTTGTGGAGGGACACACGTTCTGATGGCAGCGAACGGTGATATTACAGACGCCCCGCACAAAGCGTAGGAGGCACCGCCACCACATGCCGGAGTTCTTGCCTAGCTTGTCACCATTCTGGGCCCTCTGCCTTCAGCATCTTGGGTGGGCCTTACCTGACCCAGTGAGGTGGGGAAGAGGGGTGTCCTCATTTTATAAATGAGGACCCTGAGGCCTGGAGAGGTTAACCAACTCGCCCAGGGTCACGTGCACAAGAAAGTGGTGGAACCGAGTGACCTTGAATGCTAGGAAGCCAGGTGAGAGAGTCATTTGAGGTTACCCAGCCCTCTCTCCTAGTAGTTGAGCAAACCTGAGGTCCAGAGTTAGGGCACGTGGGGATTAGCACTCAGGGCCAGTATTCTTTCCCTTCCATTGATAACAACCATAGTAGATACCATAGTGAGGCCCCCAGCCTACTCCTTTGAACATCCTGAGACAGTCCAGTTAGGCCCATCTTTTGGAGAGTCAAGAAAATAGTTATCCACCTTATTCTTCCCGTGGCTCAGATGAGGAACCTGGTTGAGAAATGCCCTGGGGGACAAGTACCCGTCAGCTCTGGTGTCAGCTCCCTGGGCTTGACTCTTGCTTGGCCTTGCCACTTACCAGCCTCGCGGCCTTGGCCAAGTAGCCCGGCCTCTCTGAGCCTCAGGTTCCTCGTCTGTGATGTGAGTGTGATAGTGCCTCCCTCACTGGGCGGTTTGAGGATTCAGGAGCCCTCAGTGAGTGCTGTGATCATCAACGTCCCCATCTCATGCAGAAGCTGGCGACTGAGCTGATCAGAACCAGGGCTCCAGCCTGAGTTCTGGGCCCTTCTTGTCTGGCCCTGCAGTGCTTGTTCCTGCTGCCACAGGCAGCCCCACCTCTGTGCCACATGCAGGGTTATATGATGGGCCCTGCTTAGGTGGAAGCAGGTGCTGTTGGAGGCTTTCTTCGCTTCTTCCTGGGCACAGGACAGGGACTTAAATGGGGCACGCCGGTGGCAGGCAAGTAGGCAGGCCGTCAGCCTCTCAGCCTGCCTATATCTTGCCCCTCTGTGCTCAGCTCATCACCGATGGGCTTCTGCCATCAGCCAGGCCCTCACTGCATAGCCACGTGGGGACTGGACTCCGGAACCTGCAGATGAGAGTGGCGGCAGGAAGCAGTTACGGGCCATTTCCTGTCGACCAGTCTGGTGTGAAGGCAGAGCTCAGCCTCTGGGATGAGGCAGTCCTGGGATCAAGTACCAGTCTTGTTGCTTACTGGCTGTGTGCCACTTGGGCAAGTTCTTTAAACTCCGGGCCTCAGTTTCTCCCCTGGAAAATGGAAATGGTGTCTGCCTCACGGCATCGCTGAGGCCAAATGAGAAAGCACAGAGCTTGGTGACAGTTCTCCCTTCCCATGCCGGCATGTGGCTAGCAGGCTGCACGGTGTCCCCCAAGGCGGTGCACACAGGTGTTAAGCAGGGGCCTTGCAGGCCTCATCGAGGCCTGGGAGGTGCCTCTGGAAAATTTCTGTACCTCTGTTCCAGGGATAACAGGTCCTGGTCCTCCCTCTGAGAGAGCACATGGAACCAGAGCATATTAGTGCTGCTGGGAGTCTTAGAGGGAACTGGGATTTTGGGGTGGGTGAGTTTCTCCCTCCCAAGGTCACATAGCAAGCAAATGACAGCATGACGTGAACCGTGCCTCCTGTTCCGAGCACAGCAGGACAGGAAACCGGGGCTCGGAGCTGGAGGAAACATGCCGGGCCGTGGCTCTGGAGTCAGAAAGACCCCACCGTAGGGCCTTGGTTAAGCCTCTTAACTGCTCCCTGCCTCAGTTTCCTCGGCTGCAGATTGAGGATGTGACACCAGAGAACTTTCTGGGGACTCATGCAGCTGAGGTATACGACACATCTCAGTGACGTGCCCAGTAAAAGGTAGCTACAAAGAAAAGGGAGCAATGAGGAGGTGGCGTTGTGTTCTACGTGAGGACTGCCTTTGGAGTATGAGTCCTTGGTGTGAATAAATCTCGACTCTGCCAGCACCTTGCTGTGTGACCTTGCCGAGTTCCTGCCCTCTCTGGGCATTTTATTCTTTGCATCTAGGAAATGGAGGGGTTGGACTGGAATGGTCTTAGCAGGCCCTGTCTCCTCTAACCTCCTGTGGCTTCATACTGAGGTGCTTCTGGAGCCCCAGGAGGGGTCTGGCCTCCCTTCGCTGTGCCTGGAGCCCTGGGCCTCCCTGGCACCGGGACCGAGGCCTGCAGCCAGCCATGTCCTCATCTTTTCTCTGCAGTGTCCTCTAAAGGGCAGCGTCCTCTGAGCATGCTCAGCTCTCCCATCCACTTAGTATATCTCCCGGCTCTTAGAGGCCCGAGGTGACAAACTGTCCCAGTGGGCGGGGAGAGGCCCTCCAAGTGTGCCCTCTGTGTCTCCCTCCTCATATGAGATGCTCGGCCAGCTGGGCTGTTCAGGGCATCCCCCGGAGATCCCCCTCGGGCACCTGCTCAGGGGAGGCTGGGACCCCTCACCCTCCAGCCTGCCTCTGGGGCCTGCACTGCCTGGCCCAGCCATAGCCACAGCTCCTGCGACCTGTACCCTAGAAGGCAGTTTTACAGATTTTATAGGGGACAAGAAACAGGTTCAGTGAGGATCCAGAGAGCTACTGCCTCCTCTCAGCCTCCCTCTGCCTCCTCTCAACCTCTGCCTCACCCCAGCCCCCTCACCCCTGCCCCAGCTTCCTCTCCACTTCCCCTCAGCACCTCTGCAGGCTTCTGCCAGCCCAGCTCAGCCTGGAACCAGTGACGACAGGGACAAGGTGACTAGCCCTGTTCAGAGGGGCTCCCTCGGAGTGTGGCCGCATCTCCTGAGGCTGGCTCCTTCCCTGGCTAGTGTGCTGTGCTGCCGGCAGGCCCTCTCTGGGCCGGGGAACTAGGGGCTCAGAGATGGAACTGTGTTTTCTTCGGCAGTCGTTTGCTCTCAGATACATAATCTCATTGGCTCCTCAGAACAGCCCTGTGAGACAGATGATGAGCCTGCTCTTCAGAGGAAGAAACTGAGTTTCACCTGAGACTCAAAGGTTGAGTGCCTGCCAAGGAGACCTGGCTAGTAGGTGGCAGAGCCAGGAAATCAGGCTGCTGGTTCTCAAGACCGTGCTCCCTCTTTTTTTTTTTTTTTAATGTTTGTTTATTTTTGAGAGAGAGACAGAGTACCAGTGGGGGAGGGGCAGAGAGAGAGGGAGACAGAATCTGAAGCAGGCTCCGGGCCGTATGCTAACAACACAGAGTGCGCGACACAGTGCTTGAACTCAGGACTGGCAAAGATCATGACCTGAGCCAAAGTCAGACGCTTAACCGACTGAGCCACCCAGGCACCCCTTGACCATGGTCCCTCTTAACCACGGGACTCCCCGTTGGCTGAGTTTGGGTTGAAACCTTGGGCAGATCCCTGAGGCGACTGTACCCCTGCTTGCTTTTCCAGATGTCACCCTTCCCAGCCATCTCACTGAAGATCTTCCGGCCTACATGTGGGACAGCCTCCCCTGGCCCAGGCCCAGTTGCTCTGCCTCACTCCTCCAGACCTCTGGCTGTCACCGGACTGCTGAGCCCTCCTCTTCCTAGGGCCTGGCTCCAGCGTGAGCCAGTGAATGACCTCTGTGCCAGCGGAGGACCCAGCCCCTCTGGGGTCTTGATATTCCTACTTTGCTCTCGTGGAACCCGAGTCTAGGCAGCAGCCTTGCCAGGCAGTGGGTTAGGCCAAGCCCCGGAGGGCATCCGTGCCGGGCCGCAGGGTAGGCCGAGCCCTGAAGGGCAGACATGTTCTGCTCCCCGGGAACAGGGAGGCCCCTTGCCATTCCAGTCCTCCGTCCAAGACGGGCCTTTCTCTTTCTCATAGCCACCCAGGGCCGTGAGCATTGCTTATCCCCATGCCAGAGAGGAAGGAAGTGAGACTCAGAGCAGTACTGTGATTTGCCAGAGATCACAGAGAAGTTCAGGTTTAGAGCTGGGACAGAAGCCAGCTCCTGTGTTGGCAGACCAGGGCTCTTTACACCAGCCCGTGCTTTGTGCTATCTTACTCCGCATGAAGACTGTCCTGGGCCCAGACACCGCGCTTGTTGGCATGGGTAGAGATAGTGAGTGTGAAGTGCTTTGTCCAGTAGCAGAGCTCATTGGTCAGATATCAGAGCTGGAAAGGCCCTCAACATGCCTCTGAGAATGAGGAAACTGAGGCCAAAGTAAGGCACAAGCTCGTTCAAAGCACCTAGTGGTTGGTGGCAGGGTCTAGACCGGAACCCAGGTCTCCCGATCCCCCGCCTGGCCTTGGCTTGGGCTCTTCCTCCCCCAAATGTAGCTTTCTGGTCTCTCGAGGTATCTGGGGGTGGGCTCACCCATCCTCCTGGAGTCTGCAGGAGGCAATACACACGGCCCCTGGAGCCTAGACTTAACCCTGCAGTTGGACAGCTCTCCCCACCCCAGGGTGCTGAGCCTGGGCGACCAGCACCGTCTCCCATTCCTTCTTCCCTGAGGTGCTTGCAGGCAGGACTTTCACATCATCCCAGACCAGAGCCTTTCAGTGACCCTGACAGAATCCTGGATCGGGAGTCTGCTGTCCCATGTTTGTGACCTGGCTCTGCTGCTACCCACATGACCTTGGGAGTGTCTGAATCTCACTGACCTTCTCTTTCCTCACCTGTTGTCTACTGCCCAGAGAAGTGGCTGCTTTGTGCCCACCTAAGCCATCACCTCCTTTCCAGCCTTCACTGTCCCTTGTGCCCGATAGAAACCCCTACCTATACCATGCTGTTCCCCACACCTTCTGCCTTTCCACATGCTGCTGCTTTGCCCAGAAGGCTCTCCCAATGCCTTCCTAACCCCAGCCCTGCCTTCAGGCTCAGCCCAGTTCAGCCAGTGTTTGGTGCACAGGAGCTTAGTGCCACACCCTGAAGATGAGGTTAAATCAGAACGGAATTCTGCCCTTGGATAGTCACAGGCTCAACAAACAAGTTTTGGTCTTTGCCATGTGCCAGGCTCTGTGCTAAGTGCTGGTGGGTCAGAGATGACTAGGACAGGGTCCCTGTCCTTGAGAGCAGTCTGGAGGGGGAGACAACCTGCCAACCACACAGTGTGGAGGGCTGCAAGTTTCCAGACTAGCGTGACGAGTTTCCTCCCTGGCAGGTATTTAGGGAAGGATGCTGGGGGAGCTGGAGTGTTTCTCCAGTAACCCACCCGACAAAGCCTATGGGTTGCTCCGTGCTCTCACATGGTCTCACATGGTCTGTGGTCTCACATGGTCCCCACAACACCATTGTTAGACCACTGAGTCAGGAGATGATCTGGATGAATGAATACTGATTGTGAGCTTACTGTGCGACGGGCACAATTCTAGGTGCTAGAGTTTCAGCAGCAGAACTTGTGTTCTGGGTGGGGGACCCATCAGTAAGCACATGCAGACGTCAGGAAGTGGTGGGTGCTGTAGAGAAACATAAAGCAGGGTGAGTGGATAGAGAGGCCTGGGGAAGACCTCTGTGTTGAGGTGGCAATTGAGCAAGGATCTGAAAGAGGGAAGGAATCTGCTGTCCAACTATGTGCTGCAAGGTGTTTCAGGAGGAAGGAAGAGCAAATGCAAAGGCCCTGGGGTGGAATTGTTCTCATGCTCAAGGAAAAGCAAGGAGGCCACGAGCCAGACAAGAGTTTGGGTTGGATGTGGAATGGGAGAGAAAGGAGTCAGGATGATTCCATCCTAGGGTTTGGAGCCCAAGCAATTGAATGATACTGGAGCAGCAGGGAGCACTGTTGGAGGAGCATGTTTGGAGGTGGGGGGATGAGAGTCCACCCCACATGCACGTGGACACACTGGCCTAAAGGTCACCCCCACCCCCACCCCGGGAAGCCTCCTCATCTGCTCAAGCCTATTCCAAGCCCAGTCTTCTGAGGGTCATGTTCTCTCATCAGTGTCTTTCTGGCCCTTCTGAAAGGTCACCAGAAAGCCCAAGTTGAGCGGTGCCCACCACCCCTTCTTCATCACCACCCACAGAGGCTGTGAAGCACTGACTGGGCTGGGAGAGGTGGAAGGGGCCCCAGAGGCCTCCCTGGGTGCTGTTCTCTCCCACGGTGCCTCTGAAGTCTTGTCTTATTCTCCCTTCACAGCTGCCCCCCCAGCCCCACCCCTGGAGCAGCTGAAAATGGGACACTGGGCCTCGCTTTCCACAGGGCTGTTGTCCTGGAACTGACAGAATTTCTCTCTTTATGTTGCTTTGATGATATTGTGAGCAAGTTCAAGTTCTTTATAATGGATCTAATTCATTGTTAAGCTTCTAAGCTAAGGGACTTTCAACTGGAAGGGACATTAAGGACAACAGGTATTTGCTGTACTCAATTTCAGTTTTCTCCTAAATTTGCATTTTGCAAGCTCTACCCTACCCCCATAAAGGAAAAGAAAAGAGAAATGCAGCTTTCCCAAGGTCTAAAGTTTCTGGAAATGGAACCTCTCTTATCGAGCTTCTTGTTTCTTCTCCTGTCCCTGGTGTGGGCAGACCGGGGCTAGGAGCTCCTGCAAGGTAGGGCCTGTGGGTCCTGAGAGCAGTCTGGCAACAGGAGGAATGGGGGGGGGGGCGTTGTGGAAGCTGCACATCTGGGCACCAGGAAAGAAAAGGGAGGGTGGCTTGAATCCAGACTAAGGCCAGGTTCTTCTCCAGCCCAAGCATTCTGTGCTTTCGCTTCCTCCACCCTGCATGGTTGAAATTTCAGGGAGCCGAGAAGGGCCTCCTCTGCAAGGGACACAATTTAGATTTTTCTGGTACCTGTGATACCGCAGGGTCAGGGGAAGGTGCAGAGAAAGTGGAAACAGAGGCCCTCTGGTTTCACTGCCAGCCACAGGGGCAAGGCCTGTCTGGGGCTCTCAGTGGAGGATCTCCGTGTGTGAAACCAGCCTTCACCCCAGTGCCATCGTGGACAGACCGTTCCATATGTTATGGCAAGGGCAAGGTCATGTATATGATGAGAATGCTCCATGGGAGGGCTGGGGAGGAGGTAAGGTAATCTCGGGTCTGAAACACTGCTCCGTGGCCCTGGCTCTGTGGCCTTGAGGCCTGTAAGCAGTCATCCTTCTAACATTCTCTTTCCTTATCTTAAAATGGGGATAATTGGGGCACCTGGGTGGCTTAGTCGGTTAAGCGTCCGACTTTCACTTAGGTCATGATCTCGCGGTTCGTGGGTTCGAGCCCTGCGTCAGGCTCTGCGCTGACTGCCAGCTCAGAGCCTGGAGCCTATTTCGGTGTCTGTGTCTCCTTCTCTCTCTGACCCTCCCCTGCTCACGCTGTCTCTCTCTCTCTCTCTCCTAGAAATAAATAAAAATTAAAAAAAAAAATGGGGATAATAGTAGTACCTACTGCATTAGGATTGTTGAGAAAATTAAATGAGATGCTTCAGTAAAGTGCATGGTGCAGCCTCTGCCCCACAAAAGCAGTTCTAGCACAGTATGCAGAATACCATCTATATCAAATTCCAAAACTATAGATACAGAAAAGTTTGGAATTTTGCACACTGAACTGTTAACACCCTGGTTTGAGGGGGAGGGGGTCTTGTAGAGCAGGGAAAGGGAAAGGAGGGGAATCACTGGGAGATCGTCTTCTTTCTACTTTAATGCACTTATATCCTGTTGGGGAAATGTTTTAATTGACCGTGGGTTCTGTTTAAAATCACCAAAGCCATAGATTTCCATAGATTTTCATTTTGAAAAAAATCAAAAGAGACAGTATGTGTAACATGTACCTGCCAGGGACCCAAATCAGCCACAGGTCTTCGGAGCCTAAGGTCTTACCCCACCCCCCGGAGCTGCCACCCTTACTGGCTGCCTGGAAACCTCTGGCTCGCAAGGTCCTGTGGCTGCCTGCTAGAGCTCTATATCTTGTCAACACACATGACTGTTTACTGCCACTCCCTGNTCAATCTGGAGCTTTCCTGTGGGGGGTGGGGAGAATTTGCTGGAGTGAAATTCATCCAGCAAATGTTTATTGGGTGCTTAGGCGATTGGGGAGGCTGGACTGGGTGCCAAGAAGTACTGGCCCAGTGGGGTGAGGTGGGGTGGGGGCTGCTGAAGTGTGTCCTGAGACCCAGGGAAAAGGCTAGTGGGAATGAAAGGCAGAGTATAAGTAGAACCTGGCTCAAGGCCATGTCATGGGCATCAGGGGCCAGACCTGAAGGTCAGGGGACCCTCTGAGGCCTGCAACATCATCTGGGGCCCCTCGACTCCGTTCCCTCGTGACCTGCCCACTCCAGCTGTGGGCCAGTGTCAATTCCTGGCCTGCACAGTCTCGTTTCCAGGCCGACTGGAGGTTTCAGGGCCCTTGGAAGACATGTGAGATCCCCTCTGCTCTGTTCACACTTTTGCCCCTCCAGTCCCCTGCCCGTGAGGCCCAGCTGCAGTCCCACGTCCTTTAGGAAACTTCCATCATTCCCTGAACCCACTTTTCCTGAGCATCCCCCTTGGAACAGACTTACTTATGGCTCCTTCCACAGTGGAGGCATATCACAAACTTGAGTCTCCTTCCCTGTGATCCTGACAGGCTTCGTTTTCATTGATGCAGCATGGCACAAAAAAAAAAAAAAAACAAAAAAAAAACAACCCTGGCAATTAGGAGACCTGGGTTCTAATTTTGATCCTGCCACTTGCCAGCTAAGCTAGGTGGCCTTGGGCAAGTCAGTTCACCTCTCTGTGCCTCAGTTTCTTCATCTGTCAAATGAGGGTCAGATTACAAGAGAAGAAATGAGAGGAGATACATAAAAGCCCCAGCCCCACACCTTGCATCAGACACTCTCAGTGTGTCTGTCTTGTGCGTGTTTTTTTCTTCTCCACGTAGAGATTGTATCTTAAAGTGAATCATGATCAAATACAGTATTATTGAGTGGACACTATTGATTGACATGTTTACAAGCTGTCAGTCATTGGGTGACTCCTATAGGCCAGGAGCTCTAAATAAATGACCTCTGTGACCCTTACAGCTACTCTGGGGGTGGCATCATCACCCCAGTTACAGAGGAAGGACTAAGATTCAAAGACATATGTAACATGTACTGTGTAGCATCTCATTTAATCTTCACAACAGCACTCATGTTTGGATATTGGCAAAGACTCATTGAAGTCAGCCTGCCTTCCCCCCTTTGTCTTTCTCTTCATGTTTTGTTTATTCATTGCCTGAACATGTATTTGCTATGTGCAGGGTACTTGTCCTGGTCTCTTTAGAGGATACAGACCCTAGAATGGCTTTCTGCTTCTCTCTTTCTCTCTGGCAGACTTGTATTGATCCTCCAAAGCCCAATCCGAATGGCCCCTGACCTGGGAGCATCACCTGCTCTAAATCAAATATAGCCATCCCTACCTCCTTCCTCGTTCCTCTTTCCTGACATCTAAAAGTCAGTTTTATCTCAGTTCACAAGTGGTTGATGCCTATTATATGCTGCGAGCTGGAGACCCAGGTAACTTTAGAGAATTTCCACCCTTAGGGAGCCTAACGCCCAGTGATGGGCAAGTTTACACTGACAAGTCATGATAATGTAGAGTGATTCATGTTATACTTGGGTTCTGAAGAAAATTATAATAGTAGTAATAGCAGTCACCACTTTTTGGTGACACTGAGTGTCAAGCACTGTCTGACATTCTCTGCCTGGATTATTTCCTCTTGTCCTCCATAAACCCTCTGAAATAGGCTTTTACACAGATGGGGAAACTGAGAATAGGAGACAAAACATAAATGCCCAAGGCTGCCCAGCTGGGAGCCCTGATTGGAACCCAGGGAGGAGTGGCTGGTGCCACATGGCTTTGTCTCTGCTGGTTTGGCTGTGAAGCCACTGGGGCAGTGGCTGAGCGTGTTCTAGTCTGTTTACCTTTTTCCTTGGTCCTCATGGCTGACATCGTAGGTGGAAAGATTCAGATTAAAGAAGAATCAGAGCCCTTCTGACCCCAAAGGAGCCACCAGCCCCAGCAGAGACCAGTGCCGAATACAGATCAGGGAGGAGTTGGCTGAGCAGTCTGATAATTACCACCTCCTGCCTTAGGAGTTTAATGGGTAAGACTGAGCCCTTCTGGCTGAGTTAACTTGGGAGGGCTTCCTGAAGGCGACAGACCTAAAAAATAGGAAGGATTTCCCAAGGTCTTTACTAGGCCACTGGAGTGGGAGGGAAGCAGTGGTAAGACTTCCTGGAGGAGAGCTCGTGGAGAGAATTCCATCTCTGGCCCTCTCGGAGTCACTTCAGGCCTCTTTGAGCCAGGGTGCTGATGCTCCCCTTAGAAGCAAAATAAGAATAAAGCCAGAGACAACGTGGTGGGTGGCCAAGAACACAAACTCTAGGGCCACGCTGCCTGGCTTTGAGTCCGTTATCAGCTACCTGACTTTGAGCAAGTTGCTTAGCCGTTCTGTGCCTCAGTGTCCTCATCTGTAAAACGAGGGGATGGTCAGCGTGACCTCCGGAGCTGTGGTGAGGTGCAAATGAGACAGAAAGTACCAGAGCACACTGCTGTTAAGTGTAGAGTGCCAGCCCTTCGTCAGGAGGTATTACCTTTCAGGACTGGAGTTGAGACTGATTGCTGGGGCAGTTGAAGAGGGAGTTAAGGAAACGGAGTCATGTGCAACCGGGAATCCCTCGGGACCTGGCCGAGTTGCAGCCCCGGAGCGGTCCTCAGGCCTGGAACTAGGGCGGCAGAGCCCCTTGCACACCCCTGGGTCCCTGGAGACCAGCCCTGGTGGCCCAAGGAGGCCCCTCTTCCCAGCACTCCCTGCTGACTGGCCAGGCCAGGGCCAAGATTCGGGAAGTGGGATAGGAGGTGTCCGGTCGCCCTGGCAACCGAGGGTGACGTACACCAGCTTTGCCTGCTGCGCCATTGCACTGGTCTCAGCAGATGGGGACCGTCCCAGGAGATGTAAATAAAGTGTTCTCGTGGTGGAGGGCAGGGAGGCTACAGAGGCACCGGGAGCCCTAGAGTGTGTGAGTGTGGGTAAGAGTGTGTTATGAGAGAGAACTAGAGTGTGGGTGAGTGTGTAAGAGGGAGTAAATGTGTGTGAGAGTTGTAAGGGAGTGTGGGTGAGTATGTGTGTAAGAGAGCAGGGGTGAGAGTAAGGGGGTGTGTGTAAGAGGGAGGGAGTGAGGAGTGTATAAGAGAGCTAGAGTGAGGATGAGTATGTGTAAAAGGGAGTGTGTCAGAGTGCAGGAGCGTGGGTGAGTGTGTGAGAGAATGAGAATGTGTGTAGGTGAGTGTGTAAGAGGGAGTTTGTAAGCGTGTAAGAGAGCAAGAGCGTGTGTGAGTGTGGCCCCCAAGACCTACAGTTGCCTGTCTGCCACCTACGCGGGACAGAGTGGGAAACATCTCTCCCCTCCTGTGGCCAGAGCTGTGCCCGCGGGTTCGCCCTGTCGCTCAGGGATGTGGAATTCCACACCCTCCCAGGAGGCCACGTGGTTTGAGAGGTCACTGGGCCTGGAGCTTCCTGGCTTCTCACCGTGGAATGGCCACGTGACATTGACAGGTCACTGGTTGCCTTTGAGTCTCAGTTTCCCTGACCGTGTAGCATGTAGCAGAGGGTTTGGACGGTCTCCAGGGTCTGCTCCAGCTCCCCTGGCTCTGGATGTGACTCCAGCTGCCTCTGCCCCACCCCAGATTCCATCCCGGTGACATGACTACTGCCACAAAGTTTGGGCCCTGGGAGTCCTGCCTCATTTCTTGGCATCTTGGGATCTCCCCTCAGTGCTGGCCTTTGTCGGGGGACTGGGGGCCCCAACTGTGCCCCTTTCCCCACACGTGGTGTCAGCAGGCTTCCCACACTTTGAGGAGGCCTCCAGGGTGCAGGGTGGGGACAGCTGGTAGAGTCGGGGCCTTGGGACTGGGACAAGCCAGAACGGGCCTGCAGGCCCCTCCCCACCCCTCCCCACCCCGTACCACTGCACCCTCCGCACTGGAAACTGCTTTCCAGTAATGTACCGCCTACCAGGGGTAAGGAGCCAAGAGTGGATCCCAGACCTTCCTCTTCCGTCTGGGCCTGGCCCTCCCCTGTCCTTGCCCATCAGGGCCTGCTCACCACGGGGCAAGGCCAGCACAGGAAGACCTGGGGAGACTCGCTCTGGGAACATGCCCCCCGGTCCCAGGTACTCTGGGAGCAAGCTTATATGGAAGAAAGTGCATGGCACCCAGGTCAGGAGGCCCGGGACCTAGAAGTCTTGGGTAGCCTGGGCCCGTCCTGCCTCCTCTGAGCTCTAGGTTTTCTTCTGTCAAACAGGAATGCCAACTGTCCCCCTAGTGAGGGAGGCCTGATGGCCTAAAAGTCCCAAGAGTAGGTAAAGCATGGCCCTTCCCACAAGTTCCTCATGAAGGTTCTGACTTTGAGTAACCTCAGTGTCCCCCGTACACTCAGAGAAAATACCCATGTTTAAGTAAAAGATTAATTAGCTCTCTCTGCTACAGATATTCTAAGCTAGAGTAGAACTCTTCCCTTAGACTCTGGGGAAGCCACTGAGTCTTTGCCGAGCCCCAGCTTTCTCTTCTGCAAGACGGGGACAGTACTTATCCCACAAGGCTGTTGAGGACTGAAGAGATTCTGTATGCCAGGCTCCCAGCGCAGTGCCTGGTCGCGGTGCACCTTTAGGAATCACGAACGTTCTTCAGGTTACTGCTCTTGGCTTGTTTTGCATGACCTTNGGAAAGCTTTGTGGACTGGAATGAGAGCACTAAGGGGTGGGAGGAATTTTTAAAGCTTAATGGGCTAGATGGAGGTGGAGGCTGTCATCTGCTTGGCTGGGCTGTCACTGTAGACCGTGCCTTCTCCTAAGGCAGCTAGCTGCTGGTGCTCAGTTCCAGGGTAGGGTGTCGAGGTCAGCAGGCTAGGCCTGAGGCTGGACTCCTGGCCTTGAGAAGCAGCTTCCTGGTGGCCTGCAGGAGCTCCGCTCCCCCAAACCCCCATGTCACCCTATTTCCCCTCCAGGGCAGTGGGGGTCTCTGGGTGTGATTACCATGGTTCTGTCTCCACTGCCCCTGCCGGGGTTATCTGACCTCGCTGGGTGTGGGGGAGAGAGAGAAATCTGGGCAGGGACTGTGGATTGAAGGTTCAAGGAGGGGGGGGGCACCAGAGAGGAACTCCTGCCCTAATATGAGCAGACAGGGGTTGTCAGGGAATGCTTCCTGGAGCAGGAAGCAGATAGAAGTGTGAGGCATCAGCCACACACAGTGGGGACGGAGGTACAGGAACGGCATTCTGGAGAGAAACAGACTAGACCAGGCAAAGATCTGCAGGCAAGAGAGGCTGTGGTTCATTTGGGCAGAGTGCCCCTTCCATTGCACCAGCCAACTAAACCCTGGGGGTTACTCCTAGACCCTACAAAGACGGGAAGTTTTCAGCAAGAGGTGAGTTTGGTCAAGTCTGTCTTGAAGTCAGGAGAATTGTACCTGGAGGCTTTGGGGTTCTCTCCTGGTCTATGATAGAGACATGTTTTTCTTTTTTCTTTTCTTTTTTTTTGTAACATGTTTTGAGTGTCTCCTGGGTGCTTGGCACTGTGCCAAGGTTCTGGGCCTCCGAGTGTTTTGAGGGTGAGTCTTGACTTGTAGCTATACTGGCACTACCCCGGTCAGCATTGGAGAGTAGGAGGGACTTTGGGCATGAGGAGGGATGTTTCTTCTCCTTCCCACGGATCTCGGGAGTAATGAGAGCCAAAGCCTGGCCAGATGGGTTGTCAAGAATTACGTGACTAATGGCCTAGCCCTGTGCGTTTTCAAATCAGTAGGTACTTTTTGAGTACCTACTATGTCCCTAGCACTGGGGATCTCATTAGAAATGGGCGGGGAGGGGCGCCTGGGTGGCTCAGTCAGTTAAGCGTCCGACTGCAGCTTAGGTCATGATCTCACGGTTCGTGGGTTCGAGCCCCGCGTCGGGGTCTGTGCTGACAGCTCAGAGCCTGGAGCTTGTCTTCGGATTCTGTGTCTCCCTCTCTCTCTGACCCTCCCCTGCTCACGCTGTCTCTCTCTCTCTCTCTCTCTCTCTCAGAAATAAACAAAAAAACATTTAAAAAATTAAAAAAAAAAAGAAAAGAAATGGGCGGGGAATCTGCCTGCACAGAGCTGACTGGTTAGGAAGGGAGGGGAGTTTATGGTACTCAACATGGACTTAGACACCTGGATCTTCTCCACTCATCTCCCCACTGAAAAACAAACCAAAAACCCTTTGGGAGCTTGGGCCCAAACCTGGCCTTGAAGGAGTACCTCTCAGAAGGGATTTTTGCTACCTCCTGGCCCTGGGTTTGGAGCCTCAAGGTGGTCCACTGCTACCGGCTTGGGGAGAGGGTGTCAGCAAGAGGGGCCTGATCATGCCTTGATAAGGAGGAGGGTGAGTGGGGATTGACTTCTAGAATTTAGGAGTTTGATGGGAGCTAGCAGTTCAGATCTGGGCTCTGTCCTGGTTCTGCTACTGATTTGCTGTGCACCCTTGTGCAAGTCCCTTCCCCTTTCTGAGCCTCGGTTGCTCCATCTTTAAAGTGGATAGGATTTGGCTAGAAAACAGGACGGGATATAGGTTTTGTCTCACATGCAAAATTGATTGATCACTGTTGGCTTCTCAAGCAGCTCCCTGGGCTCAGCAGGAAAGCACATGAGTCTGGAATTAGCGGTCACTGTGTGAATTCTGTGGGTTTGCCGACATCAGGTGGTATCATCCCCAAGCTCCTTTCCATGCTGATCGTCTTTGATTCTTCTGTGCTTCCTTCTATCTCCTGTGTTCTTTCTCTACCAACTGGTGGTCTCCTTTCTGCTTAAACACCTCCATGATGGGGAAATCAGACAGAAATCACTAGATTGTTATGCCTGGTCTCGAGCTCGCATTGCCACCCTGAACCTGTACCTAAAAGCAGACTCAGGTTCAGGCGTAGCTAATGCCCTTAGATACTTGGAGCCTCGGTAATCAGTGTATGGCTTCTGCCTTCTGGAGGCATACAGGGCTGCTTCTCTCTACTGTTTTATGACAGAGGCAGAGATAGCATCGGTATATCCTTTGGAAAAAACCTTTTAAAAACATTTTCACTTAGTTTATATGGCAAACCCTATGACGCTGGTATTATCGCTTCCATTTTATGGGTGAAGAAGCCAAGGCTCAGAGACTTAACAGAGCAGCCCTCTGAGACCGAGCCTGTGCTGCTCTCACCAGCTGCGCCTCTCGTCCCGAGCCCTGTCCCCAACCTTCTGTCCTGGCTCGCCGCAAGACCATGGCCTCCTGTTCTCTCACCCTCTGCAGGTTTCCATGTGATCCCCACTATCTCGAGCATCGTCCCAGAGAGCTGCCTGCTGATCGTGGTGGGGCTGCTGGTGGGGGGCCTGATCAAGGGCGTGGGCGAGACGCCCCCCTTCCTGCAGTCCGACGTCTTCTTCCTCTTCCTGCTGCCGCCCATCATCCTGGACGCGGGCTACTTCCTGCCACTGCGGCAGTTCACGGAGAACCTGGGCACCATCCTGATCTTCGCCGTGGTGGGCACGCTGTGGAATGCCTTCTTCCTGGGCGGCCTCATGTACGCCGTGTGCCTGGTGGGCGGCGAGCAGATCAACAACATCGGCCTCCTGGACAACCTGCTCTTTGGCAGCATTATCTCAGCTGTGGACCCCGTGGCTGTGCTGGCCGTCTTTGAGGAAATCCACATCAACGAGCTGCTGCATATCCTTGTCTTTGGGGAGTCCCTGCTCAATGACGCCGTCACTGTGGTGAGGGGCAGTGGCTGCGTGCCCGTGCCCACAGGGCTCAGAGCTGAATCCAGGTCCACATCCCCCCTGCCAATCACAGTAGCAAAGCAGCAAACATCCATTCCTGCCTGCCCCATGCCAGGCATCATGCCGAGCACTCCATGTGCGTTATCTCATTGAATCCTCCCGGTGACCTTCGGAGGTATCAGGCTCACCGAAGTTAAACAGCTCGTTAACATATGATAGAACCAAGGTTAGAAGTCAGGTCTGTGGGACATCAGGGCCTGAGCCCTGGGCCTTCCCAGGCCATGTTCTCTGTCCCTGACTTGGCTTGCGATGTGATCTTGGTTAAGTCACATATCCTCTTTAGACTTCAGTTGACCCTTTAGAGGCCATTTAGGCTGTGAGGGCCATTTCCGCTCCTGTGTTGGCCAGGTCCTAGGTTATAGTTCGGTTTGTGCAGAGTTGGGGGGCAGCAGTGGTGGAAAGGGACCCTGCCCTCAAAACCTCCAGAAAGTGCAGCTGGCTGGCTCAGTTGGTGGAGCATGCAACTCTTCATCTCAGGGTCATGAGTTCAAGTCCCACGTCGGGCGTGGGGCCTACTTTAAAAACATAAAAAATAAAATTTATCAAAAAAAAAAAAAAAAAANGTCCCACGTCGGGCGTGGGGCCTCCTTTGAAAACATAAAAAATAAAATTTATCAAAAAAAAAAAAAACAAAAAACAGGACCCTCCAGGAAGTGACAAGTAAAGTGGATTGGCCTGGGGTGGGCCACTTGCTTATTATGTGACCTCAGGCAAATCCCCATACCTGTCTATGCTTCACCTTTGATAGCTGCAAAGTGGCAGAGTAGAGAGCGCTTTCCTCGCAGGGTCTGGTAAGAACAGACATGCCCCGCGCAGAGTCTCTCACATGGCCGCGCTGCGTGTGCTCACACATGCCCTTCCTCCCAGCTGGTTTCCTCAGGAAACAGGTATGTGTATGTGCACACTCACGTATTGTGAAAACACTCCCGTTCTCCTAGCTGGACCCCTCAGAGAGCAGCTGCAGATGCAGGAAAACACAAGAACACCTGCACGCCAGTGCACACTCACACACACACTCCCTCTTCACCCACCCCAGCCCCTCAGGAAGCCACACTTCAAAGAAGAGACAGACAGCAGTGTTGGGGAGGGGGGATGCCGGCAACCTCAGCTTCCTCTTCCTCCCCTGCTGCCTTCGTTGGGTCTTTGGGAGGCTGGGGGAGCAGCAGCCTGGTGTAAGCAGGCAGGCCTCGGTGCTGGTTCTCCTAGCACCAGCTCTTGCCTCAGTTTCTCCATCTGTAGCAAGGAGTGCAGTACCCAGCCTGCCAGCCCCCCAGGGTTCTTAAAGGGGACACACTTACCAGCAAGCACCAAAGTCAGAGCCCTTCCTTCCCAGTTGGATCTGGGTATTGGGGTTCAGGATGGCACAGTTGGGGAGCATTGGGGCATGCTTACGTCAAGGGGATACCTCAGTCTGGCCAACCTGGGCATATGGCCATGCCTCCCAAGGCGGTGGCAGTGCCGGTAATAATTGCTGTTGCTCACTTCCTGTGTGAACACTTCCTGTCTGAACACGTATTGCCTCATCTAATCCACATAGAAACTCCGAGAGGTCAGCACTGTAACTATTCCCCAGTTTTTCCAAGTGGTTAAGGAACCACAAGAGAGGTTAAGGAACTCATCTAGGGTCACGTTAGCTGACAAATGAGGTAGCCGGGGTTCAGATCTACACAGTTGGAGTCCTGAGCCCGCACACCTACCACTAAGCTACACTGCCTCTCTAGGCAGCAGCCAGGTGGGAGAGGAGGACCTCGCCCTTTACCTGCCCCACTGGCCTGGGTGGTGTACTGTGAGGACCCATAAACCTCCCCAGGCCAGGAGTGACTTTAGGTAGCATAGGGCTGAGAATGCACCTGCTGTCCACTGCTGGACCCTGCCTATCTCCCAGACAATTGTGGTCCAGGCAGCACTGGGGACTTACCAGTGCTTGGCACCTTCTCTTCTGCCTGCCCCAAGTCAGGCCCTTTCTAGAGCTCTGGGCTTGAGTGTGAGTGCCCTGTTTCCTGACATTCAAGCTGAAGGCTCCCTCTGGGTTCCATGGTCTCAGGCCTTTGCCCTGGAACAGGTCACCTCCCCTACCCATGTCTCCTTGTCTCTAGGTACTAGGAGCTTTGGAGAGGCCCTCTTAGTAGTCATCAGGTCCTTTTCCCTCTCCCTCAGCGCCCCCAGGCCTGGAAACTCCAGCTGGTTTCCTGGCAGAGTTGTCTAGGAGGCCTGGTAGCCAGGGAGTTGGCACCTGATGGGGGGTGGATCCTCAGAGCGGCACCTGCTGGGGAGGGCCTGCCTGCTGCTTTCAGGGAGCAAGTTCTGGGTCTGGCTTTGCCAGTGGGGTCCAGGGGCCCTGTGCCAAGTCGCTCCACCATGGTGGACTTCGACTGAGCAAAGAAATGGACATCTTGGCTTGCTTACCTCATGCGACTGCTGTGTGTCAAGCAGGGTGACCATCAGGTGGCATTACAGTGACTGTTTCTTTACCAGTCCAGGAGATGGGGAAGCCTTAGAAAGCCTCTAGTTCCATAGCATCTGAACTTGGCCATTCATGGTAACCACCCAAAGAGCTTGTTGAATAGGGATTTCTGGGCCCCACTTCCAGAGAATCCAAGGCAGGTATGGATAGATGGCTGTGCATATTTTCGGAAATTTTCAGAGGTTAAGAAGTCCTATTCTAGTTCATTGTCTGAACTTTCCCTGCTTTATGCTGAAAAAGAGACTGAAATCCAGACAGGGACATGACCTGCTCAAGGTCAGACAGTGAGAGAGGCCCCTTAGTAGTGCCAGGAAGAGCTAATACTGTGATAGGGATGGTTCTGGGGGCTTTGCCTTTATTAACTAGTTTAGTACTCACAGTAGCCCTACAAGGTTGATACTGTTATCCCATTTTATGGCTAGGAAGATTGCAGCACAGGGAGGCAGTAAGCTGCCCATGCACGCAGCTAGGGAGCGGCAGAGCCACTATTCAACCCAGACGGTTTGGCTTCAGAGTTTGTGCTCTTAGCACAGCGGGCTGCAGGCCTGAAGTGGGGCCCTCCGGCCCCTAGCCCAGTGGTTTGGACCACCTGCTTGACACTAGCGTTTCTCTGCTATCATGCAGCCTTTTCTTGTGGCCATGGTCAGTGGAGGGCACACAATCACCCTTGGGTGGACCCCAGGGAGCTGTGGGGCCAGGGCCCTGCCCTCCTGCCAACCTGCCTGCGCACCCTCCCCAGGTCCTGTATCATCTCTTTGAGGAGTTTGCCAACTACGACCGCGTGGGCATTGTGGACATCGTCCTTGGCTTCCTGAGCTTCTTCGTGGTGTCCCTGGGCGGGGTGTTTGTGGGCGTGGTCTACGGGGTCATCGCAGCCTTCACCTCCCGGTTCACCTCCCACATCCGTGTTATCGAGCCGCTCTTCGTCTTCCTCTACAGCTACATGGCCTACCTGTCAGCTGAGCTCTTCCACCTGTCGGGCATCATGGCGTGAGTCTGGGCATAGCATGGGGGGAGCCTGCCAACTTGGATTCCCCAGGCTTGTGGGTCACAAGGGAGCTCCCCAGTGCCCAGCCTCCAGCTCCGGGGAGAAGATTCATGCACTAGGCTCCAGGTGCTGGGACTGCCCCGGGGAAGCACTGAGTTTAAAGTTCTGGAAAGCCTGGGCCCTGCTACTTCTTCCTTTCGCTGGCCTCAAAGGGAGTTCCTTGGTTGGAACTAGACACAGGCTCTTGTATTCAGTGTGCCCTCTATAGCCCTGGCAAGGAGGCTTGGGGCTTCCACTGCTGTGAGGAGTCATAGAGGTCCTGAGGCCTCAGCCGGGTCTTGCAGTCGGGGGAATGTGGAGAAGCAGGAAGGTGTGCCCAGTAGGAGAGGACATTGGAAGTGTAGAGGCCGGGCTAGATCGCAGGATTCGGGGTGACCTCGAGAAGGCCAGGCCAGCAGGAGCAGAGCCCAGGTATGGACGCCAGGCTTGGAGGGCTTGGGCAGCTACACAGAACAGAACTCCCTGTGGAGACCCCCATGCTTTAGGCCCCGCACTCCAGGGTAATAGACCAAGGCCACTGACAGGTGTAATTGACTCCTGTTAGGCAGAGAGGCAGCGTGGCCTTGGGGAGAAGGCACTGGCCTTAGAGTTGGGCAGACCTTTTGCATCTTAGCCCTGCCACTCACTGGCGGGGGGGACAGTGGATGGGCGAACTGTCTCTTAACTCTCAGACCCCTCGTGTGAAAAATGCAAAAACATGCCGATGTCTGAGGGTTGAATGAGATGATTGAGCCGGAAAAGCCGTGTAAAGCCCACAGTGGGTGCCTGACCCATTAGCGGAGCTCAGTAATTGGGTACTGGTCAGCCTCCCTGGCAGTGGAGGGGCTCTGGGAAGGTGCAGGTCGCCTGACCCCCGAACTCTGCTCTTTTCTGACCCCAGACTCATTGCCTCAGGAGTGGTGATGCGCCCCTACGTGGAGGCCAACATCTCCCACAAGTCCCACACAACCATCAAGTATTTCCTGAAGATGTGGAGCAGTGTCAGTGAGACCCTCATCTTCATTTTCCTCGGCGTCTCCACGGTGGCTGGCTCCCACCACTGGAACTGGACCTTTGTCATCAGCACCCTGCTCTTCTGCCTCATCGCCCGAGTGCTGGGTGAGGTCCTGGGCTGGAGCCGGGTGGAGGTGTGTGTGTGCGTGTGTGTGCGCGTGCGGGGGAGGGGTGGGGGGCTTGGG
>NW_027532008.1:2787274-2827988 GCF_008692635.1 Crocuta crocuta
GTGGGGGGGGGGGGGGGGTCTGGGGGGAAGGGTGCCCTGTGTGGAGGGCCCACACTTGGCTGTGCAGGGGCACTTGCTTGCCCCTCTCTGCCATGCTAGGACTACGGTGGGGCCTTGAGAGGAGCCCATGCTCACCATAAGTCTGTGACCTCTGGGAAGACAGTCGTGTGTGCACAAGTGGAGGGGCCTCAGGGAGCCTGTGCCACAGAGCTCAGGTCTATGCATGTTCTCTGTGTGGTCCTGTGGCACTGATGGTTCGAGTACTTGCAAAGCTGCTGAGGCTCCTCCAGACCTGGCCTTTCTGCCGCCTGGGGCCACACCCAGGGACCAGGCCTCAGGTCCTTGGGTCCTGCTTACGCTTTCCAGACACACCTCATCTCAGAGACTGTAGCACTTCCCCCCCCTGGATCTCACTCACCTCCCCTCTGACACTGGGCCTGTGGTCCCTGAGCCTGCCTGGGTGTCATGTCTGCTTGGTGCACTGTTTTAAATCCCCTTTCATCCGGGGCCTCATCCTCCAGGGATTCTGGTTCTGTGGTTTGAGGTTGGATCCAGATCTCTGCATTAAAACAAAAACAAAAACAAAAAAACCTTTTTAGGGGCACCTGGGTGGCTCAGTCAGCTGAGCGTCTGACTTCGACTCAGGTCATGATCTAGCGGTTCTTGAGTTCAAGCCTGGCATCGGGCTCTGTGCTGACAGCTCAAAGCCTAGAGCCTGTTTCAGATTCTGTGTCTCCCTCTCTCTGCTCCTCCCTCGCTTACACTCTGTCTCTCCCTCTCAAAAATAAACATTAAAAAAAAAAAAATTAAAGGAAAAAACCCTTTCTTTATTATGGAAAATTTGAAGCACACAGAAAAGTTGATCCCACAAAACCATTATAATTAATAGATACCAACTTGTGGCCAGTTTTGTTTCCGCTCTCCTCCCACCCAACCCAGCCTTGTTTTCCAGTCCCCGGAGGCCTTGTGGTATCTCTGAAGCACATCCAGGTTGGGAAGCCCTCTGAAGGATCCAGCCAGCTGTGGCTGATGGACCCAGGAAATGAGTGTGCTGGGTGGGCGTGCTAGCAGAGGCACCCTGCAGACAGAGCAGCTGCAGGGAGGCCCGGAGGGGCTGGGGACAGCCTGACATTCTTCTACCCTTCCCTGGCAGGGGTGCTGGGCCTGACCTGGTTCATCAACAAGTTCCGAATCGTGAAGCTGACCCCCAAGGACCAGTTCATCATTGCCTATGGGGGCCTACGCGGGGCCATCGCCTTCTCCTTGGGCTACCTCCTGGACAAGAAGCACTTCCCCATGTGTGACCTATTCCTCACTGCCATCATCACTGTCATCTTCTTCACCGTCTTTGTGCAGGTGCTGGACAGGGCGGAGCAGCCCTGCCCGGGGACCCTGGGTCTGCCAGTGAGAGAGCCTTCCAGTCCATTGATAACTTGCCATGCAATCTTGGGCAAGCCGCTCCCCCTTTCTGGGCCTCAGTTTCCTTCACTGTGAAGGCGGAATTATGATAACGTGCAACCAGTCAGAAAGTAGAGCAGCCAGAATGCTGCCTGACTTAGAAACCTAGACAGCGATAAGAGAAGTGGGTGCAGTCAGCAGTCCCACAGACTTCTTACAGGGTTTTGGGGGAAGTGATTTAATGTCCTAGGACCTCAGTTTCTGCGCCTGTAAAATGGGAATCATAGCACAACGTGGGGAGCTAGAAAGGTTGAGCTGGGCGGCGGGAGATCTGGAGTCCGCCCAAGCTCTGCTGCCCCTGTGTGACCCTGGGAAAGACCCTCCTCCCATTTCTGGGTTCACTTCCCCATCTGTGAAGGGAGGGCATCAGCCTACATGATCTCAGAGGCCTTCCAGCCCCGCTGGTCAGTATTTTCTGTGCATTTAAATGACCCTGGCTCAGCTGCGAGTCCCCCCAAGTCCCTCAGAAAATCCCCAAGGAAGCCCAGCCTGGATGGTGTAAGTTGTTCCACCTTACCTGACCTGTGACTTTGGGCAAGTGAGAAACGGGCTATCCAGGCCTCTGTTTCTCTATCCCCTCTGTCTTTCCTAAAAGGCAAATCCTGGCAAAGCGTTAGAGGGGAAACAGCATTGCCTTCTCAAGAGGAAAGGATGTGCAGGCATCCTCCTGAGGCTGGACTTACCTTCTGTCCTTTGTAAGGATAGGGGGCTGCCTCTTTCACCCACTTCAAATATATTTTATCACCTTGACTTTGCAGTTGTATATGTTAATGGTTTACCAAGCCCATTTTCAATGAAGTCAGCATTGAGGGAGGGCCCTCCCTGCCTGGGTCTGAATCCAGCTTTACTCCTCCTGTGAGACCTTAGAAAGTTCTTACCTCTCTGTCAGCGACTACTAGTAAATCTCAACTGGCTCTGGCACCGGCAAACATGCAGTTAAATTTGCTGTAACTGTTACTAGGTTATGGGTTGCAGTCCCCTGAGGGAGAGCAGAGGTGCTTTTCCCTATCAGCCGGGCCTGACTTCTCTGGGCTTGCAAAGCATGCCTGCGGCGGAGCCCACATTTGAACCCAGCCCCTCAGACCCGGGCTAGAGGAGTCATTCACCTGGATGGGCAGGTGTCTTCAGGGAGAAGCAGACCATCAGGCCTTTATGCAAGTGGGAGGTTGGGAGATTGGGGCCCATCAGAGCAGAGGGCATCCCAGCCTCAGGGGCTCTGCAGGTGGGGGACGGGGAGACAGCGCTGGAGTGCCTGACACCTGCCTGCCCCCTAGGGCATGACCATTCGGCCCCTGGTAGACCTGTTGGCTGTGAAGAAAAAGCAGGAAACAAAGCGCTCCATCAATGAGGAGATCCACACACAGGTACTGGGAGCCGGGCCTTGGCGCGCGGTTGCAGGAGAAGGTTCTGGGAGCTGGGGAGCAGCCAGGCCTCATGTCCACTGCCCCACTCGGCTCCCTCCTCCCTTATCCCAGTGTCCTGTCATCCTTCAGCCCCTTGAGGCCACCATTTTGTGCCATGTAGGCAGGTGGGCATTGGGCACAGGTGGGTTTAGGGAAGGGGGCTCAGCGGGGCCCCGGTGACAGAGGGTTTGAGGTGCCACGGGTTCAGGATGAGTGTGGTGTTGGTGCCACCTCCTGGCTGCTCCTGGAACTACAGGGCTGGGCTGAGCAGAGCTACACTAGGGCGGAAGGTGGAGGGACCTGTTCAGAAGTCTTGGTAGGGAAGGAGCCCAGTAGTGAGGCTTGACCTGGCCCTGGGCCCATTTCAGTTCCTGGACCACCTTCTGACAGGCATCGAGGACATCTGTGGCCACTATGGCCACCACCACTGGAAGGACAAGTAGGTGGCAGGTTTGGTGGGCNGGGGGGGGCCTCATCACCCCAGCCTGAGGAGCTGGCTCCATGCATCTCCTCCCTCCTCCCTCCAGGCTCAACCGGTTTAACAAGAAGTATGTGAAGAAGTGTCTGATAGCCGGGGAGCGCTCCAAGGAGCCACAGCTCATCGCCTTCTACCACAAGATGGAGATGAAGCAGGCCATCGAGCTGGTGGAGAGCGGTGGCATGGGCAAGATCCCTTCTGCTGTCTCCACTGTCTCCATGCAGTGAGNTCCAAGCAGGGTGGGTCAGAGGGCGCAGGGCCATGCTGAGGACCAGCCCCCCTCCCAGGCCATCCCCTGGGTGACCTCCTGGCCCGGCCCAGCAGCCTCCGGGGCCACAGGAGTTCTCCCGGGGACCTAACCTGTGCCCTGGTGTCCAGGAACATCCACCCCAAGTCCCTGCCTGCCGAGCGCATCCTGCCAGCGCTGTCCAAAGACAAGGAGGAGGAGATTCGCAAAATCCTGAGGAACAACTTGCAGAAGACCAGGCAGCGGGTGAGGGGCGGTTCCCTGCCCCGTGCCCGTGCAGCCGAGGCGCCCCCACCCCCACCCCCACGCGCCCAGCTTCCGGTTCCTGATGGCTGTTCCTCCCACAGCTGCGGTCCTACAACAGACACACGCTGGTGGCAGATCCCTATGAGGAGGCCTGGAACCAGATGCTGCTGCGCAGACAGAAGGCCCGGCAACTAGAGCAGAAGGTGTGTCTAGGACTGGAGCTGGCTCCTGCCTTTCCAGAGTCTGGGCTCCTCGCACGCCCCCACCTCCTCGCCCCTTTGCAGGGAGAGCCACTGCCATCTGGGGTGGTTTTTTGGTTTGTTTGTTTGCTTGTTTGGCCTCCTCCACTGGTTTTGAAGGCTGAGCCCCAGGACAGGTTCCAGAAAGCTGCCTCGTCCTTTACCTCCTTCCTTCCCAGAGCTCTACCTCCTTCCCTCCCAGAGCAGCAAAGAGGCCAGTGCCCCCTCATTGTATCTTCAGACACCTGTGTCTGTCCACGTGCTCTAACCCCTCGCTTTCTTTTTTCTTTTTTCAATGTTTGTTTATTTATTTTAAGAGAGAAAGAGAGGGATTGCGTGCACACATCCAAGCAGGAAAGGGGCAGAGAGAGAATCCCAAGCAGGCTTCACGCAGTCCGAGCAGAACCTAACATAGGGCTCAATCTCATGAACCCTGAGATCATGACCTGAGCAGAAATCAAGAGTCAGATGCTTAACCCACTGAGCCACCTAGGAGCCCCAGTCTAACCCCTCATTTTCTGAGGCCAAAGGCCAAAAACTGAGGCCAACAGGAAAGAAACCTGCCCAGAATCACAAAGCAAGGGACATGTGCATTCGTCCGTTTGCTCAGGAATGTTTGTGGAGTGTTCCTAAGTGCTGAGCAGCAGTGTAGCTGCTGTGGATCCAGTGGGGAATCAGCCCAGTCCCTCCCTTGCAACATTTCCATGCAGTGGCCGAGGCAGGAAGGAAGGACAAGGGGCATTGAGCACCCTGAACAGGGAGGTGGGTGAAGCTTAGTAACAGAGCCATGATGGAGGGAGTGTGGGTACAGAAAGGCCTGGGCTGTGTGCACAAGTTCCCAGTCACCGAACACGGCCCATTGTAGAAACTGAGGGTTCAGCTTTCAGGAAAGTGTGTTAATGGTGTAAGGCTTCGGGCCTTATTCCAGGGGCAGGGAGGCCATGAAGGGATCTGAGTAAGGGGGTGATGTGGGAAGGTGTGAGGATGGCCTGGATTAGAGTGGTGGTGGGGAGAGATGGAAAGGAGTGGGTACATTCAGGGTACATTTAGGAGGCGGAACTGGCAAGCCTGACCAGGTTAAGGTGGGGCTGCAGGAAGAGGAAGAGTTAGGGGTCATCTTCTAGTCTTCTGGTTAGGGCGCTGGGAGTAGTGGTTGCCATAGGGGGTGCCGAGGATGGAACAAGGTCTTTTTTGGTTAACAATTTTTTTTTAATGTTTATTAATTTATTTTGAGAGAGAAAGAGAGTGGGGAGGGGAGGGGCAGAGAGGGAGACAAAATCCCAAGGCTTCCGCACCATCAGCACAGAGCCCAGCACAGGGCTTGAAAGTACAAGAGAGGGGTGCCTGGGTGGCGCATTTGGTTAAGCGTCTGACTTCGGCTCAGGTCATGATCTTGCAGTTCATGGGTCCCATCCCCATATTGGGCTCTGGGCTAACAGCTCAGAGCCTGGAGCCTGCTTAGATTCTGTGTGTGTTTATGTCTCTCTCTCTCTCTCTCTCTCTCTCTCTGCTCCTCCTCCTCTTGTGCTCTCCCTCTCTCTCAAAAATAAATAAGTAAACATTAAAAATGCATATATGAGAGAGATCATGACCTGAGCCAAAGAGTCGGACACTTAACCGACTGAGCTGCCCAGGTGCCGCTAGGATAGAACAAGGTCTTAAGGGAAGACAAGAATTTGAATTCCGTTTAGACGTAGTGCGTTGAGATACCTGAGGGCCATTTGGGGTCTAGGTCTCCTGAGCTGACTTTATGGGTCTAGACCTCAGGGGCGAGTGTGGACTGGAGTAGATGGAGACCAGGGCAGTGTCACTCACTGGGCAAGGGATGGGACAGTTTAAGACTCCTCAGGAGATCGCATAGCTTGACCAGAGGCTCGGCCAAGCCTTCAGGAACCCCCGAAGTGCCAGCATGGCCTCAGCACTGGCAGAGGCAGGCAAAGAGCCTAGTGAGGAACTGCCGAAGAGGGAGCGAGCGCCCGGGCACCAGCACGCCGAGGGGGGGTGTGGCCCCCGGCCTCGGGTGCCATCCAGAGGGGCTGCCCGTACTCACCCCCGTCTGCCCTCTCTCTGTCAGATGAACAACTACCTGACGGTGCCGGCCCACAAGCTGGACTCACCCACCATGTCGAGGGCCCGCATTGGCTCAGGTAAGGCAGGGCGCAGGGTGCCTGGCGAGGGGCTTGAGGCTGGGACTCATTGCCACTGTCTCCTGAAGATGAGTCTCTGACAGGAATGGGGCTCAGAGAACCATTGGGGAGGATAGGCTTCTCCCTGTGACCTCCTCCCAAGCCATGAGCTCCTTCTACAGCACATGGAGTTGGGGATTCCCCAAGGGGCCAGAAGAATGGCCCTGCTGTCCTCCCTAGGGACAGAGGTGTTTCATGGGGGGCTCACGGTGACGACTGTGGACAGATTGGTGCCTGGCAGCGAGGCACGAAGGGTCTACACCATTGGAATATCCAACATGGGAGGGAAACAACAGCAGGCCTTCTCCCAGGCCCGGGCCCCAGGGACAGATGGTGACTCAGGAAGGAGCCCTAATCCATGGCCTGAGGAGGGTCACCTGTGGGAGTCCCTGGCCTAAGGAGAGGAGCACAGTCTTACCTTTGGGACTCCGGTCAGAGGGGAAGAGAAACCATCTGATAAGGGCTCGTGCAGGCCCACGTGGAGTAATTCTGGAAGGCTCTGTGGGGGTTGCTGGCGCACGTCAAGGAGGAGCACACGCTGGGCCGGGCTCAGGGGCAGAAGCCAACGTGTGCCTTGCTCTTGGTCCCCAGACCCCCTGGCCTATGAGCCGAAGGCCGACTTGCCTGTTATCACCATCGACCCAGCCTCCCCGCAGTCGCCCGAGTCTGTGGACCTGGTGAACGAGGAGCTGAAGGGCAAGGTCTTGGGGCTGAACCGGGATCCGGCGAGGGTGGTGGAGGAGGACGAGGAAGACGATGGGGGCATTGTCATGCGGACCAAGGAGCCCTCATCCCCAGGCACCGATGATGTCTTCACCCCCGGACCAAGTGACAGCCCCAGCTCCCAGAGGATACAGCGCTGCCTCAGTGACCCGGGTCCCCACCCTGAGCCGGGGGAGGGAGAGCCTTTCATCCCCAAGGGGCAGTAGCGCTGGGGTCAGTGGGCAGTGCCCGTCCCGCCACAGACTCTCCCACCAGAGCAGGGGCTGCTGGGGGAGCTGGGGGCTCCCCTCGTCCTTCCTGACCTGGACTGGCCCTGCCCCTCCCCCGACCGCATGGCAGCTGGGCCGACAGCCCCCACCGCAGCACGGCTTCCCCTCCTCCTGGGAAGCACCCTCCCTCCCACCAGAACTGCCTTCCCAATCCATTCGGCAGAACTGTTGGGCTGGGAGGCAGATCCTGCCCCTTCCTGATCCAGGCTCTCTCCCAAACCCGGCCCAGGGCCTCTGGGTTCCCAGCCCTCAGAGGCCTGCCCCCATTCTCCATTGCCTTCCTCATCCAAACCAATCTTAGTTCCTAACCAAAGAGCCTCTGGCTCAGTCTTGGTCCCGCCCGGAAAGGGAAGGAGCCAAGACCTCTCTTGGCCTAGGCTGGACCCTGCATTAACAGTGGGAAGACTAGGGGACCGGTCTGACTGGGGTACGGATCAGTGACACATGGCAGGTCCCCCCCTCCACCTCCTGCCTGCTCTGTCACCTGGCCAGCCGCCCTGACCTGTCTTCACTCAGAGCTGCAGGCTGAGGGCATCTCTGAGCTTCTCTGATCGGAGCCGGGGCGCTTGGGACAGTGATGTGACTTAGCTTTCCAGACTGCTCCAGCGGGGACCACTGGACCCTTCCAGCGCTGCTGTCGGGAGGGCCTGTCAGGGGCTCCAGAAAGTGCTGCCTTTTTATCTGTTTTGTTTGTTCACACTCCATGTATGATTCAATTTGCACAGAGGGCATTCCTGTTTTTAAAACATTTTGAAAACCCCTGGCTGAGCAGAGCTCTGGCCCTCCTACTCCAGAGCAGTACCCGTCCTCGTTTGTGCCTGTCTGCCCAGCACTGTCCCCCAGATCAGTCTTCTGTCTCCTGGGCTCCTAACTGTGGCCCCAAGACTGTGATTTTAGAAGTGACCCCCCCCACACACACTCCAATTCATGATTCTCTCTAACTCACTGATGCTGGGCCTCCTGGCACCTTCTTTGCTCCTGGGCCTGACCCTCAGTCCCTGCTGCCTGTTCTTTCTCTCATTCCCTCCGCCCACCCCCTTGGCCCCTGGACCTCGTACGTGCCCCCGCCCTCCCCCTCTTACGTGCACTGCACCCGGCTTGCTGTAGAGCCCGGTCTTTAGGGGAGAAGGCCTCCCCGAGGTTGTCCTGCCCCGCCGGGGCTGGTGGTGGGCAGAGTCCTGGGCCCCCAGGGCCTTTGCTCACAGGCACACACTCCCACCCCCACTGCCACCATGGCCAGGCCCAGGCCTGTTGGTGTCTGTCCTTCCCCAGGATTGTGCAATAGTCAGAGTGTCCCTCCTCCCAGTGGACTGGGCAGTGGACGCTCATCTGTCCCCCTCCTCTCCGTGCAAGTGCTGTTTTGGGCAGGAGTCCCCGTGCAAGGGTGACATTGACAACCATGTTCAAAGCCACCACAGCTGCTGCCGCTCTGCTGCCTGTACAGAAGAAGCCGAATCTTTTTCATATTCTAATAAATCCGTGTGAGTTTTTATACAGCTGAGGGCTGCTTCCTAAGGGACCAGGACTTTGGGAAGGAGGGCAGCCTGGCCTGGGGGCCCAAAGGACTTAGCTCACTGGCTAGCACAGAGAAATGCCTAATCCGCGTCAGCAGCTGGTGTGGTTATTGCTGCGTGCCAGGCCCCGGAGATGTGGCAGTGAGCGAAGCAAGACGCTCCTGCCCTCCGGCGCCTCCCGCCTCTGGAGGAGAGAGAGGAGCAATCAGACGTTTGTGCTGACCAAGAAGACCTATTGTTTGTGAACGACAGCCGGTGAAGGGGGGCCGGGAGTGGCAAGGAAGACTGTGCTAAGTAAGCTGAGGCTGATCAGGTGACAAAGGTTTCAGAGACTTCCTGAATATTCTAATTGGGAGCTGCACATGCAAAGACCCTAGGATCTGAGAAACAACCGGTTTGGCTGGGTCAGAGAGACAGGAAGGGAGGCAAAGATGGGCCTTCGCAGTCCTAGCCTAGATTGTGGTTTATACTAAAAGCAGTGGAAGGTTCTGGCACCTGTAGAGCGCCAAAATATGGTAATGTGGATGAAAGCGCTCAGACGTGTAAGCTTCAGCACCGTGCCCAGTGGGCTCAGTTCCCTGGAGGTTGGATCCCTGAGGTGCATTTCCAGGAGCTGGCCACCAGGGGGCAGTGGGGCCTTGGCACACACCCCAGGTACCCTTGGAAGGTGGGCGGTCCAGGAAATCATCTTGTTTGCTCAGTCTGGGAGTCAGGAGTGGTCGGTGCCGCCAGGACTGTAGGGAAGGACCATAGCATCGTTCCTGTACCAGTCGATGTGCCAACAAGAAACAGACGGTACACTCAGAGGGATACTGAAGAGCCTTCCACTAGAGGATTCTTTATGGAGGTGCGGGCAAGCTTAAGAGAACCTACCAGGAATGGGGCCCTGGGGGCTCACACTTCAGAAAGCCATTACAATCCCTAGGGGCGCCTGGGTGGCTTAGTCGGTTGAGCGTCCGACTTTCGCTTGGGTCATGATCTCACGGTTCGTGGGTTCGAGCCCCGCGTCGGGCTCTGTGCTGACTGCCAGCTCAGAGCCTGGAGCCTGTTTCAGTCTGTGACTCCCTCCCTCTCTGACCCTCCCCTGCTCACGCTGTCTCTCTCTCTCTCTCTCTCTCCTAGAAATAAATAAAATATTTTTAAAAAATTAAAAAAAAAAGCCATTACAATCCCTAGACCCCTCTCCCCCTAGAACGAGGAGGAACTGTTCCTAGAAGAGGAGACCACCCTGCCGAAGCCACAGCCATAGGGAGCAGAGTAGAGCCCCTGCCAGACAGGGAGACAGAGGATATATAGTCTGCCTTTGATCCTGCTGGTGCCTCCCCTTAGCCAAACCCATCAGGAAGCCAGAAGGGAAGGCACCTGAGTGACTTCACGGAGTTCAGTCCACAAAGGTCAGCCTTGCAGTAAATGGAGCGAGGGGAGAGTGGATTTAGGGGACAGGACATCCAAACAGAGCCATGCCTTTTGCCCACCACCATCCAGTCATCCTTCAGATGAAGAAACTCCTCTCCCTGTTGCTTAGTGCCTACAGAACGTCTGTCTGGGGTGATAGAAAGTTTTGGAAATAGATTATGGTGCTGGTGGCACAACACTATGAAGGTACGAAGTGCCACTGATCATTCACTTTAAAACGGCTCGTCTCATATAAACCACCTCAATTTTCTAAAAATGGAAGGAAAGCTTATCTTCAATAGAAACACGGTCTCATTAACTACCACCTCCTTGTCATACTTAACACATTTTTGTCACTCTCCGGTCATACCCTTTAACTTAAAATATTAGCCATCACCAGGGCTCTTCCAGTAAGATGAGGGGGAGGGGCAGGTGCAGAAAACCCACAACAGAAACCCAGAAACCCACTACAGCACCCCCTTCTGCAGCTGGTCACAAGGCTTAATTTTACACTCAACAGCATCCCTCTTCCACCCCCTTCCATACCCCTCTTACCAGCTGCTAGCTCTCAGGCTGGTTTGGTTCTTTACCTGGTGGGGTGTCCTAAGCCTTTATTCCCATGCAGTTCAGGTTCTTCTTGGTCTTAGGTTTAAAGGGTTGCCAAGTTTCCCATTAACGGTCGTCATTGGACATGGGAGCTCCGAGAGGTGCCCAATAAATACTCGGGATTCCAGACATAGCCTTCCTGTCCATCCCCCATTTTCCTTATGGTAATCTAGATGAATCACACTATCTGGTACCGTTGACCCCCTCTCTGCCTTTTGATTAGGTAACATACAGAGCTCAAATTGACCCAAGGGAAGACTCTCCTTCCAATCTAAAGGAACCATATATGTGTTCCCTGGAGGAAGTATTCCTCCTTTGGGCACTAAGGACCCCAGACCCACTGAACATAAAGCTGAGGGGATGGAAAGCAAAACTTCCTCCCGTGGGTCATTTGGAATAATATTGAGAGGAGCCGCTCCCATGGCTACCAGCTCCTTGGCCCCTGGGCTTCTGCATTCTCGCTATGAGAGGTGGAGCCGGATGTTGGCCACTGATTTAAAGCATGTCCTGCATTCTAGTTGTCAACCTAACCTTGCAGATTGGTATCTCCCACCCGGTGCTGTAACACTATTCTGTCCATTCAGCTGCTTCTGAGTGACAGGGGGCATTGTAAGTACAGTGCAGTATGACCACTGCTGTTCGCCCCTCACCATAAAATACAGTTAGGCAATGTGTGGAATGGCACAGTAATGAGTAAGGCATTCTGGAAAGATGATGGTGCTGGCGGAATCCTTGCAGGCAGGGAAGAGAAGTCGATATCAGAAATATGTATTTATTACCATGAGCTAATAACTGTTCCCTTCACAAAAGAAGGGGTTGGTGCAATCAACCTACCAATGGGTGACTAGCTGGTAACCCTAGAAGAGTGGTTCTCAAATTTTTGGTCTCAGAAATCCTTTACGTTCTTAAAAATTACTGGAAAATTATAGAGAGGTTTTGGGGGGGATATATTTATTTTGCTGGATTAAAAATTAAGCTTTAAAATGTCAATTCACTTTAAATAAACCTTGTACATGTTAATATAAAATTCTGAATGGAAAAAAAAAACTTTTTCAGAACAAAAACTGAGGAGAGCAGCATTACTTAACTTTTTTCCAAATCTCTAAAGAGATTGGGCTTGATACAACCCAGCTAGATTCTCAAATCTGCTTCAGCATTTAGTCTGTTGTACATATGTCAGCCCTCTGGAAAATTCCACCATACACTCATGAAAGAATGACAGTGAAATAAGCAAATAATGCCTTACTATTAATATGAAAGTAGATTTTACCTCACAGAACTCCTGGAAGAATTTGGGGGTTCCTGGTGTACACTCTGAGAACCATCGCCCCAGGGAATGGTGCCACATGGGAAATTCTCTTGGTCTTTGCTGCTGGCAGCTTGAGTGCTCAGCAGTGCCAGTTGCCCATTAGATTTGGTAAGGGAAATGGATTGACCCTGTGTGTATTAGTTTTCCATGGAAAACCCCAAATTTAGAGGCTTCAAACAACACAAATTTATTATATTACAGTTCTGGAGGTCAGGAGCTTGATATAAGTCTCACTGGGCTAAAATCAAGGTGTCAACAAGGCTGCATGCCTTTCTGAAGTCTCTAGAGGAGAATCTTTTTCTAGCTTCTAGAAGCTACCTGCATTCCTTAGCATGTGCCCTCCTTCCGTCTTCAAACCTAGTCACAGCCAATCCTTTCTCACATCACACCACCCTGACACAGACTACTTCCTGCTTCCTCATTTAAAGACCCTTGTGATTACATTGGGCCCGTCCAGATAATGCAAGATAATCTCCCTACTTTTACAGTCGGCTGATCTGCAACCTTCATTCTATCTGCTACCTTAATTCACCTTTGCTGTATAAAATATATTCACAGATCCCAAGAATTAGGACATCTTTGGGTGGTCATTTATCCTGCCGACCTTACTATGAATAGCCCCTAATCCCTGCCACCATGGCCACTTTGTATGTGGGCCCACTGAGTAAGAACCAAGATATCTGGGGAAAGCAGCTGACATGTACACAATAGATCTCGTCCATTTGATTATTTAGAGGCTTCTTCCTAATGGATGCACTCTCAGAGCATTTGTATGGGTTAAAAATAGCTTTACCATCGGTGCCCATTTCAAGCAGTCCATCCATATATTTCCCTCCTAGACCTCACCACCAATCTCCCTAACTTGTTATTTTCAGGTTTCTGACCAGCCAGCAAACGTGTTAGCCGCTGCTCATGAGTCAGTGTAGGTCTGTGCCTCAGGTCGTCTCACCTAGCATGCAGAATGGAGAATCCGTACAATCGAAAGTTCTACCCTGATCCTCCCAGAGGTTATCCCTTCACCACTGTCTTTTAGAGATACCCTGAGTGTGGCTTTAATGCAGCAGCTGTCCACTTGTGGCTGGTGCTTACATACCGCGCAGACTCATTCGAAAATCATGTCTGTGTTTTTTCCTCCATGTTAACTGGTCATAGCAACTTCCCCAACTTGAGGGAGAAGCAGTGAAGCAATACGAGGAGATGCCATGGGAATTTGAACCACCTGCTCATGCAATTTCCCTGTGCCTTCTGGACGTGCTCAGACCTGATCTCCTATATACTATTTAATAATAGAATGCTACCATGCATGTCCAATTTTATGATTAGCTGGATCAGATAACATCCAATTCTGGTTGCATGGGTCACTTGGTGTCCATAGTCCAGCATTCAGTCTCCATTATGTCCAGTTGTGAGCCAGGAGCTGTCTCCTTTTTTTTTTTTTTTTTTTGAGATAGGGGGGTACAAGTGAATGAGGGGCTAAGAGAGAGAATCCCAGAAGGGACAGAGAGAGAGAGAGAGAAAGAGAGAGAAGTAGGGCTCATCCGAAGCGGGGTTCAAGCTCACCCAAAATGGTGCTCTAACTCATGAACCATGAGATCATGACCTGAGCCAAAGTCAGATGCTTAACAACTGAGCCACTCAGGGACCCAGGAGCTGTCTCTAAATGGAGACTAGTTATTGGAACAAGAGAGCATGAATTAATCCAAAACCCTAAGGGTCTGTAACTTTGCTGCAGAGAACTCTCCCATTGGGGCTTGTCTGTACATCATCTTTTTCGGCCATAGTCACTTCCAAGCCCTAAAGCTCATGTGAGAGGGCGGCCTGGACCTGCAGAGCCCTATGTTGCTGCAGGGCCTTGCTGGAAACTTGCAGTCTTACAGGTTTTTCAGTAAATGAGCAGGACAGCACAACCAAATATGATGAGTGTTGTCTCGAAACTTCAGCATTCCATCAAACATTTTGCCTTTTTCTTGGCAGTGGGCAGTATAAGGTTCAGCAACCTCTCTTTTGTTTTACAGATGTCTTGACATGCCCCAGACTCTAGAAAGTTCACTGACATGCCATGCCTCCGAATTTTTGTGAGATGGAGCACTCTTTCTTTGGCATGCATAGGTTCTACCAAGAATCTAAATGCTCCCCGTATCCCACTCACCAGGCCCAGTTACCACTCTCATCAATGTAATGGACTAACATGGAGTTCTGAGCTATATCAAGATGGTTATTGTCACTTTGGACTACATTATGACAGAAATCAGCAGAATAGACAAAGCCCGGAGGTAGTAAAGATGTACCATCTCTGCTACACAAAGGCAAATGATTTCTGATTCTCTTTACTTAGTGGAACAGAAAGGGAAGCCACTTGGGGTCAAAGATGTAGACCAGGCCAGGAAATGTGTTGATTTGTTTTCAGTAAAAATTGCATGTATAGACCCACAGCTGCAATCGACATCTACCTAATTGACTTCACAGGAATCTGCAGTCATTCCCCAAGATCTAACTGGTTTTGGCACCAGCCGCATAAGTGAAGATAAACTGAGTCTTGATAGGAATGGCAGTCTCTGCCTATTTCAGATCTTTGATGGTGGCATTAATTTTTGAAATTCCCTTAGGAATATAGTATTGCCCTTGGCTGGCTATTTTGATGGTGGTGATGTTNCCTAAGACCTCTCACTCCATGAGCCAGGAAATTAATGGGGGGTCTATGGTCCTTTGGATCCGCTGGGGCTACGAACAGATTGAAAGTCTTGAACTCATGGCTCCATGCAAGAGTGGAAATTCAGAAAGCCATCAGGGTGGCTCCGAAGGGATCTTTGCTCTCTGGTGGCCATGGCACAGACGCAGCAGAGAACCAAGCCCAGGGCCTGACCGTCAAAACCCCAGAGTTGCAGAGCCAATGAAATGTGCAGCCCCATCAAGTATCAGGCTGAAGGGAGAGCACTGGTTCAGGAAGGACCCCCAGACATGGGCTGGGGATACCTGGGGAGAACTTTGAACACACGCTGAATCTTTTCTGTTCGTGAAAGCAGAAGCAGCCCCCCCCATTCCTGCCCCCTGCCTGACGCACACCGCCCTTGCCTTCAGTCTGAAGAAACCAGCCTTTCCTAGCATAAAAGTCATTCAGTCACTTCACTCGGAGAAGTCACCTCACAAGAGATGCTGATTTTCCCTCAGAATTCACCCCATCACCTCTCATTGCCTACAGTAGGCCCATAGTGAGAATTTCTTCCCCAGTGTAGCCCAGGTTAATCTGGGCTTTCAATCTGGTTTCTTTCTTTGTGTACGTTTCTTAGGGCAATCAGATGCAGAGTCACAAGGCCATTCCAGTCTGTAATCACTACTGTCACCATGGTGACTAAGTGCCAGAGCTTCCTGATCTCCCAACATCTCACCTGTCTATTTCTTGCCACCATTGGCCCTAAAGTCTGGAGCCATGATGCCTCTGGATGCCACAGATTACCATTGCCCATTACCCCCTGTCAAGGAGGCTGTTCACGCACTAATCAAGCTGTGCGAGCAGCCCAGTTTCAGATGTCAGCCTCCCATTCCAGGATCTGTTTCCCAGGGCTATTCTGGTATCAATTCTTGGAGCCATAGGAGCCCTGGATGGAAACTGATGGCATATTTAAAGGGGTAATTGAAAAGGGTTTGAGGAAGGGACTTTCGCCAAGTGTGGGCAGCATTGAAGGAGCCAAGCAAGGCTGGTGAAGCACTCAGGGCTAGCAGCAGCAGGAAGATTTTACCACCTGGGGAACAGGGGAAGTTTCCAGAACCTGGTGAGAGCTAGTGCCTTGGAACAGATCTGCCTCCACTGAGCAGTGCAGAATGGAGAAAGGTGGGGAGTGGGCCTGCACTGGCAAGTGGAGAACATCTGACACAATGCTCCATTTTGCAGACAAGGAAACTAAGGCTTAGCTGCCCCCATGCGTTCAGCAAGTAGGTCCAGGGTGCGCAGACACGCATGCATGTGTGTGTGTGCGTGTGTGTATGCATGCTGGTGTGAAGAGAGAGGAGCACAGAGCCCTGTCCTGGAAGCACCAGCCTGCAGTTGAGGCAGACACCCACACTCAGCCTCATTTCCTCATCTGTTACAAAGTCTTCATAATTTCTACCCATATCATAAGCTTCATAAAAGGATCATGGGAGGGGCGCCTGGTTAAGCTCCTGACTTCAGCTCAGGTCATGATCTCGCGGTTCGCGAGTTCGAGACCCACCTCAGGCTCTGTGGTGACAGCTCAGAGCCTGGAGCCTGCTTTGGATTCTGTGTCTCCCCCTCCCTCTGCCCCTCCCATGCTCATGTTCTGTCTCTCTCTGTCACTCAATAATTTTTTTTTAATTTTTTTTAAAAAAAGGCTCATGTGAGAGCCAGGAAAGCAACGATCCATCAAGGATATCTTTTGAGGGCCCATTATTTGCTGGACTCTGTTCAGGGGAAGGCTAGAGGGTAGAGGGGGACACATGGAGAGAGCTGAGATACCCCCCATTCTTGGCTCCTAGGATGTCCCAGAGAGGGGCTTCAGGAAGGAAGACCATAAGAATTGAATCCAGGAGCAGGAGTCCCTGGGTGGAAGGTGGAAAGTCTGGGCGCTGCAGAGAGAGAGAAAAGGGCAGCCTTGGTCATACATCTCTGGAGCTGTTTCTCCTTTCATGTTTCAGAGAAGCCCCCGATACCACCCTGCATCAGGAAGGGGGGAAAGGGGAGTCAGAGGTGGCTCTGCAACTAGGTGGCAGGTGGTCTGAGAAGATTGTGTTCGAAAGTGATCTGTGTTTGTGGGACTGGCCGTGTGGCCCACAGGAGGTCAACCAGACTCTCTGCTGCAGCACGTCACTAGTCCTAGGCCCGCTGGCTGGCTGGCATTCCGGGCCCACAAGCCAGCCCACCAAGATCCCTTTTCCTCAGCCTAGTCCGCTGGTTCTACTCTACTGTAGTGTCTGAATTTGAGCGTAAATGGTGTGATGTTAGATGTGTGTTAGTTTAAGCTCAGCTCCCGGAGCCGACTGCGCGCTGACTGGGAATTCACTGAGACAGGTGAGGGTGGAAGTTATCACTCCCTTTAGCCAGCAGGGCAATTCTCCAGGCCTGGCCACTACCAGAGCGTCAGCTGATTTTGTTTCCCATCCACCCCAGAGGCTGTGCCAGTTAGCACACTGACACTAGAAATGGGTCTCATTAGTAAAAATAGTGATGTCGAGATATGGGGACCGGCTGGAGTATTATAAAAACATTCCGCTGCCCTTGCCTGAACAGCCTATGAAAATCCAGCTACCAACAGTGATTGCAGTGAGTTTGGGGACTGACTAGAAGGGAGCAAAGAGGGAATTTCTGGGGTGACAAAAATGTTCCTTATCTTGATCTGACTATTGCCACTTAGGATTTGTGTCTATTACCATGTATAAATTTGATGCCCGTGTTTAAAAAATGATATTAAAAAATCTAGCCCCCAGCCCCGGAGTTCACATTCTGAATAATTAATCCCCGCAGCACCCAGTGTTCTGCCGCTGCTTGGGAGAGTTCTGGGAGCCTGGCTGGTTAGATGCCAGCCCAGTCCCACGGCTGGTATAGGGTCCCATTCTTCACAAGCTCGCCATTCGTGCAAAGGTGAAACAGACCACCTTTTTGTAGCCTGGCGGAGCAGACAGACAATAATCACGTGCACACATCTGTCTATTTGTGCTCTATTTGAGACAGAATAATCGGAGGGAGCCCTTCAAAACCTGGGGTCCTGAAGGGCTCTCTGAGGAGGTACTGTGTAAGCTGCAGCTCCAGTGAAAGAGGGCCCCAGCTATGGTGAGCAGGAAGAATGTTCGGTCAGAGAGATGGGCAGGACTATGACATTTCTGAGGACCCGAGAGAAGGGCTTTTGTGGCTGGAGAGCAGGGGGGAGAAAAGCACAGAAGCACAGGAGAGCAGGGAGTGGTTCTATTTGAAGTGCACTGGAGACATAGTCCCACGATTTAGACAGGGTAGTTACATTATCTGATGGCTGCTTTTAATGGATGACTTTGGGCCATGTGGAGAATTGATTGAAGGGGGTCTGGAATGGAAGAAGTAAGGACACAGGAGCAGTGTCCCAGGTCAAGGTGACAGTGGCCAGGACTAGGGTGCAGACAGCACTGATGTAGACGTGTGTCATTTAGAGGTATAATGACAGACCCTGATGGGCTGCAAACCAGGAAGTGAGATAAAGGCAGGAATCCAGGAAGACTCCCGAGTCCAGGCTCTAGTGGCCGGGTGGGGGGGCGCTGCTGTTCACTCCGAGGGACAGCTGGTCTGGGAGGCGGGAAATTCTGAGTTCCCTTTAGCACGCATTGAGTTTGAGATACCAGTGGGAGAGCTGGGTGGAGCTATCAAGTAAGTCTTCACATAAAGACCTGGAGCTCGGGGGAAGCGCTGGGCTAAAGACAAAATGGTGTGAGTCTTACAGTATCTAAATGACATTAAAAGCCACAGAACCAGGTGAGCCAACCTAGGGAGAGAGCAGGTGGCCCAGGGCCCAGCCAGGGATCTAGGGAACCACCAGCATTTCAAAGTTGGGTGGAAGAGGAGCAAACTGTGCAAGACTGAAGGGACTGGCCGGAGACTTGGAAGAAAAGTCAGAAGCGTGTGGTATTATCAAAAGGAGAGTATGTCAAGGAGGAGAAAATGGGCAGCAGCATTAAATGCAGTTGGAACCATGAGTCTGATGAGAACAGAAAAGGGCTCACCGGGTGGAGGAGGCTGTGATACACCATCACAGGGATTCAAGCGACCAAATCCAGAAGGTGGGGAATTCTGGAACAATGACCACGTTTCTTTAAAAACATAAGTGGCAAGACCAAAAACTAAAAAGTATAAAGAGGATTACTGTAGTTTAAATGAAACTATATCAGCCAAATACAATGATTGGCGCATGTTTCGATCTTGATTCAAACCAGCCTGCTGCAAACGACATTTATGTAACAATCAGGGGAATGTGATGACTGGTATTAGGTAACAATAAGGAATTACTATTATTTTCTTATTAACAATGCTACTGTGCTCCTATTTTAAAAGTCACTGTCTTAGGGCACCTGGCTGGCTCAGTCGGTGGAGCATGTGAGTCTTGATCTCAGGGCTGTGATTTCAAGCCCCACATTGGGAATAGAGGTTACTTAAAAATAAAATCTTTTTTTAAAAAAGTCATTGTCTTAGAAGTCCATACTGAAGTACTGATTTATTTACTGATGATGTAAACACCTTGGAGTTCCTTTAAAATAACTAGAAGAATCGAGGGGAAAGAAATAAGTGGTGGAGCAGAGATGGAACATTAGCCACACATTAGCTTGTTGGAGCTGAGTGTTCGAGTTTGTGGACATTCGTTATATTGTTCTCTCTATTTTATGTATGTTTGAAATTTTCCATAATAAAAAAAATTAGAAGAAAGAAAAAATTCAAAAGAAAAGTGCCTATTGCTTTTGGCAAGATGGACAACCAGTTAATTTGACGAGGGAAGTCTCAGTAAATGGACGCCAGATTGGAGTGGGCAGAGAAGCGGATGGGGAATGGATACATCAAGTCTATACTGCACTTTGAAGTTCTCTGTGTTAGGGAGACCTTGAGGCAGCAACTGCAGACGTAAGAGTCACAGGATCCCATGATAGGCAGAATTCTAAGATGGCCCCCAAGATTCCTCCCTCCTGGGGGTCATGCCTTGTATAATCCCCTCCCCTTGAGTGTGGACAGAAACCCTATCATGGGATATCACACCTGTGATTCGGTTACATTATATGGCAAGGGTGAAGGATTTTGCAGATAGAATTTAAAATCCCTAATCCATTGACTTGGAGTTAATCATAAGGTAGCTTATTCTGGTGGACCTGACCTAATCAGGTGAGCCCTTAAAAGAAAGAGATTCCACTCCTGGCCTTGAAGAAGCAATGTGCCATACTGTGAAGAGAGCCACGTGGCCAAGAACAGCTCGTGGCCTCTAGGAGCTGAGAGTGGCCCCCAGTCGACAGCATGAAAATGGCGACCTCAGCCCTACAACTGCAAGGAGATGAATTCTGCCACCAATTAGGAAGCTTGGGATAGGGGCCCGAGCCTCAGAAGAGGTCACAACCTCACCCAACACTTAGCTCTCAGCCTGATGAGACCCTGGGCAGAGAGCCCGGCCAGTGCATGCTGGACTTCTGACCCACGGAAACTGTGGCGCAATCAGTCTGCGTTGTTCCAAGCCACTGAGTTTGTGTTTGTGTGTCACGTGGAACAGAAGACCAACACAGATGCTTGTTTTCTTTTATTGGGGAAGATGGGAGATATTGGAGATGGTCCTAAGCTTTTGGGAAATGACCCAGGCGGGAAGGAAACACTCTGAGAAAGTAAAAGGGTTGTAAAGATTCAGAGTCAGCCACCCCAGAGGGAAGCAGGGGCAGCTTGTCCAGAGAATGCCCACGCAGGTGGGTGTGCAGACTTCAGGGGAGGAAGATGAAACCATGTCGGTGTGACAGAGGACTTTAACTGTCTGTGTAAAGAACGAGGAAAGGTCGGGGCACCTGGGTGGCTCAATAGGGTAAGCATCCGACTTCAGCTCAGATCATGATCTTGCGGTCCGGGAGTTCGAGCCCCGCATCGAGCTCTGTGCTGACAGCTCGGGCTCTGTGCTGACAACCTGGAGCCTGCTTCAGATTCTGTGTCTCTCTCTCTGCCCCTCCCCACCCATGCTCTGTCTCTCAAAAAATGAATAAATGTTAAAAAAAAAAAAAACTTGAAAAAAAAGAATGAGGCAAGGTCACCAAAGGAGAATATAGCTAGGAAAAGAGATAGGGAACCTGAGGAATGAGAAGGAAAGCAATAATTATCTCAAGAGAGTGGAGAAGTAGGAAATCATTCTTATTAGAAAAACAGTAGAATTTTCCATGTTGGGACGTTAGATGTTTGAGAATAAGACACCGGTCAGCCTCATTGTATGACTTTCTCTGTGATCTTCAGATACTTGAGCTCAGGTACCAGAATGGCTTTTGCCAAGTAAGCAAGACAAAATGAAAGAGGGGCTTAGGAGTTCATATTTGCAGGGACGTGATTATACTAATGAACCATAGAATATAGCAGAGATCCAAAGAGAAGCAAGGAAGGAAGGAACAGAAGGAAGTTGATGGGAACAGAGGTACACAGCCTAGATACCTCCATGCGACAGGAGAATTATTAAGCAGGTGTGTGTTGTTAAGGAAAAGGCAAAAGTGCTGAAATAAAAGTATCCCAAGATGCACAAATGGGACTTTTTTCTTCACACAACAATCCTGAGATCAGGGGTCCAGGTTGCTGGAGCTGCTCTGCTCCCTGAAGCCATTCAGTGACCAGGTCCCTTCCATCTTACCGTTCTGACATCCCCCAAGGTGTTGTCTTTATCTTTATTGTCAAAACAGGGTCCATGTTCAGCCCGGAGGGAGGGAAATGGACATGAAAGAGAATGTATCTGAAATGCTAAGGTGTGTGCTCGGAGGTACGACGCATCACTTCTGCTCACATCCATTGACACTAGCCCATGATATGGCCTCACCCAGCCACAAGGAGCCTGGAAAATGCAGCTGCTACCTGGGAAGCAAATAACTCTATCTACTAAATGCAAAAGAAGGAGAGAATAGGTTTTGGTGGACATCCAGCAATCTTTGCCACAGGGGGTATTTTAGAAAACAAGCATGGCAATTGTCATATGTGAAATCATAATTTAATAATTCCCTTTATTTGAATATTACCCATTATACCTAATTTTTATGTACTATAATTAGTTCACCAATTAACATCTTAGTACATAAGTCTTTGGGAGAGAAGTTTCTGGTAAGCATCTACCTAAAAACATCTTCCTGAAAATGAAAAGAGCTGAACAAGCTTATAATAATTAACCAGGCAAAAGCTAAGTGAAGAGAGAGAGGGAAGCCAAGCTTTGGAGGTCATTTGCCAATCAGATACATAGGGATTTTGGGTTTGTTTGGTCTCGCAAAACCCAGGGCATAACCAAGAACAAGATTCGTATTAGGGCCACATTCTCAGTGCAAGAGTGAACCAGAAGAAACCACTCCTGTGGCCCCAGGGGACTCAAAGAAACATACCACAGTGTCACACAGAGCAGGAGAGAAAAATCTCAGCCCCGAGACATTGCATCCTGAAGCTATCCCTTGTGGAGAACTGCATACCGAATTCCCGTCACCCACTGTGGCCTACAAATATTCAGATGTAAGTTTCGTTTAAACCCGATCCTGGGCTTCTAATGCCCCTTGCACCTGCTAGAAGCAAATGCAAATGTCCTCTGAAGCAATGCACCATCATCTTAAGCCCCAAGAGTTTCAACAAATTATGTTCTTAAAACTGTGAACTGCTAACCACACAAATGAGGGGAAAAACTACTGTGAGTGACCATAAAGGAAAAGATAGATACACTTAATGATATAAAAATGTAGAAACTCCATAAAGAGAATAAAAAGACATGGCCCGCAATGGAGTAATACTTGAACATACATTACAGCTAAGGGAGTCCTATCTCGAGTATATGAAGAACTCCAGAAATCAACAAGAAAAAGACAAACCCACCCAGTAGAAAAAATGGGCAAAGAAATTCAATACACACACACACACAAAGGAAATCCAAATGGCCAATAAATATATGGAAAAGTCCTAAACGCCATAAGAAAGCAGGAAAACGCAAAGACTGTAATGAAATACCGCCATACGCATGCCAGTTGGGTAATATTCAAAAGTCTGGCAAGACCAGGTAGTGGCGAGGGTGTGGGGGGACAGGAACTCTCACAGACTGTCGGTGTATATTAGCCTAACTACTTTGGGGAAAGTTTGGCATTTTCCAGTACAGTGGTATAAACATACATATCCTGTGACCCAGCAACACCACTACTGGAAAATACCGTAAGAAGTGCATGCACTGTGTCTCAGGAGACATGTACAAAAATCCTCAGAGAGAAATGATTTCCGTAGCCCCTAACCGGAAACAATCAAAATGCCTATCAATAGTAAAGTGGATAAATAAATTTTGTTATAATCCCACCCTGGGGTATTAAAGAGCAATGAAAATAAACAAACTAGAACCTCCCAACAACATGGGTTAATGTTACAAATCCAATGCTGAGCAAAAGAAGCAAAACACAAAAGATACACAGGGAATTACTCCACCTATATAAAGATCAAAAGAAGAAAAAATCTAAACTGTATCGCACAAGGATGGATAAACTATAAAGAATGATAAAACTATAACACTAGACAGAGATTACCATAAAAATGCAAGAATGCAAGAATGATTACCCCTAAGAGGAAAGGAGGCGATAGGATTGAAAAGGGGTGCACGTGGTTTCTGGCGGTGCGGGCAATACTCAATTTCTTCATTTGGGTGGTAATTACACGGATGTTTGCTTTGTAACTATATGTTATACTGTGCATTTATCTTTTATGCACTTTTCTATGAGTTGTATTTTATAATCAGCTTTTTAAACTGAAAGAAGATACTATGACCAACTTTATGCCATATTTGAAAACTTAGGCAATATGGGGACACCTGGGTGGCTCAGTCGGTTGCGTTGACTCTTGGTTTCAGCTCAGGTCGTGGTTCGTGGATTCAAGCCCCATGTCCGTGCTGAAATTGCAGAGCCTGTTTGGGATTCTCTCTCTCTCTGCCCCTCCCCCACTTGTGCATACCTGCATCTCTCTCTCACTCTCTCAAAATAAATACACTTAAAAAGAAAAAAAAAAAGAAAATTTAGGCACTATAGACAAATTTCTAGAAAACTATTACTTCCAAAACTGAATCCAGAAAGAGATACCTGAAGAGTTCTATAACTAGGAATCTATTGCGATGTAACAATTATAATAAACTTAGCAACTGAAGTTTATATACATGTCATGCCAAACCCAAACTTGGACATCCCACTATGGACCATTTCCGAAAGGGTTGTGGGGAGGGAGAAACCCAGACCCAACTATTCTCTAGGGCCAGTTGTCCCCGTCCGTCCCTACCAGAAGATAGCCGGCACCAGGGGCTAGAGAGGGAGGGGGAGAGGCTGGAAAGACTCAGGTCATGGGGCTGACCTACTCTCTAGGAGGGGCTGGGCTGGGCTGGCCGGGCTTCCTCTGACTGTCCCAGGCTGGCCCCCACCACCCTCTGCAGGACCCACCAACAGGCTTCCAATCCTACTGGTCCTCCAAGGACAGTATTTCTCTCTGGTTCTACCTATTTCCTGTTGTTTTTGCCCATAGCCAACACTGCAGCTGGAAGATCCATTCATGATGAAAAATCGCAACTCAGGTGTATTTCCACCCCTGTCGGGTGAAAATCCTCCATTTACTTTATCACTGGGCCTGGAAAAAGTAGGAGGTGCCCCAGACGGTCCCACCCCACCTTGGGCTCTCTCCAGATTCTTATCTCTGTGTAATAGCAGCCTCCATTTCCTTTTCATAGTCAAGGTCAACTCCTTAGCCAACACCATAAGGAACTTTATGATTTTTTTCTCAGTGGCCAGTCTCATCTTCTGATTCAGAGGAAGCATTTTTGCATCTCTTGATAGACCCGGTTCTCCCCCTGGGTCCTAAGTATGGACCGCTCTGACCTCTCCCACCTTGGTCCCAGCCCCACGTATTTGACTCCAGGAGAACCAGCTGGTGGTGTTATTAGCTCAGCACACGCACCACAGCCTGAAGACTGGTGGGCTCCACGAGGTGCTGTCTCACACCATAAAGGAGCCTGCCATAGGGTGGGCTGCTGTGCTTTAATTTAAGGCCACCCAGTCCCAGGTGATGGGCACAAGGAAAGACCACTGAATCCCATGGGCACTGCCCTATTGGAGTACATCTTCAGCCTTCACAGAGACATGAACTTCTTGGCAGGAGACAATGCTATGTTAGATAATGCCTACCAGTGGCATTCAGTAAGTTTATGGATGGAGGTACAGAGAGACCAGAGGAAGGGGAGGACTCTAAACCCGATCCTACAATAAGGATCTACTGCCGGTGGACAAGTTGCTGGCCCTTCATTGACTAGGGTCTTGACCAGCTGTGGCCTACAGGAGACTCAGAACCCAGGACATCGCTGTGTAACAATTTGTCCTCCTCTTGGGAAGCAGATGGAATTAACAAACTGTGGCTATTAAGCAAGTTATACCGGAAGATAAATTATACATATTGCATCAAGGGGAAAGAGAACATGTGATGTTTGCAAAATTCTTACAGGAATTTGTCCTTGTCCTGGAAGGAAAAAAAAAATGCTGGCTTGCTGTTTAACATTTCGATTAGAAAGTTGAAGCTCTTTGTGCCTCAAATAAGGCAAGAAGGACATGCTGGGCTATCACCTCTGAAGCTACCTCAAATGAATAGGAGTCACGACCTAGCTCTGCCCAGTGCCGTCCCGAGGAATAATAGTCAAATGTTGCTCAGCCTTATCTTAGGTCAGAATAATGGGACAGGAAAAGACTGTGGCTGCTCTACGTCTCTTGTCCTAAAAGTTAAGTCCCACTGCAAGACCTTCCTGAATTTTGTCTAAGTCCTAAAAACAGAGAAGGGAAGGTGGGATTAAGAGCTTCCTTTCAAGGGGTGTTCTTTGGAGGACAGTCCCTTGGGACAAGCATTCTCTTGCAATCTGGGCCCATTCTGAGCATCAAGCCATACAGTACCTGTTTGTCAGCAAACCTCCGATGGCCCTCCTTCTGAGGCCCTGCTCACCTGGCAAGCCCACCAGCCAGCCACCCACAGGTGACATAGAGCCTGACCCCAGGCTGCTTCCCCTTCGGTGCCAAATGGACAACAGAACACCGTGCTGGAAGTTCTGGAAGGGTTGCTTGTCACGGGCGCTGCCGGAAACGGGTAGCGGTGCCCCGGCGATCGATTGCTGGCTGGGGCTGGCTGCCTGCGGAACCATCTGTTAACAGGCTGTGGAGAGAGCTCAGAATTGTCTGCGAAATGACCTCGAAGGCTCATTCTGGGTTGCCTGGCAACCAGCAAGCTGGAGATGGCTCCCTGTCCCTGGAGGAGGGGCTGTGCCCGAACTCAACCTCCCGTGGGGCGAGGCGGGGGACAGGCCCNACACTTAAGTACCGACTGCTTTAGCGTTCATTCCCTTCCTTCACTCCCAAGGTCATTCTCATACTTGCCTTTGAAAATGGAGAACATGGCCAGGGACCAGGGTCCTCTGCCCCATGGTGCCTTCAGCCCAGACAGGGACCCTGTGCTTGCTGGTGCCCTGCCCATGAGCTCCAGCCCCCACTGATATTGCTGCAAGTGGACCCTGAGTTCTTTGCTTGGCCCAGGCTCGAGTTTTCAATCTTTGGGCACCTGCGGCTGAGGTGCAAGGGAAGGGAGGGGTGGCAGGAAGCCCAGGAAGGGACTCTGGGGAACGAGATGTCCGCTCAGCAGCTCGCCCAGCCCCTCTCCTACGCATGCCTTCTCCCCTTGACGACAGATGCCGCTGGGCACACCTGACTTTGTGGCAAGGTCAGGCAGCACTCGGCTCGCATCACATGGTCCCCAGGTGCCTTGTGTCAGGCTTTCAGTCCCCCCGAGGCCCAACAGCTTATGGAAGGCATGAGCTGTTTCTCAAAAGAATAGTGGCTTGCAGAAGAGGGCACAGCTTAGCACTAAAATCCTGGCTCCTGAGCTGAGAACTGCCTCCTGGGGCTTGTCCCGGAGGGTCTCAATATGCCATAGACACTGGGGACTCCAGAGCACTCCAGCTGTGGACCACGGCCATGTGTAAGAGCAGGGGCAAGGAAGCGGCTGGTCGTCCTTACCATCTAAGACCCCAGGGGACACAGCTGCCTCCTGGGAGAGGCCTGCACAGCATCTGCCTCAGGGGGATGGATGCAGATTACCTGAAGCCTGACTCTTGACCCTTCCTCATAAGCCCCCTCCTCCCCAGGATCCTGTTATGTGAAGCCCCTGAGTTCTATGTGCCTTTATTATTTTTTTTATGTTTATTTATTTTTGGGAGAGAGACAGAGTGCGAGCAAGGGAGGGGCAGAGAGAGAGGGAGACACAGAATCTGAAGCAGGCTCCAGTCTCTGAGCTGTCAGCACAGAGCCCGATGCAGGGCTTGAACTCACGAGATGTGAGATTGTGACCTGAATTGAAGTCAGGTGCTTAAGTGGTGGATACTGAGCCACCCAGGTTCCCCTTCTACCTGCCTTTAGTTCCTCCCAAAGGATCAGAATGGAGTCCTGATTTTCTAAAGACTTGAAAGATGAGATAGAATGACAGGCAGCATTCCCACTTGGGTATACATTAGAACCCTCTGGGTGAGCAGCTTGCTTAAAATAGAATGGCCAAACCCCCACCCTAGAGAGTCGGGATCAGCAGAGCTAAAGTGGGACCCTGGAATATGCATTCAAACCAAGCTCCCCGCCCTATGATTCTGATTCAGATAGTCTGCCATCTACACCCATGGAACACCTCAGGCAAGCCTGAGTCTAAATCCAAGTTCTGTTCCTATATTAGTTTGGAATCATTTCAGTTAACCAGAATAACAGGGTTCTTGGGGCATCTGACTGGCTCAGTCGATACAGTGTGCAATTCTTGGGGGGGTTGTACATTTGAGCCCCACGTTGGGTGTAGACTTCACTTAAAAAATAAATAAAATATCTAAAAATTTATATACATATATATATAAATAACAGTGGTCTTAACAAGACAGAAGTTTACTTCTGCCATGTGAATGTCTAGAAATGTAGTCCAGGCTGGTACAGTGGTACCACAATTATTCAGGACCCAGACTTTTGCTCCAAAATTCTCCACATTCAGCTATTGCCTGATGGTCCAAAATGGCTGCTCCAGCTCCAGCCATCATGCCAATGTTTCATCTAATGGGAAAGAGGAAAAGGGGAGGAGACAGGCAGGATCCCTCCACTTAAGGGCAATTCCTGGAAGTTGTGTATACACTTTTACTACATTCCATTGGACATAAAGCTAAATATGCTACAAGGGAGGAAGGAAAATGTAAATATTTACTTGAATGTTTGTAAATGGTGATTTAAGGCCCAGAAAGAATGTCCAAAGTAGCTGAAAAAGAGAGAGAGGGTGGTACAAGTGAAAGATAAAATCAGCTAACATCGATTGTATACTTGCTAAATGCCTGTCACTATTCTAAGCACTTTTCGTGTTACCTTGAATTTAATTCTTCCAATGATCCTGTGAGGTGGGTCCTACCATTCCTTCTTTGTCACAGACCCACCCCTAAACCATGCAGACTGAAAGATTAGCCTTGCCTGCTTACTCCCTGAGCGACTCTGAGCAAGTTCTGTGCTGGCAAAACAGAAGAGGAAAACCATATACTATATACTGATTGAGACCAGACACAAGTTACAACCCGTCCCGCCCCCCAACCCCGAGCTGGGTACATCGCCCCCAAAACCTTGAAAAGTCAGATCCCTGCCAGCCAGGAAGAAAGTGTATGTACCATCCTGATGTCTATAAACCCGGGGTCATCAGGGCTGCCCTATGAGGCTGAGGTTTTGCTCAAACCCCATCTTATGCCCTGTGAACATGCTAGGGAGTTCCAGCTCTGGCTTCTTCTTTCTGTTGAATCATTATGTCTGTGGGTATTTGTGATCTGGGGCAATTGCTGGGCTCTGGCACCTGCAGGGAAATTTGCTGTGGGCACAGTGCTGGACACAAAGTAGGTGCTCAAATAACTCCTTGCTGCTTAATAATAATAGCGATCATTTAATAAGTGCTCACCATGTGCCAGGCACGGTGCTGAGAGCTTTACTTATATGATGCCTTTTGTTGTTGACAACTGCCAAGATCTTAGTTTTTACCAAAGAAAGAACTAAGACCCACAAAGGTCTCACCCCCATTATGTGGCAGAGCTGGGATTTGAAGCCACAAATTTTTAATCATAAAGCTCAGATATCTCCAGCCTCAAATAGCCACCCCTTTCTACCATACGGATCATGAAAGTCTCTGGAGCCTGGGGTCCAGGCTGATGATTCTGGGGACAGACACCTGCAAAAAGAATAAGTTTTGGGGCGCCTGGGTGGCTTAGTCGGTTAAGCGTCCGACTTTCGCTTAGGTCATGATCTCGCGGTTCGTGGGTTCCGGCCCCGCGTCGGGCTCTGTGCTGACTGCCAGTTCAGAGCCTGGAGCCTATTTCGGAGTCTGTGTCTCCCTCTCTCTGACCCTCCCCTACTCATGCTCTCTCTCTCTCTCTCCTAGAAATAAATAAAAATATTTTTTAAAAAATGAGTTTTGTGTGGGCTTCTAAGGATTTGAACAACTGGGGGATACTCCCGGCTACCTTCTGTTTACTCCCCCAGCTCCCCACCGGAGGGATTCTGCACAGCACAGAATCGAGATCATTTTCACCATAGAGGGAGGGGAGGGAGGGCAGGACTTTCATCCACAGGGCACTTGAAAACAATTTCTGGAAAAGCAGCATAGTACATAGTTGAGAGGCTGGACTCTAGCTTGGCAGTTCTCTGCTTCATGACCTTGGCCAAGCTAGTGAGGATTAAATGAGCTAATACATGTCACATAAAGCACTGAGGAAAGGGGCCAGCACAGTCTCCCAGGATTAGACACCATCAGGACTATTCCAGCTGAAGCCGGTACCAGCAGAAGCCAACTAGCCAGAGAGGGCTGAGTTCTGGCCCCTCTTCCTTCTTTTTATACATAATAAATTGGCTTTTAAATAAGAAGTGATATGTTGTCAACTGGTAGAGAGTGTAAAAATTCAGCTTAAAAAAAAATCACCTACAGGGGCGCCTGGGTGGCTTAGTCGGTTAAGCGTCCGACTTTCGCTTAGGTCATGATCTCGCGGTTCGTGGGTTCGGGCCCCGCGCCGGGCTCTGTGCTGACTACCAGCTCAGAGCCTGGAGGCTGTTTCAGTCTGTGACTCCCTTTCTCTCTGACCCTCCCCTGCTCACGCTGTCTCTCTCTCTCTCTCTCCTAGAAATAAATAAAACAAAAAAAATCTATAAAAAAAATCACCTACAATCCCACTCTCCAAACATCATCTTTCCATTCTCGTATTTAACAACTATCACGGTGTTCTGGTGCTGTCCTCCCCTCGGGGTGACTGGGATGTGTGGTCCTCCCAGGCCCCGTCGGCATCTGAGTCACCCTGGTCCCAGACAGTCACCCAAGCTTCTGGCTTCCCTAATAATGGTAGAAGGCAACGTCTCAGAGACGAGAGAAAGAGGCTGAAGAGCAGGTGGGGCCAGTGCAGCTGGCTTGTCCCCAGCCACCTGGAGAATTTTATAAGCAAAGTGCTTCTGTGAATTTTTCCCTCCCACGACTTTTAAAAGGCAAATTACAGAGGCACCTGGGTGGCTCATTCAGCTAAGTATCCGACTCTTGATTTCTGCTTGGGTCATGATCTCACGGTTCATGAGGCTGAGCCCTGCACTGGGCTCTGCACTGACAGTGTGTCGCCTGCTTGGGATTCTCTCTCCCTCTCTCTCTCTGCCCCTCCCGTACTCATGCTCTTTCTCTCCCAAAATAAATACATTAGTTTTTTTTTAAAAAAAAAAAAGGCCAATCAGAACTGCCACCCCTACTTACAATCTTTCAACAGCATCCTGTTGCACTTAATAAAAGGCCAAGATCTCCAATACCTAGATCCCATGGCCTGAGTCTGAATACTGAATCCAAGTTATTTAAACCTCTCGGCACTGGCACCTCTGTTTCCTCATCTATAAAATGGGCGTAACAGAGCCTACGTCCTAGAACTGTTATCAGGTGAATGTGCTAGATGCATAAAACAGCACCTGGTGTATGCAAAGCCCTTGATAAATGTCAGCAGTAATTACCATTATTATTTTCTCCTTTCTTCCATTTGCCCTCCACACAAGGACACTCACACCAACAGCCTGGCTGCGGAGCCCCCACTTTTACGCCCGCTGCTACATGGCCTCTGACAGCATCCAAAAGCACAAGGACGGAGCAAGCTCTCTCCTCAGATGTCTTTCTTGTTTTGTGAGGGATGAGGGGGGTGGTTTTCCAGAACCCCCTTCTATCTCATTGAGCAGAACGGGGTCCCACACTTGGCAGAGAGGAATGGGAATGCCCAGTTACAGAACACCTGAACAAAATTGGGTTTCTGTTAGCTTTGACCCATGCTTCTCAAACTCCAGATGCGTCAGAATCACCCAGAGGTTTCTTACAACTCAGATTTCTGTCCCCGCCCTGGGGGAAGAGGGGAGGGGGGCTTGATTAGGTGGGTCTGAGGTGGGGTCAGGAATCTGTATTCTCACGAATTTCCAGATGCTGCTGGTCCAGGGACCACATTTTGACACTCTCAGCACAGAGAAGGATCAACGTCTGCCCCCCAAAATGTAATCCAGTCTCCAACTGCAACCACAGCCCCAGCAGAGTGAGACAGGTGTGTGCAGACCCGGTGACTAGGCAAAGACCACCCGGAAATTCCTGCCCGTCCTCGGGGCTCATGTTCTCATGGCCATTGTCCTGCTTCTGCTGACTCCTTGCAGCTGTTGCCTTTATTTCTACCCTGGAATTGACCCAAACAAGGGACAAGGGATGAGAATTATTTTCCCTGGCTCCCAGAGCGGTCCTGGATACAGGCTGTCTGTCGTGTGACTTTCACTAACGACCCAGCACACAGCAGAAAGCAGCTCAAGAGACAGTGTGTTCTTAAAAGCCCTGAGGCCACCTGACCCTGGGGTTCTCACGTTCTCATGGTCTCACTCCAGGCCCAGCCAGCTCCTCTCCCCCCTTTCCTACTCTCCAGCTCCCTTCCCTGCTAGCTGCCCCTTGGGCAACCAGAACTCTGAAGCTCCCTCCGCCCTCCCCCTTTCATCAGGCCTGTGGCCAAACCCCACCCCTACCCCCCTGCATCGAGGAGAAAGTCCCCTGGGAGAGACCTCCCCACTAAAAGCCACGGAAATGCATGTGGGATGGTGTGCACGGACACTGAGGCTGAGCGCCGCCCCCGCCAAGGAAGGCGGTGCTTCCCAGGTTTCCCAGGCAACAGACAAGACCTGGGTCTGGGTCTGGGTCCCTCCCGGGGAGGTTGTGTGGGGGTGCATGGGGGCTAGGGTGGGCCCCTGCCTTCTCGTGAGCTGGAGTGCAGATGGGCTTTCCTTCTGAGCTATCCTGGTCCCGAGATGGCTCTGGGAACATTGGTGGGCATGCTGGGACTTGCGCACAAGGAGGGCAGGGGACCTCCCCCTCCTCTTCAGCGCTCAAAACACCTCCCAACAGGCTCCCAAAAGGAATCTCTGAAGCTTTTGAGCCTCAGAGGCAGAGTAACCCCTGAAGGCACCCAGGGGCACCAGTGTGAAGGACAGTGTTTTAGAAAACTGTAGGACAGTGTCTTTCTAACGCGGGTTGATTTTACCTCCTCGGGTTCTGGAGAAGCGGTTGGGTCCCTCACTGTGAACTTTGAGGGTGGTTAGGCAGGTCCTGACACGGGAGGGCCCCCTTGGCTGTCAGCTCATTCTGAAATGTGAATTTCCGACGCACCTGGAGGAGCCCAGAAGGGGACCATTGTGATGTATAACCACAGCTTCCTTCTCAAGAGAGTAAATCCTGCTTCGTTGAATAAAAAGGCCCCTTTGTTCTGAGGCCTCCTATTGGGTCTGGTCCGGCAGAGACAGCCCGGTAGCAGTTGGGAAGAGGAGGCGGGGCTGGGAGGCCCAACAGCCCAAACTGTTTGGAGTCACGTGAGGACCGGAAGCCCCTGGGGCATCGTGGTGGCAGGAGCTGTGATGGAGGCAGGGTGGAAGAGGAGGGGCGGGCAGGCAGCAGCAGGGGCTGGGCGCTGGGAGGAGGGAGAGGGAGGAGGGAGGAATGCCTGGTGGCCACAGCTCTAAAGAACAGGAATGTTTCAGTGCCACTTTCATTCGTGTGCTGAGCAGCGCTCTAACTTCCTCAAACCGACACATCTTCAGTGAAATTCTGCTCACAGAGCAGCCTGGTATTCACGGTTTCTTGGGAGAAGAAATGGGCCGCATCCTATGTTTGAGTCAATTCCAGGGCAGAAATAAAGGGAACAGCTGCTAGAATTCAGCAGAAGCAGGAAGCCAGAGCCACACAATTGAAGCCCGAGACTTTGCAGAAGTCGCGCGGAGGGTGTGGGATGGGGTCTGAGCCAACCTTCTTTCAATCCCAGCGAGCTGGGGGCCTCCAGCTACGCCTGGGCTCTGCTACAGGGCAGACATTCGCCCCTTGCTTCCTCGCCAAAAGAAGCCTATTTTGTTCAGGGGTGAGGGCAGTGTGCCCAACCCCAGGGGATGAGGACTGGTCGGTATGTGTTCCCACTCCCCTCTGGTGTCACTGGGTGGTGGTGCGTAAGTGACCCCGTTCTGGCCAATGAGACAGAAGGGGAAAGTGGGCTGGAGGCTTCTGGGAAGAGTTTCCCTCTCTAATAAAAGCAGAATGCTCCCTTTTAAGGCAAGCCGTACCCCAGCTTTCCTTTCCCAGGCTGCTCTGCAGCAGAGCAGCTGAACCGATAAACNAACGGGAAGGCAGAAAGAGCAAAGGAGATTTAACGCAAAACGGCTGACCTCAAGACCTCTTAAGATAATAAAATCCCCAACTCCTCAGGCAACTTTTAGTTGAGTATTGTTACTTGCAGCCTAAAGCATCCTAGCCAATCATATAGAAAAGCTTGATGCCATTATTGATTTACAATGAGAAATAAAAGCACCTGGACTGAGAGACACGCATATTGATTGAGGAGAATATTTACCTTGGAGGCAGACCATGGCATTGATTGCTAGTTATTCTCAAATATTTCCTTTCTCTGTCTTTCTCTGATAAGAAGACTGCCATGTTTCAATGGGGTACATGCTACTTGGCTAGCAACTAGATTTCCCAGGCTCCTCTGCAACTAGACGAGGCCAAATGCCCAAGTTCTAGCCAAAGGAATATGAATAGAAGTGATGTGTGCCACTTCTGGGTTTTGCCCTTAAAAGGATTGGGCATGCCCTTCCTCATTCTTATCTCTTCTTGCTGGTGGTAAGATAGCAAGAGCTGAGGCAATCACTTTGGATCCAGAAACAGAAGAGCCATTCTGAAGGTGGGCAGAGTTGCCCCACCAGCCTGGACCCACCTACTTCTGACCTCTTATATGCAAGAAAAATAAACAATCTTGTTTAAGCCACTGGAGTTTTGGAATGCGTCACTACAGCCAATCTATATGAGACTCCAGAATATCAGGTGGAAACAGTAGCAGAGAAACGCTGCTCTGTGACTATTACTATGAGTCTATGTATCAGTTAGCAGTTGCTGCATAACAAACCACCAGATATTTAAGACTTAATGATTTATTATTGCCCAGGATTCCGTAGGTTGGCTGCATTCTTCTACTGGTTTTTCTAGGGCTTGCCTGTGTGGCCGCATTCAGTTGGAGGACTGGACAAGGGCTGGGTTCAGCTGGGACGCCAGGGATGGCTAGGCTCACTCTCCATGTGGTCTTTCATCCTGAAGGAAGACAGTCCAGGCTGGGTTTCCTCACATGGTGCCTCCATGAGCATTCTGAGAGAAAGCCCCAAAGCACAGGCATTTATCAGGCCCATGTTTGTATCTTAGTTGCTGGTATTTCACCGGCCAAAGCAAGTCACATGGCAAGTCCAGCATCCACGCGGGAGGGGCCTACACAAGGGTGTAGATACTAGGAGGCTTGATTCATTGGGCCATTTGGATAACAATCAACCTCACCCTGTTATGCCCCATGAATTTCGGAAGCTTATTATGGGTAATTAGAAATCCTAGTACAGTGCTCATTAGGCCCATCTGCACAGGGACTAATAACCCCTGAGGAACTGGGACCATTAAAATTCATTCCCTTATTTGGTTCTTCGTCACCTAGCTCCAAACAAGGATTTCAGATCGTTGATGTAAATACAAAAGATTTTTAAATGATAAAATAAAATTTTAAATGAGTACTGGAGAGGGGTACCTGGGTGGCTCAGTCGGTTGAACGTCTGACTTCGGCTCAGGTCATGAGCTGGCAGTCCATGGTCCGTGGGTTTGAGCCCCACGTTTGGCTCTGTGCTGACAGCTCAGAGCCTGGAGCCTGCTTCGGATTCTGTGTCTCCCCCTCTCTGTCCCTCCCCAACTTGCATTGCGTGTGTGTCTCTCTCTCTTTCAAAATAAGAAATAAACATTTTAAAAAATGAATATTGGAGAGAATCAGGACAGAAGGCAAATGAAGGTAGGAAAAGAAGAACAGGTGGTGTCAGAAGTAGGGTCAGAATGAGAGGTGTATGTGGGGTGTGGGGGAAGGGAACATGGTGGGGGAGAGGTCACAGAAGGGTCACGGGAGAGTCCCTGACAAGATCAAGGAGATGGCCAGGGAATGGGGCTCATGGGAGCTGGAATGAGGCTGCCTCCCAAACACTCTAAGATGGTGCTTCTCACCCTGCCGAGTGGGTCGAAATACTGATTCTGAGGCCTCATCCCTAGAACCTGGATTTTTAACAAGCTTCCCAGGTGATTCTGAAAGAGGTGGGCTCCGAACCACATCCTGAAGTGACTTTATAGCCCGTAAGCTGGTGCCAGCTTCTAGGCGGGATATTCAGAGGGGAAGAAAAAGCAAGAGGGAAGCTTCTTGAATAAGTGAATGGCTCTCAGAGTCCCAGGAAGCTTCTAGAAAGGGGAAAGGGTGGGGTACCTGGGTGGCTCAGATGGTTGGGCAGCCGACTTCAGCTCAGGTCAGGATCTCACAGTTCGTGGGTTCGAGCCCCATGTAGGGCTCTGTGCTGACAGCTCAGAGCCTGGAGCCTGCCTCCAATTCTGGGTCTCCCTCTCTCTGCTCCTCCCCTGCTCGCTCTCTGTCTCTCAAAATAAAGACACAAATGAAAGAAAGAAAGAAAGAAAGAAAGAAAGAAAGAGGAAAAAGATACAGTGTGATTTGGGAGCTTTCTAACATTTCAGATACTTTGTTTCTGCACAGAACAAACCTCTGCCCTGAGTAGACATCTCTTAGTAGGTCTCAGCCCTCAGCAATCTTCCCAGTTCCAGGACCCGCCAGAGCACACGCTGTCCCTGACAGGAACTCCACCCCTTGCCTGACCACTGCTGATTGGACTGGGGTGGGCACCTGACCCAGGCTGGATTCATCCATTTTCTCTGCCAGGAAATTGGACAGAGGTAAGGGTCTTGGATACTATGTCCCCTGATGGGTGTGTTCCACAGCAACAGCCCACAGAGCCCTGCTGTCGAGCTTCCGGATGGATTGCCTGGTCCCGGCCCTTCCTGGATCCTGGCTGTTCAGCTTCCTGCCATCTTGTGACACGCTCTGGCATCCTTCTACTGAATTACACTTTGGACTGAGTTGGCTTCAGTCCCCGGCGTCCAGAAGCACCTTCACTACTGCAGCCTGGCAGAGGGAGATAGGATCAGAGTCGGGGGTCTAAGGTTGTCCTTGTGATTCCAAACTGGACTGTCCCTAAGAAATGGGCCCATCTGGTCAGTTTCCTAAAGAAACCACGAGCTACCAAGGCTGAAGCTGTTGTTTGTTAAAAGGGCTGTGGCAGCCTGGGAAAGACACTGTGTGCTGCAGCCGGCACTCGCTGCCGACGCCGGAAGCAGATCAGTGAGGGGCACCAGGAGGAAGCCAGCCAAGGGGGGGGGGGCGGCTGGCGGGGCGCCTCACAGGGCATCACCCTCATTCCTCTTTGGACAGAGCCCACTAGGGGATGAAAGCAATGCTTAAGATCACTCACATAGTTCTCGGCGGCAGGGAAACTTCCATGAATGAGGTTCCTGTTTCTGAAAATTTACCTGAAGGCTGGTGTGGTCGCCAAGATAGCCCCCTGCAATCCCCGCCCCTGGCGGCCAGGCCCCCGTGTAGTCTCCCATTTTACCTAGGGCTGACCTGGGTGACCAGAAGGATATGGCAAGAGAGCCGGCATGTGGTTCTTGAAGCCATGACATACACACATCACAGCCTAAGCCTCTCCTGGATCACTCACTGTGGGAAGCCAGCCACCAGCCCTACAGAGAGGCCCACGAGGTGAGGAACTCAGGTTACCTGCCAACCATCAGCACCTACGTGCTGACCATGTGAGTGAGTCGCCTCCCAGTCAAGCCTTCAAGTGCTGCAATCCCAACTGACATCTTGACCACAATTTCATGAGAGACCCTGGGTCAGAACCCCCACAGAATCTGTGAGAGAATAAATGTTGGTTGCTTTCAGCAGCTAAGTCTGAGGGTGATCTAGCAACAGGCAACTAGTAACGGAGGATGGGTGGGTGGGCAGAACATCTCCAGAAAACGTCACAAAGGGGACTACAGGGTAAGACTTGCTTCAGTGGGACCTCAGGCACCAAAGGCAGCCATGCGGATTCCCCTAACTTCCATACCAGGGAGAAAAGGAAAGGAAGCCCCTTTGGCAGTTGAGGGAAGGAGCCCAAACCACTGGAAACAGCGGCTAACGCCCATGTCCTTTTAGGGTGTGTCCTATTTCATCATCATGACAGAAAAAATAACTTTACAATTCCTCTGACATAGGAAATATCGGGATTGTCGAATGCCCCTCCCTAAGGATAGTGAGAGACCCACCTCTTCCTCTCCTGAGTCTACCAGTCCAATGGACGCCATCCTGGTTACTTTTTCTTGGTAAAAGAAGAAACCAGAAAATCTGGTCTAGACCACTGAGGGGGCCCGTTCTCACCTCCCAAACCACAAGTTCCAACAGTTTCTCAGAGTGTACCTGAAGAAATGAAATATTGCCTGCACAAAACACCCAGGGGTCTGTCCTGAAGGGACAACTCAGGGATGTCCTGATTTGTTAGAGTAAAGCTGTCCAGACCATTGATCTAAGCTGCCCTCCTGGGATGCTGAGTCAGGCCGCGTGCTTCCCCGGGAAAGACAGAGAGACTCAAGGCTAACAGCGCAGGGACTTCTCAGGGCCCATGAGGGTTTCATGAGTCTTCCTTCCTGTCCTGCCTTCTCATTCTCCACCCCATCTCTGCTTCATGGCCGCCACAACTCACTGCCTGTGGGCCCAAGGTGCTCAGACACCAGCGCCTTTTCCCCCAGGATCCACTTCCAAGTAGTTCCACTCTTTTCTCGCCAAGATTCTTCTAGGAAACTCCTGAGGGACCTGGCAACAGCATTTGGTGACCTCTGTCCTGCTGATGTCACCGTCATGGTGTGGGGGTCCCTACCCTAAATCACTCCCCAGGAGGGAAGTTTCCTCCTACAAGCCTGGACCCAGCATACAGGGAAGGGCCAAGGAGCTAGGGCAGGACCCGCTGGAGAACCACTGCCGAGTCCCCAATAGGACAGATGCGCCCCCTAGTGGCCCCACGCCGCAGCCCCACCACCGCTCTGTGCTCCAGCACGGACCTCATTCACTATCCTGTGGCCTTCAGGCCCCTGCCCGCCCACCCCCACCCTGCGCGGCTGCCCCTTTATCAACGCAGAGGCCTCAGCTGAGGAGGGAAGTGAGGTCACTCCAGAGTTCCTTGTCTGCTGAGTCGTGTGACACTGACCTTATAGTCATTCCCACTACATTCTGGAGAAGTTTTGAGACCCAGGGGGAGCGCTAGAGAGGTGCCTTTTATGCTGTGGGCCTGTGTGTATGATCTTAGAGGAAGGCCAGGGAGGGGCGCCTGGGCGTCTCCGTCAGTTCAGCAGCCGACTTTTGGTTTTGGCTCAGGTCATGATCCCAGGGTTTGGGATCAAGGCCCATGTCCAGCTCCATGCTGAGTGTGGAGTCTGCTTAAGATTCTCTCTCCCTCTTCCCCAGCCCCCTGTCTGCAAAAAAAAAAAAAAAAAAAAAANCCTTTGAGGGATGGAGGCACAGCCTTCCCACACAACCAGAGCCAGAAAAGGAGGAGTCTGCTCTCTCATTGGAAAATGGGAATAATAAGATCTTAAAGGGAGGGGCGCCTGGGTGGCTTAGTCGGTTAAGCGTCCGACTNTAAAAAATAAGATCTTAAAGGGAGATTATAGAAGTAAAGCCTTTTATTCAACCTCTGATGAGGTGAATTTGCTAGGTGGGAGTGAGCACAAGGGTGGCCAGGGCAGGCGTGGGGTGGAGTGAGATTTCAGAATTGCAGGTGGCTCCAAATCCCAGCAGCAAAGCCAGGCAAGCAACGAGACAGGGACTGATTCTTTGCTGCATGTAAGCTTCTGTCTGGAGAACTCAGGAACATGACCTGTGGCCTGGGCACATGTGTGTCAAACGAAAAAAATGGCTGAGCCCGCGAATGATTAAACCAACAACCCTAGGTGGAAATGGCCCTCTGAAATCCTGAAACGTGACTCGGTGAAGACCAGCAATGGTCAAAAATTGGGAGCCGCCCCTCAGTTCCCAGCTCCAGAATTCCCTATGGTGCGGCTGAGAATTTGCCTCAGCGCCACCTGCCGGTGGGCACTGGCAGCGGCCAGCTCCTGCTAGACAGGGAAGCCTGTCACCTGGGTGCGGAAGGGAATGGCAGAGGATGGGACCAGCCTCTTCCCAGATGACCTGCTCCCTCAGGAACAGCTGCTACCTAATTTATCCTGATCTTTCCGAGGGTCAGTCAAGAAAGCCTTGGACAAGGCATGGGAGATTCTTGGGTGTCCTTTGAGAGAGGTCTGGGGGTCGGCTACATGTCCTCTGATGATCATCTGATTTTTTAGGGTTGTGTGCTATTGATTATTTGATTGACTTTATAACTCTGTAGGGATAGAGGCAATTTGTAGAAAGCAGATAATCATGGAAATGATTGCTGCCCATGGCAAGCAAATAAGTCCATTTCATAACACAGAGAAGTTCTGTCCAGTAGAAAATGTAAATACTTGACATTGAATCCTCATTTGAACTTGTCTTAACATTTTGCTGGTTCCTCGTCAGTTTATGAGCTAAAGAAAATCTGTGACATGTGTTCACTTGTTTTTATTGTAGAGACTCATGATTTTACCTTTCTGAAAATTATATCTGAGCAGATCGTTGGTCCCCAAGGAATCTGCAAAGTCTCTCACACCTTCCATCCCTCCTGCCCCCCAGTCTGTTCAGGCGGCACCAGCAATGCATCCTCTGAGTCGCCACTGTGCCCAGCACTGACTTCGAGGACAAGCTGCCCTTGTGCGCTCCTCTGCCAGTGTCTCCCTCCAGACTGCCAGCTCCCGAGGGCAGGGGCCAGGTCTGATTCTTGCTGGATCTGCAGAGCTCAGTAGATGCTGTTGAATGAATTTATGAACCTACTTGGTTCGGACCACACCTCACTGCTGGTGAAGGAGCCTGGTGTATGGGAAGGGCAATTCGTTCATGTGGCCTAACATTTCCGAGCCTCAGTTTTTGCATCTGTGAAATGAGGATATTTCCTATGTGCTGATGGGAACGATGTCTTAAGTAACTGCCGCATATTTTCCATTGCCTTCTTTTAGTTTCTATCGCCACCTCCCACCCCACCCCCCAGGATAGTATGAACAGGAACAGGGTCATTTCCTCTGGCTCTCCACCCTGCAAGGCCCACAGGAAGGGTTCAGTTAAGTGCTGTCGCCTGGTTCATAAATGAGAAGGGGCCAGGTGCCCACAGTGGGCAGATGAGAAGCAGGACCTACTCAGCAGAAGCCTTGCTCTCCAGTTCTGGGGGGTTGAGGGGAAAGGGAGGGCTGGATACCCGAACATGAACAGGAACCCCAAGAGAAAAATTGAAAGAAGAGAATGGTTGGAAGAGGCTGGCTTTCAAGTATCTGCAAGTCTAGCCCCCAGCCCAGCCCCAGCCCAGCCCCAGCCCCGCCCCGCC
>NW_027532008.1:2828056-2851703 GCF_008692635.1 Crocuta crocuta
CCGCCGGAAAGCACCTGCTTCTCTGGCCCCTCCTTCCCAAAACAGCTTCCTCTGCTGAGAAACCAGACTTCTGAATTCCTGGGGTTCGGGTGCCATCTCGTGGCCATTCTCAAAACTGCCCATCCAGGCTGAGCAGAGCCCAGAGGTCCAAGAGCAACGGGAGCCAGGCCAACACTCCCCCAACCGTCCTGGCCTCCCTCCTCTTCATCCTCATCTTCTCCCTTTCATTTATTGAACACTGAATATATTCCAGGCTGTGTTCAGCCCCTCTCAGGGCTTTAGCACGTTTAATTCTTGGAACGACCTTAAAAGGCAGGTAATATTTAGTACCATTTTACAGATGATGAAACTGAGGCACAGAGAGGGGAAGGAGTTTTCCCAAGGCTGTACAGCTAAGGAAGTGGACTAGAAGAGCCCCTCTCTGTACAAGAGGGAGGCGGTGAGGCCCTTGGTCCTGCTGCTTAAGAGACAGCTGGCTTTGGGGTCCTTCAGCTCTAATTCAAATATGTTTTTGGTGCTGGCTCTGTGCCAGCCCCTACACTGGGCACCAGGATCTCCAGTAACCCTTTCAGCCCCTGTAAACCCCTCCATGGCACCTACCACTGTATGGTCTGATTTCCTTCTTAAGTGTCCATCTCCCACCAAGACTGTGGGCTTCCTGAGAATAGGGACCTGAGCCCCGAGGACAGGGCAGCAGAGCTGAGACCTATTCAGGAAGGAGGGGGAAGGCACTGGTGGTAGAGGTCACAGCGCGAGCCAGTGCCTGGAGAGGAGAGCCTGCCTGTACTGCGCGCCCTGCGAACTCCAAGCCTTCAGGAGGACCGGCAAGGGAAGGGGGGAGGCCTGTCACCCAGCGAGCCACTTCAGACAAATTCCTCCCTTGATTCTGCCTTCCATTCCTCCTCCACAAAATGGGAATGAGGCGGGGAGGAAATGAGGCACGGGGCTGGCACACAGAAGGGAAGCTCAGGTCCTCCTGACGGGTTGCCCCATGACCCCAGATGCACTTCAGGGGCGTGGCCTCTGGGGGCCAGTAGCTGGGCTCCAGAGGCCACCAGGAAGTCGCCTGAGACTCAGAACTGGAGGGAGGGACGCAGGGCGCCATCTGGTTTAAATCAGCGCCTCAGGGGTGGCAGCACCGGGAGACCCCTGGGTCCGAGCACCCAACCCCACGGGACAGCAGGTCCACCCTGTGATGAATGAATGCACAGGCACCAGGTGGAGGAACCAGGGTGGGCCTCACAGAGAGGACATGGGATAGAGACCTTCGGTGGAGCCAATAATTCATTCTTGTTTATGAAGCACCTTCTATGTTCCAGCTGTTAGAAGCCCTGGCGAAGCAGCAGACAGTAAGCCAATGTAGTGTGTGCGCATGGTGTTGAAAATTTCTTCTAGGGAGAAAAATAAACACAGGAAGGGAAATAGGGACTGTGGGGGTGGTTTGAATTTTAAATAGAATGGTACAGGAGGGCCTCCAGAGAAAAGACCTTCGAACTGAGACCCGAAGATGTGGTGTGGGAGGAAGCCATGAGGATATCTAAGGGAGGAGGGTCCCAGACAGAGGGGAAAGTAAGTGCAAATGCCCTGGGGCAACATCATGCCCGCTGGGTTCAAGGAGCAGTAAAGAAGCCAGAGAGGGAACTGAGTGGGGAGGGGTGGGGGCCAGATGGAGTAAGGCCATCTAGACCACTGGGAAGCCCAAATGAGGGTATAACATGTAGCGACAGAGGCACACGATGGGAGAGAAACACAGAGCGGCTCATTAGGCAACTCTAAACTTGTGTCTCATTACCGAGCCACACCTCCCGCAGTGTGCTATGAATTAATATTTTCTATAAATCCTGTAATTATCCTGTGAATAGCACAATTATATTGCATTGTGTTTTGTGTGTTAAAAGCACTCATTTGTTAAATGTAAACATTTAAAATATACCACATATTATGCAGCTCTTTTTATTTAATCAACTGGAAGCCTCAAATTGGAAGCAGAGGGGGCTCTTCTTGACCCTCAAGAGTTCCCTGAAGGCGGGTCTGCTGCCTCGCTCAGCCACACCCTCACCTACACACACTCTTATCATCATTCCCTCGCTGTGGCCAGCCAGAACCCAGGGCTGGGAGACAGAGATCACCTCAGGGTGGCCTCAGACAGGCCCCTGCACTGTCTTCTACTACCGCTGCCGCAACTCGCCTAGTTCTTGACATTTTACAGACAGCGTCCCTATCCTCACGGACCTTCACTACCAAATGGGCAGGGATTTGTGTGTCCATTTTACGGACGGACAAACCGAGGCTCTGAGAGGTGTCTGCTCAAAGCGACGGAGGACAAACCAGCGTCTGGAGGAGGCAAGATGGGGATGGGGAAGGCTTAGAAGTTTAAAGGTGAGGAGAGGAGCAGAGGGTGTCACCACTAACAGTCTGGTGGACCTGACCTCAGACAGACCTGGCTTTGAATCCTAACCCCACCATTTATTGACCTTGAGTAAATTCCTTAAATTTCCCCGAGCCTTGGTTTCTAAATCTTTACAATGGGACTAATAATAGTACTCACCACGAGATTTTGTTGTGCAGATTCAATGAGGCAACATGGACCAAAAAGCGGTTATTACTGCTGTTTTCAATCATACACAAGTGCAGGGGGTTGGAGGTGGGTGGGTGGGGAGAAGGCTGCTCCCTCCCTACCCCGCCCAGCCACAGCCACGTGCTGGCAGCCTCCTGCTGTGTTGCTTCCCCGGCCTGTGCGGACAGCAGTCATTGTACAACTGTCACGGTCCACCCTTTCCCATCACTATGGCTTTGTAGTTCACAAAAGTGCTTTCATCCGCCCATTCAACCTTTACCGAGTGCCTCCGGTATAAACCAGCCCAGTGGTGGCTCCTGGGTGTCTCCTGGTGAATGAGGCAGGCATTGTCCCAGAGAGCTGACATGGAGTAGCTGATCACATAAATGAACATATAGGTAGAAACTGGGTTAAGGGCTAGGTGAGAACAATGCAGGCGGCCGGGAGAGAGAATTACAAGGGGCCCTGATTCAATCTCGACAAAACTGCACAGCAGTGACCAAGGATAACTCTCATCCCCATTGGCTCAGCGGAGACCCTGAATTTCAGGACAGGGCAGGCACCTGCCCCAGGGCACCGGTGAAGTGAGGGGAAAGCATCAGGGGGCCAGCAGACCCAGCTGACTCCCCCCTGCCAAGCTGGCCCAGGAGAAGGAGAAGCTGCTCTGCCTAAGACCCTCCCCGGAGTGAGGGCTGGGGGGCTGCCAGCGCAGGGAGGAAGCCTGTGTAGAGTCACCTGCTTCACATCTCCTGAGGGGCAGGGGACTGGCTCAGACCCCTGGGGTCTGAAGGGCAGAGTATACTGTTCCCAGCCGTGAGCACTCAGCCTGGGGACCTGTGCCCCCTCTTTGGGCATAGCTGTTCTGAGCTTGGGCTCCAGGGGCTGGGCTGTGAGTAGGGGAGGGTTTCTCCCCAGGTGGGGGGCTGTGCCAGGCTGGCTTAGTGGCACACGCGCCTTGCAGGCAGAGCAGGCTTTAGATCCGTGCCTGCTCTGAGTCGAGTCTGTTGAGCCACTGTTTGGCAATGACCCCAGAGCCGCGAGCTCGTGGGCTCTGTTCTGCCCCTTGCAAACCCTTGCACAACTCCTGTCTCCTTTGATACTCACCGAAAACCCGGCAAGAGAGAAAGGCGCTGGGCATGGAGCCGAACGACCAGGGTTCAAGTCCTAACAAATGCCCTATCTATATCTTTGAGTCATTCAACAAACATTTGTGAAGCATTTACAGTGTACTGGCTACTAGGCTAAGTGTGGGAAGCGAAACAGACCAGATAAGGTCCCCGCTGTCCTGGATTGAAAACGATAGAAAGTAATCAAATAATCACATAAAAACCAGGGCCTCATCCTTGTGACGTCTCTCTCCCTCATGTCAGCTGCCTACCCGAATCCACCCACTTCTCGCCCAGCCCACGGCAGAACCACCTCTTACCAGGATCGGTGGCCTACCCTGCAGGTGAGGCCTCCAGCTTCGGGGCAGTGCCCAAAGCCTCCTGACTGCTCTCCTCCTGAGCCTCCCATCAGCTTCTGACTTGGAATAAAATCCAAACTCCTTCCTGTCCCTGACAAGTCCCTGCCTGATCGGCACCCATTAACATCTCCTGACTCATCTCCCATCACCTTGCCCATCCCCCCGCCCCCTCCGCTCTTTCCATTCTGGACATACTGGCCTCCTTGTTTCTCACATCCATGGGCCTCAAGGCCCCTTGCCCTTACTGTTCCCTCTGCCTGCAATGTTCCACACCCAGACTTTTCTGTGCCTTCCTCTCTCATTTCATACAGCTCTCTGAACAGAGAGCACCTTCCTTCCTTCTATCCTTTGTCCTTCACTTTCTTCCAGAATACAGATCAGCACGGCTGAAATGTTATGTGTGTGTTACCGCCAGTCCCTCCATGCAGAGCAGGCCTGGTACATGGGAGGCACTGAACGAAAGAGTGGAGACAAGGGACCGGGGTGGCTCAGTCGGTTAAGCATTTTACTTCAGCTTAGGTCATGATCTCACAGTTCGTGGGTTCAAGCCCCGCATTGGGCTCTATGCTGACAGCTCAGAGCCTGGAGCCTGCTTCGGATTCTGTGTCTCCCTCTTTCTCTGCCCCTCCCCCACTTGTACTCTGTCTTTCTCTCAGAAACAAAGAAACATTAAAAAAATTTTTTTATTTAAAAAAAGAGTGAAGACAATTATGAAGTGGAATAAAGGCTTCAAATGAAAAATACAGGAAGTCTAACAGATGAGGGGACAGGAGGCCTCGCCTCATCGCAGGCAGGGTGTCAGGAATGGTTCCCTGAGGACCTGGGACAGCCCTTTAGAATTAATCCAAACCGAGGCAAGGTGGCCAAGCCTTTGAACCTCCCTGTTGACCAGTCGCGGGCTGTCCCTGGAGAAAGGAACCTTGTCCCTGACAGAAGGACACTTGGGCGGAAATCTGAAGTGTGGAACAGAGCACCCTGGCGGAGGGAACCGTCTGTGAAAGCTGAGAGGCCGCAGCCCAACCGTGGGGCAGCTGATGGGAGGGTGAGGGGGGGGCTCCAGGGAGGTGAGTCAGGAGCTCGGTCTGTCCTAGAAATGACAGAGGGCAGCCGGCGGGAGGGAGCCTGAAGCCGTGGAGCGGCTGGGTCGGCTGAGCCTCCTGGAGACCCTCCGACTGCCCTGTGGAGGAGAGGCGAGAGAGGAGGGGGAACCACTTTGGAAGCTTTGGTGATTGAGGCACAAGATGACACTAGGCCTCGGGTGGTGGCTCTGGAAATGGAGAGAAGAAGACAGGAAGTCTGACCCCCAGAGAATCTCCGGTGGGTCCCAGGCAGAGCCCCGCTCGTGGTTGGATGGCTGTCTCAGAGGCACGTCAGGACTCTGGTTCCATGAAGCACCTGAGGGAATGAGTGCCCCAGGCCTGAAGGGGGTCTGGGTGGTGCCCCTGGCATCCACGAGCAGCAACCCCCCAGAGGGGCTCTCCTGACCCCAGCTGAACCGTGGAAAATCTAGACCTCTTAGAAAGCTCTTCCCGAGCTGCCATGTTTGTTGGAACTTAAGGGGGGGTTCTACGAACCCACTGTGCTCAGCCCCGACTCTGAGTGTTACTCAGCCTGGTGTGCAGTAAGCACTCACAATCTGCTAGGTGGCCAGACTAAAACGTGGAGCGAGGAGAAAGGGGCAACTCTGGAGGGACTCCCAACTTTCTGGTTTGGGTCCCTGGCTTAGCTGGAGGCCAAACCGGGAAGAGAAGGTGTGGTGGCACTGGGGCAGGCCGAGGCCACGGTGAGAGTGAGATGCCCAAGCCCAGGGGTCGGGTGCCAGCGCCGCAAGGAGCCCCACCGGGATGGCTTACGAGGGAGAAGAGACCGAGGAGACTGCAGGGGGTGGGGCAGCCGGGACAGAACGGAGTCGCAGAATCCAGGGATCACGCAATGCTGTCAGACATGAAAAGCCTAGCGGAGGGGATGAGGCCCGGGAAGGAGGGTCCCTCGGGAACATGGCAGGCCTGGGTGGCACAGGCGGAAGCTTGGGAGGGGGCCTTGGTGAGGGGCCTGAGGTTTGATAAAAGCCTGAGAGGTGGCTGGTGCAGTGTTGGAGGAAGACGTGGAGAAAACAAGGCCGTATGGAGAGCCGCTAACAAGGAGGCCTAGTGCCCAGAAGCTCCCAAATCCATTCTCTCAGAGCCCAGGGTCAGTCCCCGTCCCTCCTCCCCTGGGCCTCCTTGACGCCCCCCTGGCAAGTATCCCAGTTAAGGAGCTTCCTCCCTGGGAACTGTTGCCTCGGCCCAAATTCAGGTTGGACAACAGGAAGGACTTCCTGGCTGGGAGGGATGGGAGACCCCGGACAAAGTGAATGGGGGCATTTCTGTCCCCAAAGGAGACATCAGATGTAGTGACTTCTGGAGGTCCCCTTCTAATTGCTGGGCAAGAGAAAGCAGAGTGTTTTACAACCTGGACGGGGCAGGAAAGGGAACTTTGTAGAACAGGGAAGAAGCACTTGCTGACAATGCGTATCAGCATCAAGAGCTCAAACTTGAGCTAGACTCCCTGTGTTAAAATCCCAGCTCTGTCACTAACCAGCTGTGTAACCTTGGGTAACTACTTAACCTCTCTGTGCCTTGGTTTCATCTGTAAAATGGGAGCAAACGTAGTATCTATCTCTTAGGGCTCTTAGGAAGTTTGAATAAATTAACTGAAGGGGCACCTGGCTGGCTCAGATGGTAGATCATGGGACTCTTGATCTCAGGGCTGTGAGTTCAATCCCGACTTTGGGCGTGGAGGCTACTTAAAAGAATAAAATAAAATAAAATAAATAAACTGAAATTTGTAAAGTGCTCGGAACAGTGCCTGAAACAAAATGAGCATTATATATGGGGCACCTGGGTGGCTCAGTCAGTTAAGCATCCGACTTCAGCTCAGGTCATGATCTCACGGTTCGTGGGTTCAAGCCCCGCATGGGGCTCTGTGCTGATAGCTATCTCAGAGCCTGGAGGCTGCTTCAGATTCTGTGTCTCTCTCTCTCTCTGTCCCTCCCCAGCTCACACTGACTCTCTCTCTCTCTCTCTCAGAAATAAATAAAACATTAAAAAAATTTTAAGTTATTTTAAAAAATGAGCATTATATAAATATTTTTAAAATGAAAGATACTGGTTACTTCTATTGTGAGCCTCCTGGGCGCTGGGCACTGTGCCAGCCTCTTTATTTACATTACCTCTACTCCCCACATTCCTCTATAAGATAGTTCTTATAATTCCCATTTTGCAGATGAAGAAACTGAGCCCCAGAAAGGTGAAATCACTTGCCTAAGTTGACCTAGGCTGACTCTACAACACTCTTTTTCTTTGTTTAAGATTTTAAGTATGCTCTACGCCCAATTTGGGGCTCGAACCCACAACCCCAAGATCAAGTGTTTCTCACTCCAGTGATTAAGCCAGCGCCCCTCTATCAGCACTCTTAACTATTACACTGTGTTGCTTTTCTCTATGACAAAAGAAGGAGGATGGAATGGCCTCCTGGAGGCCTATCTTGGATGCTCACACCCACACTCACAGCCCCAGACCCCTCCTGCTTATAAAGCATCCTCAGCCTCGTCAGAGCCTAGGAAGATTTCCTAGTTACACAGGGTAACTAATAGCTCAGAGCCACAACCATCTCATTAGGCAATTATCTCTCTGAGTGCCACGGCAAGGAAGTGACCTCACTGGCCCCTCGACACCGCCCTGCCGCTGGGGATGGAGGTAATGAGGGTAATCATGGTCGTGGTGACAGTGACATTGATGGTGACGTTGTCAAGTGATGGAAAAGCTGATGGCTCAGATCTTGATGTTGGTGGAGGAGGTGACGGGGCTGGTAACTGACTTGATGGTGGTGGTGAAGGCGATGGCTAATGGCGGTGGTAGATCCCAGCACTGATGGAGAGGTGACAGCGACATAATGACTTATCGGGTAGACCTCATGGCTGGGTTTCTCTCAGCCTTCATTTGACCCTCCAGACGGGGAGACTGGATAGCTAACAACTACACTTCCCTCCCTCCAGCAACCGCTTGTGGGACAAGTTCCACCAATTATTTTTTTAAAATATAATTTAGTGTCAAATTGGCTAACATACAGTGTGTACAGTGTGCTCTCGGTTTTGGGGAGATTCCCATGACTCATCGCTTACATACAACACCCAGTGCTCATCCCAACAAGTGCCCCCCTCCATTCCCATCTCCCACTTTCCCCTCTCCCCCACCCTCCTCCCATCAACCCTCAGCTCCACCAATGGGATTCGGTTGAGCAAGATTTGGAAAAAGCTAAAGTAAGGCTCAGTCCTGTGTTTTCTCATTTGTAGAATAGGACCAAAAATAAAACAGGGCCTGGCACATGATAAGCACCATGTGAGTGTTAGCTGTTACTGCTGTTGTTCGGGGAGGGGGGTATTTATATGCTGTTCTTGTTTCCTGTCGCCTCTAGGCTGTTCCTGCCGGCCTGCGGACAGCACAGCGTTTTTTTGCAGCAGCATTCCAGAATGGACACAGAGCCCACAGAGCCCGAGATCCAGGTCAGACGAAGGGTGGGACCAAGGAAGTGTCAGCATCCGACAGACCAGGCCCCAGTCCAAGACACTCGGACATGACTGTCACCATCAGACACCCCAGTGGCCACTGCTACCAAAGGCCACCTTTCTGAGCGAGTTCTCAGACCTCCTGTCTTTGCATCACTCACTTGAGATTCAAAGTCCTACCTGTCCTACTTGCCAGGGGTGTGAGGAGGGGTCGGCAATCCCCTTCAGCTTCAGTAGTGGGTGATGGGGACTTCCATGGTGGCGCCTTCCCCCTAATGGCAGGGCGGGGGGTGGAGGCAGGGCGGCCAAAAAACAAAGGAAGTCCACTCAAAGGAAGCCTAGTGCCTAGGATGGAATAAACCTGGCCAGATCCAAAGCTCCTGTGATCACCCACCAACTTCTACTGCCACCACCGCAGGCGCCCCTGTGGGACACTGGTCCATCTTGTACACTCTGGTCAAGTGCAGATGGAACACTTCGCTCGTTCCCTTTACAGACCAGTGTAGAGCAGAAGGCAGGCCTAGACATTCAAACAGGATGTTCTCAATGGCCCAGGAAGAACTCAGGGGAAAGGGACATGGACATCAATTCATTGATCCCATATCCATTCATTTGGCACCACTCAGGTACCAACAGAGCAGAGAAAGAGGTCCCTGCCCCATGGGGCTTACAATCTAGTGGGGAAGACAGTCAAGCAGGTAAGACACACATAGATGAGGCAGCTGCGGGGCCTGAAACATGAGGAGGCCAGAACAGAGACAGGAGCCGGAGAGCCCTTCGGAGGGAGAGATCAGGGGAGGCCTCTTTGAGCTGAGGCCAGGATGCGCAGAGTCAGGGGCAGTTGGGGGCTCCAAGATGTTGAGGCAGGAGCAGGCTTCCAGAACAGAATGGGGGGCGGGCAGTGTAACGGGAGTACATGAGAAGCTGAGTGGGAGGAGGAAATGAGGTAAAACTCAGAAAGAACCGGCATTTCATTCTAGCCAATANAATAAGAGGAGGGACTTGTCCTCAAGCATGGATCAGGAAGAAAGAGGAGATGGGCCCAGTCCAGGTAGCTGTACAGTAGAGGTAAGCTGAGGGCTTCCCCGATTCTGGGCTCCTGTGTCCTCAGTGACATGAGGCCTGGTCATCACTGCACAGGGGGAGGGGGATAATGTCAGGACATGCGTCCATCAGGCCACGTCAGGTTTCCAGTGTTCAGGATAGAGCCGTGATCCAGCCCTAAGGAACCCAGGCTCTAACCAGGCCTCAAGCTCCCCGACACCTAGCGGTTTCCCTAAGGAGATGGAGGCAGTTCCTCGACTGGCCCCTCCCCGTCACCGAGAAGGGACCAACGGTAGCAACTGAAGGTTCGACCATCACAGTCGTAAGTCAACTACGGCCACCATCATAACCATTGGCCCCTTCACAATAACAGGCACAAGGAAACCCTGATCGTGGGAGGTAAGCGAGATTCCGGGGACCTGTGCAAGGCGCGGCCCTGGGACAGAGCCCGTGGCTTGTGAGACTCCGCCCAATTCTGCCTGCAGGCACAACACACCTGAAGCCTGAAATCAAGCACGGTGGGGGACTTTCCGTAACTTTTCCCAGCTAGCCAGGTCACCAGCAGACCTCTGGACAGAGCCCAGAAGACAGTGAGAGACCCTGACCCCACCCTGACCGCTCGTCCCTGTAAACTCCAGAGCCTGGAGCAACATTAGCAGAAGGAGGCAGCCAGCCACATCCGCAGTCTGGAGGGTAGGCCGTCCGGTGGGGCGATGTGGGTGGAGATGGGAGGTCACCTGCCCCAAGACACGCCTGATAGTGGACCAGAGACCCTGCATATTAGCTCAGGGACATCACCTTCACCGGACCCTCTGCTCCAGCCCAGGAGCCTAAAGGCCTGTGGGCTCCCAGCCAGGCCCCTGACTCACTGTCCTGGAGTCGGAATCCTGGGCTGGGTCTGTCCTGGAAGGGCTGCTTCTCCCTGTTCCCTGATCTCAGGATGAGCTCTGACCCTGGTCACAAACTGGGCCTGAGCCCGGTGACAAAGCTCTCCACCCAGGCCCAGACAGAGCCCCACCCTGGTTCTGGGTTGGGCTCTGATCGGCCACAGAAAACACTCTCACCTCCATCGGCACACAGGCCCTGGCTCCACCCTCGTCTCACGGGCCCCTGTGCCCGAAGGGAGCAGGCCTGGAGAGGGGCTGGCTCAGCACCACTGCCATCCTCCTGCCTGGGAAAGCGCACTGTGAAAAACAAAATTAAACTAAAACTCACCATCAGCTCCTCCTTGCTTTAGTGACACATCTTTGTCTTAGGAAATAAGGCCTAAAGGCAAAGCACATTTTTCTAAGGCTAACCCCTGCCCACCTCCACCAGGGTCCCTCTTTGATTTGGAGAATTCTTGCCCTACACTGTTCTTCCCCGCTGTCCCCAAACACAGGCCTCCCTGTTGCCAGGAGAGAGAGCTGTGAAAGTCCCAGGAACTTCATCTGAGGAGCCTAGGGGGTGGAGGCCAGGATCTTATCTGGCTTATGGACTTGGGTGAGACTCTTCTCTTCCCACACCTCAGTTTTCCCACTTGTACAGTGGGGAGATGTAGCCCTCCTGCTCCAGTATCCAAAGTGAGGAAACCTGATGGAAATTTAGGGCCCCATGTTCAAGCACTGGAAGGGTTGTATTTTCTGGATAATTCAGACCCGGGGGACTCACAAGACCCAAGAAACTTTTCCTAAAACATGTGTGGGCTACTGGGTCTAAGTACTGGTATATCCTCTTAGCTCTGGTACCTTAGTTCTCTGGCCATCTGTTTTCGCATCTGTCAAATGGCACTAACACCAAGTTTGTGTGGATCAAATGAGGTGGTGGCAAGAAAAGTGATTTGTAAGCTGCAGAGTACAGTCCTCTCGGAAGAGAGGGGCAGTCATTATTGCTGTCGGTATGGGCTGATGCTTTGCCTTCCAGCAGAGCCCAGAAAGTGGATCGATCCGGCCTAGCTCTCAGGTGGGAGACCTCCTCAAAGTCTCTCCAGGACCCACAATCCCGGGCCTGCCCAGAACCAGCCTGAACCCAGCATAAGCCTGCTACCTGGCCTGCCTACCTCAGGACTAGACACATCTTCCTCACTGGACCCCACAGATTGCAGGCTTTAGAGCTGGACCAGCCTCGGGGATCCTCAGATCCCACCTCCTTAGAGCGGCCCAATTAGAAAAGGGGCTTGCCCCAGGAGGCACACAGCATGTTAGTGGCAAAGCTGAGCCTCAAACCCGGGTCTCTCCTTCCTATGAGACCCTTTGCTCTAACTCTGGCCTCTAAGAGCAGTGTCCCCTGGAATCCTGACAACAGCAATGCCCCTGCAGGTGCCCCGAGTCAGCAGACGCTGGCTAGGCCAGGACCCTGGGAGGGAGGGCCTATCCAAGGCATCCCTCCACAGGCTTCACGTTCTGATGGGCCCTCGCCTCCTCCAGAAAGTCTTCCTTGACTGGCACTCAGAGAAGGTGAAAGTGAGTTTCCCCCCACACCCCTTAATGATGAAAGGCGTCTGTCTGCCTGTCTGCTAGCCCCTACATGGAGTTTCTTCAGGGTAGAAAACAGCTGGATTCGTCTGGGCTTCCCACCACAGGGGCCTAGTCCAAACCGAGGGCAAAGGGAATAAAAGAAGAAGGAAAGGGGAGGGGAGGAGAGGGCAGGTGGGGCAAGTGATCAGTGCCCTGGGAGTTTGAGACCCAAGCCATTGGCCGGGAAGAGGGTGAGGCAGGCAGGACTGGGGACACAGAAGCCCCGCCTCCTGGGACTTCAGTTCCCCAGGCCTCCCTCCCTCCCCCTCAGTCCCTTCCCCCAGGGCCGGCTCCTCCCATGGGAACTGCTGTCTTGGCAGTGGCAGCGGGGCGCCCAGCCACGTGGCTGCCAGGAATGGGGCTGGGCAGCGGGGCAGGGCAGGCCTGGACAGGGCTGCCCCTTGCTCTGACCTGGGGACGAGGCAGCTCTGGGCCCAGGCGGGCAGGGAGGGCAGCTGCGTGGGCCCAGGGAGCTGGACACCACCTCCTCCTGCCTGGAGCAGCAGCCAGACAGCATCTGGGAGCTGGCTAGAGGCACAGACTCCCAGGTCCTACCCGAGACCTGCTGATTCAGAATCTGCATTTTAACAAGATCCCCAGGTGTCTTCACATTGCAACTTGAGAAGTCCTGTTCTAACATGAGTCCGCCTGCATGTGTACAGGTTAAAGAAAAGGCACATACAAACTTTCAGTTATAAAATTAATAAGTCACAGGGATGTAATGTACAGCACGGTGACTAGAATTAATAGCATCACATTGTATATTTAAGAGTTGCTGAGGGTCCTTGGGTGGCTCAGTCAGTTAAGCGTCTGACTTCAGCTCAGGTCATGATCTCGCGGTTTGTGGGTTCGAGCCCCGCAACAGGCTCTGTGCTGACAGCTAGCTCAGAGCCTGGAGCCTGTTTTGGATTCTGTGTCTCCCTCTCTCTCTGACCCTCCCCTGCTCATGCTGTCTCTCCTTCTCTCTCAGAAATAAATAAAACATTAAAAATTAAAAAAAAAAAAAGAGTTGCTGAGAGAGTAGGTCTGAGATGTTCTCACCATAAGAAAACAAATTGTAACTATGTATGGTGACAGATGTTAACTAAACTTATGGTGATTGCTTCGCAATATAAACAAATATTTAAATGTTATGTTGTACACCTAAAACTTATAATGATGTATCAATTATATCTCAATTTCAAAAATTGAATCATGAACAAAAGACACAGATTCCTTTCTTTTATTTCTTTATGTTTCAGATAGGGTATTATTTTGTGGGTTTTTTTTCAAAATTAGGAATGTATAAGTAGGATTACATTACCTATGAATTGTATTCTGTTACAGGAAAACGGTATTACAGAATATTTTTTATAAAATGGAGCATGGGGGAGGGAGGCACCTGGGTGGCTCAGTCGGTTAAGCATCCTACTTCGGCTCAGGCCATGAACTTGTGGTTTGTGAATTCAAGCCCTGCGTCAGGCTCTGTGCTGACAGCTCAGAGCCTGGAGCCTACTTTGAATTCTGTGTCTCCCTCTGTCTCTGCCCCTACTCTGCTCGCTCGCTCTCTCTCTCTCAAAAATAAACATTAAAACAATTTTGCTAAATGGAGCATAGCATGGGGTCTGCTGGGGCTAGAAACCCACTGATGAGAACCCACTCCTGTTTTCAGTCAGCAACCTCAGCCCTGAGAAGACAGAAATGAGGGTGAGCTGCCCTTGAACCTAAGAAGCTTCTACTCTAGCAGGGGAGATGAGACAGACTCATATCACCACTTTGCTGAGCCTCGGTTTCCTCACTCATGGAATGGGCATAATTAGTCATCAGTCATCATCACTTCTAACAGGCTCCACCAAGCTTGGGGACAAGGAGGGGCTTGTGAGCAGCCTCAAACCCGAGGAAAGGGAGGTCCCAGAGTGCCTGTTCACAGCTCAGCCTTCTGGTGCATCTTCCTGACCTTCCGGCCCCCAGCCCTCCTGGTTCTTCCCTAGAGCCTTGTCTTGATCTATGGTCTCATCTTCTTCCTTTCTCCTTGACCTCCCCCAAAAAACACCTGTCTGAACCTTACTCCGTTTAGCAAATTAGCACTGTTTCTGCAAGGAGCAAACATTCACTGAGTGCTACCTACATGCCAGGCACTACTCACACACTGGGTATTTTATGCCAGCCCTGAGAGGTAGGTGATAATGCCCCCGATGAACAGATGAGGAAGCTGAGGCTCAGAGAAGGGGAATGATGTGCATCCAGAGCACAGAGCCAAAAAAGAGGCCCAGATGGAATAGAAACTCAAGCTTTGGGCTTCCGCTACAGCAGGCTTCCTCAGCTGGAAAGCAGGAACCAATTTTCAGGGACCTGGGGGAGGACTCAATTTAAAGTCCCGCCTTGGGGATCTGACTGTCATCACCCTGCATGGCTTCCTGCAAGATCTGCTTCTAAATTTTTTTAAATATTTATTTATTTTTGAGAGAGAGAGAGCGTGCCCAAGTAGGGAAGAGGCAGAGAGAGAGGGAGACACAGAATCAGAAGCAGGCTCCAGGCTCAGAGCTGTCAGCACAGAGCCTGACACAGGGTTCGAACCCACGGACCTCGAAATCATGACCTGAGCCGAAGTCGGACGCTTAACTGACTGAGCCACCCAGGCGCCCCAAGATCTGCTTCTAGAAGAGTGCTCCTTCCTCCTTTCCTCAAAGCATCCCTCCATTTATCCCATGAATATTTATTGAGAACTGAATAACTGGCAACACAGTTCCAGGCGCTGGGATACACAGAAAACAAAAACAAGCAAAAATCTCTGCCTTCCTGGAGCTTCTGTTCCAATGGGGAAAAGGAAAATAAATAAATAAACACACACACGCACACACACACGCACAACACACACACACCATGATGTGTAGATGGTGTTGGGTGCTATGGAAACCATAAAGCGAAGAGGATTGCTGGGGTGGGAGATTGCCATGCTCACTGGTTAGTGAGCAAGGCCTTGGTGAGAAAAGAACCTGGAGGAATGAGGGAGATAGCCAGGTGGCTCTCAAGAGTGAGCCGGGCAGATGATAGAGCAATCGCAAAGGCCCTGGGGTGGACAGGAGCACCCAGGAGGCCACAGAGGAGGGAGGGGAGAGGAAGAGACGACGCAGGGGGTATCCTGCAGAGCCTTGGGACTGGAAGGACCTGGCTTTCTTCCAAGTGAGATGGAGGCACTAAAATGGCATGATCTGGCTTATGTTTTAAAAGGATCGCCCAGACTGCTGGGTTAAAAATAGACAAGTACAAAAGAGGGGGCCAGTAGGGAGACTCCAATAACCCAGGAGAAGGGCGATGGCTGTGAGGTGGCAGTGAGATCCCCGGGTGACAGTTGGGGGTGGGGTGGGGTCAGACTGTCTGTATTCGGAAGGTAAAGCCAACGGACTTGCTGACACTTGATGTGGCACGTGAGAGAAAAAGGAGTAAAAAAAATCGCTTCAGATTTTCAGCGCAAGAACTGGAAGGTGCCATGTGCTTCAGGAGGAGCATTTTAGTTCGAGAATTCCACTCTGGACGTGTGAAGTTTGAGAAGATAATAAACAAGAACAGACGGTTCCCAGCTTAACGATGGGTCACCTTACAACCTTTTGACTTTACAATGGTACGAAAGTGATATGCATTCAGTAGAAACCATGCTTCAGAATTTGATGTTGGATCTCTCCCCAGTTTCGAGATATCGGGTTAGATCCTGGATCCTCTTGTGACGCTGGGCAGTGGCATTCGTGGCTCCCAGCCAGCCAACAATCACAGGGTAAACAACAGATACATAGACAACCATTCTGTTTTTCACTTTCAGTACAGCATTCAAAACACGGCAGGAGATATTCAGCACCTTATTATAAAAATAGGCTTTGTGTGAGATGCTTTTGCCCAACTATAGCCCGATATAAGCATTCGAGTACCTATAGAGTTGGCTCAGTTAAGCATCTAACTCTTCATTTTGGCTTAGGTCATGACATCACAGTTCATGAGATTGTGCCCCGAGTCAGGCTCCTCGCTGACAGCACTGAGCCTGCTTGGGATTTTTTCCCTCCCACCCTTTCTGTGCCTCACCCACTCGTGCGCACTCTCTCTCTCAAAATAAATAAACATTAAAAAAATAATAATTGCATAAGCCTGGAATTAGGAAGAGAGCTGAGGCCTGGAATACATAAAGCTGAGGTTTGCCAGCACACAGATGGCATTTAAAGCTTGAAACTGAAATCACCAAAGAAGTGAGTACAGACAGAAAAGACGGGCAGACCGGGGAGTGAGTCCTGGGCATTTCACTGCTTAGAGGTTGAGGGAATGAGAGACAATGAAACAGCAATCAATGAAATAAAAAAAAATCAGGGCGGTAGATTGTCTTAAATACCAAAAGTGAAGCAAGGATTTCAAAGACGAAGGCATGATCGGCCACAGGTAATTTGCTGGTCTAGTTAAACACGAGGATTAAGAATTAACAATCAGAATGGGAGGAATTTTTCAAATCACTTATCTGATAAGGGACTTAGATCTGGAGAACTTTATATCTAGAGGACTTATATCTTTATACATAAAGAACCCTTAACACTCAACAATAATGTCAAAAGTAATACAATTACAAAATGGGCAGAGGATTTGAGAGACATTTCTCCAAAGACACAGATAGACAATAAACACATGAAAAGATGTTCAACATCATTAGCCATCAGAGAAATCTGAATCAAGACCATACCAATACCACCTCATACCCACTAAGATAGAGATGATAAACAAACAAAACAAGTGTTGGGGATGATGGGGAGAAATTAGAATGTTCATACGCTGCTGGTGAGAATATAAAATGGTGCAGCCACTGTGGGAAATGGTCTAGCAGCTCCTCAAATGGTTAAACATCAACTTCCCTTATAACCAGCATTTCCACTCCCAGAAATATACCCAAGAGGAATGAAAACATATGTCTACACAAAACCTTAACAACACCAAGAGTGAACTCTAACTATGGACTTGGGGTGATTGTGACATGTCAACATAAGTTCATCAACAGTCACAAATGTACTGCTATTGGGGGGGATATCATGGGGGAGACTGCGTGTGTGGGTGCAGAGAGCATATGGGAACTCTCTGTACCTTCCTCTCAATGTTGTTGTGAATTGAAAACTGCTCTAAAAAAAAAGAATTTTTTTTTTAAAGAAGGCTCCACGCAGGGCTTGGAGCCCAACAGGGGGCTTGAACTCAGAACCCTGAGCTGAGATCAAGAGTTGGATGCTTAACTGACTAAGCCACCCAGGTGCCCCTAAAAATATTTTTAAAGGACTTGCACATGAATATTCATGACAGCATTCATGATAGCCCAAAAGTGGAAACCACCCAAATGTCTATCAACTGATGGATGAATAAATAAAATGTGGAATATACACATACCCATGGAATATCACTTGACAACAAAGAAAAAGTGAACTACTAATGCTACAATATAGATGAACCTTGAAAACATTATGCTAAGTAAAAGAAATCGGTTACAAAAGACCACCATTTATACGAATGTCCCGAAAGGACCAATCTATATAGAGACACAAAGTCAGTCAGTGGTTGCCTATGGCTGTGAGCTGTGGGGGTTCAAGGGAAATGGGGGGGTGACTGCTGGGGGTACAGGGTTTCTTTCTGGAGTAATAAAAAAGTTCTAAAGTTGATTACGGTACTGGCTGAACAACTCTGTGAATGTACCAAAAACCAGTACACTGTATGTTTCATAGGAGTAAAGTATATGCTATACAAATTATACCTCAATAAAGCTATTACTTAAAGAAGTTGATGATTGGATTTAGCAATGTGAAGGTCACAGGTGACCTTGACCAAGCAGTTTCGGTGCAGTGGTGGGGACAAAGCCTAACTGAAGTGTGTTCCAAGAAAGAACAGAATAGCTGAAGAATGCAAGTGTTGACGTTTTCAAAGAGTCTGCTATAAAGAGAAATGGAAGGGAGATGTGAGATCAAGAGAGGTGTGTTTTGGTTTTGTTGGGTTTTTGTTTTTGTTTTTGTTTTTTTAGATACAAGAAATTATCTTCTAACATTAATTGCAATGATGCAGTGGAGAAGGAAATGGCCAAAGTGAAGTCCTTGAGCAGATGAGAGGCAGGGGGTCTGGTGTGTAAGTGGAGGGGTTGCCGCAGAGAGGAGCAAGCGGGGTTCATCCGAGGCAGCAGGAGGGAGGCTGAAAATGCGGCACAGACCCAGTGATTGGGGAGGTGTTGAGAGTCTGTGTGGAAATTCTCCTTTGATTGCTTCTATTTTCTCAGTGATGTAGGTAGCAAGGTCTTCAGGGGGCAGGGGAGGAGCTGTCCAGGACTGAGCCTAGGAAGAGAGGTATGGAATCGTGTCTAGGACCACAGGGGAGTGACAGCACTGGGCCCTACAGTGCAAAGGGCCCCCTGGAGAGGAGGAGGCCCTGCCGCTCAAGTGAGAACCGTCAGCGGGGGGCTGTGTGTCTTTCCAGCTTTTGGTCAATTGTGGGGCACAAACGCACAGCTGAATTAGCCAGGGTGTGGTTTTGCCAGATGAGTGCAATTTAACAAGAGGGGAGCCAGGGGGGTGAGGGTGTGTGCAGGGAAGTAATTATAATGATGGTCCACGGAATCAAAGCTGGTTAAGGAGGCTAGAAACAGTGGGGGAACAGTGGATTGAAGAAGGGCCTGGTGAGTCAGGACTGTGGCAGCCCGGGCTCTGGAGGAAGTAGGCAGGAAAGACAGGACGTGGTGTTAGGGATATGGGACACTTGCTATTGACATCACACAGGGTGCTGACAAGGTCCAGGAAAGTACTTTGGCCATGAGGGGCTGAGGCAGGATGGAAGGCAAGAACCACAGAGGAGGGGAGGGAAGATTCTCCAGAGACAGGATTGTCTCTGTGTAATCACACAAATCAAGTCATTCTCAGAAGTCAGGTGGGGCCCAGGGTAGGGCCTGGGCCCGGGGTTCAGCCGGACCTGGGTGTGGAAGCCCGTCCTTCCAACCGTGGGGCCCTGCACAAGTCAATTTGTTTCTCCGAGCCTCAGTTTCCTCTCATGCAAAGTGAGAGATCACTCCTTTGCCAAGAGATTATGTTCTGGAAATGGAACAAAAAACTGTATGGAAATTGCTTAGTGTGGTTCTAGGCACAGGGTGCTCAGTAATATGGGCTGATCCCAGAATGCTCTTGTCTGGAGTTCCAGAGCAGAGGAGGGGCCAATGTGGAAGCCAACATTCTCCACAGGACCCCTTCTCCTTCCCACCACCTCAAATCGTAGGTGAATGGGAAAGCTGACTCCTATTTCACCACCATTTTACAGAATGGGAACCTGAGGCCCAGAAAGGGAAAGTGACTTACCTATGTCCCTACAACTCAACTATCATACAGAGTAAGTTTCTTTTTAGAATCAGAGTGAAGGAGCACCTGGGTGGCTCAGTCAGATGAGCATCTGACTTAAGCTCAAGTCATGATCTGTTGGATCATGAGTTTGAGCCCCGCATCAGACTCTGTGCTGACAGCTCTGAGCCTGGAGCCTGCTTCGGAGTCTGTGTCTCCCTCTCTCTCTGCCCCTCTCAGTTTGCACTTTGTCTCTCTCTATCAAAAACAAATAAACACTAAAATTTTAAAAATAAATAGGGGTGCCTGGGTGCCTCAGTCAGTTAAGCGTCCAACTTGGGCTCAGGTCACGATCTCACAGTTCGTGAGTTCAAACCCCACATCAGACTCTGTGCTGACAGCTTGGAGCCTGGAACCTTCTCTGGATTCCATGTCTCCCTCTCTCTGCCTCTCCCCTGCTCTCACTGTGTCTCTCTCAAAAATAAATAAACGTTGGGGCGCCCGGGTGGCTTAGTCAGTTGAGCGTCCGACTTTCGCTTGGGTCATGATCTCGCGGTTCGTGGGTTCGAGCCCCGCGTCGGGCTCTGTGCTGACTGCCAGCTCAGAGCCTGGAGCCTGTTTCAGAGTCTGTATCTCCCTCTCTCCCTGACTCTCCCCTGCTCACGCCGTGTGTCTCTCTCTCTGCTAGAAATAAATAAAACATTTAAAAATAAATAAATAAATAAACGTTAAACATTTTTTTAAATTTAAAAATAAATAAATAAAATCAGAGTCAGAAATTAAGATGGGAAGGAAATATGTACTGGAGGGAAAGGGCTCATATATAGCATTTGAAAGCCAGATAGTACCTTCAGAAGGTACCCTAGCCATTGTTCCCCTCCATTCCCTGGGACAATAAAAAGTTGGTCTTGGTGAAGGTGAAAAACCCTCCTGAGATACCCCTGCTCTCTCATCTTCTGTCTCCTCTTCCTACATCCCCAAATCACGCACACTGTCACGGCAGTGATGTTCAGGTCCTGTCATTGGACAAATATTAGACTGATTAGCTTTGGAATAGAAGTGTCAACAGAAAGGTGATTCACACCTCAAGCATTTGCTAATTGCTCTTCCTGGGCCAGACAGCAGGAGGGAGAGAGAGGAAAGGAGATCTCTAAGTTTCCTTTCTTTCTTTTTTTTTTTTTTTATATTTTTATTTATTTCTAGGAGAGAGAGAGACAGCTTGAGCAGGGGAGTGTCAGAGAGAGAGGGAGTCACAGATTGAAACAGGCTCCAGGCTCTGAGCCGGCAGTCAGCATAGAGCCCGACGCGGGGCTCGAACCCACGAACCGCGAGATCATGACCTAAGCGAAAGTCGGATGCTTAACCGACTAAGCCACCCAGGCGCCCCTCTAAGTTTCCTTTCTTAGAGAACTTGATTCTAGAGTGTGCGGTGGCACTATACCAGGCTGCCCCCATGGGGCCCTACCCCTATGCAGTTCCAGCCCTAACCAGTCTCCCTGGGCAAACCCCCCGGCTTCTTGGACACCAGTTTTACCATAAAGTGAGAAGTGAGTGAACAAAGCGATTGTCACAGCCGCCCACCCCCGGCTCAGGCCTTCAGGGCTGTAGGAATGTGGTCTGGCACTCTCTCTGCTGCCCTGCCTGTCCAGGGACAAGCACAGGGAGATAGGGCAGAAGTGGATCCAGAAGTTACAATGGGAATGTCACCTCCTTAGGGAGGCTTTCTGCAATCGCACCCCCAGTGGACATCAATCTCTTCAGTTTTTCTCTCACTCATATATATGCATGGCTGCTCTCTCTCCCATTCCGTTTTATCTTCTTCTTAGCGCTATCTTAAATGTCTTATTTATTTGTTTCCTTGGTTATTGTCTTTCTACACTAGAAAGCCAGGTCTAGGGCAGGGACCTTGCCTATCATATCTCAGGGCCTAGCCCAGCACCTGGCACACAGTAGGTGCTTAGCATATATGTGTTGGTTGGTGAACAAATGAATGAAGGAATGGATATACTTGAGGGTGGTACCAGGGCTGTGCCAAGCATGACTTTGTGATCTGTGCCAAGTCTTCCATGAGGAGCAGCTGAAAAATAAGTGCTCTGGAGTCAGGAGACCTGGATTCAAGTCCCACCCTGCCAATTAGTGGTTGAACGACCATGTCACTTGACCTCTCTCAATCCCTGGTTTCTTCATCTGTAAGTTGAGTATAATGGTGCCACATCTTGAGGTGTATTTTTAGAAATTAGAGGTCATGTATGTAAAGCGACATAGTAGGTACATAGTAGGTACTAAGTAGATATTAGTTTTCTTTCTTTACCTTCCTCTGTGGGGGCATGGGGGTGGTAGATCAAGGGTTTGGAAACTCTGGGCTCAGCAAAGGACGTTTCTCATCTATTTCTTCTCTTTCAAAAGAAGGGAAACAAAATAGCAAGGAACGTTACTGAGGACAGTGCCAGGGACTTGCCCATAGTCACACAGCCTAACAGTGGAACAAGCAGTGGGTCCCCTTCCTCAGGGCAAGAGGAAGCCCCTGATCCCAGACAAAATGGAGGGAAGGGCAAGGGTTGGATCTTGCTTGTGGGGGTCTCCAGAAAGAAGAAGTGCTTGCTCTAGTCGGAGAGTCAGGCTCCTGAGTCTGTCAGAGACAAACCGGTGACCCTGGAATGTAGTTTATCATTTGTAGGTCTCGGTTTCTCCTTCTGTACATTGGGAATATCACTCCTTGCCCAGCCTGCCTTACAGAATGGGAGAGTGTTAGGAGAATGATATTTAATCTAAGAGAAAATATTGTAGTGATAAATCAAGCAGACTCAGTTTCTGAAATTTTGCCACAGGTACATATATTTAAAATCAGAAGAGGGGCGCCTGGGTGGCTTAGTCGGTTAAGCGTCCGACTTTCACTTAGGTCATGATCTCGTGGTTCGTGGGTTCGAGCCCCGCGTCGGGCTCTGTGCTGACTGCCAGCTCAGAGCCTGGAGCCTGTTTCAGTCTGTGACTCCCTCTCTCTCTGACCCTCCCCTGCTCACGCTGTCTCTCTCTCCTAGAAATAAATAAAAAAATATTAAAAAAAAAAGAAAGAAAAAAATTAGAAAAAAATAAAATCAGAAGAAAAGATGAATTTAAAAACAACAATAAAAATTAACCTCATCCCAGAGGGCTCCTGAGTGGCTCAGTCGGTTAAGCTTCCGACTTTGGCTCAGGTCTTTGGCTCAGGTCATGATCTCACCATTTGTGAGTTCGAGCTCTGCATGGGCCTCTGTGCTGACAGCGCAGAGCCTGGAGCCTGCTTTCCATTCTGTGTCTCCCTCTGTCTCTGCCCCTGCCCCACTCACGCTCTGTCTCTCTCGCTCTGTCTCTCTCCCTCTCAAAAATAAATAAATCTTTTTTTATCTAAAAAAAAAGAATAAGCCTCATCCCTCTAGACTCTGTAAAGTGGGAAAGAAAAACATGTAAATATAGTATTTCAATAGAATATACGAAAATGTTTTGGCAACCATAAATAAATCAGAATTTTAAAAACATTTATTGAACATCTTCTCTGGGACAGATAAGGAAAGTGGCTTAGAGAGGGTAGTGACTTGGCTGGGGGCACACAGGACCTGATGAGGCTGAGAAGAGGCTGGCAGGAAAGACTTTCAGCAGCTGCTCAGGAAGCCCCTACCGTAAGAGGGTGCAAAGGAGCCCGAGGCGCGGGATCAGGAAAGCCAACTCCCCATTTGCACCTGCCGTTCATCTTCTAGCCCCGTAAAGGCCCTGGGTCTGCAGCAGTGTAATGGAAAGAGCATGCGCCACAGATTCTATAAGCCCCGGCTCAGCACCAGGGCCCCAAAACATTTGTTGTGTAACTTTGAGGGAGTCACGCCCCCTCCCTGAACTGATTTCCCCTCCCCTCAATAGGAGTGTTAACGCCAGCCACTGGTTGCCAAGGACCAGTCAAGAATGCGTTAAATAATATCTACCTTAGTATCCGCAGAGTTCGTTACCTTTCCTCGACTCTGGAAGAGCGGGAGGAGCGCTGTGTGGAGTTGAACAAGTGACGCAATCTCGGGACTTCTGAAAATAGCGGATGACCAGGACCAGGCCAGGGGTCTTCTAAATTCCTTCCAGCACCAAAAAGAATCCTGGTACTTTTTTAAGTGGTCCAGCTTCGCTACAAACTCCACGGGTCTCTTTCCTCCCTCCTGCCCCTGGAGGGCGCAGTCCCTTTAAGTCTGGGCCTGCCCCCGCCGCGGCCAATCACTG
>NW_027532008.1:2851737-2868312 GCF_008692635.1 Crocuta crocuta
CAGTGACCAACGTGCAAAGCTCTGCTGACCAATAGCAGAGGCGCCGAGAGGCGGGGCGCTCCCACTGTGTGACAGCTGTCTGGACCAATGGGCGTGTCGCCCGCGGCCTATAAGAGTCCGCTGGGCACTGGGCTTCGGGCTTTAGGGTCGGTTGGTCGTCGCCGTCGGAGGTGTGCCCTGGGTTTGCCTCGCCGTCGCTGCCTCCCAGTCCCTGCAGCCGCGCCCCTCGCCTTGGCCCCGGCCCAGCCTCTCTCCCTGCCCTTCTCCCCTTAGCCACCCCCTGGTGTCTGCCGTCGGGGCCTGGGGCCGGGCTAATGATGCCGTCGGAGAGTGGAGCTGAGAGCCCGGACCAGGCAGCTGCGCAGGTGGGGACGGCTGCGGCCTCGGTGGGGGNCCCTCGGACGGCACCTGAGTGGGCTAAGCTGGCCACAGGTGAAGCGACTGGATGCGCTCCTGAGCGAACCGATTCCCATTCATGGTCGCGGCAACTTCCCTACTCTGAGCGTGCAGCCCCGGCAGATTGTGCAGGTGAGAGGGCGCTGGGAGGGATTATGGGGTCCCCAGCCTGAGGTTCTTGTGCTAGGAGGCACCCAGAGTAGACGTTCGATTTGCTGGACAGCTAGGGAACTTGAGGCTTATAGAGACACAGGGACTGTAACAAAATCGCACAGCGCTTGGATAGTAGACCATGCTCCCTCCCCACTTGGCTTTCCCTTCCCCCCGCCTCTGGGGAGCCCGATCGAACCGTTCACCCTGGCCTTAGCTAGGAAATGGGAGGAGAACGGGGAGGGACTTGGCTGCGGAAAGGGGGCGCGGGGAGGCGGGCGAACAGATCTGCCTCCTAAGACCAGAGATACCAGGCAGCCCTGGATAGGTAGGTGTTCAAAATCGTTTTTTGTTTCACCCCCAAGTCGTCATGGCGGGACCTCACCACCCCCACACCCCTTCCTTCTCTCAAGGTTCTAGGGTCAGACTTTGTCCTGTGCTCCCACAGCTCTTGGCTCAAGAGGCCCGTGGCTAAGTGGAAAAGCCAAGAAATCCCAATAAGGACACCCTCCCTCTCAGCTGGGGTTGTGGCAGGAGGAGATTAAGCACCAAGCTGGACCTGGTGCCTGCATGCTGCAAGGCGACAAACATCAGGTGTCCAGTTTAGGTGTGTCTCCTCTCCCCAAAGTTGGAAATGAAGGATGACACTGTCTCTTGAGGAACAGGAAAAGAGAATTCTGGCAACCCCTCTCCCCTCCTCAGACTCCTTTTTCCCTATACCTAACTTTAAGCACCCCTACAATTACTCTCCCATTTGTATAACCTAGGTGCTGTCATACTCTGAAATGCCAGAATATGGTAATTTTTTTAAAAGCTTTAATGTTTTATTTATTTCTGAGAGAGAGAGAGACAGCATGAGCAGGGGAGGGTCAGAGAGAGAGGGACATACAGACTCTGAAACAGGCTCCAGGCTCTGAGCTAGCTGTCAGCACAGAGCCCGACGCGGGGCTCGAACTCATGAACTGTGAGATCATGACCTGAGCCAAAGTCGGACACTTAACCGACTGAACCACCCAGGCGCCCCCAGAATATGGTAATTATTGTCCCCATTTTTGTGGCTGGGGAAGCTGAGGCTCCAAAAGGGGCAGTGAGCTGCCTGGAAGACTACCTAAAGAAGTGAACATCAAACCCAGCGAATCCTAGGTCTTCCTGGGAGCCACCTGCTGCAGGTTCAAGGTTTCCCACCCCTTCCTCAGCTCCTGAGACTCAACTTCTGAGTCTTAAGGAAGTCTTCTGATAGAAACCAGAAAAATCCAGCCACGATTCCTGTATATTCCTGCCAGTAGATGGACTTTCAGAGTTCTCCTTAGAAGCTAGTGAAGGAGGCCACTCCCCTGCCTCCAACTGCCTTCGCTTCCACTGAGGAGGAGGCTTGTCAGCTAGGGGATTACCTCGCCCTCCCTCCCAGGGAATGGGAGGGGGTGGGGCAGATTCCCCAGGGCTGACTCACCCTAAGCCCCAGTGGTGCTCACGGAGGCATTCCTCTGCTGCCTGCTGTCATGGGGTAATTAGGAAAAACCAGTTGAGGTTTTTCTCCCCAGGACTCCCAGGTCAACCTTGGGCCCCAACTAGTGTATCTCCAGGACTCTTGTGCCAGATGTGGGGGAAGGAGGAGCCAAGTGCAGAAACACCCCTCTACGGGGACAAAGTGTGCTCTGGAGGGGAAGTCCCTGCCAAACTGCCTTTACTGGCGCCTGCTCTGTGCCAAGTCCTATTCAGGACACTAGGGCCATAGATGTGACTGGGACCTCTGGGAGCACCTCTCTGCCTTTGAGATGCTCCCTGCCAGGTGGAGGAGACTGCAGGCCAGAAGGAGCTGACTTTACAAGCCAATAACAGTAGCGTTCTCCTAGACTAGGGTCAAAGATATCACAGAACAGGGAGCTGCTGGCTGGGGTGGGGAGAGGCAGTGGGGACTTCAGAGCTGCACCAGGAGGTTGGACATCTGCCTCTGGGGCCCGGACTATTATCAATTTCCTTTGCTGGGCCCAGTGTCCCCATCTGTTCAATGGTGATGGGTTGGGCTACTCTCCCAACACCCTTTTAGGTTGCAGCATCCAAAGGGAACAGGGACCTTCCCCTGGCCTGTACAATTGCATCCACAGGGAAGAAAGTCCGTATCCTTTGGGAATCTGCAGCTAGCACCTCCTCAAACTATTGGAATATATATGTGTGGTGGGGGTGCTGCGTGTGTATGGGGGGTGTGGTGGAAGGGGTGCTTGGTGTGTGTGGGGACGGGGACCATCTGTGCTGGCTATGTATGGAAGTGGGGTGCTCCAGGTGGAGGGAGGTGGAGGAGGGGTGCTGGGTGTCCATGGTTCAAGAATCACAACCTTTCTTGGGGCACCTGGGTGGCTCAGTTGGTTGAGCGTCCAACTTGGGCTCAGGTCATGATCTTGCAGTTTGTGGGTTCAACCCCCGCATCGGGCTCTGTGCTGACAGCTCAGAGCCTGGAGCCTGCTTTGGATTCTGTGTCTCCCCTTCTCTCTGCCCCTCTCCTGCTCATGCTCTGTCTCTCTCTGTTTCTCAATAATAAATATTTTTAAAAATTAAAAAAAAAAATCAGAACCTTTCTCCCTCTGTACCCCCACAAGGCTTTGCCTACAGCCTCAATCTAAGCAGTTAGAGATGCTATTCTTGCTTGTACCTGAGCTAGAGGGACCCATTCTCCTGTAGGAAGCCCCTCTGCCCATAATTCTGGGGGGCCTGGTTCTATTGAAGCTCAGCCACTTCTTGGCTGTGTGACCTTGGATATGTCCTTTGCCCTCTCTGGGCCCAGGGAACTGAATGAGGCAATCTGATCTCCCCAGCTGCAGCCAGAGGGCTTGCATCAGGCAGTTCCAGTGTGGCAAGCCTGCTGGCTGACAGCACCGATCATCCCCCTGCAGGTCTCAGCAGTGGCCCAGGAGCAGAGTAGTTCTGGGGAGGCCCTTGGCACAGGAGAAAGGAGGGTGCAGCCACTGCCCCCTTCATGGCTGGAAAGTCTGATTCAGGAGGCTCCAAGCTGCCCTGCCGTGTTTGGGTGTGGCAGTATCTGGGGTCCGCCTGCCAAGCTGGCTGTAGTCACACCTGGGAGAGAGACAACAGCTGCTGGCTGGCTGACACAGCCAGCCCCATGGCCTGACGCAGGCGATTTAACAAGGGTACTGCTACCTACTCACCAGGCCAGATGCCATGCCTTGGGGCGAGCCTCAGCCTGGGAGCAGGAGCTGGCACTGAGTAAGGCTCAGTCAGCTCTATTAGGACCCAGGGAGGGGGCTGGTCCGCTCTGCGAGTCTGGCAGGGTCCTTGGGACAAGGTCTTTCCTGCTTCCCTCCTTGGCCCACAGGGGCACAGCTGTCAAGGGGTGGCTTACAAGTCCCACAGGCTAGACTACCGCAACTGGCCCCTCACCTCCAGCTTCCCAGGTCTGTCTGGCCAAGGCATCTCCCAAACCCCACCTTTCTGTTCCTAACTTCCTTGGCTCTGAGCTTCGGTGACCGCAGGGTCACCCTCACTTTGAAAGTTTGAAAGAGACGGAGGGGGTTCCTGGGTGGCTCAGTCGGTTAAGCGTCTGGCTTCAGCTCAGGTCATGATCTCGCGGTTTGTGGGTTCAAGCCCCATGTCAGGCTCTGTGCTGACAGCTAGCTCAGAGCCTGGAGCCTGCTTCAGATTCTGTGTCTCCCTCTCTCTCTCTGACCCTCCCCTGCTCATGTTGTCTCTCTCTCTGTCTCTCTCAGAAATAAATAAAACATTTTAAAAAATTTAAAAAAGAAAGAGGGAGGATTAGAACCCTAGTTTATGGTCTCTGCTCCTTCTAAACCCTGGGACAGCAATGTGATAGAAAGAGAGTCGGCCACACCTGGATTTGAAGGTACCCCTACATGATCTTGGGCAGATGGCTACATTCATGTGAGCCTTGGTTTCCCTACCTATAAGTTGGAGATCGTAACGATCTGTTCCCCGGGGTGCCTGGGTGGCTCCGTTGGTTAAGCGTCTGACTTCAGCTCAGGTCATGATCTCACAGTCTGTGGGTTCAAGCCCCACGTCGGGCTCTGTGCTGACAGCTCAGAGCCTTGAGCCTGCTTTGGATTCTGTGTCTCCCTCTTTCTCTGCCCCTCTCCCACTCATGCTCTGTCTCTCTCTGGCTCTCTCAAAAATAAAGAAACATTTAAATAAATAAACAAACAAACAAACAAATAAATAAAGATCTATCCCCCATAGATTCTGATGAGAAGGTCCAGGAGTTCAACAGGTGCCTGGTGATCTTCTTTCCCCACTCTCACCCCCCAGCTCCTCCCCACAATGCTCCTAATGGCCAGGTGCTTATCCCCATAGCCATTACAGTACCTTCCCCTAGCCAGGATCCTCCTCCCGGAAGCCTTCCTGGAGGGAGCCACCCACCTCAGATTGCCCTACTGCAGCTTGCCTCCTCAGCACTTAAATGCATTCTTTGCAGTAATTCCCTGAGAAGCGAGGAGGGCAGCCCAACCCAGTGCAGGGCGCTGACTTGGCAGCAAGACGGGGTTGCAGAATCACTCAGCACAGGAACGCTGCCTGGTCACCTTCAGGACGGCGTGTGAGTCCTCTGGGTTGCTCAGAAAACTGAATGTCTGGGCCCAGCTTCTTTCTTCTCCCCACACTGTCCTGGGCCCAGAGAGATGCCTCCGGCCAAAGGAACAGATTTGAGATGACTTGAAGGTTTGCCCATCGTGTCCCTGTAACAGAAGATGAGGTCTGCTACATCCCTTCCTACTTGGGCTGGGTGCTGAGCACTTCCTGAGATGATCACCCACCTCCTGTCTCAAGAGCAGAAAGTGTCTGAGTTTTAACTTCCAGCCCTGCCACTTCTAAATGGCTCCCTCTCTGAACCTTAGGGCTTACGCCCCTGTAAGCCTCTGTTTCCTTATCTCTAAAACAAGTATAACATTTGCTTCACAGGGTCCCTGTAAGGATGAATTAAGATGAGTGGGTCATAGCCAAAAGCGCATGCACCCTGTAAGCCTCAGTTTCCTCATCTCTAAAACAGGTATAACATTTGCTTCACACCGTCCCTGTAAGGATGAATTAAGATGAGTGGGTCATAACCAAAAGCGCATGCATGGGCTGGAGAATCCAAGTGACCTGGGTTCTAGTCTCAGCCTGGCTCCTCTCTGGCCTTGACACAATTCTTAACTTCTCTGTGCCTCAGGTCCCCCATCTGTAAATTGGGATACTAATACCCAAATACAGGATTATTGTGAGGGTTAATGTAATGCGTGTGAATTGCAGTTACATTCCTAAGACATTTGAGCAGCTAGCATCATGCCTGGCACAAAACAAAGTGTTTTACTTGCAGTTTTAGAGAGGTAGAATAGCATAGTAGTTACGACCTGGACTGCGAGTTTAATTCACCAGCTTCGTGACCTTGGGCAAATTCCTTGGCCCCTCTGTGCTTCTGTTTCTCCATCTTCAAAGTGGAATTAATAGTATCTACCTCATATGGTAGGTCATTGTGAGAATTATACAAGTTTATAGCCTAATGTATAAAGTGCTTAGATCAGGCCCTGGTATTTAGTAAATTCTATGCATCTGCTATTATCAGTGCTATTCTTTCTGAGTTTTTTCTCTCTAAACAAGCCATACTCCAGATTAGAGGGTTCAATAGCTTTCCAAAGGCATCACAGCCTGGTAAGTGGTCCCCGGTTGATGTTGGCATGATCATCTTGTGGAAACCAGTGGTGGCCCCCCGGGGGCCCAGACTCCTGACACCTCTCCCTCCTGCTGTCTCCTCTGCAGGTGGTCCGCAGCAGCCTGGAGGAACGGGGACTGCACGTGCATGGTGTGCGATTGCACGGCTCGGCCGCCAGCCACGTGCTGCACCCCGAGAGCGGCCTGGGCTACAAGGACCTAGACTTGGTGTTCCGCGTGGACCTGCGCAGCGAGGCGTCCTTCCAGCTGACCAAGGAGGTGGTGCTGGCCTGCCTGCTGGACTTCCTGCCGGCCGGCGTGAGCCGGGCCAAGATCACACCACTAACACTCAAGGAGGCGTACGTGCAGAAGCTGGTGAAAGTGTGCACGGACACGGACCGCTGGAGCCTCATCTCGCTGTCCAACAAGAGTGGCAAGAACGTGGAGCTCAAGTTTGTGGACTCAGTCCGGCGCCAGTTTGAGTTCAGTGTGGACTCCTTCCAGATCATCCTGGACTCCCTGCTGCTCTTTGGCCAGTGCTCATCCACGCCCATGTCTGAGGCCTTCCACCCGACCGTGACAGGAGAGAGCTTGTACGGGGACTTTGCCGAGGCGCTGGACCACCTGCGGCACCGCGTCATCGCCACGCGCAGCCCCGAGGAGATCCGCGGTGGTGGCCTCCTCAAGTACTGCCACCTCCTGGTGCGGGGCTTCAGGCCGCGGCCCAGCACCGATGTGTGCGCCCTGCAACGCTACATGTGCTCCCGCTTCTTTATCGACTTCCCAGACCTGGCCGAGCAGCAGCGCACGCTGGAGCGCTACCTGGAGGCTCATTTCAGTGGGGCCGACTCAGCACGCCGCTATGCCTGCCTGGTGACGCTGCACCGGGTGGTCAACGAGAGCACCGTGTGCCTCATGAGCCATGAGCGTCGCCAGACGCTGGACCTCATCGCCACACTGGCGCTCCAAGCGCTGGCTGAGCAGGGCCCAGCCGCCGCGGCTGCCCTGGCCTGGCGCCCCCTGGGCCCCGATGGTGTTGTGCCTGCCACTGTCAGTTACTACGTGACTCCTGTGCAGCCTCTGCTGGCTCGGGCCCACTCCTATCCCACCTGGCTGCCTTGTAACTGACTCAGACCCTGGCCAGAAGGGACGGGGCCTTCCCCGAGGGAGTGGGGCCTCCCAGAATGTAGAGAAGATGTGACCAGAGACAGGCAGCCCCTGCCAAGTGGCCCAGCACTGCTGCAGGGTTGGGCCTCTGACTGAACAGACCAGACCCCACCCGTCCCCAAGTGAGGCCCCCAGGGGCTGAAGGCCAAGCTGGGGCTCTCAGTAGACCTTTGGGTCACTGCACCACACTTTTGGACTGGCATGGTAGTGGGGCACAGGGGCTACTTGTCTTGGGGGTCAGTTGCCTTCAGGAGATAAAGCATGTTTGGGGCAATAGCCTCCATGTTCACCATCTTAGGTTGATTTCTGCGGCCTAGAAAGGTCTTGGGTTGGTTTCTGTGGCCGAAAAGGGTCTCTTTGGCTACGGCCAGCCCACAGTGATCCCCGGAGCCCACACAATGACTACAATATGGTATGTTATGTGAATTACTCACTTTGGGTTGGGCCAGACCCCCAACAGGGCCTAGCAATCCAAACTGGCTGATCACTGGGAGGAGGGAAACTGAGGCAGGAGGCAGATACCTGGGGTTTGCGGAGGGAGAGGTTTAGCCCAGTCCCCAAACAGCCCTACCCCAAGCTGTTAAGGTGTGCGGTGGGCAGGAGCCAGGCTGCCCGGGGATGGGATGTAGCCCAGGGCCCTTCTGGGGTGTTTTCCCTTCCCATGTGCTGTGAGGATCCCTCCTGCCTGGGAGCTTGTTCTTCAAAGGGTGCTGGACCCAAAGTGGCCACAGTCAAGTGCTCTCACCCCACTGGCCTGGTTACAGGGTCCCCACTTGGAGGAAAGGGAACCATGCCCTACCTCCTTTCCCATCCCTCTGGATTTATCACCATTTTGCACTCTTAACACCTGCCAATAAAGATCGTCTACACTAAGCCTAGCACCGTGCTTTCTCCTGGAAGAATGACCTATGGCTGTGGAGGCTGTGGCTCCCTCTCCCAGCCTGTATCTGGCTTGTATTAGGGCAGGGACATTTGGGTGCCCTGGTGTCTGAGTCCTGGGCTGTAGCTGGGGGACTGCACCTCCTTCCCTCAATACCAGCCCCAGCTGGAAAACCGTGCTTGGGGCTCATGTCTACACGTGTGACTTGTACACGTGTGCAAATTGCCTCAACAAGTCTCTTGTTAAAGAGTAAACACTTCAGTGTTTCCTACCTGGAGTCCTAATGACCCTGGACTTGGCCTTACACTCCAGTGCTCAGGGCTGCTTGACCCCACCTCTGCACACCCAACCCCCCTCCTTCTCAGCAAGCAGGTGGAGGACGAGCTGGGTGAATCTGAATTGGAGACCCATTCAGTAGTGGCAGTGAAGACTGAGGGGCTTCTGGCATCCCCCAGAGCCAGAGCCCAGGTTTGGCCTCCCTACCTCGGTGGGGGGGAGGGGTGTCTGTCCTCTGGCTCCCTCTCTTATTCCCAAGGGCTGATGGGCACACTCTGGCCTGCTCTACGCAGGTCCCCTAAGAGGGGCAGGGTCTCTTCTTTCCAAACCCAGCTGGAGCCATGCCAGGCTGTCCGGGAGTGAGTGGCAGCTGCACGCTCTCAGGGAGCTATTCCCTCAGGGTATCAGCCAGTCACTGGCCTGGACGCCGCCCACTGTTTACCCTGACTCTTTGATCCAAGGATTGCAAAGCCCTTAACATAGGCAGCCTCATTAGTGGTATCTGAAGTGATGGTTTGATGGTTCCAGCCAGGGGGAAAAAACAAGGCCTCAGAGGAGGCTCCGGGTGACCTGGGCAAATCCAGCCACCTCACCAGCTCTGTGAGTCCCTGCAGGGCTCAAAAGGCCTGGACGGGTGAGTGGAAACACTTTCTTGGCTTGGTGACTGAAAACAGCCCCCCACCCCACTTTGGCTGTGCGCACCCAACCGGGAGAGGTTAAGTTTATCCCAGCTCCGGATTTGGGCATGTGAAAACACACAGGCTTAGCTTGTTGGGGTGGGCAGTGGGGTTCACCCGGATGTGCTTGTTTCAGAGAGTGAGAAAGCTAGAGACCCACAATAAGTGTGTATGCACTGCCTTGAGCTCACCGTGTGCCAGCGACCCCTATAGGATTTGGCTACATCAGCAACCAAAAGACCCGAGATTCCCTACTCTCGTGAAGATTATAGTCTAATAGGGTAGACAGAAAAAAAATGAAATTATATATTTTTAGAAGATCAGTGATGCTTAAAGTACATAGCAGAGTAAGGGATTTTGAGTGCTGGGGTATGTGATTTTAAAAGGTCAGGGTGGACTTCATCGAAAGGGTGACATTTGATTGAACACTTCAAGGCAGCGGATGGCAAGCCACACAGATGTCTGGGGAAAGAGCTCCCAGGCAGAGGGAATTTGTGAATGCGCACATGCTCCCAGCAGGCGTGTCTAGGGGAGGGCACATGTGCCTGAGGGTGTCTGGCTGGCCTTGCACAGGCGTGTGCTCGCCGCTGCTGCTCTGCAACATGCATGGGCGTGAGGTGTGGGAGAATGTGAGCCAGGAGTTAGTTCCCAGTAACAGCTGCCCTTTCTAGAGTCTACTCCAGTCCAGGCATTATGCTAAAGTCTTTGCGGTCACTACCTCTCATTTATTATCTCCACTTCTACAGACAAGGAAGCTGGTGCCGGAGAGGTCAAAGAGGTGTGGCTGACTCCAGAGCCACTGCTGTGAACCACCTCCCTCCCCCGCCCTCTCCTGCCCCTACGCTCTGATTTCACATGGATGAGCGTGACCGTGTGTCTCCTGTACATCTGTGTGACGGCCCATGGTTGGCATGTGAGAGTGTGCATTACCGTGCATTTGCCATTTTATGTAGGACTGTGGCAGGGTAGCAGTGTGTCAAGATGTGCATTTTCTTGATGTACATGGCACCAGCCATGGCTTGTGGTGACTATGTCAGAGGCCCATGGTGGCAGCAGGTGTGCCTATGGGTGTGTTTGGGGGTGGGGCAGTGTTTCTGGGTGTGAGAAAAACAATGACTCAGTGGTTGGCATTGTTCTCCCGGGGACAGTTCCTGGAGCCATCTAAGATCCAGGACAGGCAGGAGTCAAGAACTGGGAATCACAGCCAGAGAGAGGGGAAGGCTGAGGGAGGGAAGCCCCACCCGCCAGCCCCACAGCACTCACCAAGCACCAGGCCACCCACCCCTTATGAGCCACGGTGGGTGCGGGAGCTCCAGAGCAGGGGAGAGGCATTGCTGTGAACTTTGGGCAACAGAAGGCATGCCCCTGGGCGGTGACATGATGTGTTGGCCACTCCAGTCCCACTCCCCACCCTTCTCCGAGCTTGGTGCCCTTGGGAGGCTGACCTCTGTGGACTGTGTCAATGGCTCCCTTGTTCTCAGCCTTTCCGCTGGGTTCAGCCAATGAGAGGCCCCAGCAGGAGACTGAAGGGAGGAGGAGAATGGGATGTTTCTTCCGCCTGTTCCCTCCCCACCAGGTTGCCAGGGTTGGCTATGTCAACCCAAGGCCTCGGCCCCCTCCACACACCTGCCCCCTCCTGGTCCTGTGTCCTCTCTTTCCCTTCCCCTTGTAAAGGCTCCCCACTGTTGCTAGCCTGAGAGAGCTGCACCGTCCCTTGTCCCTTGTTCGTTCCTTAAGCCCGGCCCACGTTTCCGGAAATAATCCCTTTTAAAATCTCTTCCCAGTTTGAGTGTGCCTTGCCTTCTGCTGGGGCCCTGACACACAGGCCCCTGCTGTCACTGTCACTGGCGCAGTCACACGCAGTCCTCTACGGATCACAATGTGCAACACGGCCATGACAGTCTCACACGTGCACTCTCAGCCCCTAGCTTCCTTGTCACATCCTTAATCATGGGAGGCATCCTGGAGGGGGGCAGCTCTGAGCCAGATCTAGGGGGACAGCCGGCTGCAAATCAGTCACCAGGGCCAGGTTGCCAACAGAAACAAAACAGAAGGTGTTGAGTGACAGACACACACAAAGGAAAGGCGGTGAGGACACTTGCAAAGTAAACCTCAAAGCCACATGCCTCTGTCTCACATGATTGAAATTTATTCTTCCTGAATGTATAAATCAGGGGATTGGTTCAATATACATTCATTTTGCAGAATTCTACAAGTTCTTGGTTGTAAGTGCGCCCCCCCCTTCCTTTTATTATTAGGATACTTGAATAAATATGCTCCCTTTTTTTTTTTTCATTTAAAACTTTGCTTAGAATTTTTACATTGCCACCACCTCTTCCTGAGAAAGAGGTGTCCCCCTCCCCCACCCAGAGCCAGCAGCTGATCATCTTTCTGGGGGGCCACAGGCACACCCCTAGTCAGAGGGGGCAAGGACAGTGGGTGAGGGAAATAAGGATTTCTCAGACCAAGGCTTCCCCTCAAACAGGCCTTCCAGCTTTGTCAGACTGAGAAGCAATGGCATCGACCAAATTGGGGACCCCAGCTGCACTGTGACTTACGAATGATGACTACATTTTAAAAGAAATCCTTTTTAGTTTTCACATTGGAAGCGTTTGCTGCTTCCTTAAATAATCTGATTGCATCTCAGAGGACCTGTTGTAACATTTCCAATCATACAGTGTTGGCCAAAGTCAAATGGAGCTTATATAAGGAAACTTAAGAGCACAGGCACCTTCCCCAGAATTGAGCACCTTGCCATGGTTAAGTGCAAGGCTCCTGTGAAGTAAGGACGGTGCCAAGGTTGTGTGGGATCAATTCGGTTGTGTAAGGTTGTGAGACGTCTTCCTGAAGGAAGTGCTCAGGGAAGGCGCAGAATCCAGGAGACCAGATCCATACAGTAGAGGCTCTGAGGAGCTGGGAGGAGCTGGAAAGAATAATTTCAAGAGCTTTAATGACCTCCTTCCCAAAGCCACCCAGCCCCACCCAAACCCTTCAGCCCTCAAAAGGGCCCATTGTGGAGAGAAGTTACAGGGCAATATTATGGAAGAGGGCTCCACTGGCTCCTGTCCCAGAAGAGATGGGGGCTCCTAGGGTAAGCAGAGGTTCCCTTGGGCCTTTGTCCTTGGCTGGGATCCCCACTGGTCTGAGCAGCTGGAATGGAATGTTCCTGGGAAGAAAAGCCTGCCCTTCCTCCACCTCTCCCCTTATGGAGTTCCCTAGGGCCAACAGTGGGGGGAGAAGGGGGATCGGTCCAGGGATTCCTGATATGGCGATGCTCTGGGGAAGCAAAGGCCCACACTGCCTGGGGGCTCTGTCCTAGCAGCCTTTCCTGGGCTCGGTAGATTGTCTCAATCAAACATTTACAAACCTGCACTGTGTGCTTAGTGTGACCTCTCATTTCATAGTCTGGAGTTATCTCCTCCCCAGCTCCCCAATAACACATACACACCCAAGAAAGTGGCTCAGAGAAGGGAAGTCATTTGCCCAAAGTCTTCCAGCTGAGACGCTACAGGCAAGCACTGAATCCCAGATCTGTCTTGTTCCAAGCTTGGGGACCTTTCTGCCCCACCACAGAGACTGTTGTCCTCCTCCTGTGCCATCCCAGGCTCTTTGCTCTCCTTGGCACCAAACATCCCAGGTGAGCAGGGAGAGGAGGGAGCCCTTCAAGGCAAGCCCAGGCCCTGAGCATCGCTGGCCTGCCCTTGCCTGAAGCCAGGTGTGCTAACTCAGCCTGACTCACCCCTGGAGCCCAGACAACCAGGGTGGGAAGCCAGCTTCTTGGGCTGTGCCCAAAGCTTGGTGGTGATGATTGGGGAGGGGGGTGCACCTTCTGCCACACTTCCAGCATCTCATCACCCCCCTCCCAGATCCAAGGACCAGAGGTCAATGTACCCAGACTTAAAGGGTAAGAGCCCAGATCCCCTACCCCCAAATGGAGTCCTCATTAGCCTGATAAATGAAAAGTCAGGCAGCCTAATGTTTAAAGGACCCCTCATCTGCAGGCTCTATGTGCTTGGGCAAGTCATCTGCCCTACCTAATCCTCAGTTTCCTCCACCATGTAAATGGTTGTGCTTTTCCCAGCTACTCCACTTTGCAGAGTAGTTGGGAAGACCGCAATGGATAGTGTGTAAAGTGCTTAGCACAGTGCCTAGCATGGAGGAAGTGGTTAAAATATTCCCTTCCCCTATGGCTCCTGGCCAGGGTTCCGTAGAGAACTAATGGAGCAAGAAATAGTCTGGGGGTCTCCCAGCTTTCCCAAATGCCTCCTCCCTGTGGCTGTAAAGCAGGGAGCCTCTCTTTCGTCTCTGAGAAGCCTGGGCCGGTGGGTTTTCTCTGGGGACCTGGTGGGGGAGAGGGCGCTGCAGGTTTGGAGACACCTTGGCTGTGACCTGTTGTTTATGCCTAATCTCTAGAAAGCTACCCTGGTCCCCAGATGGCCCCAGGATGGGATGTTCTGATCAATTATCAGTATACCAAATCTGTGAAGAGCGAAATGATTCCCTCCTTTCACCAGGACCGGATGGCCAACAGAGAGAACCACTTTTTCCAGGATAGTCTCTTTTGATGAACCTTCCCCTGAGGTCTGGGGCCGGACCCAACCAGAGGCCCAACCTTACTCCCCTTTTCTAAAGGACTGCCAGGCCCATAAAAATCAGGACCTAGGAAGCCTCCCCCGCTCCCCCCGGCAAAGGCCGAGAAGAAGCTTGTCGGGGGCGGGGACCCCAGGAAAAGAGCCTGCTTCAAGCCACGCCCCTACGCCTCGGGAAGCAGCCCCACACTGCCCTCTGGTGGCGCCGCCCAGAAACGCCCTCACTTGGCTAGGGCCCCCAAAAGAGGTAAGGGCTTACTTATCCAGAGGAAGGGCAAATTCTGAAATAGAACCCTGAACTCATCTCCCAGCCCAAGCACTGGCCTGAAGAAAAGTTCCTGTTCTCATTTCCCTTTGCTGGAATCTCACTGCTAGCTATCGACGTTCTCAATGCAGGAGTCTCTCAAGATCCTCAGGGTGAGGCCATCAAGAAAGTGTTCAAAAGTCTGGGCAAGCAGGGTCAGTCATCCGACCAGGGGCTATAGTTATTTGTGAAGGTCTAAAAATAGCCCTCCAACAACACAAATTGCCCATCCCCAGAGGGTTCCTTGGGATGGTGACTGCCAGGGAAGCCTGCCTAGAGGAGGGCTGGGAGACACAAGCCCTTAAAAGCAAAGACCCTCTGATTCAGTGCTCCTTCTTGAGCCCCTGCAGCTCAATATTAATGTGTATTAATATTAATGAACAGATATTAATGTTTGTTGACTGAGGAGAAAATGGAGCCTCCTAGAGGAGGTTTGGGTGGGCCAGAAAGGGGTGGGAAAGTGATTTTTATTTGGCTGAGGAACAGTGCGTGGAGCCCTGAACCAAGAGGTGGGGTTCAAGTCACTGAGCATGGTGTGCCCAGGGCCAAGGCCCTTGGCGAGCAGTGGGACATCTGGAAGGGGGGAGGGGGAAGGGGACCAGAGCTGCCTGTGACACTAGGACCAATCTCCATCTCCCACACACATGCATCACTTTCTCCAGCAAGAACCATCTCTAATGCCTCACCCCCCCCCCACCTCCTCCAAATCAGGACAAAGCTGATTATCAATAAATCCCAGAGACAGGCAACACTGTGATGGCACAGAGCACTTTACGCCATTAGCTAAAAGCTTCTCTGGATCAAGTGCCCCTTTCCTGTGCAACCCAGGAAACAAACAGTCCTGGCTGTAGCCCAGTGCTGCAGCCTGAGCTCCTGTGGCCCCTCCAGGAAGTCCTTGTTCCTTCTGGGCCTCTAGACCCCGAATGAACCAAATAACTTCATAAGCTTCTCCCTCTCTCCGGAGAAGCCAGAGGATGCCAGGGCCCCTCCCTGCTCTCCTGGTCCCCAAGCTCGCTCAGACTCCCTGAGGCTTCCTCCTGGACTTCCCTTCCCCAGCTAAGAATGGACTTGGAAAAGGCCTGGCTGTTAGAAACCAGCCCCAACGGTTTAGTACCTGAGGAGGGGGAGAGGAAGGGCTGAGAGTCAGGTGAGGGCCCCTGGGCTCTGCCTTTCAGAGAGCAGAGCACCTGACCCTCGAAACTATAGGATTAAGCCAGATTCCTGCGACTCTGGCATTGTCATCCAACCCTCTTTTCCCTATTCCCAAGCCCTGACATGAGGAAGGGTGGCTATGTTCAGAGAGGGGCTAAGCAATCCAGCCCAAAGAGGAGGCAGAGTCGTTCTAGGTCACGCAGTAGACAGGCTGGACACCAGCTCTCTAGCCCCTGCTCCTGGGCAGGGAGGAGACACTATGGAAAGGACACACAGGCCAGGGACCTCGTTCTGTCCAGTGCTGGTATGTGACCTTGCTGTAAAATGAGGACTTTAAATTAGCTCTTAGCTCCACTGGCAAAAGCAGTGCTTATTTCTAGGTGTGACTTAAAAGGATAAAACATTCCTCTGATTTATGGGGGAAGAAAGACCTCTACCCTGTGTTAACCTCACTGCAGCCCTTCCCAGAGGTGAAGGTAACCACTTCACAGACTGACAAGGGAGGCTGCAGTCCAATCAGTCCAAGCAGCAAAGCAGCAGCCTGGCCATTCACAGCTGGGGGGGGCGGGGGGAGGGATGCTGACAGGCATGTGGACAGGAAGAGCAGCCAAATTCACTGCAGGTCTGGCCCTTTAAGGCCCCCCCTTTCTAGAAGCAGATGACACACCTGTCCCCTTGGGGCCTGTTAAAGGATGTAACCTGCCTCCCTCCCTGGCAGAACCCTTTTAGAGACGGGGTGGGGGGGGTGGGGGGAGGAGGAACCCTAGGAGAGTAGGTAAGGCCTTAAGCAGTTACCAAATACCCCACCCAGGTTATCGAAGTCAAGATGTACTTGACCTGGCAAAATTGCTTGAGAGCATGAGAAAAGATCTGTCTTCTAGAAGTGGAAGGGCCTAAGCAGAAGTATGATGGGAACAAATCCTTACCCTCTCTGGGGTTCCATCCCCCCAAATGGGAAACGGGCTTAGGAGAGAACTCAGTGGTACTGTTGCTGGCCCAGCGCCCACCCCATCCTGGGACCTCATTATTCTGTCCTCCCCGAAGGTCTGGAGCTGGGCGGTGCCGAAAGCGGCAGTCTCAAGGGCAAGACTCATCTTACAGCCACAAAGGACCCAGGAAAGGCAACTGTGGGGGGTGGGGGGGGGGGGGGGGGTTGCGTCAGTGCAGCAGGCTCCAACCGGTGAAAGTTTACTGGCAAACCCCTCCAGGAATCTGAGCATCTTCAATTTATCCAACTCCATAATGGGGACTTGGTCTTACTCCCCAGGACCCAGGGGTCTGGGAGAGGCAGTAACAAAACGGACAGCTTTATTAGGGACCCGGCGGAGTCCAGAA
>NW_027532008.1:2868396-2892221 GCF_008692635.1 Crocuta crocuta
CCTGGGCCCCCGGCCCCCCGACTGTCTCTTCCTGGGGTCTGTCAGGCTGTCCATCCGCGTCGGTGACGCCGTCCATCCAGCCGACGTCCCGATCCGTCGGTCGGCACCTCAGCGATGGCCTGTCGGGGGTGGCCAGGGGTCCCCGCGCTGAGGTCAGCGCTGGGGAGAGGCGGGACCACGGGGCGGACTCCGGCGGAAGGNCCGCCCACGCCCGGGCCGCTTCTGGCGGTGAAGAGACCTGAGCCGGAGTCGGAGTCAAGGTCGGAGTTGGGGGCGGGGGCTGGGGGGACGACAGGAGCTCCCGGGGAGGCGGCGGCGGGGACCCCGGTTCCGCGGTCCCTTCCTGGGCCCCCGGGCCGCAGGCGCTGATGCGGCAGCCCGGCATCCCCCGCCCCCCGGCGGCCTGCAGCCGTCGGTCCGCGGGTCTGGCCAGCTGCCCCCGTGAGGGGGAGGACGGACGCCACGCACGCGAGAGATGCCGCGGCGGCTCCCACGCCAGGAGCCGGTGCGTCTTATAGCACACGGGGCGGAGCGATGGACAGCACAGCCAATCGGAGGTTGGCATGCCTGAGCCCGCCTCCCCGGCCCCGCCTGCTCCGGACTTTGCCCAAACCCCTCGCGTCCCTGGTCGTCCGTCCTGTTCTGCCCTGCTGGGGAGTCCGGTCCCAAATTTGGGGTGGAAAGAAGACCTCATCTTCTCTGGTCTGGTCCCTGAGTCATAAATTCTAATAGTTGGTGCTTAAAAATCATGAACTCCAGTCCCCCGCGCGTGGTGGCGGAGGGAATGCCTGAGGTCACACTGTGTGCGCCAATGGGAGTCTGGACTAGAACGCAGGAGACTTGGCTCCTTGTTCAGTGCTCCTTCCTGTACTTCGGTTGGCCGTGCGCCCCTTGACCGAATTGGTTCTGCCTGGCCTGGACCACAAGTCTCTCCGGGACCCCTTCTCCAATCTCCCTGGGTCGGTAGAGAGGTTAGTTAATGCAGAGGGGTAACTGGCCTCCCGGTGGAGATCTGGCGGGTTGGCCCCCCCACCAAGGAGGCCCTTCACTTGCAAAACGAACCACAGTGCAGCCGCTGAGCATGGCACGGCTTTTCGCATGACGGGAGTCCTGACCAGACCGTGTTTAAATTTCTTTTTGTGCCCTTGCTCCTGTTTGCTCCTTCCAGTAGGTAGGTATCCCCACATCTAGAAGCAGAGGGGGAGACAGACCCAGAAGGTGCAGTGGTGCCTTGCTCAAGATCACATTGCAGGTCAGTGGCTGAATCTGGACCACTGAATGGGACCAGCTTGACCATTTATGCCCTCTGGGAGATCAGATACCCAGGTCTCCTATCATCGAAGGACCCTCCTTAAATGGGACTTTCGTCAGCCTGGCAATATGATAGGACTGAGCCCTGCCCATTTTCCCTGAACTAGAAGTGACCCTGCCCTACTGCCTCCAAACACTTGTGCAGACACCTAGGCCATGCCCCAGTTTCCATCTACTTGAAGGTCCCATGAGAGATGGGAGATCTCGGTGGTGGGCAGGGGGCAAGGGCTGGAGGGCCAAAAACCAGTTCTGAGGCTGAGAGAACCCCAGCAAACCGCAGTCTCGGAGGACTTGCCGAAAAGATGTAGCCAGTGTGACTACTGCCCCAGCCTGAAGAGGTGGCTGATGGGGGAGCTGCACTCACTTGATGTTGAGGAAGAGGACAATGGAGGCCCTGCCCCGCATGTTCTCTAAGTGTTTTCATGTGCCCATGAGTGATGGGGGCTCTCGGGTGAGAAAGCTCTGCTCCTGAGAGGCAACTCAGAAGGGGCACAGAGAGAGGAGAGTGGTCCGCGAGGGCACACCAGGTTCATGAGGAAGAGAAAGGGAGGAGGACTTGGAAGGTTCGAGGGGGAATGCTCAGTGACCAGGCTCAGTGGAGGAGGAGGGAGGGGCTCAGTGAGGGCAAGAAGAAGGCTTCAGTGAACATGGTAGGCTCAGTGAGAGGGGAGAGGGCTAGTGGATGCACTAGTGTTGGAAGAGGCTCACAGAGGGAGAAGGGAAGATCAGTGAGGGGAGATGGGGAGGCTCAGGGAGTCAGAGGGGCACCATGGAGATGATGGAGGCTCAGGAGTTTCCAGATTGCCCCCTAGCAAGCAAGGAGGGATGCCCTGTTAAATGGTGTCCTTTCATTGAATGGCCGCCATTGTGTCATCAAACCTTGTGTCTTTCTCTGTGCAGAAGCCTCCCACCCCCATGACTGTGGGGAGAGTGAAAGGTATGTTGCCTACATCAGACAAATCTCCGCTCTCAACTTCTTTGGAGCAAATCTAGGGGAGCAAGATCAGGACTTGCCCCACCTACACCCCTACTATCAGTCAGATACAGAGACCCAGCCAGACCTGGGTCTGAGTTCAAATCCCAGACACATCGCCCATTTGGGCAAGTTGTTTCTCAGAATAGATATTCAATGCATGTTAATTGAATGGGTGAATATTCTCTATACCCTCCCAGCATCCTCAAGAGACAGGCACCAGCAGCCTTTTCTTCCTGATAAGAAACCAAAGCCCAGAGAAGTGAAGAGGCTTGCCCAAGGCTACAGCAGATAAATAAACACAGGTCTGACCCAATCCAAAGTTATCCTTCATCTCCCTGTTATTCTGATATGTTCCCTGTTCCTATTCTCTATGGCACTTCCACAACTTATAGATATATATACATTTAGATACATATAGATATATATACATTTGTTTATTGTTTAGTTTATTTAATCGTCTCTCTCCCTGGGTCAGTTTTGCTTACCATGAAGTGTCTGACCCCATAAGACAGCCAGTAAATGTTCATTTGAATTGAAAAATAATGCAAGAGTAGAGCTTATTGAAAATGTAGAAGTCCTTTTTCTCTCTCCTTCCTTCCTTCCTTCCTTCCTTCCTTCCTTCCTTCCTTCCTTCCTTCCTTCCTTCCTTTCTTTCTTTCTTTCTTTCTTTCTTTCTTTCTTTCTCCCACTCAACAAATTTGATCCATAGTTCCTCTGTTGGGCTGGCTGCTGGCAGAAGAACAATGATCAGATGGGGCTCTGCCCTCAGGGAGTACACAGTCTGGTGGGGGTGGGGGGAACAAAGCCAAGTGATGGCATTTCAATGAGATATCTACTGGGATTGGGGGAACACTGTGGCTATGGGGACATAGAACAGACACTGAGCCCAGGTGCATGGGGAAGGGTTCAGGAGAGTTCCCTGCGAGAGATGATATTTAAACTGAGATCTGAAGGATGACTCAAAGGGAGTGATGCACAGGTGGTAGCGGGGCCAGGAAGGGAGGAAGATTTGGGATGGGAACACAGTGTGCACAGAGCCAGAGGTGAGAGTCATTTGGCACCTGCCAGCTTCCTTCCCTGCTTCTTTAATTGGCCTGCCCCGCCCCCACCCCACCCGGCTCTCTGGAGTGGACAGGGGCCACGGCCAACCATCTCCAAGGACACAGCCAGCCTGGCAAACACATTTGGAACTAGGGAATACATTTTTTAACTATAAAGATTATTGGGGGTTTTTTTCTAATCTTTATAAAAGTTAGACATTCCCTTTGTAAAAGAGATGAGAAATAAAGAACCTATTAAAATATTTTAAAAGACTAAGGAGGGGAAAGGCATCCGGAATTAGAGGGCCTTCCATCTGAATTGTAGCTCAGTTCAGCCCCTAGCTGTGCAACCCTGAGAAAGGGACTTGTTTCTCTGTGAACTTCAGGCTCTAAGGAATGAAACTGCCAATACCTATGGCACTGACAAGGACATAGGTGCGGGGGTGTCCAGGATCTCAAAAGCTGGTCAGATCTGTCTGTGGTCTGAGTGGGAGACCTGAAAGAGAAGAGGTAGCCCGGGAGGTGGGGGGGGAGTCCCCAACACAGGAGCCAGTGGAGAGAGACAGGGCCTGACAGAGGCTATGGCCCAAATCAGGAACCCCTCCATCAGCTGCAAGTGGGGTGGAGCAGGAGATCAAGGCCTGAGGAGTCTGCTTCCATCCAGCCTAGAAGATTCGAGGCCTCACCAAGAGATCCAACCCCTCTTTTTCAGTCTCTTCCTGGCAACCTGACCTGGCACCCTGCAGGATGTGATATCGGTTTAATAATTTAGCAGATGCAGACAAAGATAGCAGCTCTGAAAATAACCCAGCGAGGCCCCAGCCTCCATCTCCTCTTCCCCACCCCCCCACCCCCCNATGAACTGGCACTTCCCCCTCCCTCTCCTCCCTCCTCCTCACCTCCTCTTTCTCTCCATTCTCAGGTTAAGAGCTTTCATACGAATTAAAGCTTAAAGGGATCTTGCACTAGAAGCAACACCACTTGGGGTTAAGTCATTATGTGGCCTGGAACAAGTCTCGTCTTTCTTTTTTTTAAGATTTTATTTTTTTAAATGTTTATTTCTTTTTGAGAGAGAGTGCGTGAGCAAGGGAGGGGCAGAGAGAGGAGGAGACAAAGGATGGGAAGCAGGCTCTGTGCTGAGAGCGCAGATCCCAATGCGGGGGCTCAAATCCATGAACTATGAGGGACGCCTGGGCGGCTCATTCGGTTAAGTGTCCGACTTCGGCTCAGGTCATGTTCTCATGGTTTGTGGGTTCGAGCCCAGTGTCAGGCCCTGAGCCTGGAGCCTGCTTTGGATTCTGTGTCTCCCTCTCTCTCTGCCCCTTTCCTGCTCACGTTCTGTCTCTCTCTCTCTCTCTCTCTCAAAAATGAATAAACGTTTAAAAAAAAGAGAAAACACATGAACGGTGAGATCATGACCTGAGCCAGAGTTAGATGTTTATCCAGCTGAGACACCCAGGCACCCCAAGTCTCATCTTTCTAAGCCTCTGTTCCCACAACTATAAAAGGAGGTCTCTGGATTCCTAGATCAGCATGAACAACATGTTTGGAGGGTGACAATTATTTGGACAGGGGACTGGACGTCTTTCCCAGGAAGACACAGCTCCAGGGCTGGTGCCATTTCTGTCAACAGCACTACAATCCCCCTGCCTCTCCACCTGGAGAGCTCACAGGTTTTCTTTGTGTTTCATTTCTCCTGTGATGAGGACTTTGCCCTGGTATTATATTCCTAGAATAAAAGGCTATGACTTCTGTCCATAGCGCATGCAGCAGTTTCCACATGCGTTTGGTGCTTCATCATGTTACTGACCAGTAGAAATGTTACATCCCTCTGGGAAGTTGGGAAGAGCAATACCTGTCCCTGCTTGATGTTTAGCTCAAATCCCTCCACATTTATGGGTCTCAGTTTCTATATCTCTCAAGTGGCCAGGTGTCAAAGGGTAAGTAGAACAAGGTAAGACTCCATGATCTCCAGATTGTTAGCTTCAAGGGGCACCTGGGTGGCTCAGCCAGTTGAGTGTCTGACTCTGGATTTTGGCTCAGGTCATGATCTCACGGTCATGAGTTCGAGCCCCATGTCAAGCTCTGCACTCAGTGTAGAGCCTGCTTGGGATTCTCTCTCTGCCCCTCCTCCACTTGCTCTTTCTCTCTCCGAAAATAAATAAACTTAAGAAAAATAGGTTGTAAGTTGCAAAAGGGGTGAGATTGAATCTGTTTTCACGCATTCATTCAACAATGTAATTTTAAGCACGTACTAAATACCGGCCACTGTGCAAAGTGCACAGCAGTAAATAAGAGAAGCACAGTCCTGTTCCCCTCAAAGCTTATATTTCAGAAGTTCAAATAAATAAACCTCAAGAAATGTGCCATTAAGAAAATACCCGCCAATATTTACTTGGTGGTTACTCTGTGCCAGGTACTGATACTATCAGGTTATTATTAGTACACCCATTTTACAGATAAAGAAACTGAAGAACAGAATAGTTAAGTAAATGTGGCCAAGGTCACATGGCCGAGGAGTGGCCAAGCTAGTATTCAACCCAAGCAGTCTGCCTGCAGAATCTATTTTCAACCACAATGCTATCTTTAGTGCTTCCCTAGAAATCATGAACAAGGAATAAACCAGTGATATAATAGAAAGAGGAGTTGGGGGGGGAGGGGCTTCTCCTTAGGAAGTGACATCTAATTTTTTTAATGTTTATTTATTTATTTTGTGAGGGGGGTGGGGAGAGATAACTAGGTGGGGAGGGACAGAGAGCAGGAGGGAGAGAATCCCAAGCAGCCCTGGAGTTGACAGAATGGAGCATGACGTAGGGCTCAATATCACAGACTGAACCGTGAGATCATTATCTGAGCCAAGGTCAAGAGTCAGACACTTAATCGACTGAGCCACCCAGGCGCCCCTAGGAGGTGACATTTAAACTGAGACTTGAGAGATGAGCAGGAGTGAGTCATGTGAAATTAGGGAAAGAGATTTCCCAGAAGAAAAAAAATAGTATGTGCAAAGGTCCTGAGACAGAAAGATCCTTGTGTTCTGTGCCTGGTAAACCAGTAGGAGAATGGGGAGAGCTGAGGTGAGAGGAGCAGGCTCTGGGCCTGGAGGTCATGGTGAGGATTAGGATTTTACTCTAAATGCAGCAGGAAGCTTTTGAAAGGCTTAAGTGGGGATCAGCATGATCTGATTTGTTTTTAAACGAGTGTGCTGTGTGCTACGTTGGGAGTGAGCTGCAAGGGAGCGAGAGAATGAGGGAGACCAGTTAGGAGATTACTGCAGTAATCCAGCTGAGAGGATGTGGCTAGGCCAGGAGTAATGGCAAGAGGTGGGAGGGGACAGATTGGAGTTTTATTTGGAGGTGAACTAAGAGGACTTGTGGATGGATCCGTTGGTGGGGCTGGGGGGAGAATGCCCTCTGGATTTGTGGATGGAGCAGCAGAATGGATTGTGGTGTCCTTGACTGCAATGGACAGGTTTCACTGAGAAATCAAAGTCAAGAGGTGGGGTTTGGGTTTTTTTCCCCCTAAATGTTAATTGCTTCATTACAAAAATAAGAACCAAAGGGGTCTATGGTAAGAGCCCATTATATCTTCCCATTTTTTAGTCCATTTAAGAAATATATTTTACAGGGCACCTGGGTGGCTCAGTCGGTTGGGCGCCCAGCTTTGGCTCAGGTCATGATCTCGCAGTTCATGGGTTCGAGCCCCGCATCGGCCTCTCTGCTGACAACTAGCTCAGAGCCTGGAGCCTGTTTCGGATTCTGTGTCTCCCTCTCTCTCTGACCCTCCCCTGCTCACGCTGTCTCTCTCTCTCCCTCTCTCTCTCTCTCTCTCTCCCTCTCTCAGAAATGAATAAAACATTAAAAACAAAAAAATAAAGAAATGTATTTTACAAGGGGTATATACTCAGCTTCAAGGGTGAAAAGGTTATATGAAATAAGTGGCATTAACATAGCATTCAGAGGAGCGCCTGGGGGACTCAGTCAGTTAAGCTTCCGACTTCAGCTCAGGTCGTGATCTCACAGTTTGTGAGTTTGAGCCCTGCGTTGGGCTCTGTGCTGACATTTCAGACCTGGAGCCTGCTTTGGACTCTGTGTCTCCCTCTCTCTGTGCCCCTCCCCTGCTTCCCCCTTCCCATACCCCTCTCAAGTAAGTAAGTAAGTAAGTAAATAAATAAATAAATAAATGCTATAAAACATAGCATTCAAAGAACATGGTTTGAGTTACTGTGCGCTGGAAAATGGAAATGTAACTTGTAAAATCATGTTCATTAAGCACCACTCTAATGTGGAAAGTCAAAACTAAAAAAAAAAAAAAAATACAGAGAGGAAAACATATATCTCTAGTAAAGGTCTACACACATAGGGGATAGGTAAACTTTCGTTTGGACACATGTTCTGTTTTTCCTCTACTCTCAGTACTCTACTCACAGAATACTTCCCTTCTGACACTTCTGGTCATCAATTGTAAATGCGTGGTTCTTTCCCCTACACCAACAAATTCTCCAACACCATTGCTGGGTGTCCTGAAATTCTATTCAGTTCTGACACTAGCCAGAGTTAGTGCCGACTGCATGGGACAAGGCTCATTCCCACAAGATTGCTCTCCACTTCAGACCCCAATCGCAAGCGGTAGATCCTCTGATCACCCACAACTTCTGTCCAACTTGGCAAATCAGAGGTTCCCATGAGCCAGCCCTTAGAATCAGTCATTTGCTAGAATATCTTACAGAACCGAAAGTAACATTTATCTTTACCAGCCAGTTTATTATATAATAAAAGGTATGATAAAAGATACAAATGAGTGAGGTCCAGAAGAACCCCAAACACGGGAGCTTCTGTCTCCACGGAACTGGGGTGCACCACCCTCCAACTATGTAGATGTTTTTACCACCCAAGAGCTCTCCAAAACCCATAATTTGGGAATTTTAATGGAAGCTTCATCATGTAGGTGTGATCAGTTATTAATTCAGTCTCTAGCTTCTCTCCCATTCCCAGAGAATGGGGCTGAGTTTCAAGCTTCTCATCATGGCTTGGTCTTTCTGGGGGACCAGCCCCCATTCTGAAGTGATTCAGGAGCCCACCAAGAGTCACTTCATTACAGCACAAGATACAGATATGACCCATGAAACTCCAAGGGATCTAGGAGCTCTGTGTCAGGAACTGAGGTCAAAGACTGAATAGTAAAACAAAAGCATGCTCCTTCTGCTTTTATCACTTGGGAAATTATAAGGGTTTTAGGAGTCCTGTGGACTTCAGGAGCTGAGGGCAGAGTTCTAACACACACACACACACACACACACACACACACACTATATATATATGTGTGTGTATAGTATATATATATACACTCTGAGTATATAATATGCTTAGTATATTATATACTATATATATATTATATATATAGTATATATATATATAGTATGTGTGTAGTGTATGTATATACTATAAGTATATAATATACTTAGTATGTTATATCATATTATATCATATCATATGAAAGTATATAGTATATGTACTACATATTATATATATACTTGTTTATCTATTATTTCATAACACCCAAATTAGATATCCATGACAAGTAGGCAAGTGTATAGATGCATCTGGAAGTCAGCACTGGGGAGTCAAGACTGGAGAATTAATCAACATAAAGATGGCACTTAAAGCCATAGGGCAGGATGAATGGCTTTGGAAGAAAGTGCTGATAGAGAAGAGAAGCCAAAGCCTGAGGCACCATATTTAGAAATCAGAGTAATGGCAAGGAACCAGCAAGGCAGCTGGAGCAAGAATGGTTGATGACAAAAAGGGAAAGCAAGAAAGTGGTTGAGTAAATTGAGAGTGAGGAAGCACTCACAGCAACTCTAGACCATCTTCTGTGAAGTTTTATATTAAAAAGAAACAGAGAGGGGCATCTGGGTGGCTCAGTAGGTTGAGCATCTGACTTGGGCTCAGGTCATGATCTTGCAGTTCGTGAATTCAAGCCCCATGTCGGGCTCTGTGCTGACAGCTCAGAGCCTGGAGCCTGCTTCGGATTCTGTGTCTCCCTCTCTCTCTGCCCCTCCCCTGCTCACCCTGTGTCTGTCTGTCTGTTCTCTCTCTCTCCCTCTCAAAAATAAACATTAAAATAAGAAAAAAAAAAGAAAAATAGAAGAAACAGAAAAGTGGGGTGGTAGTAGGCAAGAAAGTGAGATTGAACAGTTCAACGGGAGCTACAAGGAACACCTTGATATGCTGATGAGATTGATCCAGTGGAGAAGGGAATCTGGCTGCCTGGCATGAACCCCACATGGGTGGTGCTTGGGAAAGCAAGAGAGGATGGCTTTCCAGCAAGGTCATTCCTGCATGAAGCCTTTATCAAACACTTACTCTGTGTTCCAGGTGCTGGAGATATAGCAGTTATCAAGGGGGGCAAGGTTCCTGCCGTCTGAGCACTCTCGGGGTGTGGGGAGGGGAGGTGAGGGGGGTAATGAAGGCCACAAGGAATCAACACAAATAGCATTTCAGATCAGGTTGCCTGCATGCTCTGAAGGAAGTAAACAGGGTGACATGACAGGGGGTAGCCAAAAGGACATATGTTAGATCAAGAAGTCAAGGATGATGGAATGGGAAGCTGTGGGATTCGCCTTCCCGTCACACATTTATCCTACTTTTGACAATAGTGGTTTTATGTTTGAGGGGACACCACTCCTCTGACAAGCTCAATGCATGTTTTCTGTGGGACTGACCCCAGCCCATCTCCAGAATGGACTCGGGATCCTGGCCTGGCCAATGAAACTCAGTCCCGGGATGCTTGCTGAAACTCCTGCGGAAGAGAAACTTTCTTGGCCCAGGAATTGTGGACCAAGTAGATTATGAATGTGGAGCCTCAGGTAGTCATCTTGCTGCCACAAAGGAAGTGCCTGCTGGTGCCTGGCAGGAGAGCCCAGAAATAGAGAGACCTTATGAGTAGAGAAATCACATGAGCACCTGGTTCCAGCTGTACCTGAAGGTGGCATTCCTCTTGGACTTTTCAGTTAAGCAGGTTATTTTTTTTTTCTTAAACTGTTTTGAGCTGGGTTTTCTGTCACTTATAATTGACCAAATCCTAACTGATGAGGGAGGCCTGAAGGATGCAAAGGAGCCAAACTTAGAAGTGCCAGGGAGAAACAACCCACGTGGAAGGAGCAGGAAATACAAGATTCTTTGCAGAAGAGAGTTTGGCACATTTGGGGAACACAAAGAGGAAGTAAGTGAAGCTGGAATACAATGAGCTGTGGTGACAGAATGAAATAGGATGGAACCACAGGAAGAAAGTTCCACTTTCTGTTTTTTTATGTTTTATTTATTTTTGAGAGAAAGAGCATGACTGGGGGAGATGCAGAGAGGGAGGCGGTACAGAGAATCCAAAGCAAGCTCCCTGCTGACAGCAGAGAGCCCCATGCAGGGCTCGAACTTACAAACTGTGAGATCATGACCTGAGCCAAAGTTGGACGCTCATCTAAACTGAGCCACCCAGGAGCCCCAGAAAGTTCCATTTGTAACAAATGGCAGAAACAGGAGCAGAGAAACACTCCTCCATAAAAACAAAGGGTAAATTTAAAAAATTATCCCTTGTGAAGATGACTGTCTTTTGATGAGCCAACTACACAGTAAGGGAAATAAGAGAGGCCAGAAAGGACAATTACACAGGAATAAAAGAGCTGCGTAGCTGGTGTTTGCTCTAAAAGAACCTGCTGAACCCCAAGGCCCAGTCAAAATTTTTTACTTAGTAAGACATTTTACAACAGGACTCAGTACATAGACAAGAGTTTCATAAGCAATGCTCTCCCTGATCACATGTGAGGCACACTTATATTTTCAGGTCTAATTCATTCTGTTACTCGATTTCATTTTTTGAAAAGTGCTGGTGGGGCGCCTGGGTGGCTCAGTCAGTTAAGTGTCTGACTTTAGCTCAGGTCAGATCTCATAGCGCGTGAGTTCAAGCCCAGCATCGGGCTCTTGTGCTGACAGTTTGGAGTCTGCTTGGGATTCTCTCTCTCTCTCCCCCTCTCTCTCTCCCTCTATTCTCTCTCTCTCTCTGTGTCTGTCTGTTTCTCTGTCTCTCTCTCAAAATAATAAATAAATAAACTTTTTTTAAAAAGCGCTGGTTGGAGCATATGGCTGGCTCAGTCAGGGACCATGTGACTCTTGATTACAGGGTTGTGAGTTCAAGCCCCACGGTAGGTGTAGAGATGACTTAAAATAAAATGTATATTTTCTAAAGTTCTGGTTGAGATCCATTAAACGATGCAGTGCCAGGAGTTACAGAGCGTTCTGTTTGGGAAGGGGAAGCCAAGTTGCAATCAGATTCCAAGCTGCAATCAGGAAGCTTTCAGAAGAAAGGGACCATTTGAGGCTCCAGCATTTTGTCAGATTTTCTTTTCTAGGGAGTTAAATTTGGCCATATGGGATTTTAAATGCCTATTAGACAGATATTCTAGTGGAAATTTTGAGTGGGCAATTGAATGTGTATGTCTAGCGCTCAAGCGAGAGGAGTAGGCTGCAGATGTGAATTCTGAATTCTCAGGACATAGGCAGTATTTGGTGGGGCCTTGGGAGGAAGAAGGCAGAGAAGGAGAGAGGCCCAAGCACCCACCCCAAGCACTCAGATGTTAAGCAACCCTTTCTCCTCTTCTCCATCCTGCTGCCAGGAATGAGGATGTGGTGGGTGTCGTTGAGGACCTTAAGAGAAACAGTGTATGTATGTGTGTGTATATCTTTACTCTTCAAACAGTGCATGTAGGTTGTGTGTGTGTGTGTGTGTGTGTGTGTGTGTACAGTCAAAAATCCATGTGTAACTTTTGACTCTCCAAAAACTTAACTACTAATAGCCTACTGGAAGCCTTGCCGATCATATAAACAGTTAACACGTACTTTGTACATTTTATGTATCATCTACTGTATCTTCATGATAAAGTAAGCTAGAAAAAATAAAATATTAAGAAAATCGTGGGGCGCCTGGGTGGCTTAGTCGGTTAAGCGTCCGACTTTCGCTTAGGTCATGATCTCGCGGTTCGTGGGTTCGAGCCCCGCGTCGGGCTCTGTGCTGACTGCCAGCTCAGAGCCTGGAGCCTGTTTCAGTCTGTGACTCCCTCTCACTCAGACCCTCCCTTGCTCACGCTGTCTCTCTCTCTCTCTCCTAGAAATAAATAAAACATTTAAAAAAAAAAAAGAAAGAAAATCGTGAGGAGGAAGAGAAAATACATTTACAGTACTGTGCTGTATTTATCGAAAAGGATCTGCATGTAAGTGGGCCGCACAGTCCAAACCACTCTGGTCCTCAGAAGCCCAACTGTCTGTCCCTCTGGCCCCTGAGTTTGGGGACCTGTCCCTTAGCAAAGTCCCTCTTCCTCAGCATCCTACAGCTGAGCAGCCAGGACCAGCCCAGCAAACCCTCTGGTGCCCAGAGGCTTCAGATCCAACCAGAGAGTCCAGGGGAGGACCCCCAGAACCTCCACCAGCCACCCCTGTTGTGATGGGGGGATGGCAGGCAGCCAGAGCTGGGGCTGAATGAGGAGGAGGGACCTGATCCTGAGCCAGTCGCTGCCTTATTCAACACACATTTCTGATGTGCCTGCTGTGAGCCAGGCACTACTCTGGTCCACAAGCCTCCCCACCCCCACCCCAGCACGATCTGGTTCTTACACATTTTATTGTAAAAATGTTACTGTGGATAATACGTAGAATAACATGTATGTATGTATCCATAACATATAAAATAATACAGTTGGCCCTTGAACATCCAACTTCCCTATGATTTTGGCAAGAATTGAATATACTTGAAAAAAGCAGGGCACCTGGGTGGCTCAGTCAGTTAAGCGTCTGACTTTGGTCCAGGTCATGATCTCATGGTCCGTGAGTTCGAGCCCCGCATCGGGCTCTGTGCTAACTGCTCACATTCCTCTCTGGTACGCAGCACTCAGACCAGGGCAAGGCACAGAGGAGGTGCTCAGTGATGCCTGTTGAGTGAGGGAATGGCCTGGAGACTTTTCAGTTTCTCTTCCTTAATTACCAGGCCCTCCCTATCCCCAGCCGTGCCTCCCCATCCCTGCTGGGGACTTTGGGTCTCCACTGCTGCTGGTCTCTCAAGCCCGCTGTCCCCCTTAGTGTCTCATTTGAGAGGTTCTGGGGACAGGACACTGCACCACCGCCTCACGGCGTCTGGCAAACCCTGTCCTTTCCCCTCTACCCTTGAATTTCACCCATTTCCTCAGGCCACTAACCCAGGGGGGTTTGCTAAACAGTTGCATTGGTGGCCTCCATGAACCAAGCCTCCAGGTATCCGTGCCCCTGTGTGTGCACCCTCCCATGTAGACTCTGGGCTTGGCTTTATGACATGCTTTGGCCAATGCAACATCAAGAAGCATGATGCGGGGAACCTGGGGGGCTCAGTCGGTTGAGTTTCCAACTCTAGATTTCGGCTCAGGTCATGATGTCACAATGTGTAGATTCAAGCCCCGCATCAGGCTCCAGGCTTGGGATTCTCACTCTCCCTCTCTCTCTGTCCTTCTCCTGATCACCAATGCTCGCTCTCTCTCTCTCTCTCTCAAAAATGAATAAACATTAAAACAGACAAACAAACATGAAGTGTAAAACAAGCAGAGACTCAATAGGCACTTGCACATTGGGGTCTGTCCCATTGGAAGCCAGCTGCCATGCTGTAAGAAGGTCAGCTAGACATCTGAATGATGAGAGGTCAGGTAAATGGAGGTCCTGGGTGATGAGAATCCATTTGGTAATCCAGCCCCAGCTGCCCACCCCACCCCCCCCACTGGATACAACCACATGGACGAGACCCCAGGCGAAAGCAGCAGAACTAGCCAGCTGACCCCGGCCAGCCCACAGAATTTTTAGAAATAATATATCATTGTTGTTTGAAGCCACTAAGTGGGGGGGGGGGGGTTATTTCCCAGCAAATGATAACTGAAGCAACGTCCATCCCAAGTCTTCTCTTTCCTTGTCTTCCACATCCAGTCCTGTGGAATCCACCTCTGGAATACAGAGTACATCTCACCACTTCTCATGCCTCCAGGCGCCACCCTGGTCCAGGCCACTAGCATCTCTTGCCCGGGTCATGCCACAGCCTCCTCACTGGGCTCTCTGCCTCTAGTCTTAAAATCCTACAGTCACCATCCAGCGACCAGGGTGAAGCTTTTGGGGCGTTGGTCACATTAAGCCGCACCCTTGTGCAAGACCTTCCAGTCAGTTCCTCTATCAGTAAAACAGACTCCCCCAGTGGACTTCAAAGCCCTCTGTGGTCCAGCGGCTGCCATATCTCCATCCCCATCTCCAGTGGCTCTCCCCCTTACTCACTGCACCCCAGCAACACTGACTTCCTTCCTGTTTCTTGAACATGCCAAGCATATCCCACCTCAGGGCCCTTGCACCAGTCTGCCCAGACTTGCTATAGGCCTTTCCATCCAGGTCTTTCTGTTCTTAGCGTACATGTCCCCTCGGGAAGGCTAACTTACAGAAGAGGAAACTGAGGCTTAGAGAAGTGAGGTCATTTCCCAAGTTCACACACTTAGGAAGTGCCTGGGCTGATATGCCATCCTGGGTCTGTATGATTCCCCCACCGCAGGGCTCTTTCTGCCTTGTCAGTGGTTTGGAGGGATGACGGCAGTGGTCGTGGGCTCCTGAGAAAGGGGAGGGGCTCCCTTCACTTACGTCTTCTCCAAACACCCCCAGCTGGAGCCTTTGGCTCCTGCCTGGGCTGAGTGTTGGGGACTCGGAGATGAATCAGACCAGACTTTGCCCTCTGGGAGCTTCCATCTGGGGGCAGGGAAAGCAGCAGAGGAGGTCAAGGGCATCGGAGGGGCCCAGGCAGGCGTTGGGTTAGCTCAGGAAGGCGGCCTTCAAGCTGTGAGATCTCCAGGAAGGCTTAACAGGAGATGTGAGACTGGCCTGGGGGAGAGACCGAAAATGGGGTGGTGTTCAGTGGCCAGAGCCGACTGTTGTTCCCTGTGAATAACTGGAAAGGTCGGTGTCGGCCGTGTGTGTCTGTGCCTCTGTGTGTGTGTGTGTGTGTGTGTGCGCGCGTGCGCGCGTGTGTAAGAGACTGAAGGAGCAGTACCACGGATGATGTGGAGGACAGACAAGAAAAAGGCTGAATGAATAAACGGATTTTACTGATGTGGAAACTAAAGCCCAGAGAGGCGGAGTCACTTGCTCCCAGCTTCCAGAGCCACTAGGTGATAGAGGCAGGACTGGAGCCCAGGCCTGTCCTGCCACCACACAGAGTACGGTGCAGGGGCAGAGGTCCACCTCCTCCAGGCTGCTTATTCACTGTGTGACCTCAGCCCAGGCCACTCCCCTCACAGGCCTCATTTCCTCATCAGCAAAGTGAGGGAATTGGATGCAGTTTCTTTCAGCACAAGGACTTTGCAGAAAATACTTCTACTGGAAACAGATTCAGGACCAAATAAACAGCTTTTGCCTCAACCTGGTACAGGATGGCTCTTGAGCCGGCAGCCTTCTCCAGGCCCAGCAACTGCTGTGCTAGCTGAAGCCAGGGAGCCCCAAGAATCCTCCAGCGTCGAGTGGACCTGGGATTTCCCACCTACTAGTCCAACGTAGAGTTCCAGAAGCCCCTACATCCCAGCTTCTTAGAAACCCAGGGCTTCAGCTGCACCTCTATGTACATCATCCTCCCAGTCCAGACCCCGGCTCACTGCCCCTCACTCCCCAGCACAACTTCCAGACTTTCTGGGTTCTCTCCAGCCTCCATGGCACACCATCCTTTGGCCCACGAAGGAAACGGGAGAGACAACTCACTGGTCCCTTGTCTGACCTGTCCAGACAGGTCTGACCAATCAGAGGAGCCAAGACAGCCTCAACTCCCAGATTCCAATTCTGCTCATCTTCGACCATTCTGTTCCCTTCCACACTGAGGGGTGCCCTTCTCGTGGGCTCCATTCCATTTGTTCCATTCAGAATTCTGGGGAATTTGACCTGGGAAAGGAGGGACATGGGAAACAGAACTGGAGCGGATTACAGAAGGGAATTCTCGAGGGGAGATTCCCCCACTCTGCTGGAGCCTGAAACTACCTCCAGGACCCAGGTTCTAGGGTGCGCAGAGGAGCCCCTGCTAAAGCTCAGGCTCCGTGTAGAATGAACTCTGGGCTCTATCACTTACTAGCTGTGTGACCATGAGCAAGTGTCTTCAATCTCTGAGCCTCTGTTCTCTTAGCTATAAAATAGAGATTTGCGACCTATTCACTGAGATATTGTGAGGATTATACGGAATAAGGCACAGAATATACCTAACACATAACAGGTGGTCATAGTCAGCAGCAGTAATTTGTTTTCCTACTTATTCTCAGAGGCAGTGGCCTTGCCTCAGAGAGTCCGGGCCCCAGAATGGCTGGAGAGGTAGAGAGGGAAGAAGGGGTTACAATAATACAGCTCTCATCTATTTAACACTTACTATGTTCCAGCCTCTGTTGTAATCACCACACGAAGTTATTGCTACTTTCACCCTGTAGATAAGTTGTCTGAGGCACACAGAAGTTCAATAACTTGGCCAAAGTCACACGGCTGGTAAGTGGCAGAACTGGGTCACACACTCAGGCCCTCTGGCTCCAGAATTCACATTCTGAATCACCTATCCTACCTCACATGAAACCCATTTTCATGTGAGAAATGCTGAGGTTCAAAGAGCTTAAATTCACACTGCAGCTGAACAGGGGTACCTCCTGGACTCCACCTCAGATTCGGTCTCTGAAGTTCTGGGAGTTTCCTCTGCTGCTTGCTGCCCCCTAGTGGCCCCTATGGGGGAAGCACATCAGGGGCAAGCGGCTGACACTCCCCTGACCCACTGCTCCTCCTATGCCCAAAGCTTACAGTTTCTAAATACTCTGAATGTCATCTACATATACAACTGTGATATTCCTTAGCCATCTTGCAAATCTTCAAATTCAACAAATCTAACTCCAAGCTTATACTTTTATACCCCAAACTTGCCCTCCTTGGTCATCACCAGCCAGCCAGCAACACAAGCCAGAACCCCAGCCCTCTTGACATCTCCCTGTTCCCCCTAGTCTGTCACCAGCCCAGGAGCCTGAATGGTGGCTGAGGAAGAACACCAGAAAAGTAGACATCAAGTAGAGTAAAGGAACAGTGGTGGAAGTGGAAGATCAGGACAATGGCCCCTAGTCATGGCCAAGGGCAAAACTCAGCTCTAGATAGAAAGGAAGGCCTTTCTGCTTAGAAAGAAGCCCAAACACAGCTTTAAGGGCTGAGAGGAGGTCACAGTAAGGAGCACGATACTGGGAGCCAGAAGAACTGGATACTGCTCATAGTATGGCCGTGGGACCTTGATGAGCCTCAGTTTCCCCATCCGTACAATGAATATGACAATGCCTACCTAGGGCGGTTGTAAGGATCAAATTTAAAATTGTTTGCTTTGTGAACTGTAAAGGCAAGTACATAGGAGAGGTTGGTTGTTATCTGGAAAATTTATTCCAGTAGACCTTTCTTTCCTTTGTTATACTGAGTGCTGGACCCATAAGGTAAGTTGTTTTGTTTTCAGAGAGGGTCATCAATTTTGGGGATTTTTAAATTATGGTAAAGGAAAATATATAAAAACATAAAATTTGCCATTTTAATCACTTTTTAAGCGTACAATTCAGTGGCATTAATTACATTCACACTGTTGCACAACCATCACCATTATCTATTTCCAAAATTTTTCATCATCCCAAACAGAAACTCTGTACCCATTAAGCAATAACTTCTCATTTCCTCCTCCCTCCAGCCCCTAGTAACCTCTAATCTCTGTCTTTATAAATTAGTCTGTTTCTAAATATTTAATATAAGTGGAATCACAATATTTGTCCTTCTGTGTCTGGCTTATTTCACTTAGCATAATGTCTTCAAGATTCATCTATGCTGTAGCATGGTATCAGGACATAATTCTTTTAAAATTTAATTTTAAGTAATCTCTACAGCCAATGTGGGGCTCAAACTTACAATCTGAGATTGAGTCTCATGCTCTACCTACTGAGCCAGCCAGGTACCCCAAAACTTCATTCTTTCTTTCTTGTAAATTTTTTTTAATATTTGAGAGACAGAGCGCGAGAGGGAGAGGAGCAGAGGGAGAGGGAGACACAGAATCGGAAGCAGGCTCCAGGCTCGGAGCTGTCAGCACAGAGCTGGACACGGGGCTCAAACTCACAAGCTGTGAGATCATGACCTGAGCCAAAGTCGGATGCTTAACTGGCTGAGCCACCCAGACACCCCCAGAACTTATTTCTTTATAGCTGAATAATATTCTATGGTATGTATGCTCCACATTTTATTTATCCATTCATCTGCTGATGGACACTTGAGTTGTTTCCATCTTCTGGCTATTGTGAAGAATGCTGCAATGAACACTGGCATATAAGTATTTGTTTGAGTCCCTGTTTTCAATCCTTGTGAGTATGTACCTCATGTGTCATCAGGGTTTCTTTTTTATGCTTATTTATTTATTTTGAGAGAAAGAAAGAGAGAGAACAAGTAGGGGAGGGGCACAGAGAGAGAGGAGAGAGAATCACAAGCAGGCTCCGCACTGTCAGCGCAGACCCCAGCGCAAGGCTAGGATCTCCACGAACCGTGAGATCATGACCTGAGCCAAAATCAAGAGTCAGACACCTAACCAACTAAGCCACCCAGGCGCCCCAAGTGTCATCCGTTTTTGATGGAGTTTTCCAATATGTACTGTGGCAGGGGGCAGGGCCTTTGGGAACAGGGCCTAGTGTGTTAAAGTGTGGCAGAGAGAGGTCCAGAGAAGAGAGGTTTCGGTGTGGCTACGATTAGAACAACAGCTAACTTGTGCCTTCTACAAAACACTCCACAACACTCTAGAGGGAGAAATATTATTGCCATTTTACAGAGGAGAAGGAAACCAGTGGCTTCTCCAAGGCCACAAGCTGGTGAGGGCTCCGGGGAAAACATCATATCTTCCTTCTTTCCTTTTCTTTTTCTTTCTAAGTAAAGAAAGTAGTTCTGAGATGCTTCAGTCATCATGTTCTTACATATGAACCTACAGCATTTTAGGTGGCACAGAATTAGAATTTTGTAGTGCAGTTCTGAACTTTTACAACTAAACATGTTCTGGAAAAAGCAAAACTACGGAGACAGAAAAAAGACCAGCAGTTGCCGAGGGCTGGGATTAAACCAAGAGATCACTACTGAGAGGCTTAGGGAAATTTGGGGGGAGATGGAACTGATCTTTTTCTTCATTATGGTGGTAGTATGCAACTGCATGCCTTTTTAAAGACTCACCAAACTGGGAGCACCTGGGAAGCTCAGTCGGTTAAGCGTCCGACTTCAGCTCAGTTCATGATCTCACGGTTCATGGGTTCGAGCCCCACCTCAGGCTCTGTGCTAACAGCCGGCTCAGAGCCTGGAGCCTGTTTCAGATTCTGTGTCTCCCTCTCTCTCTGACCCTCCCCTGCTCACGCTGTGTCTCTCTCTCTCTTAGGAATAAATAAAACATTAAAAAATAATAATAATAAATAAAGATTCACCAAACTGGGGGCACCTGGGTGGCTCAGTTGGTTAAGTGTCTGACTTCAGCTCAGGTCATGGTCTCAGGGTTTGTAGGTTCGAGCCCCGCATGGGGCTCTGTGTTGACTGACAGCTCAGAGCCTGGAACCTGTTTCGAATTCTGTGTCTCCTTCTCTCTCTCACCCTTCCCTGTTCACACTGTCTCTCTCTCTCTCTCAGAAATAAATAAAACATGGGGTGCCTGGGTGGCTTAGTTGGTTAACGGTCCGACTTTCGCTTAGGTCATGATCTCGCGGTTCGTGGGTTTGAGCCCCGCGTCAGGCTCTGTGCTGGCTGCTGGCTCAGAGCCTGGAGCCTGTTTCAGTCTGTGACTCCCTCTCTCTCTGACCCTCCCCTGCTCACGCTGTCTCTCTCTCTCTCAGAAATTAAGTAAAACTTTAAAAAAAATTTTTAATAAAAAAAATTTAAAGACTCACCAAACTGTACCCTAAAAAGGCAAATTGTGCTGTATGTAAATTATACCATAAACTTAAAATTTTTTTAATGTTTATTTTTGAGAGACAGAGTGAGAGCAGGGGAGGGGCAGAGAGAGAGGGAGACAGAATCCAAAGCAGGCTCCAGGCTCTGAACTGTCAGCACAGAGCTTGACACAGGGCTCAAACTCACGAACTGAGAGATCATGACCTGAGCCGACGTCGGTCACTTAATTGACTGAGCCACCCAGGCATCCCAAATGATAACATAACCTTTAAAAAAAAAAAAGAATGAGTAAGTGAATGGAGGAAAAACTAAGACTCTGGTCTCACATTTTTGTTCCTTGAGAACTTTGCAAGTGACAACACCCTTAATTATTTAGAGCATAAGTCTCTATTTTTTCATTCATTCATGGTAAAGTGAAAGTACTTGAATCTATCATCCAGCATAAGAACTAGAACATCACTAAAAATTAAATCTATTTACGGGTTTACCCCTCCCCACTCCCAGGTAACCACTGTTCTGAATTTTATGTTCTTCATTCTCTTGCTGTTTTTTTTTAAATAGTCTTTTCACACATAAATTAGGCTGAGCCTTATGAATTTGACATTTTTATAGGTCAAACAGATCACAACCCTGCAATTTCATACAGGGTTCACCCAATATTATAGCTAAACATAGTAGTTCTGGTTGTATTTGAATTTTATAGAAAAAAATACCGTCTCTGGGGCGCCTGGGTGGCTCAGTCGGTTGAGCATCCGACTTTGGCTCAGGTCATGATCTCACGGTTCGTGGGTTAGAGCCCCGCATCAGGCTCTGTGCTGACAGCTAGCTCAGGGCCTGGACCCTGCTTCGGATTCTGTGTCTCCCTCTCTCTCTGACCCTTCCCTGCTCATTCTGTCTCTATCTCTCTCTCAAAAATAAATAAAATATTTTTTAAAAAATACCATCTCTACTTTTCTGGGACTTGCATTTTTTAGTTTATTTTATTTTTTAAAGTTTACTTATTTTGAAAGAGAGACAGCACAAGCAGGGTAGGGACAGAGAGAGAGGGAGAGAGAGAGTTACAAGCAGGCTCTGCACGGTCAGCACAGAGCCCCAAGTGGGGCTCTAAGATCATGACCTGAGCCAAAGTCAGATGTCTAACTGACTTAGCCACCCAGGCACCCCTTTTTTTTAAGTAATCTCTAAACCCAATGTGAGGCTGGAACTCACAACCCAAAGATCAAGAGTTGCATGCTCTTCCGACTGAGCTAGCCCCAAGGAACTTGCATTTTTGCACTCAATATTATCTCATCATGATCCAGACACCTTGATGTCTTTCATTCATTTGCTACTGTTGTGTAATTATTCCACATTTCTTTCTCTCCTGTCAATGGCATTTGAGTATTTTCACTTGGCAATACAATGAACGATGTTTCTACTACCATTCTTAGATGTGCCTCCTGACATATGTGTGCAATTCTTGTGACTGTATCCCAGGAATGGACTTGCTGGGTCTTAGGATGCCTAGACGTTCAGCTGTACACAATGTGACTCACTTTCAGAGCTCCAAATGAGGACACAACGTGCCACCCCCCCCCCCCGGGGTGAGAATGTGGGTGTACAAGACGTGGTGGGAAGAGTTGCTCAGGTTTCTCGTGGAAGTGAACACCAACTGTGTGCACATGGTAGGGTACACCTGGAATGAGATGATGGTGCCCCAAGAGGTGAGATGGGGAAGGAAACCCCCCAGTTACTGTGGGAACTGTCTTCCATCCCAGCTGGACAAGGGGACGCCTTGGAACCCAAACAGGGCAGACGAAGGGCTCCCTCCTAGTTGACAGTATCTTCATCTGAGGTTGGGAGGCTGCGTAGCTGGTTCAGCTGGAGCGAAGAGACCTAGGCAGTGTTGAATTTCTCCCATTTACCAATCCTTACCCCAAAGATCTCTCCCCATATCCTTTATCTCACTTTGCATCCATTATCTTTTTTAATTCTCCCAGTGAGAGGAACTGTTATCTCCACAGATGAGGCTTAGAGAAGTGCCTAGCCCAAAGTCACATGGGTTTCCCAACTGCCTGAACAAATGATTTTCCCTCCCCTAGCTTCAGTTTCCTCATCCATAGAATGAGAATGAGAACACTTGACCCGCCTCACAGACTACAGGGAAGATTAAATAATACTATGCAAGGGGTGCCTGAGTGGCTCAGTCGGTTAAGTGTCCGACTTGGGCTCAGGTCATGATCTCACGGTTGGTAGGTTCTAGTCCTGCGTCGGGCTCTGTGCGGACAGCTAGCTCGGAGCCTGGAGCCTGCTTCCGATTCTGTGTCTCCTTCTCTCTCTGACCCTCCTCGCTCATGCTCTATCTCACTCTATCTCTCAAAAAATAAATAAATGTAAAAAAAAAAAAAAAAAGAACCCAGCAATGTTGTCTCTTGCAGAGCTCCATAGGGTGTGGTAATCGTCATGGCCCATTTGGGTCACCTCTGCTGCTTTGCCATGTGTCTTTCAGGACTGCACAGCCCAGCCCCCTCCTCCACCCTGCTCAGAGGCCCCAGAGTAGAGGTAGTTATCTTCCCCTACAGATTCCCCCAAAGAGAGGTGAACTGACCAGCAAGCAGATAATGCACACCCTCTGTGCTACCTCAGGGCAAAGGAAGAAATCAGAGCCCAGCAGTTCATTGATTGGATGGAGAACATCTGCTGAGCACCTAGTATGTGCCAGGTCCTGTGCTGGGCACCAGGAGCACTGGGAAACAAGACCACCCTCTGTCCTCAAGTCAGGAAAGCAGGAGCCAGAAGACAAGAAGACTGTGCTGAGTACTATGCTAACGAAGTACCGAGCCCTGTTCTATAGAACAGAAAACCAGACAGGCCTAGGGGCCGGGGAAGTTATCCCAGGAGATACGATCTTTGAGCCGGGCCTTTAAGAACTGGCAAGTGCTCGCCAGGTGCTCAGAGACTCCTAAGACTACCTGCCCGGTTAACAGGAGAGGAGACCGAGCCTCAGCGTCGGTTCCCCCTACCCGCCTCCCTTAGCCAGACCAAGCTGAGCACCGGCTTCGGAATCCATAGGCCTCACGCCCAAGCTTGGCCGCCGGTGCCCGCCCCGCACTCAGGGCGGGGCCTCGACCCAGGTGCGCAGCGGCGGCGGCGGCGCTTCGCGGAGCAGGAAGTGTGTCCCCAGCGGCGGCCCGTGCAGCGCTCCCGCGAGACGCTCACCTGCGCTCCAGGTGAGCGGCGAGGGGGGCGGGGGGAGGGGCCGGCCGGAGGCGGCTCACCTGGCGGAACAGGTANCCAGGGCGGCGCCGGTGTGGAGAGACCCCCTCCCCCGCGAGGCTATACCTGGACGGGGGAGGGTCCCGGGGCCCGTTCCTCGGGCACCACCTTCCCACTTCCGGGGTGCGCGGGCCGGGCCGGGGAGCGGCCTGAGCGGACGTCTAGGGCTCGGCGGCCAGAGTGGGGGTGGGGGGTGTCGCGGTCGCCCTCAGGGCTGAGCTGGCTGGGGGCTGGAGCCTTTGCTCCCCTGGGGAGGGG
>NW_027532008.1:2892335-2961945 GCF_008692635.1 Crocuta crocuta
TGGCAGTGTCGGCCTGGGGGAGGGGGGCGTGCACACCCGGAGGAACGGTGTCAGGGCGGGAGAGGGGCTGCTGCTGCTCGCGGGCGGAGGGCCCCTGCAGCCGGAGAGCGAGGAGCTCGCCCCGAAGGCACTGCTGGGGCAGAGGCTGTGCGAATCGGAGGGGCAGTGGCGGGGACTGGTTCTCCGGTGCCTCGGGACTACGTGCCCCCGGATGCCAGATTCGTGGGCTGAGCCTTTGGGGCAGGAAATAGAAGGTGCGGGGATGCAGGGTGCGGGAGCCGAAGGCTGTTTCCCGAGCAGGGTTGGGGTGCCCTTCTCGGCTGAGTGTGCAAGACTAGGCTGGGTACGGGGGGGTGGGGCCTGTCCTGGGGACCTTGGGAGGAGGGGGATGGTACAGAGACAGACCCCTGTGTGTGTATCTGTGATCTCCGGGACGAGGGGAGGGACAGAGCATCAATGAGCAGTTTGGGGGGGGGGGCCCTGCAGGGACTTGGGGCGCCCAGCGACCAAGCCCCTCTCACGTGCCAGGCACAACGCTAAGAAACCTGCACGAAATAACATGTACACCTCACGGTGGCCCAGGAAGATACTCGTCTCTCCCCTAATTAAAGATGAGAAAACAGAGGCCAAGAGTCTCCTCCCAGGCCACAGTAGGAGCAGGGGCCCCTCCCCTCACTAAACCAGATGACCGGTGTTCTTAGGGTTTCAGATGTGAGGGCAAGCAGCAAGGGGAAGATAGAGCCTGGAGGAAATGGGCCGAGTTGGACGTCAGGAGGGTTCTGGACCTGGACCTAGAGGGGCGGGGAAACTGAAACAAGCCACTGTCCTTACCCTAGGTCTTGCTCCCCCCTGACCTCCCTCTCACCCACATTCCAGGTATGTGGCACAAAACAAACTACATGGGCTCCAGAGTCTGGTAGACCATGATACAAATCCTGTTCCATCCCTTTCCAGCTGGGTGTCTCTGGGCAAGTCACTTCTGAGCTTCAGCTTCCTGATCTGCTGAAAGTGGAGATATTGTTGAGTGTTAGGTAAAGTGAAAGCCCTCTTGGGCTGGAGCCCGTTTCTGGCCCATTCACTGCTGTTTCCCCCAGCATTTAGCACAGTTCTGGGTACATGGCAGGCACTCAATGAATATTTGGTAGGGTGAATTTATTATTTTTTAATTTTTATTTATTTTTTAATGTGTGTTTATTTTTGCGAGAGTATGCAAGTGTGAGCAGGTAAGGAGCAGGGGGGCAGGGGAGGGGGTGGGACAGAGGATCTGAGGCAGGCTCCATGCTGACAGCAAAGAGCCGGATGCGGGGCTTGAAATGGAACCGTGAGATCATGACCTGAGCCACCCAGGTGCCCCTGGTGGGTGAATTTAATGAATAGTAGCAAATCCTAGAGCCTTGGATGTAGAGGAGTGACCCAGACGACCATCAGTAACCCCTTGAAGTTTTTGTGTACTTCAGAGCTCAGTGTGGTTGAAACAGTGTAGATGCACCCATCCTCCTCATCCAAGACCTGAGCCCGGAAGACTCAGGACTCCCTATGTGGTCCCTCCATGGGTATAGGCTTGTCCGTGGAGCTGGCAGCTGGCCACCTAACCCTTTCCTCCCAAGTAACAGAGAGGATGAGGTATTGGGTAAGACCCTGGGCCAGGCTGCTTGGGTAAAAGTAGATATGTGGCTTGGATAACTTTTTTAACCTATCTGGACCTCTAGGTGTATAGTATATTATAATAATAATAGTAGTAATAATAATAATACCAACAAATAGGGTTGTCAAAATTGCTTGAATACATTTACAGCACATAAGAACACTGTAAGCCATGAATAACTAACTCATTCACTAGAATGCAGATTCCTGACTGAGGTTAGGGAATTTTATCTGTTTTATCCACTGAAATTTAGAGCAGTGTTTGACATTCAGTAGACCTTCACTAAATATTTGTCAATTGAGTGACTGAATGAATCCATACCCCCACCCCCCACATTGCTCAAACCAAGGTGAAGGTTTTTAACCACTTGCCTGTCTGGGTTGTGAGGGATTTTCAAGTCACCTATTACAATTTCTGTCTGTACACCTTGGGAGAGGGGATTTTGTCCCCCTTTCCCAAGATGGCTGCCACCCCTACTCTGGTCAGCCTAGAGGCTGAAGTCCTTTTTCTTTCTACCCCATGGTCCTGATTCTACTCTAAGGTCACAGAGAATGTGTCAGTCCCCTGAAGCACTTACTGTATCTGACCCTGTTCTGACACTGAGGCAGAAAGGAGTCAGACACAGTCCCTGTCCCTTGGGATCATATAGGCTTATCTTTAAACAATGGATTCCAGGTGACCCAGCTGACAGCAACCAGCAGAAAGCTGTGGGCTCCCATCTGACTTGGGGATCTGGAGGGTCCTTGGAGAAGTGCTGAATGGGGCCAGGGGAGTGGACTGAATAATTGCAAAAATAAAACTCTTGTATCCTCTTACCTAGCCACCTCGCCTTTCTCTCTTGAGACACATGCACCTTCAGATTTTCTCGGGGACCTTTGGAGATTAGGTTGCAGACATCACGCTCCTTTACCCCTCAATGTTTCAGTGTATATTTCCTTTTATTTTTTAAATGTTTTATTTATTTCTGAGAGAGAGAGCAGGGGAGGGTCAGAGAGAGAGAGAGGGAGACACAGAATCTGAAACAGGCTCCAGGCTCGGAGCTAGTTGTCAGCACAGAGCCTGACGTGGGGCTCGAACCCACAAACTGTGAGATCATGACCTGAGCCAAAGTCGGTCGCTTAACCGTCTGAGCCACCCAAACACCCCTCAGTGTATATTTCCTAAGAGCATTATCTTATATAACCATAGTGATCAACTTCAGGAAATTTAACATTGGCATAATACTATTAAATAATATATAGTCTAGGAGTGCCTGGATGGCTCAGTCGGTTAAGCAGCCAACTTCAGCTCAGGTCATGATCTCACAGTTTGTGAGTTCGAGCCCCTGTGCTGACAGCTCAGAGCCTGGAGCCTGCTTTGGATTCTGTGTCTCCCTCTCTCTCTGACCCTCTCCAACTCGAACTCTGTCTCTGTCCGTCTCTCTCTCAAAAATAAATAAACATTAAATAATATACAGTCTACTTTTAAATTTTACCACTTATCCACATTATCCAGTTTCCAGTTTTTCCTCTTGATCCAGGATCCAATCCAAGATCACACATTGCATTTAGTTGTCATGTCCCTTAAGTTGGGCTTCTCTAATATTTCCTCATGATTATATTCAGGTTATGATGCTTTTTTGACAGAAATACTTCTTAAGTGATATCATATCCTTGTTAGTGCAGAGTATCAGGAGGCAGATGACATCAGTTCATCCCATTGTTGGTGATGTTAACTTTGGTCATTTGATTAAAGTGGTGTCTGCCAGGTTTCTCCAGATTTTTAAAATTCTCCCTGGCTGCGGCAAATAGAAAGGAAAGGAGGTGGCCAGAATGGGAGCCTCAACTGTACCTGGGTGACCAATGATCATGGCCCTGATTAGAGAGGTGGCATTTATTTGTCCAAAGCACATTGTCTGTTAGAGCCAGAACTGGGACTAGAACACAGATATCCTGATACTCAGTCCCAAATTCCTCACATACCACTAGTTCTACAACCTCAATGCCATTAAATTGGGGAGAAAAAGATAAAGGATCAATGTCGCAGAAAATTCAGGTTATTCCTTGGCAAATCTCTACATATGATCAAGAACCTTCCCAAACATATCACTACATAATGTCCCCTAACTCCCTGAGGCATAGTTATTCACCACTATTGCTTCATATGTCCTACATGTTTCATCTTAGGATCTTTTAAGCATCTGTTTTCCCTACAAAACCATGAGTGAATCACAAGAACAGGGTCTGCAGTTTATTCATCTTTGGATTTACAGTGCCTAACATAAGGCCAAACTCAGTGTTTGTGGAATGAATGAAGTTTTTGCTCTGAGCTTGCTAGCAACCAAGTCAGAAAGGGAAAGAGGGTATATCTTGTGGCTTTCTTGTCTAACCAAAGGAAGCAAAAGAGTGCTTCGTGTTAAATATTGCTATGAGAGCAAATCTGAGCCAGATTGAAATATTGACATGGGGACTGTTACATCCCCATGTCTGATTTGACGAAGAGGGGAAGGGGAAGGTAGTCATGGTCAGGTTGTGTAGTAGGTCACATGGAAAGGCATTTGTTGAGTAGCCTCAAAGACTCTGTGCTGGGTAGGCTTACCGACAGTGGGAATAAACTGGGAGAGACCATTCCCCAGAAAGTGAGCTCAGGAGATTTTTCTTTTTATGTGGTAAAATACACATAACATAAAAATTACCTTTTTTAAAAAAATGTTTATTTTTGAGAAAGAAAGAGCACACATACACACACATGGAGGAGGGGCAGAGAGAGAGGAGTACAAAGGATCCAAAGCGGGCTCTGCACTGACAGCAGAGAGACCAACACAGGGCTTGAACTCACAAGCCACGAGATCATGACCTGAGCTGAAGTCAGACACTTAACTGACTGAGCCACCCGGGCTCCCATAAAATTTACCATTTAATCATACAATTCTGTGGCATTAAACACATTTGCATTGTTGTGTAACCATCACTATCATCCATTTCCAGAACTTTTTCATCTTCCCTAAGTGGAACTCTACCCATTAAACACTAACTTCCCCTTTTCTCCTGCCTCTAGCCCCTGGCAATCACCATTTTATGTTCTGTCTCTAAGAATTTGACTATTATAGATATCTCACGTAAGTGGGACCAGATAATATCTGTCCCTTGTGTCAGGTTTATTTCACTTAGCTCAAAGCTCATCTTTGTTGTAGCCTGTATCAATTTCATTCCTTTTTAGGGCTGAATAATATTCCATTGTATGTATACATTGCACTTTGCTTATTCATTCATCTGTCCATGGATATTTGGATTGTTTCCACCTTTGGCCTATTGCAAATAATGCTGTGTATACATTGGAATACAAATAGCTGTTTAAGTCCCTGTTTTCAGTCCTTTTGGGTGTATACCTAGAACTGGAATTGCTGGATCATATGACAATTCTGTGCTTGATTTTTGGAGGCACTCCCATACCGTTTTCCACAGCAGCTGCACCATTCTTCAAGCCTTCCCACCTCACATCTTCAATGCTTGTCATCCTCTGGTTTTTCAATAGTAGCCATCCCAATGGGCATGACATCCCAGATTTTGACGTGTAGGTTAGACCAGAGAGAGAACTTCCTCTTTGGGGAGGGAGGGACACTAGGTTGAGGGTTCATGGGCATAACTGCACCCTTGATCCTGACTCCTTCCTGGCCTCTCCTCTACAGGTGCCTGGCTGCAACAAATCATGCAGTGAGCCATGCCCCGCCCCAGACACCCCCGCCCATCATCTGGGCCCCCACGCTTGGGACCCTGGGAGCAGCCAACAGAGCTATGCCTGGAGACTTTTGATGAGCCATCCCAACCCCCACCAAGCCACCGCACCCGCAGGCCAGACCCCAAGGATCCTGGCCACCATGGGCCCGAGAGCCTTACCTTCATTTCTGGCTCTGCTGAGGCTGCTGCTGAGCCCCCAGCCTGTTGCCTGCTCTGGCGGCCCTGGGTGTGGGACTGGTGCCGGGCTGCCTTCTGCTTCCGTCGATGCAGGAATTGCCTCCAGCGTTGTGGGGTCTGCGTGCGGGGCTGCAGCCCCTGCTTGTCCGCTGGGGACTCCCCTGAGAGGGTTGCTGACACCAACTGGTCCAAAGAACACAATGGAGTGCCCCCCAGTCCTGACCGTGCACCTCCTGGCCAGCGGGATGGCCAACGGCTCAAGTCAACCATGGGTAGCAGTTTCAGCTACCCTGACGTCAAGCTCAAAGGCATCCCTGTATATCCCTACCGCAGCACCACCTCCCCAGCCCCGGATGCGGACTCCTGCTGCAAGGAGCCACTGGCTGAGCCCCCACCCATGCGGCACAGCCTGCCTAGCACCCTTGCCAGCAGCCCCCGTGGCTCTGAAGAGTACTACTCCTTCCATGAGTCGGACCTGGATCTGCCCGAGATAGGAAGCGGCTCCATGTCCAGCCGAGAGATTGATGTGCTCATCTTCAAGAAGCTGACCGAGCTGTTCAGTGTACACCAGATCGACGAGCTGGCCAAGTGCACATCAGACACTGTGTTCCTGGAGAAGACCAGTAAAATCTCGGACCTTATCAGCAGCATTACCCAGGACTACCACCTGGATGAGCAGGATGCGGAGGGCCGCCTGGTTCGCGGTATCATTCGCATCAGTACCCGCAAAAGCCGCACCCGCCCGCAGACCACAGAGGGGCGCTCCACACGGGGTGCTGCCCCTGCTGTTGCTGCCGCCCCTGACAGTGGCCATGAGACCATGGTGGGCTCAGGGCTCAGCCAGGATGGTAGGTGGGGCTCCACATGGCTGAGGGGCAGCGTGGAGGAGGCTCTGACCAAGGGAGGGCTGTGCTGGGGTCTAGGGCCACTGTGGGTGCACCCCTCAGCCAGTCACTGCTCTCCTTTCTCCTTTTCCTCCCTTTTCTGTCCCGAGGCTCCTGCTTTCCCCTGCTACCACCTGCCAGAGTGGTTTGCAAGCTTAGCCTGGTTAAGAGGACCCAGGGGCCCATTATGCATTTGGACCTTTGCCCTGACCTAACTCAAACCCCTACCCACCCCCCACTGCACAGACGCGTGTGCACGCACGCGCACAAACACACAGCCTGTGTCTTCGTGTTAAACATTATTTCTCTGACCCTGCTGAGGGGTAGGTGACCCCCTCCTTCATCTGGCTGGGAGCTGAAGTGGGGGGTTGGGTTAAAAGGATGTGATAATGACCACTGCCCCCTCCTGTTCCCTCCCCAGAACTCACAGTGCAGATCTCCCAGGAGACCACTGCGGATGCCATCGCCAGGAAGCTGAGGCCTTACGGAGCCCCAGGTTTGGTCTTGACCTGATTAGTGCAGAGGAGACTGCCCTACAGTCCCCCCCCCCCGCAGTACCCCTCCATTCTCCCCTCCCAGCTTCCTCCTGGGGTGGGTGGGCATAGGATCAGAAAGGGACAAGAAGCCCAAGCAGCCAGACCCCATCCCAATCCTGCAAGCTGGCTTAAAGGGTTCACTTGCTGTCCTGGAACCAGCAGGGTCCAGACACTGCATCTATGCCCAATTACTGGGGAGGACAGTAAAGGGGGGGTGGGGGGGGGTGTGGAGGAATCTGCTGGTGCTGAAAATGCACCCTGTGTGCTTTCTACTACTGTTTTCTTGGTCTTCACCAGCCCCCCAGAGTGAGGTCAGTACCCATTTATAGACAGCAAGGCTGGGGCTCAGAGATGTCAAGAAGCTGAATGGGTCACCCAGCCAGGATCAGACTGACCCAGGCTCAGGTCCCATTCTGCTCCTTCTCAGCAGGCTTCTCCCTGGCCGTGGGGCCTGGAGGGGCTCCTTCCCCTCTCTGAGCCTGTTTCCTCTTCCCTTCTCAGGATACCCAGCCAGCCACGACTCATCCTTCCAGGGCACAGACACAGATTCATCAGGGGCACCGCTGCTCCAGGTGTACTGCTAACCCCAACTGGGCCCAGTGGCTGCAACCCTTCTGGGATATAGCCCACCGCACAAAGAGGGGAAGCAGGACCCCCTGTGGAGGAAGCTGGACTGTGAGACCAGCAGTGGCCACCTTGGCTCCTTCTGCCTCAGCTGACTGTTTCCTGGACCAAGTGCATTTCACTGGGCCACTGTGCCCACATCTCCCTGGACCCCCTGCTGGCCTGACCCCTGCCTGGGCCTGCTCCTTCCTGCCCCTGGTCTTTAGGCAGCCTCGGTCACAGAAAGCAAAGACTTAGGAATCTTCTGGGATTGAATCCCAGCTCTACCCCCTTAACATATACCCCATGACCAAGCATGCCAACCTCCCCCTCCACAGGATGGGGAAGGAGAGGGTGACAGCTCAAAGCAGCTTATTTTAATGGACTGGGTTAGGGAGCAGGCAGGGCCTGTCTGGAAATCTGTGGGCCGTGCCCACTCCACATTATGTTCTATTGGTTCTTGGCTGATGGTGTTCTGGATGCGAACACGACCACAGTTCCAAGTACAAAGGTAACATAAGATGGCCTGGTCATCTCAGCAGATACTGTCCTTTCTGTTCAATCTGCTTGACCACTGCACTGAGCAAGAGACATGGCAGAGTACCCAGCCTGCCTCAGTGTTACAGGGTAGTCATAAGGCTAAAATGATAGCAAGAATGTCTACCTGTCAGGTTTCCCCAATAAAGTAGCAGTTTCTATACCTAAGAAAGGTCTAACAAGTGCTGTCATTGTTAAGAGGTTCTTCTAGGCAGGCCTCCCCCCTCAGCCCCCCCACTGCCCCAGTTCCCTACAGGGTGGCCTGCTTCTGGCTATCCCTGCAGTTTCCCCAAGTCCCCATGGACAGGTGAGCCCCCACCCAGCCTCCGACTAGCAGTTCAGCTCCCTCCACCTCTCCCTGGTTCTGACAGCACTGTGGTCCACTGGGATCTTCTGGACCCTCCCAACATCCCTGGAATGGGGTCCTTTCACGGACCAGGAGGCTGGCAATCAGAGGGTTCAAGGAACTTGGCCACATTGCCAGTAACTGTGGCTCTCAACCTGGAAGCTGGCCTGCTTGGGGCAGAAATAGGGTCCTCTTGTTTGGACATCAGAGCCGAGCTGGGTCCAGAAGGAACCTACTTAGCTACTCCTCACACACAGGAGTGTCTGGTTAGTCCTCTCTCAGCAGTGAGGAGAAAGGCCCACCAGCCCATTCCCGACTAGACAAGTTAGGCACTGGGGAGCCATCTCACCCCCACAGCACCTCCTTCTTATCCCCACCGGCACCTTATGGCAAGTGACAACCAGACAAACTGTATTCATCCAGCTCCCTATCAGACATGCAAGATGGAGATGGTCCCCTTGGGGGCTGTGACCATAAGGCCCCAGTACCAGTGACAAAACTGTCCCCTTTCCTTCAGCTCCTCTATCTCATCCAGGTCAAGGCCTCTCAAAGATTGAGAATGTCCACAGTGAGAAACTGTCTCAGAGATGAAAATGGAATCAAGTCCAGTGGGTCCTAAATTCTGAGCATGGGCCCCTTTAAGAATCTGACTTATATTCTGGTCCCTATATCCAGAAAACTCACCTTTGCTCAGTCACACACAGACTAAAAGCCTTGTTTTAATTCTCCCTTTAAGTAATGAGAAACAGTCCCAGAGAGGTGTAAGGACTTGCTCTAGGTCCCATGGCAGAATCTGGGCTAGAAGCCAAGCCCCCAGCACAAGCAATGAGGCCTTTTCCCCAGGGAAAGGCCAGAGGGAAGACAAGACAGATGGAGTAAATAGTTTTAATGTGTAACAATAGGCCAACTGGGAAAGATGAGACACCCCCCACAAGGCCCCAGCCCTTCTGCCATGATGCCCTGGGACCAGTGTGCCTGGGCCAGTCCCCTATGTGTCCCAGCCCTGAGGCCCCCAAGTCCCAGGGAAGGGCAGGAAAAGGTGGATGGCTGGGGGCTCAGCCCCAACAGTTCAGGGAGGCAAATACGGGCTAGTTGAATTTGGCCTTGGAAAAATCCATTTCCGGATGCTGATCCATGAACCTGGGGAGGAAAAGTAGGAAGAAGGTAAAACAGGCTGTCCCTCTCCTGAAAAGCTAACTCCTTTCTCTAGATCTCCCACGTCTGGTCTAGTTTCTTTAGAACCCTGAGCAACCTGCAGCCAAGCCAGGCAAGCAGTAGAGCCTCAGTGTTTTCCTACAGATGGCAATCACTGCTTTTGTTATCCCTTCCTACCCTGAAGTGGCCTTGCCCTCAAGATGACCTCAGAAAGTGATTAGAGTAGGCCAGCTGAGGCTATAAATCCATAAACCTGGTTGGGTCATCCTGGAAGGGGCAGGGCAAGCCTTATGTCCTGCTCAGTAACCCACTTACTGCTGTCACCCAGGCCTATGCCAAACACCCACCCACCCCCCACCAAGCCTCCACCTCTGCATTGCTCACTTCTTCAGAATCTCCTGCTTCTTCTGCTCATCCGAGGTGGGGAGCCCCATAGACTTCTGCCTCTGGTCGTACATCATCTTTTCCACCATGCTGCGGGTCTCACTGTCCAGGTCTGACAGCTGAGGGCAGGCAGTAACAAAGACAGTTGAAGCTCTGGGGCCACCTAGGCCCTCACTTCCCGGCTGAGGCCCAACACAAGCAGCTAAGGCTCACCTTGGAGTTCTCAGGGTTGATCTTCTTGGTATTGATCTCAGGATCAGTGGATACCAAGCGGCTCCACCACTCCATCTTGTTGATCTGCGAGGAGGGGAACCACCAGAGATGGGGAGGTAGCTCACTCTGTACCCTAGAAATCCCCCCAACCCTTCCAAAACCCAACTCGCTCCTATCCACACCCTGCACCTGAGACCCACAAACCTGTGCCGGGACTTAGGGTACAGATGGGCAAGACCTCTGCCCTCCCCAGTGGCTGGGGAAAACAAATGCAGACAGTTACAAATCAGCGTCATCAGGGCAAAAATAAAGTGCAGAGGGAGCTATTCATCCAGGGTGGAGGGAGAGAAGTGAGAGTGGCCCCATGGCTCGGCCTGAGGGACACATGGTACACTGGATGAAAAAGCAAGAAAGGACATGCCAGTTGGGAGAAGCTAGTGCAAGGGCATGGAGAGGTGAGAGATAGCTAGGCTGGGACAGGCCTTGGGAAGCTTTCCTTTGACCCATGGCACTTTGCAGAGCCCACATTTATTTACTGGTGTCTGTGTCCCATCTCTCTTGAGCAAAGAGGCAAGGCTTTCTGAGGGCAGTTTTCTATGTTTTGTTCATTGCTCTCTCACCAGCACTTAAAACAGGTCTGGCACACAGTAGGTACTCAAGTATTTGCTGCATTGAATGCATGTACAAACCTAATGTAAAAGATGATGTTTTGGTAACAAAGACTCAATCGTGACTTCATCCCTACCTAGAGGTAGGAGCCTGGGCAAATCTGAGCTGCCCTTTTCCAGATTCTAAAATGGGAATTTTAGACCTAAACATTACAAATTTTTTAAGAAAAGGGGAAGAGGGGCGCCTGGGTGGCTCAGTCGGTTGAATGACTGACTTTGGCTCAGGTCATGATCTCACCGCTCAGGAGTTCGAGCCCCATGTCGGGGTCTGTGCTGACAGCTCAGAGCCTGGATCCTGCTTCAGATTCTGTCTCCATCTCTCTGCCCCTCCCCTGTTCACACACTCATTCTCTCTTCCCCTTCCCCCTTAAATATAAACAAAAGTCCATTTTTAAAACAACAAACGGGACAGACCTACATTAAAAGTCCTGTGCAGATTACATATGTCCACTAGGCCCCCAGCATGGTCCCTGAGTGAATGAGCAGACACCCTCCCTCCTTTCTCCATCAAGACGCAGACCAGGAAGCCAGGCCGTTCACACCTTCTCCAGATGCACTGTCACCACCTTGCCGTCCTCAATGAGCCACGAGCTCTCTTCCACCTTCACTTCATTGTAGAGCTCCCCGTCAATGATCGCCGGTTGCCCCTTGAGCCCCACCCGGAGGTGCCGCCGCTGGATGTCCACCACCACATCCTTCCCCTTCAGCCGGAAGTTCACACGGAAGGGCAATGCCAGCTGCATGGGGCAGGAGAAGTCAGCAGGAGCCCCAGGCTGGTTCCCTAACCTCCTAACCCGAGCCCCAGCCACTCACGTCCAGCTCCGACAAGGTCTGGGTCCAGCGGTAATTGGGCAGGTCGGCCCCGTTGCCAAGGTTGGGCTTCAGTTTCCCTTTGTCTTTCTCATCCTCCTCTTCCTCGTCCTCCTCAACCTCCTGCTCACAGGTGGGGTGCTCAGCTACTTACCTGACAGACACACTGAACCCCGCTGAGCCAGGCCCAGGGCTGGCACTGGGCATATGGCCACAAAATGAAACAGACCTGGTCCCTGCCCACCCCAGGGCCCTCTGGGAGCCAGAAGTACAAAATGGATCTGGTCTCTGAGACGAGCAGCAAACCATATGACAAAGGACACTGTTGGTGAACAGTGACAGTCAGAGATGGATGGAACCCAGCTGGGGATTCAAGCCAAGGGACTTGGAAAGAAAGCCCAGCACAAAACAGAAGATCACAAGGTGACTAAACAGGGTTGTTCTACAATAAAACCAGGTTGCCAAATGATCAGTTTTCTTTTTCTGTGTCTGTAGGGTTGAGACCCCTATTGTGAGACCAAAAACTCCGGAAAATGCATGCCCCAAGGGTTGTTTGGAAGCTGGACTTGAGTCAGAGAGAGGAGTCCCAGGGGGGCACAACCCCCAGGTTTATCAGCACAAACAGCCAGGCTGGGCGCATAGACCCCAGCCCTCCCAAACGATACCTGTCCAAGCACCGCACACTCTGGCTCTTAGGCTTTCTCGCCAAGGCTTTAAAGCCAGTAGGTTTTTGGGTTTTTTTAAACCCAATCCTGTGGCTCAATATCTAGGAGTGGAATCCTGAGGAGTGGGGAGGCCCCCCAAAGCTGAGGGACGGGGCATTCCAGACACAGGGAAAGGCGAGAGAGTCCCTGGAAGTTTCCAAGCCCCTGACTACTCTCAGGCACCCCCAGTCCAACTCACCTGCTTCCCTGGGGAGCCAACACTGCCATTCTTGAGCTGGGCCTCATGATTCTCTGCATCCTTTTTCTGTGGTGAAGGGCACAGCAGTTGGCAAGAGCATCCTCGCTGTCAGTGCTGATGGGGATGCGGGGAGCCCACGCTTACCTGGTCAATCTCCAGCTGCAGCCTCTCTGCCTCCTCATCTGTCAGCTCCTTGATCTGGGGCCCAGAATTCTCTGACTTGGCCTCCTTGGCCAGCCTGGCTGCCCGCTCGGCCTTCTCCCGCCGCTCAGTCTCCTGCCGAGCTCTCTTCTCCCGCCGGGCCTTCTGTGCCAGCTGATTGTGGTGGTTGAAGGTCTGTGTGATGAGCTGGGGAAGGGACAAAAGGTGATGAGGCACTGAGGCTGGGGTCCGTCCCCCCTCTATCTGCTGGGTGCCCGGGCAAGGCACCACACTCAGAACCCAAACTCCTCATCTATACAGCGGGGATGACACCGTACACACCTATCTCAGAACTCGAAGGAATAAATGCAAAGTACCTGGCATGACAAACAGTGGTTACTTAAAAAACACACAGTCTAGTGACCACGAACACAACAGTGACGCCAGACAGGCTGAGTTCTAACCCAGGTTGTCACACGCTACTATATTTTTGGCAAAGGACTTATCCCATAAGAGCTTCAGATTCCTCCCCTGTGAGGATGCGTCCCTACCTCTCATAGGGTTACTGTGCAGACCCAGTGGTAAGTGCTTGGAGAGGCCTTCCCTACAGAGCAGAGCTATTATGAACAGAACTCCAGCCTCCGCCCAAGAGGCCCTTCCTGCGCTCGCAGGCCTGCACCAACCTGCTTCCCTGACCAATCTCCTCCCCATGTGAACCTGTCTCCAGGACAGCAGCAACTCAGCACCACACCCAGAATCGCCACATTAGCAGGAAGCCAGAGAGAGCTTTCTTGAGGGAGAAGGCTAGACTCCTCAGCTCCTCAGACTGCAAGCTATCAATGTCAAATCCTTCCTCTCCCACTGTGCTTTCCCAGAACATTTCCAACCCACATCCTGCTAGCTGGCCTCCCTGCTGCCTGAGAGCTACCACAATACTACTACCACTGTCACTAGCTGGCTGTGTGGCCTTGGACAAGTGAATGATTTTGACGCGTTCTAAGCCCCAGTTTTCTCACCTGTCATGAGAACCGAATACGACAAATGCTTACCAAGAGACTGGCATGGTCCTGGCCACATCACAGCCACATACACAGTGTTAGCTTCCCAAACCCCTTGCCTGATGGAGTCTAATCTACTGTCAGCCAGTTAGGGGTGGGGAAGTTCTCCCCTGTAAAAATACAATGGGAGAGATGGCTCACCTGTTTATACCAACAGGTCTCAAAACGTGGTTCCCCACACCCGCAGCACCAGCATCACCTAGAACTTGTTAGAAATGCTAAACCTCAGTCCCACTCCAGACCTACTGAACCAGACATTCTGGGGTGGGGCTCAGCAGCCTATATTTTTAACAAGTGCTTCAGCCCAATTCTCAAGCAGACCCGAGAGTCACACCTAGCCTGGAGCTCTTGGACTACTCCTTCTACCTGCGTGACCCTGAGGTCATCACTCTGTGCTTCTATTTCGTTATCACTAAAAGCAATCTTGCATAAGCTGTTCTTTGCCTAAAATGTCCTTGTCCCTACTCCCAGGTCACCTGGCTATCTCCTGCTCATCCTCCAGGACCGGCTCCAGTGTTTCTTCACCTTCAGCAGGCCCAGGAACATACCCAACTCAGGAAACCCACCTGTGTCAGCCCACACATCTGGAGGCGGCCTCACAGGCACTCAACACACGATCAGTGATCAATGTACCATCTTCCAAACATCTCTGACCTAGAGCTGGATGGAACGAGGGGTCTGCCAGAGCTGAGAGGTATAGGTGGGGCTCAGGGTCACAAGCACCCATGGGCTCCTAGACCTAGGTTCTGCCAAATGCCCCGTGGCTTCTCATTCATTTGATGTCAATTCCTCCTGCTACCCCCAAACTCCCAACCTTATGCCACACTGTGGTAGTTCCACACTCTAGAAGGCTAAAGTGCACCAAAAGCATCCCCCTGACCAAACGGGTTAACAAAACAGGGTATGAAAGAGAAGGGAGTCACCTGAAGGCCATTCTGCTGTCAACTGAATCGGTCATGAGACCGTTACGCCAGTAAAGGCTGTTCCACCATAGGGCCTTGGTCCCAAATCCCTAATCGGGAAGACCTTGAACTCAAGCCGTTTGCCAACCAGTGGCCAAGGGGAGGCGGGAGCAGGGCCCTCCCCTCTCCCAGCTCCAGTGAATCACGTTACATCCCATTCGTGCTGTTCCTTCCTAGTTCCTGGAGGTTAGATGAGGGCAGAGCTGAACCACCAGGCACAGTCAAGGCCAGTCACAGCAGCCTCTGACCCCTCCTCCCAATCTCCTCCCACCAGCTTTACCCAGGCCCAACCCCAGGCAGAGACCCCTGGGGGTGTGTAGCCTACTCTGCGGTGTCAACCAGCAGGCTTCAGAGAGTCAAGCACCTGTCAACTGGACACATCTTTGGGACCCACAGCCCAGCACAGGAGGGAAAGATGGGGACAGCTGGGCTAGTTCTAGAAGACAGGCCCCAGGGGCACCTGGGTGGCTCACTGGGTTGAGCATCCAGACTCTTGATTTCGGCTCATGATCTCACAGTCATGGGGTTAGGCTCTGTGAGAGGCTCTGTGCTGAATGTGGAGCCTGCTTGGGAGTCCCTCTCCCTCTCTCTGCCCCTTTACCGCTCACACACATGTGCATGCACACACATGCACGAGCACTCTCTCAAAATATAAACAAACATTTACCAAAAAATAAAAAATAAAAAAAAAAGGAAGACGACGAGCCCCCAGACTTTTAAGTGGGCATAGCTGAACACAGGCTTTCCCTGAAATAGGCTGGGTGACTGGGAGTAAAGAGTAGTTCCCACCAGCCTGGCAAGAAGACACACTGAGACGTAGGAGATAGTTAACCTTACCACGGCGAGGGTACGCCAAAACATCTCAAGGAGAAAACATATTCCTGCACTAGCATTTCATATAAATGAAATCATTCACGAAGTGCTCTTGTGTGTGTGTCTTCCCTTGAAGAGCTGAACAATATTCCATTAGATCCATCATACATATATATGACACTACTCATCCATCAACAGATGCTTGGACTGCTGCCACTTTTTGGTCCTCATGCATAGAGCTGCTATGAACACAGGTGTACAGATCTCTCAAGATCCTGCTTTCAATTCTTTTGGGTATGTACCCAGAGGTGGGACTGCTTCAGCCCCAAGAGGTTCAAAAAAGGACCATGAACTTGTATTTTCAAATGCCAGTCACTTCATCTACATTACCTCTTTTTATCCGCACAACAGCCCTAGGAGGTAAGGATTAAGAAACCCTCACAGCTACGAAAAATGAGGCTCAGAGAAAAAGTGATTCACCCAATGCCACATAGTGGTCAAGCAGGAAGTGGAGAGGGAGACTGGGATTCCAACTCACGTCTGCCTGATTCCAGAGGCCATGCTCCTAACCGGTGCACTTGAAAATGATGTACACAGTAGGTACTCAATACATAGGAGTTGCTGTGTTACAAATGGAAACCAGGTGGGAAGACTGGACAGGTTTCTGCCTGCCTGAGAGTCTGACCAACCTCCTGGGGAAGAGCTGAATCTAAGCGAACAAAGAGCCAAGGAGCACGACAAGGGCTAGGAGGGGCCAGCAGACATCCTATACACGGCAGCCACCATACTTGTAAGCCACCACTTCTTTATATTAGTCACTGCTCTCCCCTCTTGCAGCTCTCTCTTGGTCATCCTTCATACCTCAAGCACCACTTCCTCAGTCTTCCTTGAGCCCCCAACCTAGGTCAGTCCCCATGTAATGCTCCCAGGGCTTCTGCCTGAACACCTGCTTCTTCATTTACTAAGGGGTGGGGGCAGCATGCTACACTGTGAGATCCATGAAAACAAGACCATATCTGTTATTCACCTCTGTAACCCCAAAAGGTCTGGCATCGTACCTACCACAGACAAAGCATTACGTGTTCAATAAACATCACTGAATGAATAAATGAATGCTATTGTAAGGCATAGAAACAGGAGCTGCTAGCCCACAGAGAACAGGAGGTGTTGGCGCTAACACAGAAAGACTATTTTGAGCCAGCAGGGGTCCTACAGGTCAATAAATCCACTTTCTTCCACTTTGCAGACATACAGACTGAAAGGACCAGAGACTGTGTGGGAAATCAACCAAGCCACAAAGCTGGGCTGAGATTTCAGGACTCCCACTCCCAAGTGAGTGTGTCTACGACAGAGTAGCCTCAGATCATCAAGATACAGTAGAACACATTCTAGCCTGTCAGACCCCTGATGGCACAGGAAACAGTTTGTAAAATGTCTCTTTCTTGTTACTATGTGTCTTTAAGTGAAAACAAGTATCAAGGTCCTAAAAACCACTATTCAGTGAGGTAACATTTTCACAACTTACCACTCTTCAAACACATAATTACAACCTAAGGTATCAGAAGGAAGCTCAAGGTCTCGGATACTGTACCACAAAACACAACTCCCAAATCCATGACCTCTGGGCCACCGTATCTGGGTAGACTAGGATTGGGTGGCTTTAGGTTTCCTGTATTTGTTTTCTATGCTCAATTTCTAACATTTGCCCACTCTTACCACCAGCTAGGTAATTGGACAAAACCACCTTGATGGAAAAGGAATCAAGCAGCGTGCGGTCAGGGGCAGAAGGCAGTTTTACAACAGACTCTGGTTCCAACCCTGGCTCTATCACAAATTAGCTCAAGACTTTGGACAAAGTGCCAAACACCCCTTGAGCCAATTTCCTCGTTTGCAAAATGGGAATATTAACACCTGCCCTTCTCAAACTGCTAAAGGATCACAGGAAATAGAAGTAGATAAAGCACCTGGCAAGGAGAGGGGCTTCAATACATGACAGCTTGCTTCCCTTCCCTGACTCTTCGCCCTTGGCATTTTACTTCTGCAGAAGGCTATTATTATTTCAAGAGACAATTAGAGGAGTTTTCTTCTGAAGAAACAGAGCTTCCCAGGAGACAGCAGGCCCCAACACTCACCTTCTCTGCCATCCCCTCTTCTCCTCCAATAAAAAAGTCTGTTTTGCGTCGAAGGAAGCTGAAGAAAGTATTCACAAGCTGAAAGACAGAAAAGGACCACAGCTGTGAAGATGCAACAATGGGAGCCCCTTAACTGCACAGAAATTGGTTTCTAGTTCTAGGGAACTTGGGACTTGACTGTTTCACCCCAAGCCTCTCATCCGAGGGGACAGCCTCCCCAACTTAGTCACTCCCACCACGAAGCCCAACTTAACCTTATTTAGACTGCTTGAAAGGCACATTTCTCATTTCTCGTGTCTACGTGTACATGGGTATCATGTTCCTTGTGGCTCTAGAAGCAGCCTAAGGACACAGAACATTCCTGTGCATCCACGGCTTTAAACACCAAGGCCCAGCTTTCCTCTCCAGATAGTAGAAAGTCCATCCAGACTGGCACTGGCTGAGTTAGTTACTGAGGCAGAGACGGAAGGAGGGGAGTAAATGAAGCCACTTCAGAAGTTAAAACCAACTAACTCTGGCTGGTATACCAGCGTATCCAAATGGTTAAAAACAAAGGTTTGAAGATCAGACTGAAACCTATTAGCTCTGTCATCTTGGGGGAAGTTTCTTAACCCTAAAACAGAAAACAGCACCAGGACCTATTTCTAGGGACCCTGCGAGGATCCAATGAGATAATGGAGGTGAGGGCCCTTAGTAGCATCTGGCCCAGAGCAAGAAACCTCCTATATGAAGCCATGACTTTTTTTTATTTGAGAGAGAGAGAGAGAGAGAAAGAGACAAAGAGACAGTGTGTGAGTGGGGGAGGGGCAGAGGGAGCGGGAGACACAAAATCCGAAGCAGGCTCCAGGCTCTGAGCTGTCAGCACAGAGCCTACAGAACAAGACACCTCTGCCGGGGTGAACTCCTCACACATGGGTACCATGAACTACAGCTTATTCGGTCTACATCACCAAAGCTTGGCACCAGACCTATGCTCAGCAAAGCTTTTGCTGAATGAAAAGATCTAATGGTGACCAAGAATCAGCACATACAAGCCCTTTTATTTGCCCCAAAGTTCTAGCATCAGACTTCGAAACACTCACAGCTTCATGGGCTGAATTTCTACTTCTAGACACTTTCTTGATTCACTCAAAATGAACCTGTAGGGGTGCCTGGGTGGCTCAGTCGGTTAAGCGTCTGACTTTCGCTTAGGTCATGATCTCGCGGTTCGTGGGTTCGAGCACCGCGTCGGGCTCTGTGCTAACTGCCAGCTCAGAGCCTGGAGCCTGTTTCAGTCTGTGACTCCCTCTCTCTCTGACCCTCCCCTGCTCACACTGTCTCTCTCTCTCTCCCCTAGAAATAAAACATTTAAAAAAAAAATGAACTTGTCCCCAAATCTAACTTAGTGTCAACAATTCGGGAGGATGAGGAAGGGAACCTTTTCACACCTGCACATTAGTACCCCTCTTCCACCTCAAAAGGCTTAGGAGTCCTTGGTCTCCACAGGCACCTGGGTAAAAGAATGAGACCAGAAAGAGCAAAGAAAACTTGTTGCCAGTGAGACACGGAATCAGCAATGCACTGTGGAAAACACACTGGCCCAAGGAGTCTGGTCCTGTCTAGTCAGGAACCTGTTGGATGATCTGGGGCAAGTTCCTTTGGTTTCTTTACGGAATGAGAGTTCTGGAATTGATCTTGACAGGCTTTTCTAGTTCTAACTTTCCACGTTTTGGGCCCAAAAACCCAATCTTCAGAATCCGTGGGTCCTCACTGTTCATACACTGTATGTTGTTTTACAGTCACTATGCAGGAATCAAGCTTTTGGAAAGGTTTTTTTTTTATGCTCCATCAGGACAAGGACAGACTTCTGCTCACATCTATATACCCAGGACCAGTCTGGTGTTAGGAACACATCAGTCACTCGAGAAATATCTGAATGAACAAACCCGATTATTAAGAATTCTTTACTTCCACTTCAAGACACTCTCCAACAAAGACTCAGAAAATAAAGGGCTTGTAGTTCTATCTCAAAAAAAAAAAAAGGAACTGAGGCTTGGAGACGTGGAAAGGTCCCCTGAAGGCAGCTGCTGGAAACAAATTGTGAACCAGGCCTCCTACTCCGCATCCACGGCCTAAAAGGACCACGTGCTAACATCACCCCGCCCCACTTCCACCTCCATCCCCGTTCGTCAGCTCGGTCCCGGTCTTGGTAGAGGCAAATCCCAACATATAGGATGGTTCATCCTAAGAAATGCTCTTCGGGGGCGCCCATCACAGGGGAAACGAGGCCGGACGCAAGTGTGAGACTGGGGGAGGGGTTAAGGGGAGGGCGCTGCGGTTTTCCAGGGCCGCGTTCGGAGACGCAGCAGCTGCTAAGACACGAACTACTGAGCGGGGCCGGGAGCCCGGGGCAGAAACGAAGGGGCCCAGAAGTGAGACGGGGAGGCTAGACCGGAAGCTGGGGCGCGGTGCGAACGTAGTGGGATCCCAGGAACCCGCGAGGCCCAAGGGTGAATGTCGGCCCCGGAAGACAGAAGTGGAGTGAGCGTGGCTAGGACCGCGCGGGTGGGCGAGCGCCTCAGGACCAGGCCAGGCCGACGCCGCGCGCGCCGTTACCTCCTGCACGCCGCCCTCGTGCTGCTGCGCCATGGCCAGCAACATGCCGTCGAACCGCTCCTCCTCCTGCTCTCCGCCCATCGCGCCTGCCTCTAGCCACGCTCCGAGCTCCCAGGTCCGCACTCGCGTCCCGCGCTCTCGCTGCTCTTTCGGGTCGCGTCGGGCCCAACGGTTTCAGTCGTCCACCTTCCGCAGCGGAGCCGGAAACACGCACGCGCCGTGCCGCCCAGGCCCGCCTTCTCGCCCTCTCTTCCCGCCTCCCTCCCGTCCCGGGACCACTGGCCGCGCTGCAAACATCCCGCTTCACCGACCATTGGTCAACATGCTGAGCCAATCGACGAGCGCATCCAGGACTCGGTGGGCGGAGCCAGGGGGGGTCTCGGAGTTTGGCGTGAGTTGCTATGGTCACCAGAAGCTTTGGAGCCTTCCAGAAAATCCTGAACTACAATCTGGCGAGGTTGGAAGTTAAAAAGGGGCAAACTCTGCGCATCAGCCCAGAGAGGGACTTCCCAGGTTGTAGAACGGTGGAACTGACAATGTCATTAGCCATCTCTTCCAGTCCTTCATGAGGCAGTGGAGGTCCAGAAAGGAAACAGGACTAGCCCAAAGGACAACCTATCTGCGTCATCATCACACACTTGCCAGGACCAGTTTCTTGTAATTACAAACTGTACAGTGGCGCGAGCCTCGGTCGCGGAAGGGCTCCGTAGTTGGGTTAATGCTCTTCTGATGGAGTCGAAATTCTTAACAAGAGACAATACGTTTTGCTCTGGGCCTCGCAAATTATGTAATGGTTGCTGTATTCAACCTTCAGTCCTGTTAATGTGGGGGACATGTCCCAGCCATCTAAAGAAAACCCCTCCACTTTTGCAGTGAAATTCATCATCTTAGTCTTCTCCGGGACTCTAACTTTTTTCAAATCTCTTGCATCACAAACATTTTTCTTCTGGATCATTCCCTTCAATTTATAAACATGCTCCAATGTCACTTTTTTTTTTTTTTTAAACCATTTCGTGACTCCATTTTCTCCTCGTACCACGGCAATTTTTGGTTCTCATTTACAGCAAAACTTGAAAAGATTACTATACTTGTCTCTCCACTTTGTTACCTTCCGCCTTTCCTCAGTTTATTCTAATTAGTCTTTTTTTAAAAACATTTTTAAAACATTTATTTATTTTTGAGAGAGACAGAGACAGAGCACAGTCAGGGGAGGGGCAGAGAGAGAGGGAGACACAGAGACACAGAGAGCAGGCTCCAGGCTCCGAGCTGTTAGCACAGAGACAGTGTGGGGCTTGAACCCATAAACCGCAAGATCGTGGCCTGAGCTGAAGTTGGTCGCTTAACGTACTGAGCCACCCAGGTAGTGCCTAACTAGTCTTTTCTTAAAAGACTCTGACCAAGGGTACAGTGACCTTTTGTTGCCAAAGCCCACGGACCACTATTGTCTCCCTCAACTTCTCAGCTGCTTTTGACACAGTTTACTCTTTGTTCTGGAAACTACCCCCCNGTGTTCCCCGATATTCATATGTAAAAGCCCCCACTGTGACATTTTGGAGATAGGGCCATTTAAAGAGGTAATTAAATGAATTCATAAGGGTGGGGCCCTAATCCAATATGAAAGAGTATCCTTACAAGACACAAGAGTGTCCAGGAAATTGTGGGCACACAGAGGAAAGGCCATGGGTGGCAGCTGTCTGCAAACCAAAGAGAAAGGCTCCTGGAGAAAGCAAATACCTTGATCTTGGACTCCCAGCTTCCAGAACTGACAAAATAAGTTTCTGTAGTTTCAGCCACACAGTCCATGGTATTTTGTTATGACAGCCCCAGCAAACTAATAGAGCTTCCGGGTCATCACACTTACCTGGTTTTCTTCTCCCTGCTCTAACACCCTTTCTCAGTGTCCTGTCTTACCTAGACTAGTAAATGTCAGCAGCTCGGTCCATTGCTCTCCCATCTTCCCTCTCGACACTTTCTCCTTAGGTTATCTGGCCCAGACCTCACTTGAGCTCCTGGTTCTTCTGTCTAACTACCCCCTGGACACCTCCACTTGATGACTGACAGATATCTCAAAACTCACGTGGCTTTGGGAAGATAAAAAAGTTCTGGAGATGGGCAGTGGTGCTGGTTACACAACAATGTGAATGTACTTAAGGCCACTGAATAGTATACTTCAAACTAGTGAAAATGGTAAATTTAATGTCATGTATCATTTACCACACTAAAAACATTTATAACTTTAGGAGACAATTTGAAATTTGAACTCTGACTATTTGAATATTTCTGAATATTTGATTATATTCAAGAATTATTGTTTGAAAAAAAAATTAACATAGCCAACATTGATATGCCCCCCGCAACATGCACAAATTAATTCCTCCCAAAGTCTTCTCCATCGAGTTAAATGGCCCCTTCTAACACCAATTTGCCAAAGTCCAAATTTCCACTCAACCACCCATTTGCACAGGTCAAAATCTTTTCGCATCTAATCCATTGGTGGTCTTGTTAGTTCTTCCCACAAACTATATCCTGTGCCCCCTTACCTTGTTGTGTGAAGCAAGGTGCTCTTGCTACTCTGGTCCAAACCAGCATCACCTCTTGCTTGAACAGCTACTCGTAAAGCATCCTACCTTGTGTCCTTACCTCCTTTCTTGTTCCTTTCAGGTCCATGCTCCACCCAGCAGGCAGTGCAAATTCTTCTAAAAGACAAGCCAGTGAGCAGGTCTAGGTTTCTAATTACCGTCACAGCACCCAGATCATGGTTTTTAAATACTACCCTCCACTAAAAGATTGAATCGGAGCTTCTTGGAGTACTGGTTGATTCCAGGGGCTTGAAACGAGGTATCTGCTTAGGCTGGAAAACAAAGGATGTTCAGATAATGATGGGATATGTCAAAAGGACAGACGCCATCTTGAAAGAGCTCCCATGGGCCAAATCTGTGACAATCTGAGCATTAAAATAAATAATGATAGTAACAGATTACAAGCCACTAAACAAAATAGAAGAGCATGAGTTCATAACTAAATACACACATATAGACATTCAAACTGAGAAGGTATATATCTACATTTTCAAAATAACTCCTCACAAACTATGGATTCATTACAAAGGGGAAGAGAGTAAGTATAGTGGAGAAGCCTGGCAGACATTACCTTAATCAGACCAATGAGAACCACAGGACAGATGGAAATGTGTACTATCTGATAGAATGTATCAAGAACACCTCACTTCTGTGATTTTCCTGCTACAGATACATAATCTGAATCTAATCACAAGGAAGCTTTAGACAAACCTAAGATTGAGAGCCTTGCTACAAACTAACTACAACTCTTCAAAAGTGTCAAGGTCGTGAAAGGCAAGGAAAGAATGAGGGACTTTCCCTGACTGACAAAGACTAAAGAGACATGACAAAGAAATGCAGCATGAGACTGCGGACAGAGCCCTGTTGCTGGAAGAGTTTCACTAGAGCATTTGCTAAAACTTAAGTGAGGTCTGAGATTAGATGGGAAATGTTCCATGTTAATTTCCTGACTTTGCTGGTTATAACTGTGCTTGTGTAGAAGAATGTCCTTGAAGGTAAGAATTACACACTCTTTTTTGAGAATTTTGGGCATTGGTTTAGCAATTTACTTTCAAATGGCTCAAGTTACAAAAAGAGTTCCCAGTACTGTACTTGCAACCTTTCTGTGTTTGTGAATGGTTTCAAAATAAATATCATGGGAAGAGGCAAGCAAAGAATGTGCAGCTAAAACACGTAGGCAAATATCGTCAGGCAATTAATCAAGACATTGTGTTATTCTCCTGAGTTTGTGACATTCATGTTTTTCTGTCAGCTTATTTTAGTTTGTAACTGGCAGTGATTCGTTTTTCTCATTTTATATTTTTTAATATTTTTTTAATTTTGGGCGCACCTGGGTGGCTCAGTCGGTTGAGTATCTGACTTTTTGGTCAGGTCACGATCTCACAATTCCTGAGTTCGAGCCCTGCATCAGGCTCACTGCTGTCAGCGTAGAGCCCACTTTGGATCCTCTGACTCCCCCTTCCCCGCTCCTCCCCCACTCACACTCTTTCTCTAAAAAAGAAATAAACATTAAAAAATGATGATTTTTTAAAAATTTTAACTAATATCTATGCCCAAAATGGGGCTCAAACTTAAAATCCCAAGATCCAAAGTCTCATGCTCTACCAACTGAGCCAGCCAGGTACCCCCATGTGTTCTCATTTTAAATATTCACTTTCATACCTGATTTTCTATTCCTAAAGAGGGCCTTCCAAATTGTAGAAGCCTCAGGGCCCATAAAACCAATATCCACTATTGGTCTTCCTTTAAAGATAAGGAAACTGAGGCACAGCAATATAAAGTGACCTACCCAATGTCGCTAAGTGATGAAGCAGATTTGAACCCCAGCCGTCTGACTCCAGTATCCTTTGAGGGGATGCTGAAGAGGAGTCAGTGAGATAAAAGGATGTGAAAGGAACTTTACAAATGTAAGGATTAAGATTATTCACAATTAAATGAAATATGCCAATTGGTTTGTGTGCTGGGGCTTAGTTCCTCAGGCAGAGGAAAGGGAGGGGCAAAGTCCTCCTACCGAGTGCCAGAAACTACTTAGAATTTCACATCTAGGACCTCACTTTGTTATTGTCCCAGATCAAGCTCCTTAGGCCCACAGAGATTTGGGGATCCACCCAAGGTCGCATAACTGGAAAATGAGAGAGCCAGGAGCAAGTGCCAGGGATGGTGATGGCTGCCCAATGGTGTGCTAGCAGAAGGCTTGCCAAGTTGGGCTTGCCAAGGTCCATGGACATGACACAGCCGAGGACCTTCCCACCCTCTTTCTTCCACCCCATACCCCACCAACCTGAGACAGATGCCCAGGACAGAGTTGCCATGTGGCAGAGCAACATTTCTGCCCAGATCATAAGAAGGCAATATCTGCGGACCAGGTAGCTGCAAGGTGGGGACCCGGGTGACCACCTGCTCTGGAAAACAGGCCACGCAGCTCTGGCTGAACAACCAGGCCAGTGGATCCAGGGGAACAAGTAAGGACTTTGGAGTCAGACAGATCTGGGCTCTGTCTCCTCTTGGTGGTGTGACCTTGGGCAAGTCACTTCACCTCTCTGGGTTTTCAAAAAGTAAGAATCTTGTCTCATAGTGAAGCTCTAGTATTAGACTGGAAAGTGCCTGGCACACAGTAGGTGCTCAATAAATAGCAGCCATTATTCAATATTGTTCTGTGAGGGCTTCTCAGCAGACACAGCCTTTCAGGAGCTTTAGGAATCCCGGCTGAGGAGAGAGAGTTCTTCAGGACCTTATTTTCTGCAGGGCCCCCCAGAACTGGAGTCAGAGGAGGGAGGCCTCCCTAGCCTGCACAGTGGGCAAAGTCCTCCCAGCCCCCCAGGGTCCTGGCTCTCTTCCCTACAGCCTGTTCCTTACCAACAACAGGAACAGAGCCCCAAGGTTAGGCAAACAAGTCAGTGATAAGGCACTTCCAGGTTGGGCCTTGCATTCAAGGCTTGTCCAGCTCTGGGGTTGGCTTCCTAGCTTAGTGAGAGGCTTGCAGGCACCAATAGGGAAACCTGCCATGGCCACCTGCTGATTGTGCACCTGAGGCCTTGGTGCCCTGGTACAGCCTGGGTTAATGACCCTGTTTATCCGCTTGAGTCATCCGATAAGGGGCAGCCGGGCCAGCAAGCAGGCAGCCCTGTGCTCTGCATAGCTGCTTCATTGACTAAAGTGATATCAGGGCCACGTGGAGCTCCCAAAGCCCCCTCCCCCACCACTTCCCCACCAATCCTGCAGGGTCAGTGAGTGTTTCTTTTTTTTTTCAATGAATATGACTTCTGGAGTCAAGGTTGTCAGGCTGTTCCCCCCTCCCTCCCGCTGGGGATATAAATAGCACCTACAGCGCAGAGCAGAGGGCGGGAGAGCTGGGAGAAAGGAGGAAAAGATCCCCAACCATGAGCTTGAGCCAGCCAGGGACCTGCCCGTGTCGGGGTGCTGCAGGCCGCCCAGTCATTCTGTACGCACTTCTGAGCCCTAGCCTCAGGGACAGGCCCCCTGTGCCCCCAGCCCGTAGTCACTGCCAGTGCAGGCAGCACCGGCCTGTCCGGCTCTGTGCCCCGCATCGCACCTGCCGGGAAGCCTTGGATGTTCTGGCCAGGACAGTGGTCTTCCTCAGGAGCCTGCCATCCTTCTGCCAGCTACTCCCCCAGGATCAACAGCGGCTGCTGCGGGGCTCCTGGGGCCCCCTCTTCCTGCTGGGGTTGGCCCAAGACACTGTGACTTTTGAGGTGGCCGAGGCACCAGTTCCCAGCATACTCAAGAAGATCTTGCTGGAGGAGCCCAGCAGCAGCGCAGGCAGCGGCCGGCTGCCAGATCCACCCCAGCCCTCGCTGGCTGCGGTACAGTGGCTTCAGTGCTGCCTGGAGTCCTTCTGGAGCCTGGAGCTGGGCCCCAAGGAATATGCCTACCTGAAAGAGACCATCCTCTTCAATCCTGGTGAGCTTCTAGACACCCCTGGGGCCCAGCCAGGGAAGGAAACTGTTAAGGGCTTCATATCCATTACCTCTATTCGGGTCCTCATTATCACCAAAAAAGCCACCTCAGAAAAGAGGCTCAGAGAGGTTAAGTGATTTGCTGAAGGTCACACAGCCAGGCAGGGGCAAAGCAGGGGTGCGAACTTAGGTTTCTTCATTCCAAAGACTAGCCCTTGCCACTCTATCTAAGAAACTGTCCTGACCCTTAGGGAGGGTGGGAGTTGGGGACAAAGGATGGGCACATAACAGCTGTGTCTCTGTCACAGACAACTCTGTGGGTTCAGAAAGACTCCACAGAGACAAATGAAAATGGGAGATGAGAATTCCTCACCAAAAAGCCCTCATGGAATATATAAATTATAGTAACTAATTATAGTGATAGTAATGAATATTCAGGTTACATTTACCATATGTCAGGCCCAATTATAAGGGTTTTGCATATACTAGCTGATTTAAACTTCATAACATACCTAGGAGATAGGGACTGTTAGCTCCATTTTACAGATGAGGAAACTGAGGCACAGACATTAACTTATCCAAGGCCATGCAGCTAATAAGTATCAGCGTGGGATTCAAACCCAGGCAGCCTGGCTCTTACCCATTACTCTGTGCTGTCCCATAAATGAACGGATAAATAAAATGATAAATAAATAAATGGCGGAGGTAGTAACAGGGCCTCAAAGGCCAACCCAGCGACCTCAGGTCTTGGGCTGGTATTGCCTCATGGGAGGGGGGTACTTACCAGCCCTCTTCGCCTTCTCTGCCCACAGGTGTGCCAGGCCTCCACGCCTCCTCCCACATTGGACACCTGCAGCAAGAGGCTCATCATGCGCTGTGTGAGGCCCTGGAGCCCTGGTGCCCAGCAGGCCAGGGCCGCTTGGCCCGTGTCCTCCTCACAGCCTCCACCCTCAAGTCCATTCCTCCCAGCCTGCTTGGGGACCTCTTCTTTCGCCCTATTGTCGGAGACACTGACATCGCTGGCCTCCTCGAGGACATGCTTTTGCTGAGCCAACCTGTTCCAGCCCAGGCAGAGATCAAGTGTAGGTCGGGCAGAGGCTGGCAGCACTGATTTGGCCCAGCTGTTCCCAGGGGTAACCTAATGCCCCCAGAGGGGGGCACATCTGTATAGGCACCCCTTCTGGAGTAAGCTAGTCCTTGCCCAGCAAGACAGGCTTTGGGGCTCCCCACCTGTCCCTCTGGCCTCCCTTGGTTTGACACGGTGCTCCAGCTCTCTGGCCATCCCTTAGTGATTCCTAGAGCCTCTGGGCCAAGATTCCTGTCCCCTCCCAAGATGGGGATGGAAGCTTAGATTACCTATTGGGCCAAGAGTCCTACTGACTTTGTACAGAACTGATTTAAGTTATTGGGTTTTGTAATAAAAGGTGTGACACCCGTGGAGCCTGACACTGTAATTTGTACATGTGGAAGGGACTGTCCCACCTCCAGGGTCTACCCTGCCCCTATCAGAAGGAGTCCAAGAGGAAGAAACCATAAGGAGTCCTGGAGCCAGGCATCAGGGAACTGGGATATTAATTTTTCAGTGGGGAATGATTATTTCATTTTGGTGGGATGAGATTTATTTTGCATAGGTCTGAATCCGGGGGATGGGATCAGTTCAGGACCCACTTGCTTCCTTGCCTTTATCTTTGGGGCTGGGGGTGTCTCTCCCTATCCCCAAACCCCCCACTGACCCCTCCCTTGGCCTCTGACCCCTACAGGCTCCCTCTCACCTCAACGAGCATCAGATCACAGCCAGTGAGGAATACGAAGCAGTCCATTCCTAAACTGAAACAGACAAGGTCACTGGAATTCCTGCAGTTTGGGATCATTCACTTCCCCCATCCCTGCAGATGACAGAAGAGGATAGTCCATTGCTGTCCCAATGGGAGGGGCAAGGGCACCTGGGGCTGACCTGGTGCAGTTGCTTGGAGGCCAAGGCTGGCTGAGGTTTAGCTGCCACACCAGTTGTTCAAGTCTGAGACACCTCCATGGCAGCTAGTTCACAGCTACTGCCCTGAGTCTCCCCGAGTTCCCTTCCATGGCCCCTCTGTCCCAGCCCTTCTCCTGGAATCCATTCTCATTGGCCACAACTAGAGGGGCAATGCTTGGCAGAGCCGTGGCCTTCAGGACTGCTCCATTCAGTGCATGGCTTGTGTCTGTTCCGATTGGTCAATGTCTGGCCCTCACTGTTTGTTAAATATTTTGAATATCACCCAGGTTAGGGTGACTGACCTGCAGGCAGGAGGGAATGATAACAACACACACGCCTATAGGACCCCCTTTCAGGACTCCCTCCTTCTTTAGCAATAAGGCCTGTCCCTACCAGTCCTACCCCCTTCACCACCAGTTTGGATTCTCTTAATGGGGCCAAGTTAATTATTGCTCAATGAGAGGTCACTCGCTCAGGGACAACAGTTGAAGAGTTGTCAATCAGACCTCTCCTGAAGGCCCCCAGGGTAGGGACCACAGCTGAATTAGCCGTTATGGGTTAATATACCCATTATGGGCACCCAGTGCCACAGCAAGTGCACCCCATTCCTTACCTAATCACCTACTCACCACTCAGAAACACAGCTCACATTCCACAACAAAGACACATACAACTCAGATCCACAACTCTCTCTCTCTATCTTACACACACACACACACACACAAACACAAAGATGTACGAGTCAGACACAACTACACAGACCCATAAAACAGAACTACCATCCACTCACACAAAGCATGGAAATGCACAGCCAACATACACTCACTCAGTGACATAAAGCAGAGACCCAAACACATGACCATAGAGACATGCACCTGAGTTGGATGGTCACACATACATCCCTATGCGCAAGGACGGGGCACACATCATGGAGACACCCTCCCACTGGGGAATGTTCTCCATGGCTTCTGTGTCACAGGAAAGAGAAAAGTGGCCCCCCAAGTAAGCAGACCTGTGTCTGCACATCTTCAGGGTCTATGCAGAGCCTGTTAATCCAGGCCAAACTGCTCTGCCTGGCATTTGGGGCCTCAACTAACCAATCGCCCCCTTTCCCCATGGTGACCCCCAATATCTACCCTCCTCTCAGAGAGCCCATTCCCTGCTCATCAGCTCCCCCAAGCCAGGATGTAATTAAATTCCCAAATAGAAGGATCCTCTAGAGCCCAGAACAGGCCCTGCGTTCCTCCGTCCCCTAACCTCCCACCAGAACTCTCCAACTCAGACCTTGGGCCCCCAGGCACCTCTTCCTGCACTGCCCTTCCCAGCACTTTGACATACACCACCCATTTCAGGTTGCAAATGCATGAGGCAGCTCTTCTAAGAGTAGATGTCTTGTCTCCCCATGGGAGCCAAATTCAGAGGATTCCGGGATTTCGGATCATTCTATCTTTTATGTCCCTTCACTAACTGCCTCTGGTAGTTTCCTGTTGCACCTCTCTGAACCTGTAAGCTGAATCTTTCTGCCCTTCCCTCCTCCAACCTTGAACAGCCATTAGAAAGTGCTCCTCTCCACCACCCACCCCAGCCTTCTCCCCTCAACTTATCTAATGTTTCCATCATCCAAATAGCTTCCCCAATTAGCCCTATCTTCCTTCTTTGCAAACTTCTTCCCTATGCCTCCACCTGGCTGTGGAGCTGCACTTCTGTCTGTTTCTCATCTGTATCTCTTCTGTCACTCCCTGTGCCTGATCCAAACCTTCTGCAAGGAAGATAAAGACAAATCTAGCCAGACTAGAGAGAGAATTATAATACAATGTAATACGAACAATAATGCTTTCTCCATGAGACAGCAGGCCTTCCAAATGTAGGGGTCAGTGCTCCATTGTCAGCAGCTTGGAAGTGGGAACTGTGTCTCATAACCAGAGAAGGTAGAGGAAGAAACAGGCTCAGACAGGGTATGCAACTTACTCAGTGACTGATCACTATCTGTGCTGAGATTTGAACTCAGGCCTGTGTGACCGTGGAGGCCAGGTTCTTGTCACCAGCCGAGGCTGGCATGAGTCATGGCCAGGATCAGGCTGTCTGGAGCCAGCTCAGCCACTGTTTACTGACCATCAACCCTCTCAGCCATGATCCCTGTCCTCAGGCCCAGCCAGGGATGGCTCACTAGGAATCAGGCTCTAGGTCAGCCTCGGTGCCATTTTATTATCACTACCTTCATTAGCCTAATCACTGACTGCTTATTAGGCAGTCAGGCACTGAGCTGATGTGCGCTGTGTCTTGTGCCAGCACACCCTGCTTTTGGGTATCCCAGAACTTATGATACCAGCAAAAAGCCAATACCCACTATCTATCCATCCATCCATCCATCCATCATCCATCCATCCATCTATCATCCATGCCATCATTCAACATCTCTCTTGATGGCCACTTGTACTAGACCTTGTGCTAGATGCTAAGGGGCACAAAATACACAAGATACAGTCCCTGCCTTCACTGAACATCCTGTCTATGGCAGAGAGAGGCACATACATAACTGTAACACAGAGTGAGCTGAACCATGATAGAGGTATGTTCAATGGGCAGCAGGAACTCAGAAGAGGGGTGATTAAATCTGCCTGGAGGTGAGAAGAATGCTTCAGCCAAGTGGTCACAGCTCTGAGCTAAAGAGAATGAATAGGGGTTTGCCAGGTAGCCAAGGGATGGACATTCCAGATAGAGGGAATGATAGATGCAAAAACATGGAGATGACAGAGAGCAAGGGTGTTCAGCTAACTGCAGATGGTCTGGGGTAACTTGGGCCCAGGGCGGCAAGAGATGGGCCCGGAAAGGTGGACAGGGACCATGTCACAGAACAAGGCAGCGAGAAAGGCAATCCCAGGGAAACTGATGGAGGCAACAAGGCTAAGATTTCATGGGAATCAGTGTGAACAAAGGGGATCATTCATTCCTGGAAGGTCATTCTTGGTGGCTACTAAATAATAACCAGCTAACACTTATTGAGAGTGATGCTCTCAACCATGTCACATGGATTCCATTGTTCAATTCTCACAATAATTGTGAGGAAATTATCACCATTATCTCTATTTTATAAAAGAAGAAACTGAGGCACAGAGAGGCTAAGTGACTTCCTCAAAGCTACACAGTTAATAAGTACAGTCAGGATTTAAACTCAAGTGATCTGAACTTAGGCCAGGTGCTCTTAGGCATCAGGCTGTCTTGGGTCTTTAAAGGCCAGGGATTATCTGGGGCACCTGGCTGGCTCAGTTGGTAGAGCATGCAACTCGTCACCTTGGGGTTGTGAGTTTGAGCCTCACGTTGGGTGTAGAAATACTTCAAATCTTTTTTTAAAAAGGCTAGGGATGATCAACTGGAGAATAAGTAACAGTACCTAAACCCCTTTCCTTCCCCACCACACTACAAGGTGGAACGAGAGGGAAAATGTAGCCTTGGTTACCCTTGAGTTTAAGTTTTTGATGAGAAATCTGTCGTGTGTGTTCCCCTAGGGAAATGGCCCCACTTTCCCTGGAGACAGTCCCCAGTCACACCCAATGGCACATTCCCATGTTGGCGCCAGGAATATCCATTCAATCAGTGGGGATTTACTGAGTCTACTATGTATTGAGTTCTGGAAATTTAGGCTCACAATGACAATTACATGGAACAAGTGCATAACTTCTTGGATCAGCTAACAGCTTTTCTAGAGCACTCTTGTTTGCTATAAAGCACTTACTTTTCTATTTTCAGATTTTCAAAGTATGATTTTAATTCAACCTTTTCTGTGTAATATACAGAAAAATACACAAATCACACATGTACAGTTTGATGAGTTATCACAAAATGAACCCCTCTCTGTAAGCACCACCCAGCTCAAGAAACAGCTTTAGCAACACCCCAGAAATTATTCCCATCACTATGCTCCCCTTCCTCCCTAAATGGCATCACTATCCCTAATTTTCAGCATCATAAGTGAGATTGTTTGTCTTAAGCTTTATATAAATGGAATCATATAGCATGTACTCTTTCGCTTGTCTTTGACTTAATATTATGTCTGAGAGTCATTCCGACCCATTCATATTCATTATTGTAAAGTATCCCATTACACTACAGTACATTTATCCAAGACACTGCTGATGGCCCTTTGGTTCATCAAATATTTCTTTTTTTTATGTTTATTTCTGAGACAGAGAGAGACAGAGTGTGAGTGGGGGAGGGAGGAACAGAAAGAGAGAGAGGGGGGACACAGAATCCGAATCAGGCTCCAGGCTTGGAGCCATCAGCACAGAGCCCAACGTGGGGGGCAAACTCACAAACCGTGAGATCATGACCTGAGCCAAAGTCAGACATTTTTAACTGACTGAGCCACCCAGGCGCCTCTCAAATAATATTTCTGAGACTATGCCTGCACACATGTTTTGGTGCACAGATGTTTTGGTGTGCAGATCTGTTGATACATAACAAAAACTGCAATTACCAAGTCATAGAAAGTGTGCTCAACTTAAGGAGATCTTGCATCTTGCCAAGTTTTCCAAAGTCGCTGTACCAATTTACACTTCCATCAGCAGATTTTAAAATCCAGGTATATATAAGGATCCTGTCCACAATTACACAGACTCTCATTAAAACTTTTTTCCCCCTAGGGGCGCCTGGGTGGCTTAGTCGGTTAAGCGTCCGACTTTCGCTTAGGTCATGATCTCGCGGTTTGTGGGTTCGAGCCCCGCGTCGGGCTCTGTGCTGACTGCCAGCTCAGAGCCTGGAGCCTGTTTCAGTCTGTGACTCCCTCTCTCTCTGACCCTCCCCTGCTCACGCTGTCTCTCTCTCTTCTAGAAATAAATAAAACATTTAAAAAAAATAAAAAAATAAAAAAAAACTTTTCCCCCCTCAAATAGGTGTATATTGGTGACCAACATAATGTAAACTCTTGCTTTATTGTTTTTTTGAAATGAATTGTTTTCCCTTTTAAGATGTTTTACTAAAATTGAGTAAAACAAAATAGCATTTATAAAATATATGTTAACTGTAGGGGCACCTGGGTGGCTCAGTTGGTTAAGCATTCGACTTCAGCTCAGGTCATGATCTTGTGGATTGTGGATTTGAGCCCCACATCAGGCTCTGTGCTGACAGCTCAGAGCCTGGAGCTTGCTTTGGATTCTGTGTCTCCTTCTCTCTCTGCCCCTTCCCTGCTCACGTTCAGATGAGTGCGTGCTCTCTCTCTCTCTCAAAAATAAACAGTAAAAAAAATTTTTTTAAAAAATATATGTTAAGTGTAAAGAAAAACAGTAGAATGAATCCTCATCATGTCCCATAAATTTTGAAGTCATGTCCCCACTTAAGGTAATGATTACACTGCATTTGGGGTTAATCATTTCCTTACTTTTCTTTATGATTTTTAAGTCCTATTTATGTGTCACTAAAAAGGATTTTTTAGTTTGTATTTTTGAACTATATATAAAGAATTCTATTTTCTGACTTGATCATTTTCCCTCAACATCATATACCTGCTGAAAAGTACTCGATGCCCGGGGTGTCTGGGTGGCTTAATCAGTCAGGTGTCTGACTCATGACTTTGGCTTAGGTCATGATCTCACAGCCCGTGGGTTTGGGCTGTACACTGGCAGTGCAGAGCCTGCTTGGGATTCTCTCTGCCTCTTCCCTGCTCATGTGCTGTGCCTCTCTGTCAAAATAAATAACTTTTTTGAAAATCATACTAAATGCCAACTTTTTGCTCTTACAAACACTGCATCTATGAATACTCGTACATATTGTCACATAAAAAAACAAATCTGGACTCAGTAAGGGGAAACTTCTTTTTAAATGATTATTGCAAGAAAGTAAAGGAACTATTGCAAAGGAGAAGAAATCTATTGCAATGGGACCATATGATCTACATGTGCCTTCAAGGTTGAGGCAAGAGGAGTCTATCATTCATAGGGTGGAGTAAACAGGGCTAGAAGGAACTGGGTGTGAGGAAGTGCGGTGACCAGGAGTGGCATGATGAGACAGTAGATCAGAAAATGTTTTACCCTGAAGCCAGCCTATTCTCAGGAGGGGTTGCGCGCTGGCTCAAACTTGGTGGGTGGGTGGGGGAGGCAAAGTTCAGGGACTTGGGGGAAGGAGAGAAGCTTAACCAAAGTTTGGTTAACAAGCATTTTGTTCTGATTGATCAGTGGGGACAAGCAGTTCATCTACGCGTTTACAAGGCAGCGAATTGGAATTTGGAGTCTGTGACTAACCTTGACATACATTCGTAAACAAGGGAGCACCCATGAGTTTTATCTAAGTCATATACGGAAGCTTGTTTCCTTGCAGTAAGCTGTGTTCTAGAACACAAAAAAGGGGAAGATCGGGTTTCTTAACCTTTACTGTTTTCCAGGATCATAGGGCTGGGTGAGGCTCAACATTGCCGATGCAGAGACATATGCGAGAATTTCTTTTAAGTATATATAGAGAAGCGGAATATGGGTAGCTTCACTTCTACTGGGTGTCATATTTTCCAAAGTGGTTGTACTAGTTTACCATCCACAGCAGTGGATGGGAGATCCAGTTACTCTACACTACCACCAATACCAGGATTAAAAATTTTTTTGCCAATCTGGTGGATGTTAAGTGGGTCTCCCTTGATTTCCTTGATTATTGAGAATGAGGCATTTTCAATGTTAATTGGACGTGCTTCTTTCTGTGAAATGTCTTCAGTCCACTCTTCATTTGGATTATCTTTCTTAGAGAGGTGTGGGAGTGCATGAATATGCTTGAGCAGTATAAATGAATGAACCATTAAAAAGTTTCTAAACTGAGAACTAAGATTAAGTGTGGGAAATCCCCAACAACCAAAAAAATCTTAAAAGCTGACCCTCCCTGAGGCTTCTAATTTTATCATCATTAGAGCCTTAGGAAAGAGATCTGTAAACACATTTCCGAAGTGAGTGTTTTCATCATCGCCGGCTTCTCTCTGAGGGTAACCGACCCGAAAACCCGCGCTTGCTCGGCTCCTCAACCACCAGCTGGTGGACCAGTCACCCGTTACGCATCGTTGCACCACGGAAGCCTCGCTCCGTGATAGTCTCGCGAGAGTCGGATCCAGCCGTTCATGTGACAACCCAAGATGGCGGTGCCCAGCGAGGTAGAGGAGGAGGCCACGGTATACTTAATAGTGAGCGGCATTCCCTCTGGTTTGCGCTCTGCCCAGCTCCGGAACTACTTTAGCCAGTTCCGAGAACAGCGCGGTTGCGGTTTCCTGTGTTTCCACTACCGGCATCGGCCTGAGCGGGCTCCTTCCCAGGCTTCTCCAGACTCTGCCCTAACTCCTACGGGCCAGGTTCCTGCCCAGACTTTAGTCGCCGATGCCCGCACTCTTTCCAGCCCGGACTCTGCTCCCGCCCAGACCCGTACCTGCTGCTGCGTCATCTCGGTACGGGGGACAGCTCAGGCCCAGCAGGTTCTTCGCATGTACTCGGGCCGCCGGTGGGTAGATTCTCAGGGGACTTTGTTGCCGGGTCGTTGTTTCATCCGCAGACTTCGACTACCTACTGAGGCATCAGGTACCGGCGGGGAAGATTATAGACCAAGCCTACCAGCCCTGGAACGGAGACACCTTTCGTGAGGGATGATAGGGATAAGTCAGGACTCTGATGATCAGACTCTTAAAGAGTTTAGGTCATTTCCGGACAGAGTTTCAGCCTCAATTCCGTGTTAATTTAACTAGGACTGGGTGTCAGGTTGGGGTGGGGGGAGCGGCGGTACGGAAAGAGGCCTTTTGGATGACCCTTCATTTTCCAATTTATTACATTTCTTCTGATACCTTTTTTTTTCCTGAGAGGTTGATATTGCACTGCCACAGAAGGAAAACAAGGGAAATGAGGTTTCTAATCCTCTTCTTTTTTGTTTGTTTGTTTGTTTGTTTAATTCTGAGAGAGAGAAGGGGCAGTGTGAGCAGGGGAGGATCAGAGAGAGAGGGAGACACAGAATCCCAAGCAGGCTCCAGGCTTGAGCTAGCTGTCAGCACAGAGCCGGAAGCGGGGATCGAACCCACGAACCATGAGATCATGACCTGAGCCAAAGTGGGACACTTAACCGACTGAGCCACCCAGGCTCCCCTCTTCTTGTCTTTTATTACATTCTTTGTTGTTTCCTCCCCAGCCCTCTCTTGGTAAGATGCAAATGAAAAGACAGTCTCTTTTCTCTGGACAGCTCCCATTTTCTTTCTTTCTTTCTTTTTTTTATATGAAACATGTTGTTTTTAATGTTTTATTTATTTCTGAGAGAGAGAGAGAGAGCGTGAGCAGGGGAGGGTCAGAGAGAGACGGAGACACAGAATCTGAAACAGGCTCCAGGCTCTGAGCTGGCAGTCAGCACAGAGCCCGATGCGGGGCTTGAACCCACGAACCGTGGGCTCATGACCTGAGCCAAAGTCAGACACTTAACCGACTGAACCACCCAGGCGCCCCTTGACAGCTCCCATTTTCAAGGGAAGTCACTTTGATGGGGAGCAGAAAACAGTGCAGAGTCCTCTAATTCATTCGTTCAACAAATCTAGCTTATATGCTCCTCCAGTGTGACTCTAGCTGGTGTGCAGAAAACAGACATGTCTGTGCTCAGGATTCAGAGAGGAAAACGGATCTGTAAAAAAGTAACTGGCACAGAGATGGCATTCTTATTGTTAACATTTGCTGTGTACTTACTAGGCACTGCTCTAAGCCTTTCATTTTCTTATTGACTCCTCACAACAATCTATAAGGTAGAGGCTATTGTTACCCTTTTATCGGTGAGGATGCTGAGGGATACAGAAGGTGTGTTACTTGCCCAAGGTTACAGAGCTAGGAAGTGGCAGAGTCTCAGTACAAACCCAAGCATATTGCTGCAGGGTCACAGTACAAACCCAGGTATATTGCCCCAGAACCTATGCTCTTTATCAGCAAGTGTTATGAGATGACAGAGGGGGGACAAACTGATCTCCTAGAGGGATCAGGAAATGTGGCTTTTCATCTGAACCTGAAAGATAAACAGGAGTTTGTAGGAAGGAATGGTGTTCAAAGTAAATGTCATTTGCAAAGACCCAGAGATGTGGAAGTCCATGGAACTTTCAGGGCGTGTCAAATTGTTTGGTATGGTTGAAGCACATGGCTTGAGGATGTGCAGGGAGTGGGGGTTGGTGGTGGTTGAGAATGAAAAAGTCAACAGGAACCAGATCTCAAAGAAACTTGTGTGCTCAGCTGAGGTGCTGAGAAATGGCATGAAATTTTTAGGTGGTTCTGGTCAGGGAATGGAGGAGGCTGCTCTGGAAAAGTATGAAAGGGAGGAAGAGCATCAGGCTAAAAGATTTGAACCAATTCCTGGCTCAAGCGTTGCTGGAGGCTTCTAGGTTTCAAGAGCCGTTCTTCCCTCTGCTTTCCAAGGTTTGGGCTCCTTTCCTTTCAAAACACGCAAGGAGCTGCAGAGTCAGAAAGCTCAGAAGGAGGCCTTTACTCTCGCTGACCTGAAGCAACTGCCGGAGCTGAACCCACCAGTGCTGATGCCCAATGGAAATGTGGGGACTCCTCTGCGGGTCTTTTTGGAATTGATCCGGGCCTGCCGCCTACCCCCTCGGATCATCACCCAGCTGCAGCTCCAGTTCCCCAAGACAGGCTCTTCCCGGCGCTATGGCAATGTACCCTTCAAGTATGAGGACTCAGAGACCGTGGAGCAGGAAGACCTTGTGTACACGGAGGAAGGCGAGGAAATACCCCAAGGAAGCTGCCTAGCGGACCTACCAGCCAGCTCCTGTGGAGAGCCAGCGGAGGAAGGGGAAAAGGAGGAGGAGGAAGAGTCACGCTCAGATGACGTGAGTACAGCAAACTACCCTGTCTTTGCTGACGGCTTAGAGAGGTAAGGCCATCCATAACCACTCTTCAGTTGTAGATCACAATAGTTCTAATCCGGGGAGAGGGGCGTTTCCTCAGGAGGGTTCCAAAGAGTTAGAACTCCCTGCAGTTGAATATAAAAGTGCATTTGCACTTGCAAATACACTTTTCTTTGAGGAGAGGGGTCAGAATTCTTATCAGAATATTCTCAAAGGGGTCTTCTTTGCATCCTCTTAGAAGAATTGTAAGGAGGGTCCTTTTCATAGATGAAAACATACTGACCAAGAGAGAAAATCATCTAAGGAATTAGAGAGATGTGCAGTGTGAACTTGGTCCCCTTTGCTGCTTGTCTAGCCTCTGTGTGCTTTTCATCATGTGGCTGAGAAGTCACATCTGTTTTCTGACCTTGAGTCTGTGGCTTGAACACCATCCTCCACTCTAATTTTATCAATGAGATAGACATTTCTTCTACCTCTTCAAGTTTGGTTGTTCATCCATCAAATTAGGAAAGGTGTGCTTTGGGGGGAAACTTTTTTGCGTGTGCATACCCTGGGTAAAAAGAATAATTCATTTGTCTTCAAACCACTACCCCAGAGCTGCTAACATCTGTACCACATCCTTAGTGTAGTCCTCTCTGGACTGTTCCCAGCGCCTGCTCGACAGCAGTGATTCCTGGGGCTTCTTGGGGTTTAACTAGGACAGGAGCCCCCAAGATTTCAAGCCAGGAGTCATCCTACCATTCCGCAAGTCTAGGCAAGCAGCTGTTCACATAGGCTAGCGCAGGACTCCAGAGGCATTCCAAGATCCATTTCCTGCCCTAGAAGAGCCTCCTCTGAGCCCAGGTTTCCTCATCAGTAGAATGGGAATGATGGTACTCAACCTCGCAGGGCTGTTGGGGTGATTAAGGGAGCTAAGTTATGAGAAGGGCCTGACACACAGTAGACAATAGGTATTAGTTATTGTCCCTTCTTTCTTTATGACATTATATATAGAGGCCTAAATAGTGTGTGCTGATTACCTCTAAACTGAGGAGTTTGGAGACCAGCGAGAGTGCCGTGGCCAAGTTCACATGGGCTGTAGAGCTTGAGGGATGAGGACTGACCAGGTGAAGAGACAGTGGTGGGAGAGGAGGGCAGGTGTTCCCAGCAGGGGGAACAACATGGCCAGCAGCACAGGAGAAGAGTGAGTTGGGCCTGGGGGAAGGTGCCAAGTATGTTGTGACACAGGGGATGGAGAGATATGTTGAGCAAGGCTTCAAGGGCCAAAGACGTGCTGCTTCTAAGAGAAATTTGAAGGAATGGAGCCTCCTGTGCCCTGAGCTGCCCTCCTTGCGGGCATGCAGGTCACTTCTGTCCACCTTCTCCAAGGATGATGACCGTGGCGAGGAGTGGGAGCGTCATGAGGCGCTGCACGAGGACGTGACCAGGCAGGAACGTACCACCGAGCGGCTCTTTGAGGAGGAAATCGAGCTCAAGTGGGAGAAGGGCGGCTCCGGCCTGGTGTTCTACACTGATGCCCAGTTCTGGCAGGAGGAGGAAGGAGGTAATGCTGGCATCCAGGCAAGGGCAGGAGTGATCCCTGCTGCATCCATGCAGGGCTCTCCGCTCCACATTAGGATTCTGCGGTTTGAGGCCAAATACAGGGCTGGAGAAGAGGCTTACCTTGACTGTATATGAGAGACCAGTCATCCTTTTTAGGGGTGGGGGGTTCGTGGAATGGAGAAAAAAAATGCCCTCCGCCCCTGCAAATTCTGAAAGACCCTCCAGAGGAGAAATTTTAAAAAATAATCAAAACCCGCAAGTTCTAGGGGCAGCTGAGTGGCTCAGTCAGTTGAACGTGCGATTCTTGATTTTGGCTCAGGTCATGATCTCATGGTTCGTGGGATCGCAGGGTCTCCTGGGGATTTTCTGTCTCTCTCCCTTCTCTCTCTGCCCCACTCGTGTGCACTCACTCTTGCTGTCTCTCAAAAGAAATAAATAAACATAAAAAAAACCCCAAGTTCTAGAACATGTCTAAGTCTAGATTAACTCTCAACAGAACTGTGAATCCTTAGTTTACTCTCTGATGCTTTTTATCTGCAGACTTTGATGAACAGACAGCCGATGACTGGGATGTGGACATGAGCGTGTACTACGACAGAGGTACTGGGCCAGCGACTGCAGTGTGGGGAGGTGGGACTGGTGCCCTGGCCTTGCAAGGACACTCTCCTAGGCTTGCTTAGCAGAGGCTGAGACAGGACCAGTTCCCCTGGGGTAGCCCACCGAGCGGACTCCTCTCTCAAGTCATCTCCAGTTGCATGCATTAGATGCTAGTTATAGGCAGAGCCTTTTTCCTTTGTGGAGGAAAGATGTGGGGTGAGCCCTCAGGAGGCTCTGGTTCTGGTGGGCAAGCCCTGGTAGAATGGGAGGGTGAGGTGTTTGGGCTCGGGTTAAGAATTTAGATTCTGGAGGGGCGCCTGGGTGGCTCAGTTGGTTAAGCATCCAACCTTGGCTCAGGTTGTGATCTTGCAGTTTGTGAGTTCCGAGCCCCACGTGGGGCTCTCTGCTGTCAGCACAGAGCCTCCTTCGGATTCTCTGTCTTCCTTTCTCTGCTCCTCCCCACTGTCTCTCTCTAAAAATAAATAAACAACAAAAAAGATTAAAATTAAAAAAAAAAAGAATTTAGATTCTGGAGTCAGAAATGACCTGGGAGAGTTTGGGGAGACACTGGGGTAGGAGGGAAAGACCAGAGTTCTAATTCTGTTTCTTATCTTATGACTCTATGACTTCTGCACCAGTTTCCTCATCTGTAAGATGGGAAAACCAGGGTTCCCACTTTTGGTGAGCCTCCAGTCTAATGAGAGAGAGAATAGTAAAATAATAACACCATGAAGAGGAATACGTAAATCTTGTGAAGGTGTCCTAGAAACCTGATTCCTCCCCTTTCTGCTGAGAGAGACCCTTCTACAAACTGAGCTCTGCCTCCTCAGATGGTGGAGACAAGGATGCCCGAGACTCTGTCCAAATGCGTCTGGAACGGAGACTCCGTGATGGCCAGGAGGATGGCTCTGTGATCAAATGCCAAGTGGGCACCTTTGAGCGCCACACCAAGGTAAGCACTGTGTCTGGCCCATTGACCCTTCTCTTTTCCCTCTCTATCTCCATTCCTCCTGCCACCACCACCACCTCCCTGCCCTCCCCCCTCCCCAAGAGCCCCATCTCTTGAGTCTTCTCCCTTCCCCCCACAGGGCATTGGACGAAAGGTGATGGAGCAGCAGGGCTGGACTGAGGGCAAGGGTCTGGGCAGCCAGTGTTCAGGGGTGCCTGAGGCCCTGGATAGTGATGGCCAGCACCCTAGATGCAAGCATGGATTAGGGTGAGTATGGCCAAGGGGTTTTCCTGGGGGCCCAAGCTAGGCTTTCATCTGTACCCTGGTTTCCCCCTTCCCTCTGGTTTTGGAATGTGTCTTGCAGACTCCTAGAGGATGAGCTTCAAAGCAGAATTAGAAGGAAAAGATAGGTTTGGCACTATTTTTTTTTTTTAGATCAAGCTCTAAGTCTTGACAGGATCAGTGATCTCCTGCGGGAGTCATACCCCCTGGTCTGAGGAATTTGGACTTGATTGCCATTAGGGAGTCCCTGTAAGTCACAGAATGGTGACAGTTTGTTCTAAACTCTGTGTATTATTTAAGATGAAGGCAATGTGTGAGACCTCTGGTTGCTGGCCTGTCACTGGATAGATAAGGGGACTGAGGAGCAAAGATCCAAATTTAAAGGCTCAGTCTTTGGGACAAACCAGACAAACCAGAAGTAGTAGCTACTTCTCTGTCTTTTCCCAACCCTTTATTGGAGTTTGAGAGCAGCCCTCTCAGTCTGAGCCCTTTTTCCCCCTCCGTGCAGGTACCATGGAGAGAAGCTACAGCCATTCGGGCAACTGAAGAGACCCCGTGGAACTGGCTTGGGGCTCATCTCCACCGTCTATGATGAGCCCCTACCCCAAGACCAGGGGGAGTCACTGCTGCGACGCCAGCCACCCACCAGCATGAAGTTTCGGGCAGATGTGGCATTTGTGAGGAGTTCCAGCTGTGCCTTGGACAACCCCTCAGAGCACGAATGACAGATTCGGGCCTTCCTTAGTATCACTCATAAGGGCACAAATGGCAGCCCTCTGCCTTGGCCTTAAGTCCCGCCACGGCGGGAGGAACTCTGGGACCGGCAATCTGCGAGGCTTGTTCAGGGGGCTCTGTTCTGAACTTGCCTTCTGGCTCTTCTACCTCAAGGACATTTTTACCAAACGCCCCCTATCCTCTTTTAATTAATACAGCCAAATGACCTCTCGGTCTCCTATCCAAGTCCCTGTTTGGGCTTGCCCATGCCGCCTCCCCCAGTACCTGAACAGCTGGATTGACTGAAGTTGTCACCACAACCTTCGTTGGGGGGTTCGCTGCAAAGGTCAGAAAGAGGGGGAAATGGAGCTGGAAGAGGAGAGGAGGGCTCCTGGTGCTTGCTGGGAAGGGATGATATGGGGGCAAGCCGTCCATCGCCTCCACCCTTGACTGGTTAGGACCGGACAAGGGAAAGGTCGCGAGGTGGTGGCCCGGGTCTGCGACCTAACGGGAGAATAAAGAAGTTGACTACCCGATTTCTCTTTATCTTCTAATTTGGGCCGAAGTAAAGTCGGGAAAGCCTGGGCTACAGTTCCCCCCACCCAAACCCGCTGGAGGAGCCCAAGCCCCGAGGAGAAACGCTCTGCGTCGCCACGCCCCTAGGCGTCAAGCCGCGCCGTCATCTTGGGGGCGGGACTTCCTCTTGGAGCTCCCGCCGTTTCCGACGTCGTCCGGAAGTCGGGCTCTGGTCCTCTCGCAGTGCGCGGGTATCAGCGGTTACTCCTGCGGTGACCGTGGGGTCTAAGTGCAAGTCGGAGATCCCGTCCCCTTCGGCTTGTGTGTCTGCAGAGCTCACCTGTTCCGCGCGGGGCTGCGTACGGCCTATGGCGGGGGCCGCCCCGACCACGGCCTTTGGGCAGGCGGTGATCGGCCCGCCTGGCTCAGGGAAGACCACGTACTGCCTGGGCATGAGTGAGTTCCTGCGCGCGCTGGGCCGGCGCGTGGCGGTGGTGAACCTGGACCCGGCCAACGAGGGGCTGCCGTACGAGTGCGCTGTGGACGTGGGAGAGCTGGTGGGGCTGGGCGACGTGATGGACGCGCTGCGGCTGGGGCCCAACGGCGGCCTGCTCTACTGCATGGAGTACCTGGAGGCCAACCTGGACTGGCTGCGGGCCAAGCTAGATCCCCTCCGTGGCCACTACTTCCTCTTCGACTGCCCAGGCCAGGTGGAGCTCTGCACGCACCACGGCGCCCTGCGTAACATCTTCTCACAGATGGCGCAGTGGGACCTCAGGGTGCGTCTTGGGGTCGAACAGGCTCCTTTTGCAGGTGGAGGAACTGAGACAGGGAGGACAGATACCACGCCCCCATGTCACACAGCGAGGTAGGGGCCGAGTCGCTTTGGAGTAAAACTGGTGTGAGTTCGAATTCAGGCTCTGCCACTGACTCGCTGTGTGGTCCTGGGTAAGTCGGTTTCTCTCTCGGAACCCCAGTTTTCTCATCTGCAGAATGGATGTACTAGCACCCAATTTGGGATTGTTAGAAGTATGGAAAGGGCCATGTAGAAAGTAGCATGGTGATTGTTCTTATGACTTGGTGGGCAAAAGTAAATGAGATCGAGTCAGATGCAATCAGAATGGAGCTCGCTGCCCACTGGGAGGCTTGGTGCAAGGCACCTTGTAAGGAATAATGCCCCATATCTCCTGGCAGAAGGAAATGAGTGTAGCTATTAGAATGGAGCAGAAGCAGGAAGAAACAAATGGGGAAGCCTTGTACTCTGTCCTCAGAAGTCCTCAGTCTCCTGAGAAAGACATAAGCCCTGATGTTTCCTGCCTCCGCAGACCACTCACCCTGTCTCTTCCTCCCCTTCCAGCTGACTGCTGTCCACCTGGTGGATTCTCATTACTGCACAGACCCGGCCAAGTTCATTTCAGTACTGTGTACCTCTCTGGCCACGATGCTGCATGTGGAGCTGCCTCATGTCAACCTGCTCTCCAAGATGGACCTCATTGAGCACTATGGGAAGCTGGGTGAGAGCTTCTGTTCTGGGCAAGCAGGGAGTAGGAAAGGAAACCTCTCAGCTCAAGGGAGCTGTCTCCAGGTACCATGCATGGCATGGTGATCATAGCCACAGGCAGGTCCTGACTCCTGCCTGTTTATTTTGTGCACACTCTGCATGCTAGATATTGTTCAGAATTTGGGGGACAAGAGAGCTATAGATGGTGATATGTACTGCAAAGGAATTCAAGCGATTGGTTGGGAGTGAGTTGAACGAGCGCTATTTGAGATGAGATCTGAATGGTGAGAAGGAGCCAGCCAAGGCTGAACTGTTCTAGGCAGAGGGACCAATAGGAGGAAAGGCCCTTCGGGAAAGAGTTTTTGTGTTTAAGGAAAAAGTGGGGGGAGGGGAGGAAGCCCAGAGTAGCTGAGGTAGCAGTCAGGGAAGGGTGGTAGGAAATGAGGTCAGCTTGGTGGGCCGGGGCTAGAACCTGTACTGTTGACACTCTGGGGAAAGCCAGTGATGAATATTAAGCAAGGAAATAGCATGAATTAAGAACATCATTGTGGCTGTTTGGTGGAGAATGAATTAGAGTGAGCAAGAATACAAACAGAGATCGTTAAGGAGGTTTTTTGCAGCAGCCTAAGCAGTGGTAGTGGGAATGGAGAGAAATAAATCAATCCAGGACTTGCTCAAGAAATAGGGTTTGTTGGTGGATTGGATGTGAAGACTGAGGAATTAAGGATGACTTGAGGGTGCCTTGGTAGCTCAGTCGGTTAAGTGTCTGACTCTTGATTTTGGCTCAGCTCATGTTCCCGGGGTCATGGAATGGAGCCCTTCGTCAGGCTCTGCCCTGACCATGGTGCCTGCTTGGGATTCTCTCTCTTTCCCGCTGCCCCTCTCCCCTACTCACATATGCTCTCTTTTTCTGTCTAAAAAATAAATAAATGAAAATGAAAATCCTTTTTAAAAAGGATAACTGAGGTTTCTGACTGAGCCAGTGGACACATAGAGGTGCCTTAGTCAGGGTGGGAAAGATTGAGGTTCTCGAGAAGCAGGCTGGCACAAGGCAGGGAAGTTGCCTAGGGGCCTCATGGCCAGCATTTTTTTCCTGCAAAATTAGTGCTCTCCTGAGCTGGGGGCATTAGCCCCCTAAATAGCACCTCCAGCCACAAAGGAACCTAGAGAAGAAAAGCTGAAATGACCAGCAGTGAATAGGAAGAAAGGTTGTTGGGGTCACGATGTGTCAGGGCATTGTCCAGGGACGGGGAGGCCTGCTGGCTGCCAGTCGGGACGTGGAAAGATGTCAGCACCTTGAAGCGGCCACCTCAGCCCAGAGTCCTGGTCCATCTCTCAGTAAGCCCAGAAGCTCTGATCTGTCAAAGCTCAGATTTGCAGTCTTCCCACGCCCCTCTCCTCATCCTTCGTGACCTGCAGCCCAGGTACCCACTTGGTGGTCCTTGACCTTTCTAGCTCTGACTCTTGGCAGTCATCCTTACAGAAGACTGTCGTGCAAACCAGATGAGGCCATTGAGGCCCAGAGAAATTACATGAATAGCCCAAGGTCAATCACACAGCTAAGATGTTAAACTGAGATGAAATCTAAACCCATGTGCACCTGGCTCCAACTGCTTAATTCCTGGGGAGAAATGTACCTGTCAGGCAGTCCAAGGAGTTTATTGGAATGTCTGGGACCGTATTCCTTGCAGGCAGGGGGTGTCCATTTCTGATTGGAACACAGCCAGAATGCAGGGAGTGAGTCCGCCGTCCCAACAGCATGATTGCCTTAGCTCACTGTGGGACAGACCAGTCGAATAGCCCAGCTGATTGAGGTTTTCTTGGCAGAAATGGACAGTGCAGGGAAGCCCAGTTTCCTTTTCTTAGGGGAAGTTTGTATTCATAGAACTCCGAGTCATCTAGTCTGATATCCTCATTTTCCATTAAGAAGGAACTGGCCCAGAAGGGAAAGTGATTTATCCAAGAGCCACCCTGCTGGAGTCATAGCACATGTGCCAGGTCCAGGGGTTACTACCGACTGTGAGCTCCATGAGGCAGGGACCAAGGGCTACTCTTGGCACACATTTGATACGTTATTTGTTACCATTGAGCAAGTGCTTCTCTATACCAGACGTTGGGATTTATAGCATTTAATCCTCACGGCAGTTCCATATCCCTACTGTGTGGCAGAGCCAGTGGGCAAAACCAAGTATTTTTTTCCTAAGTAACTTCATTTCACTGCCTTGACAAATATTTGTTGAATGAATGAATGAGTGAAGACAAAAGGAAGAAGGGAAGGAAATATGGTTCCTGTCCTTGGGTCTTTCAGCCTGATGTCATTTGCTCCTGAACATCAGTTTCTCTCCTTAGCCTTCAACCTGGACTACTACACAGAAGTCCTGGACCTCTCCTACCTACTCGACCACCTGGCTTCCGACCCCTTCTTCCGCCACTACCGTCAGCTCAATGAGAAACTGGTGCAGCTCATTGAAGACTATAGCCTGGTCTCCTTCATCCCTCTCAACATCCAGGTACGAGGGACTAAGAGGCCTCTTCCCTTGCCTCTCGGCTCTGACTGTGCCTCGGACTTCATCAAGCTAAGGGTACAGGAGGCTTTGAGGGCCCAAACAGTGGTCTTTGTCCTGGGTCCAACTATCATCCAGTTCCCCTTGGTTTCCTTTTCTTAGAGGAAGTGGCTCCCAGGGGCAGAATTCCAATAAAGAGAATAGACCAAACATTGGCGCTGTCTACTCTGTATTGCTGAGTTCTCTCTACACATGTCCCCTCACCCGTGTGAACATGGGTGATTTCAGAAAGTGGCTAGCAAGGGACTTGACCAAAGCCAAAGATGGGTCTCTCAACCTCCTTCGGGAGGGGTACCCACCTGTTGACTTTGCAAAGTAGTCCCCAACCCCAGTGCATGGACTTGGGCAAACTTATCTGTTTCCTGTGTAATACCATGCTTTTCTTCTCTGAAATGAGAAGATGAACTCTACAATATTAATCACAACAACTACCACTTATTGAAGGCTTTCTGTGCTAGGCATTAGGCTAAGGACTTGTACATGCAGTATTTTGGTCTTTCCTTCCTGTCATGTGATGTATGGATGTATTACTTTTATGTGAATGAGCAAACAGATTGTATGCATATTTATTGGGTGCCTAAGTTAGCTAAGTACGATGTCCGGCACTGAGGATGCCTCCCCAGATAAGTCCCTGACCTCATTGGGCACACAGTCAAATAGAGGAGGCAGATGAGTTAATAACTTGTCAAAAGTAAGATGGTGGGATTAGAGCTATACTAGGATAGGCCCAGGGGACTATGGGTGTGCATAAGAGGAGCTTATCTGTTCTGATTTGGGTGGGTTGTGGTCAGGAAAGATGGGATGTAGCCAGGCCTCTGGGGACGTGGGGAACTACTCCAGGCACAGAAGCCGCACGAGGCAAGGTTGAAAGGGATGTTTGGAGGCTGCAGGCACTTTGACGCGTCCTCCGTTCCACATACCTCTGTTTCACTCACAAGGCTGTTTCTTCCCTCCCTGTCCAGGACAAGGAGAGTGTCCAGCGGGTCCTACAGGCTGTGGATAAAGCCAATGGCTACTGCTTCGGGGTCCAAGAGCAGCGAAGCCTCGAGGCCATGATGTCCGCTGCAGTGGGAGCTGACTTCCATTTCTCCTCGTATCCTTGCTCTCTAGCCTCTTGGTCACAGCCATGGGGGAGACCTGGGCTCCGGAGTGGCCACGTCCCTTGTAGAGGACTGATTTCATGCTGAACAGTGGGGCTCCCTGGTGACTATCTCTCAGGTGCAAAGACTGGTCCCTTAGAAGGCTCGGTGTCGGTTGTACCTGAGGGCAAGGGAGGATACTGATCAGAAGGAGCAGCAAATACAGATGCGAGGAAATGAAAGGGCATCGGTCATTTGGGAGAGAGAGATGCAAGGGGTTTGGTTTGTTTCTTGTCCTGACCATGAAAGGGAAAGGGGGAAGTAGGGGTGCAGGGGCAGGAGGCAGGGCTGACAGCGGGGGGGCTCGCATGCCCTGCTAAGGAGCGTGGACTTCAGCTTGTGGGTGGGCAGTGGGAACCAGCGCAGCACGGCTGTGCAGGGCGTGACATGATCACCTACACTTCTTTTATTTAATTTTTTTTTTTAACGTATGTTTATTTTTGAGAGAAAGAGTGTGAGCAGGAGAGGGGAGGAGAAAGAGGGAGACACAGAATCCGAAGCAGGCTCCAGGCTCAGAGCCTGATGCGGGGCTTGAACTCATGAACAGTGAGATCACGACCTGAGCTGAAGTCGGACGTTTAACCAACTGAGCGGCCCTGCCACCCCCAGGTGTATATTTTTTTAAAGGCCCTCCGAATGCAGAATTGCGTTTAGGGATATGAGTGGAGGCGCAAGAGTGTTTACAATCTGTAGATGAGAAGAGATGAAATGTTAGTGGTGAGAATGGAAAGAAGGGTATGGATTGGATAAAAGGAGATGGACTTCCAGAGTCAGTGACTGGGTGGTTATGGGAATAGATGGGGGTACAGCAGAAGTTAGACTCCCAGGCTTCTGGCTCATACCCAGGTATGGGCCGTTCTGTTAGTCACTGACGCAGGAAGAGGAAGGGAAGAGGGCAAGTTTCTCACACGCGTGGCAGGGATGGGCGCTGGCAGATGTGCCGTGTTTGAGGGGACCGTGGGGCAGCCAGCGCTGTCTGGGAGGCAGCTAGACCTCCGGAGCTGGAGCTGGATTAGTGACCAATGGGATGGAGCTAAGGTCATGTGTTGGTGTCTCCTCGGGTCACCGAGGCCGCGGGTGAAGCAGGATGGAAATGCAGGCCTGTTAGGGTAGTTTCAGAGGTTTGACCCTGACACAGCATGCCGGAGACGACGGGGGCTCCAGAGTCCTTGGTGTGGAGGAAGATAATTCCAGCCGGTACCTTCTGCTCTGTGTCCGGCCCTTTCACAAGTGGGAAGCAGAGCTCACAGGGAACCAGACAAGTTATAAATGGTGGTGGTAGAGTGCACAGTGCTCGATGAAGGGGTTGAGATGCTGCCTCACACTTGCGGTTAATGTCGGCAAGTTCAACTGCATGTGCTCAGCAAAAACGTGAAGGGGCAGTTTCGGTAGTGCTGAATTTTCTTTGTATGCCGTGCGTTGCTTGATGCATTCATACATGTTGTGCAAGATTCTGTTTATAAAACGGTATACTTTTTGATAGATGATTTAAGGAATTTTCAAGGGTACTTTTTTTTTTTAATTTATTTCTGAGAGAGAGAGAGGCGGCGTGAGCAGGGGAGGGTCAGAGAGAGAGGGAGACACAGAATCCGAAACAGGCTTCAGGCTCTGAGCTGTCTGTCAGCACAGAGCCTGATGCGGGGCTCGAACCCACGAACTGTGAGATCTGACCTGAGCTGAAGTCGGATGCTTAACCGACTGAGCCACCCAGGCGCCCTTTTCAAGGGTATTTTTAACCATATGCATTTGTGCTGATTTTAGGTTTTTTGTTTTTTGTTTAAAAAATTTTTTTTAAGTTTATTTATTTTGAGAGAGAGAGTGGGGGGAGTGGCAGAGAGAGAGGAGAGAGAATCCCAAGCAGGCTCTGAGCTCGGCTCGATCACATGAACCATGAGATATGACCTGAGCTGAAATCGAGAGTTGGGACATTTAACTGACACTTAAACACCCAGGTTCCCCTATTTGTGCTGATTTTAGATTCTGCCCCCTACCCTAATCCTCTTAAGGTTCAAATTCATTCCATGTCTAAGATCATTAAGGATTGGGGCACCTGGGTGGCTCAGTCAGTTGAGCGTCTGACTCTTGGTTTCAGCTCAGGTCACCGTCTCCCGATTCACGGGATCGAGTCCCACGTCGGGCTCTGTGCTGCCAGCACAAAGCCTGCTTAGGATTCTCTCGCTCCCTCTCTCTCTGTCCCTCCCCCGAGCACACTCAGAGTGCACTCAAAATAAATAAACATTTTTAGAGAAAGATCATTAAGGATTGGTATAAAGAAGGGAAAAATCAGCTCTGCCGAGGAGTGGGTGGGTCCAGGAAGCTTCACGGAGGTGGTGACACTGGAGTTGTGTTCTCTTAAAGTGAGGGTGAGCTCGGCTGACTGATGAAGAGGGAAAGGGAATTCCAGGCCAAGACCGTAGTATGTACAAAGGCATGGCAGTTCGAGGTTGAGGCACGTGTGGCGAGTTACAGGTGGAATAGCACGACTCGTGGGCAGGGCAGGGCTTTGGCTGAAGACAGTGATCGGGCCAGACAGACGGTCACAGACAATGCAGGGCCTCACGTGTCCTCAGGAATGTGGACTCCAGGTGGAGACAAGGCAAGTTTGAGGTTATTTCACGTCAAGCGAGGTGGACCTCACTCCTCCTGAGCGAATCTCAGGGCCGACTTGCACTGGAACAAGGCATTATTTCTTGAGGAAAAGAGAGGGGGACGGGGCACAGGTCCAGAGTCCCTTGAGTAGGGGTGAGATGGATTTTGGTGGCTGGATCCATAAGAGATGGGAAAGAGGAGCGCCTGGGTGGCTTAGTCAGTTAAGCGTCCGACTTTCGCTTAGATCATGATCTCGCGGTTCGTGGGTTCAAGCCCCGCGTCGGGCTCTGTGCTGACTGCCAGCTCAGAGCCTGGAGCCTGTTTCGGTCTGTGACTCCCTCTCTCTCTGAGCCTCCCCTACTCAAGCTGTCTCTCCTCTCTCTCTCTCCTAGAAATAAATAAAAATATTAAAAAATAAAAAAAAAGAGATGGGAAAGAAAGTCCGTACCCTGAACATCATTTAGTGGACTTCATATCTGCTGGCAGAATCTCATTTAATCTTCCTTTAGTCCCGTCTTTTTTTTTTTTCCTTAAGATCATTTATTTTGAGAGAGAGAGAGAGAGAGTGTGTGTGTGTGTGTGTCCTTCCCAAGTATCTGCACTGTCAGCGCAGAGCCTGATGCAGGCTCGAACCCAGGAACTGTGAGATCAGGACCTGAGCTGAAATCCAGAGTCGGATGCTTCACTAACTGAGTCACCCAGGCGCCCTTCAGTCCCTTCTGATAGATGAGGCAGCTGGGGCTGGGAGGTCCTTCTCCCAGGATGTGCTGGAAGGACAGTTCCAACCTCAGTCTCCCTGGTTGTAGAACCTCAGTTTCTGACACGGGAGTCACCTAGTAGAAGAGCCATGGTGGCCGTCCTTCCGTGTTCAACGGCCACATCCTCAGACCCACACCCAGACGTCGGGCTAGCCTCGCGGTGCTCCCTCAGCCGCAGCACAGCCTTTTTCTCCACGAGTCCGATTAGCATCCTTCCCGCTCCCGCAGAAATTAGTTGTTTGAGTCTCTTGAGTTCCCTCCCATGGCGGAAGAGAAGTTGGAAACACTTAGTGAGCACCTGCTGTGTACTAGGTGCTGTACTAGGCACTTCGTATTGTCTCACTTGATCCTCACAATGACTCTGTTCTACGGACGAGAAAAAAGGATGTGGCAGAAGCAGGATTCAACCCCCTGGCGGCCTAGCTGTGAGCATGTGACCTAACACAGCTGCAGGGTTAGTCCGTCTGGGCCCTTGACCCTCAGCAGTGTGGGGAAGAGACAAATACGGGAGCATTTGGGTCTGGATTTCTTGCTTGTTTAATGTTTTTGTTGTTTTTTTTTAAATTTTTTTAATGTTTATTCATTTTTTTTTTAATGTTTTTATTCATTTCTAGGAGAGAGAGAGAGAGAGACAGCATGAGCAGGGGAGGNAAAGAGAGAGAGAGAGAGAGAGAGAGAGAGAGAGAGAGAGACTCTGAAGCAGGCTCCAGGCTCTGAGCTGTCAGCACAGAGCCCCACACGGGGCTCAAACCCACAAAAGGTGAGATCCTGACCTGAGCCAAAGTCACACCCAACCGACTGAGCCACCCAGGCACCCCAGTGTTTGTTTATTTTTGAGAGAGAGAAATCATGTGCGGGGGTAGGGGGGCAGAGAGAAGGGGACAGAGGCCTCTTTGATGACAACACAGAGCCTGACACGGGACTTGAACCCACAAACTGTGAGATCATCACCTGAGCCAAAGTCAGACGCTCCGCCGACTGAGCCAGCCAGGCGCCAGGGTCTGGATGTTTTGAGGGGCCTCTCAGACCCAGCTGGGCCGTGTTGCCTGGAGCTGTAATGGTGGGAAAGGGGGAGGAATGGGAGCAGTCCGCCAAGACAGAGTTCTAGCGCCGGCATCAGCACAGGTCAGCTCCTGCCCAGCCCAGTTCCCCACCCTTGCCCACGCTACCAGCCTTGACACCCCCTCTCAGCACCCTGGGCATCCAGGAGAGGTACCTGGCACCCTCCGACCAGTCAGTGGAGCAGGAAGCCATGCGGCTGTAGCAGCGAGCTGGGCTCTGCAGAGCAAGAAGCAGAACCCAGCACTGGAGAAAGAGGCAGCTGCCACGGCAGCGGACAGCCCGGCCGACTCTGATCGAGAGCGATCTTCCAACCAGGCAGAGCGCTCACCGCACCGTCGGTGGTTGCCGTTGCCAGGAACTCAGCGCCAGCCCCGCTATGATGGGATATGGTACAGATACGAGAGTTTACTTTCTACTCTTTGTGACTTCCAAGCTTTCCTCAACCATCCAGGCCCAGAGAGTTGAGCCAGAAGAACAAGGTTATGGGACCTTCTTTTAGAAGAGGCCTCTTTCTTTATACAGGACGTCGTTTCCACCAAAGCACAGGACTGACAGTCTCCAGTCGGGTGATTTTGTAAATTCGCGGTTTTAGCAGGGAGCCTGGAGCCTGAGCTCCCACAGGGGACGCTCCCTAGCAGATCGGAGTGTTTCGTGTTCGTGGTATTTATTTTATGATTTTAGTCCTTTTTGGCAAGGGTTAGCGAGTTTTCCATTTATACCAGTTATTAAAAGTTTACTTTGACATTGTGAAACGTGAGTCGTTTAAAGAAAAATAGTAAGTACACAACACGACCTCGTCAGGAGTGTGACCGGAGGTTGGAAGTGATGGAGTTGCTCCATTGGCTTTTCCTGCAACTGGTTGCATGTAATTCATGTTTTCAACCAATAGGTGGCAGTCCAGGCTTATTTTTTTTGCAGTCACAGCCTGGAGGCAGCAGGGGATGGATGGCAGTTGTGCCAGAAGTCCTCTTTGCAGACACTCAGTCCTGTTAACACGAGAGAAGGGCTTGGCATTTCACAAGGTGCTTCCACACACCTGGTTCTCATGGGGGTCTCACAGCAGCGCCCGGAGATCTGGACAAGACAGAGTATTAGAAAGCCCATTTTATGATGAGGAAACAGATGAGTTTGAACTTTGGTCAGTCTGGCTGTCTTGTCCGCTTTGTTGACTATTCTTTTTTTTTTAGGTTTATTTGTTTACTTTGAAAGAGAGAGAGAGTGAGCTGGGGAGGGCCAGAGAGAGAGAGAGAGCGAATCCCAAGCAGGTTCCACGCTGCCAGGACAGAGGCCGCTGTGCGGCTCGGATTCCTGAACCGGGAGGAGCTCATGACCTGAGCTGAAATCTAGAGTCAGATGCTTGACCTACCTAGCCACCCAGGCGCTCCTTTGCTGACTTCTTCACTGTGAATTCTTTTTTTTTTTAAGTTTATTGTCAAGTTGGTTTCCATATAACACCCAGTGCTCATCCCCACAAGTGCCCTCCTCCATGCCCATCTCCTCCTTCCCCTCCCCCCACACCCATCAGTCCTCAGTTTGTTCTCAGAATTCAAGAGTCTCTCATGGTTTGCCTCCCTCCCTCTCCCCCACTATTTCCCCCCTTCTTCTCCCTCACGGTCCTCCGTTAAGTTCCTCCGAATTCATTGTGAATTCTTAATGGAGAAAAGCCATGGCGCTTCTCTCACAGGATCTGTGGCCAATCAGGGGGATATATTTAAACACCTTGTAGACTATTATTGAATCATAAATCAAGGGGAAGACAAGTCACTGGTGGTTTGGACAGTCGGAGAATTCAGCTTAGGAGAATCTGTTCCGAAGTGGCATTGAGATGGGGGTGATGGAGCTTTACTTCCCAACTTGAGGAGTCAGAGCAGAAGGCAGAAGAGTGAGGGGCTGTGAGGAGGCTCCTCTAGCTGGAAGAGTACGAAAGCAGCCAACCTCTGCTCCCACGCCTGGCCACGTAGGGGATAATTACTAGGTGCTGCGTCCCCAGCCTCTTTCATCTGAGAAGTTCAAAGCACCGCACCCCTATTAACACCCTACAGTAGGTGGGGAGTATCAACAGCAAGCCAGGGAAACTGAGGCCAGGAGGCCCAGCCTAGGGATGGCTGTGAGTCACCTGTGGGGCCTGGAATCCAGGAATCTTGACGCCCAGGTCACTGGACAAATCGCTCATCAGATAGGGTGTGAGGGTGGATGCTGGATTTGAACATAGGACTGGTAGCTGTGGTCAGGGGCTCTGATGCTTGCCCCATCACCCTGGCTCTTGGCCATAGCAAACCAGCTGCAAGGAAGGTGTCATTTGAACTTTATGGCCTCACATCCAAGCACTCTGAGCGTTTATTCTCTGCAGTCATGGAGTGGAGAAAAATGGAAGTCATCCAAAACGGAATTTTCAGGTCTTGTTGTGACAGCAAGGAGGTGTTTTCCCCTCCAGGAAAGGTACCTCTGTTCACCTTCTGATGGCAAAATGGTTTTCTGTTTCCCTGCCGTGGTGGGAGGGGTTGGAAAATGAAAAGTCAAGTCATCCATAATCCCATAACATAAATAATAAAACATTTGTAATCTGTAATAAATTTTATATCCAAACGTTTAAATATATTTTGTGTTTCTCGGTCTTTTCTGTACGTGGAGAGGGATAGCTAGAGCATTTGTATGAGCGGAATATGTTATACTTGCTTTGTAACCTGTGTTTTTTTAGTCAACGCTTCTTTCATCCAGTTAAAATACAAAGACCTTTTTAATATCTACATAATATTCCACGGTAAGGCTATCGCATTATTTACCTGTCCAGACTCCCATGGTGAGCCTAAGTCATTACTGATTGTTTGCTTTCGTAAATAGTGCCGTGATTATATTTTCGTACTCAAATCTTTGTCCGAGCCTCTGATTTTTCACTTCTGATGAACTCCTAGAAATGAAACAGCTGATATTTCCCAGGTTCTGGATTCATATTGCCAAAATGCCTTCCAGGAAAGTGGCACTTAGCGTCTCACAGACACTGCCTGAAAGTGCTCTTCTCACTTCCAGACCTCACTTGGCAATCTTGAACACCTTCTGGAGGGAAGAGCCCATCTCCGAGCGCCTTCGAAGGGACCCTCCTGGTCATCTCTGCTAATCACGGACATTAGTATATATGCATTTCCTGGCTTTGAATTGGGGACTCCCCCCAAAATTGGAAGATACCGTTTGGAACTCAGCAGAGGCCACAGCTCATTGGAAAGGCTTCCAGCCCAGACAAAGAGGCTTAGGAGTGAGCGTGACGCCCTAAAACCCAGAGAGCTGAAGCACAGCCAGTCTGCTCTCAGCTGTTTCTGAATTAGCAAAATGCTCACTCACAGTTGGCGGAGAATAAAGCCTGATCCCATTAGAGTCTGTGGGAAGTTCTGTTTTAAGGATTTTCTCTCCTTTCCCAGGGCTCCTGGGAGGGTGGGGGGATGGCAGACCCCTCCCAGCACTGCAAAAGTCCACCTGGTTTTGAAAGCAATAGGGGTGCCCAACTACCCCAGAATCCTGGAGGGAAATTCTCTAGCAAGCTGTGTACACCTTCCCCACCCCCCCCCTCCTCTCCCTTCTCTTTTTTTTTTTTAATTTTTTAATGTTTTATTTATTTCTAGGAGAGAGAGAGAGAGACAGCGTGAGCAGGGGAGGGTCAGAGAGAGAGGGAGTCACAGACTGAAATAGGCTCCAGGCTCTGAGCTGGCAGTCAGCACAGAGCCCGACGCGGGGCTCGAACCCACGAACTGCGAGATCATGACCTAAGCGAAAGTCGGACGCTTAACCGACTAAGCCACCCAGGCGCCCCATCCTTTCCCTTCTCCCTTCTCGGTCCCTGGCTGTTAAGCCCTCACCTAGCCTTTAGAAGGTAGAGTCCCTGGTTAGTGCACACTTCGATGACATCAGGCCTGCTGAGAGTAGGGGAAAGCCATATACCTCATTTCCAACCCATTGTGTCAACTCATTGTGTCCATTTCCAGCCAAGGAGCCAACTTCAGACAGCCCCAGACGTCCAGGTGGCCTGAGACTGAGGAGCTATGAGGGGATGGGCTGCGGATTTGGAGCCCAAATGAGGTGAGAAAATGTGAATATCGGTAAAAATGCTCCAGACTAGACTACATCGCGAAGTTTTAATTTTTTCCCCCCATCCAAAACCTTGAAGCAGTTGAAAATGAGAGGCTCCTTCAAAGCCATCCCAAATAAATGAATCGACAGCCTTCTGCAAGAATCTGAAATCAGGTGGGGCGCCTGGGTGGCTCAGTTGGTTAAGCATCCGGCTCAGGTCATGATCTCACGTTTCGTGAGTTTGAGCCCCACATCGGGCTCTGTGCTGACAGCTAGCTCAGAGCCTGGATCTTGTTTCGGATTCTGTACCTCCCTTTCTTCTGATCCTTCCCTGCTCACGTTGTCTCTCTCTCTCAGAAATAAATAAATAAAACATTAAAAAAAAAAAAGAATCTGAAATCAGGTTTTTTCCAAAATTCACCAGACATTTAGACATTGGAGGGTGTGTGTATGCACGCCCACACGTTTGTGAATATTTGCTTGCAAATCCAACATCAAGAAACGTTCCCTGGTGCTCCCCTTCTCACTGGATTACCACCTCTCCCTGGACAGGAGTCCTGAAGCCTTCACACTCCTCACGGACTGATAATAACAGCAAAGGAGAAATCCTGGAACATGGATAAGATTTCTCCCAACTCTTGAGTCATACCAGTGGACACTAGCCTATTCTGACCTAAACATCAGGGCACTCTACAGTCAGACAAGGACATTTCAAGTTCAGTTTATTGGGGGGGGGGGGNGGAGAATATGTCTTCCTTCTCTTCTAACAAACACTTCTTGAATACCATAATCTGATGTATTAAATATTGTCCTTAGACACAGACTGAAGACTGCATGCTTTTCAGAGTCTGGGATTTCCTCTTTTATCTCTAGACAAATAATGAGTTAAATTTCCCAGAGAGCAGGAAGAAGAAGACTGGGTGGAGATGAGAGATGAATCAGCCTCTGACACCCCCAGGGGGACATACCTGTCTGCTACCCCCACAGACATTCCTGGCTCCTGACTCAGTGGGTAGGTGGGGCCGGGGGGTGGGGGGTTCCTGAGAGAAAGGGCACCTACCCTGCAGAGACCTGCCTCCCTCCCTCCACCTCCCCCACAGCAGGGATGGGGGGTGAGGGAGGCCCTGTGAACAGGGTGAAGAACTGAAAAGGAACAAAGGATGTAACCAGGGTGAGGAAAACTTAACTTTGTGAACGTGCCAGTAAATTGGCCCTCTACACAGTCTTTTCTCATTTAAGACAATTCCTTTCGGCCGGGCCCTGGGCTGGTGGTAGATTAGGAAGTCTTCCTTGATTCTTAGAAAGTCCAAGATACGAGCAGGAGAGCATAGCAGAATGTGGTTTCTTTCAAACTTATTTTTAACTCACGAAACTCCGATATACAAAACAGACCTGTGTGTGGCTATTTTAGGCAACATGTGTGGAAACAGGGGAAACCCAGACTGCTGGGCTCCCGCCCTGTGGCAGTTTATGGGGAACCCTCCGAACACAATTTGGAAACCGCTGCTGTAGTTTAAAAACCGTGGGCCTTGGAGTTAGACGCGTTGCATTCCCCAGACACATAAGTAATTGTACAACCTTGGTTGTTAGGTGATTTAGCTGCTCTGAGCCTCAGTCTCTTCATACACAAAACAAAGATGATATGTACTTCTGTGAGGACCAAGGTATGAAAGTGGCTGGCACATGGCAGTCATGCCAGCTGCTATTGTTACTGTGCTCTGTTCTCTAGGAAGAAGTGGGGGAGACACTGTCAGTCAGATGTGCAATCTGGGTGCAAGCATCTGAGATTAGGTTTTCCCAGAAAGGCAGTGGACATTTGGACATTGGATGTGTGTGTGTGTGTGTGTGTGTGTGTGTGTGTGTGTGTGTAGAGGTATCTTGCCTTTCTGGAAGGAGCCATAGTGGCCTGCCTGACCCCAGTGAGTTGGCCTCCCTCGGGTGCCTGGTTAGTTCTGAGAAGGCACCTGACTCCAAAGGCACCTTTGTCTCCTATTCCTGTGGATCTGCAGAGCCATTTTGCGTTTTGCTCTCTGCAGCAAGTACATATGTGAGAAGATACCTTCTTTAGAAAATTTTAGGTTGTAGCTCTTCCCCATAACACTCAAATTCTTGGGAGAGGAAGATCTTTGCAAGCCCTTAGCCTCCATTTTCTGGGAAGGGAAAATCTGGCAGTACAGGAGGGATAGGGCTGGGGTTACTTCAATCTTTGTGAGCCCAGTCTCTGTCTAGACAGCCCTGCCTCATCCCAGAACCAGCTTTATTTCCAATTTCTACAATAGAGGACCTGGCACTAAACCAGGTTTCCAGGCATTTGGAAGGATGGGCTTAAAACTAAGTTCCAAGGGGCACCTGGGTGGCTCAGTCAGTTAAGCATGGACTTCAGCTTAGGGTCATGACCTCACAGTTCATGAGTTCGAGCCCCACATCGGGCTCTGTGCTGAGAGTACAGAGCCTAGTTCATATCCTGTCTCCCTCTCTCTCTGTCCCTCCCCTGCTCTCTCTCTCTCTGTCTCTCAGAAATAAAGATTTTTAAAGAATTCTTTTTAAATATATTTTTTAATATTTTACTTATTTCTGAGAGAGAGAGAGAGAGAGAGAGAGAGACAGCATGAGCAGGGGAGGGTCAGAGAGAGAGGGAGACACAGAATCCGAATCAGGCTCCAGGCTCTGAGCTGTCATCACAGAGCCTGATGCGGGGCTGGGACCCACAGACCGTGAGATCATGACCTGAGCCAAAGTCAGATGCTCAACCGACTGAGCCACCCAGGCGCCCCAAAGAATTCTTTACAAATTAAAAGAAAATTAGCAAAGCTGAGCACCTTCCTGTACAAAACCCTTGCTGGAGACACTGTAGGAAGAAAGGAAAAACAATGAGACAAATTACCATTTTTAGGAAGCTCTCTGAGGAGGTAAGAAATAAACTCAGGACATAGCTGCAAACCCAGAGGAAGAGGCAAGTAGATATGAAATCATAACTGAATCAAAGCACCCCTATAATTTAAAGGAGTTGGTAGCATGGTCTATCCCAAACTCTGCATATGTGTTAAAGGGAGGTGGCTAATCATGTTTTGACCTGAAGATGGGCTTTGAAATTTGGAAAACCTGTGGAGAGGACAGTGGAACCAAGAGAAAAGTCACATGAGCCGCAAAGCTCATCCTTCTCAAGTGTACGGTTCAGTGGTCTTTAGTCTATTCACAAACTTGTGCAAATATCAACTATTTGAATCTGGAACATTGCATCACCCCCACAAGAAATTCCGTACCCAGTAGCAGTAGGACTGGAAAAAAAATTTTTTTTTTAAATTTTTAAATGTTTTATTTATTTCTGAGAGAGAGAGATTGAGACAGCGTGAGCAGGGGAGGGTCAGAGAGAGAGACACACACAGAATCCAAAGCAGGCTTCAGGCTCTGAGCTAGCTGTCAGCACAGAGCCCGATGTGGGGCCCCAGCCCACGAAACTGCAAGATCATGACCTGAACCAACGTCGGACGCTTAACTGACTGAGCCACCCAGGCGCCCAAGGACTGAAAAGTTTTAATTGTCAAATTTTGGCCAGTAAGAGCTGGCAAGAGACGCTAAGACCCCACCCTGGGTAACCGGAAGAATGCTTTAGAGAGATTAGGTCATCAACAAAAAGGTCTGAGGCTTTCATGGTCAGAAGCTGGTGCCTCTAAGCTAGCTCACACCTCGCCGTCTGATGTGGTGATATTCCAACCCCCAGCATCTGCTTTTGAAATCTGTCAGCACCGACACTACCTTAGGATGGCTCGTTTCTTTCCCCACACAGGGCAGCGATGAGGGGCATAGAGAGGATAAGCAAAAGTCCGAGGCTGAGAGAAAAGAAGAAAGGAGTTCCATTCCCAGGACCTACCCCATTAAGAGAAAGTCACCAGACCTGCCTGGTAAGAGAAACTGGGTCACTTCCAGAGCTGAGAGAGAGTCACTTGCCCTAGCCCGGATTTCTGCCTGCTTTGGAGCCTTGAAACCTGACGCCCTTCCAGGAAAGGAGAGGAGAATACAGGGGATTTAGATGGCAGCGGGAGTGGTCCTGCCAGATTCCCCTGTAGAATTAGTATCTCTGATAAGAGCCTTCGATTTCAAGTCCCATGGGGATGACCAAACTTGGACTCCGGGGAGTCTGATGAGGCTGGACGGAGATCCCATTTTGCCAGAGGGAGGAATGACCACTTGAGGTCAGGACACTAGCTCAGGTGAGTATGCAGGTCAGCGTTGGCAATAAAGGTGCTCCTGCAGACGGGGATTGATTATTGGCACGGAAATGGATAACTCCTCGACTATTGATGCTGGAAGGATTAATAGCTAACGTGTATTAAGCATGCACTATGGGCTACTATGTGTGCCCGTATTTTCTCAAGCTTCATAGCAACTCTTAAGAGGAAGGTACTATTTTTTAGGGGTACGTGGCTCAATCCGTTAAGCGTCCACTTTCTGCTCAAGTCATGATCTCACGATTCGGGAGTTCGAGCCCCGCATCAGGCTCTGTGCTGACAGCTCAGAGCCTGGAGCCTGCTTCGGATTCTGTGTCTCCCTCTCTCTCCCTGCCCTTTCCCCATTCGTGCTGTCTCCCTCTCTCTCAAAAATAAACATTTAAAAAGGAACATACTATATTTTAATCCCCACTTTACAAATGAGGGCATGAACGTAAACAAAGTTCAGAACCCTGGCAGAGGAGGGCTGGGATTCAAACCCTTGCAGTTTTGACATCACAGTTTTAGTTAGACTTCTGTCCAAGCCCTTTGATCCTGAAGGGGAAACTGAGACCCAGGGAAGTATAATGGCTTTTTCAAGGTCGCACAGCCAGTCAGGGACACAATCCAAGCCGTCAGTTCAGGGCTGCCTGGATGCTGGAGTGTAGTGGGGACGCCTTGGTGGCAGGGCCGCTCACCCTGCCCGGCCAGGCTCGGGCACCGCCGCAGGTAGAGCAGATGACTCAAAGGGCGGGGACTGCTTTTTCCGCACGGCCCCTCCCCGTCCCGCTGCTCTGAGGATGCGGAGCTCTCGGGCCGGGCGGGTGGCAACTTGTCTGAGTGAAACCGGGAAAGCGCCGCCCCTGGCTGGTGGCTGGGGCCCCCTCCGTCCCGCTGCGTGTTGCGACGCCGGCGGGACCGGGCNGGAGCGGAGGCGGCGAGCTGGGGTGGCCCGGACGGGCCTCGGCTCCCCGCGGCCCTGCCCACCCAGTTCGCGGGCTCCTCCTCGCCCGACCGTTTCAGGTCGGATGCTGGCCTGAACACGGGGGCGGGCGTTCCCCTCTCCTCGGATGTGGGCTTTTTAATGGCGTCTTGCCCTTACCCAGATTGTGCTCCCCTCCTCTCAGATCTGAGCGCCCGATAGGACTGTTCCTCCCTTGCAAATCTGGGATGCGCACTGCCGCTCACTACAGCCTTTCCTAGCGGCCCTGACTCCCTGCTTTCCTGTCCCCCGCAGGTCTGAGCTCTGGAGCCTCCAGCCCTGCGGCCGGGCCGAGCAGCCTCGGAGCCGCCTTTGCGCTCGCCTGACTCTCCCAGGACCAGACCGGTTTGTTGGGGGCCACCGTGATGGAGAACTGGACCCCCTCCCTCCCCCCGCCTCTCACCTGGAGTCACTGAGCCATGCCCTTGAGAGGTCAAGAAGCAAAAGTCAAGGTCTCCGTAAATCATAAGCCAATCCCTGTCCCATCCCTCTGCCAATAACTGGAAGAGACAGGAGTGTCACAGGGGAACTTTATTGAGAGGAAGCATGGTCACACCCGGCAGACATACTTTCCCTCTCATCCTGGGATTTGCGCTCACTCTCACTCTGTCTCACACACACACATACACACACTCATCTCCAGCCTCGGCCACACAGTCCAGCTCTCAGCCGCAAGGGTGGGACACTCCTCAATTCCTAAGATTCAGAGGCAACAGGGGGAGGGTGTGGGGGGGAGAGGTGTCCCGGTTGGCGGTGGGAGGTGTGGAGGAGGGGGTGCGGAGAGCAGGAGTGGGTGGGCTGGCCGCTGGTGAGGAGCACGGACAGCTGCAGGAAGAGGGGGTGCCCGCTGGCTCCATGTGGCCTCCGCTCTGCTGGTCCCTCTCTCTTAGGAGCTCTTGCGAGCCGGGAGCGGAGCATTCGGGGAGAAGGGTCGGGCCTCCCACCCCGTGCTAGTCCTCTCTGCCACTGGCGGGGGCGCTGGAGAGGGCAGGGGCGCGGCAGGGAGGAGGGCGGGCGCGGCTCAGCTCTGGGGTTCCTCGGGAGCCTCGCCCCCCTCTTCCCCGGCGTTGTCGGCCGTCCACAGCGTCAGGTTGTCTCGCAGCAGCTGCATGATGAGGGTGCTGTCTTTGTAGGAGTCCTCGCTGAGGGTGTGCAGGTCCGCCATGGCCTCGTCGAAGGTGGTCTTGGCCAGCGAGATGGCCTCCTCGGGGCTGTTGGCGATCTCGTAGTGGAAGACCGAAAAGTTCAGGGCCAGGCCCAGGCGGATGGGGTTGGTGGGCGGCATCTCCTTCTTGCTGATGTCCATGGCCTCCTGGTAGGCCGCCCGGGCCGAGTCAATGATGCGCTTCTTGTCGTCACCAGTGGCCACCTCGGCCAGGTAGCGGTAGTAGTCACCCTTCATTTTCAGGTAGAAGACCCGACTCTCCGCATCCCCGGCCTCCTTGATGAGGTGCGCGTCCAGCAGGCCCAGCACTGTGTCACACACGCCCCGGAGCTCGGTCTCCACCTTCTCCCGGTACTCGCGCACCTCCGGGCCCTTCTCTTCCGAGCTCTCCTCGGTGCCTTTCTGCTCGATACTGGACAGGACCCTCCAGGCCGCCCTCTGGCCGCCCACCACGTTCTTGTAGGCCACTGAGAGCAGGTTTCGCTCCTCGCAGGATAGCTCCTCACCCTTTTCCACGGCGCTCTTCATGAAGCCTGCCATGTCCTCATAGCGTTCAGCCTGCTCTGCCAACTTGGCCTTCTGGATCAGACTGGCTCTCTGCATGGCTCTGGTGACAGACACAGGCGGCGGGCTAACTGGCTGCCTCGAAACCGATGCCGGATTCTGTGCCTCTCCGGCTGTCTGCCTGCCTTTTGGCTGGATGGCCTGGCCTCCGAGAAGGGTGGGGAGGGGCGGAGGGCGGGGCCGGGGCCCAGGACCTGCCTCCCGCTTCTCTTCTCCCCGCACCCTTTCCGGCTCTTCCTTAAAGGTAAAAGGCTAAAGATGTGGGGTGAGTCACCAAGGCTGTCAGCAGGAGAAATCAGGCAGGCAGGCGTTGGCCCCACCTGCACAGACACCTTTCCAGGCTCCAGGCTGCCCCCTCTTGTTCAGGGCTTCCGTTTACGTGGATGCCCACATAGCTGCTGCCCCAGTTTCTCAAATCAGGTCTCCCTTCATGGTGTCCTTCCAGGGACTGGGGATGGCTTCAACCAACGGGCCGCTTCAGCCTGGCTGGGAGCCACGAAGCCCAGTGCAGGAGGATGGGGTTCCTAATCCGATCAGGTACGTGAGCTAATTACGTGTCGGTGGGCCTGTAGTTTCCCAAGCACCTTCACGATTGAACTTAATCCCTACCATGTCTCTGTGAGGTGGGCCGGACTGGGACCATTACTCCCACTTTAGAGATGGGAATGCTAAGGCTCAGGGAAGTTGGAGATTTGCTCAGGGTCACACAGCTACTGAGACCCCTGTGTCCTACTTCCTTTGGCTTCTCTGGTCGTGGAGGCCTCTCTGGCTTGTGAGCTCCAGGCTGTATTTAGAAGTGAGCTCGAGGCTTCTCCCGGAGTCGGCCTGAGATGGTTCTATCCCCTGGTCATCACTCCCCCTCAGGGTTCCCGCTGAGTTCCCAGAATGCACAGGTGGCATCTTTCAGGGTGCCACTTAATGAGGTGTTTAACGAGCGGCCCCCGACGCTCCAGCCCAGCCTTTGTAATTAGTCACCCAGTAGGTTTGTTGGACACCTTCCCCATCGCAGCACAATTTTCGCTTTCAAGTTGGTGGCCTGTTGCCACTTGTTTGAGGACCTACCCTCTGGCTCTCCACGCCAGGTCACCTACCCTCTCCAAGCCGCCTGCCATCATGATCAGTGGGGTTCACACAGGGTGGGGACCCAGCTTTCCCGACTGACTCAGCCTGCCCTCGTCAGAGGCTGGGAAGCAGGCCACTTGGGTGATCAGCCCTATTTGGTTCCCGAGGGGGGGCCACTGGCACCTGGGGAGAGAGACAGGACCGAGAAAAAGAAGGTGGTGGTGACATATACCATTTTCTTTTGTGCGGTAGCAGTCCCCAGCGTGCCTTTCAAAATTTCCCTGTCCCTTCCCTTTGACTATGGTCTTCCCTCCAACTTCTGGCAGAGCCCTCAGAGATGGGAGACTTCTCTGGCCAAGCGTCTGTCCCTGTTTGCTGGGATGCTGTTCTCATCCAGCCAGGAGTTTCACCTAAAGGTGTTGGCTGTGCCTGTGAGGGTGGGTTCCTACTTACCTGCCCCACCCCTAGGCAAAGCTCAGATGGGGCTCAGGGGTGGGGCTCCCCTCAGTGGGATCCAGCCAGCTTAATCTTTGAGCCAGGACCATTTCATGGGCCTGTTCCTCCCCAGTTCCTCTTGGTGCCCGAATACCCACCTTCCCCTCCTGGAGGCAGGCTTAGGCCAGAACTCTGAGGCCCAAAGATGAGAGCTGCCTCTTTGAAAAAAGTAGGAACATGCCTGGGCCGATGCTACAGGTTTTCCGAGGAAGCAGAAGGGGTTTTAGGCTTGCCATCCCTAAGACTCAGATTGGAGCACTGAGACGGAAAATGATGGGAAGGAAATGCGCTAAAATAGCTAGTTTCATAGAGTGTGTCTTTAGGGTATTCGGAGTTTTACTTCCTTTTGATTTTCTTATTTTCTTCAGTGATAGATATGAATTATTTTACTGTGAGATACAGAAGAGTCTACTGTCGTTGGGATCCGACTGCCTGGGTTCAGTTCTTAGAAGCTGTCATGGCCTTGACCAAGTGACTTGCCTCTGTAAGCCTCCATCTTCCTAAGTGTAAAATGGGGCTTGTTGTGAGGATTAAGTGAGTTGATGGAAAGCACTTAGTAGAGTGAATGGTAACCATTATTGTCATGTGAAAAAAATCCAACCAATCTTATAATCACGTACACTCAAAACACTAACATGGAGCTGGGTTCTGTGAAATGAGAAAGGGTCCCAAACCAAGCCTTATCTGAGTGTCCCTAAGGGAGAGAAGTCAGGTGAGTGGTCGGATGGGCTCCCTCAGCAATGCCTCCTCCGTCCCCACCACACATTCCTCTGGCCTAAGCAGGCCCTAGGCTTTCAAGAACCTTCCTTTATACCAGTCATCCAGCCCAGGCTGTCCCAAGTCCTGGGGGTGGGGGGTGGGGGGCTGGATATCCCAGAATACCAGAAACCTGGAAGGCAGGGCCTGGCAGGCCTAGGAAGTTTGGAGTTGCTCTGTCTCATTGGGATNTGGTGGTTCACACCACAGATTCCATGCCTTCAGCACAGCCAGAAGAGAGAAGAGGGAAAGGAAACCTCTTCACTCCTCCCCCTCCCCTGCTGAAGCTTAGGGGTTGAATCTGCGAGCCAGGCTGCCTAACACCTCCTGCCCGCTCTGGCCTGTTGATCCTGACTCAGTTCCTGTCTCAGACACCTCCCTTTGCCTCCAGGCCTCTGTTTCCCAAGTCCAGGAGCCCAGGCAGGCAGGAGGCGGCAGGCCCCGGCAGGGCACGGAGTTCTACTGTCAGCCCGCCTGAGTCAGCAGGACAGGAGCGGAGGCTGTGGTGGCCCCAGGGGGGCTTTCCTCATTGTGCCTGCTACCTCCCCATCCTTCCATATAGCATCCATCCCGCCAGCAGGTTCGAGGCCTCTGGTCCACCCCTTAGCTGGTAATCACAGGCTTTGAAGGGTTGTGGCCCGGAGAAGGCAGCAAACCAGTTGCTATCCATCGCCACTGAGAACAGAGGACAGGGCTCTAAATGCAGCAGGAGGGACTCCGGTTAGGCTCCAAAAAGAATCCTCCTACAGAAGTTTGTGGAGTCTTGGAATGATCAAATTAAACAGGTAACTGGAGGAAACTATGGGACCTCTCCCCCTGGTGAGTCATAAAGAAGAGTTCAGTTATCCAGCCAAGAGCTCACTCTCTGAGTTGCCTTTGGGAGGAAATATCAGATTAGGTTTAAGTGACTCGGCTGTCCTGAGTCCTTTTCTCCTCAAGGCAGTGTTGTTTGGAGTATCCCACATCTCTGAGGCCCGTCCAGTCTAGGACATAAGTGTGGGGTTTGTGGAAAGAGAATGGAATGAGGTCAGGCTGTGGGACTGCATCCCAACTCTGTTACAAGGCCTGGGGCAGGTCCCTTCCTGCCCCCGAGCCTCAGTTTCCCCATCCGTACAAGAAGGCCAGTACAGATCATCTCTGATGGCTATGAATAACATCCTCTAATTGGGTTTCTCCTTCTGAGAGCCCCCTCCTCCCGAAGCAGCCCTGTTCATTCCTTGGGTGGCGCAGAAGGGTCAGGGGTTGGGGCAGAGAGGGGGTCTAAATCCTAGATTTGCTGCTTAATCAGCTGGGAGAACCTTGGCAACTGCTGTGCCTTCCTTGAGCCCGTTTCCTCCTGTAGAAAAGCTGACATCACCTCTCTCATAGGTTTAGGTGAGAAAACAGGCTTGCCCTTGCTCAGTGGCTGCTGTAATTATTTTTTAGCTCTTAGAATATACTGTGCGTGCATCTCAGTGCGGGGCGGCAGCTGGGGAGAGGGAAGGTGCTGTGAGAGAGAGTCTTGCCCTGGGCTGGGCTCAGTTCAGGGGGTGACAGTCCCGGCTTGGGTTGGGACTTTTTTTTTTTTTAATTTTTTTTTTTAAATGTTTTATTTATTTCTAGGAGAGAGAGAGACAGCGTGAGCAGGGGAGGGTCAGAGAGAGAGGGAGTCACAGACTGAAACAGGCTCCAGGCTCTGAGCTGGCAGTCAGCACAGAGCCCGACGCGGGGCTCGAACCCACGAACCGTGAGATCATGACCTAAGCGAAAGTCGGACGCTTAACCGACTAAGCCACCCAGGCGCCCCTGGTTGGGACTTTTTCAGAGCCGTGCTCAGCTAAGGCTTGGAGGCCTCTGGCGCTGACACCAGTTCTAGAAGGGCAGAGCGAAGGGGACACTGGCCACTCTTCCCATGTCGCTTCTGGCTTCACTGTGCCTCTTTTTTGTAAGTCTCCAGAGGGGCACGGAGCACCTGGAACGGAGCTGGCAGTGAGCTGGCAGTGAGGACGGGCCAGATGTTCTGCACCCTCAACACAGGCCTCACCCCTGGACCCCGAAGTAAAGGTGGCACCAGACAGCCAAGGATATGGCAAGAAGAGGGAAACCTTTATTTGGTTAAAAAAGGTACAGGACAGCGGACAAGCAGCCCCCGGCCGTGGGCTCGCGGCCGTCCTAGGCCCGGCCCAGTTTCCATGAGCCCCTCTGCAGAACGCGGGGCTGTGGAGCCAGCCCGGCCCCTCGGGGCCCCGAGCGAAGGGGACAGGCATCCTCCTGGCATCTCACATCCTTGGGGTAGTGGGGATGGAGGGGGCCGTGGGAACAGTGTCGAACCGGTTGTGCTTAGAACAGTCACCAAACTTGTTCGGCGGCGTCATCAGCCGCCAACACCCCCGGAGGCTCCCGAAGGAACCTGTTCCGGCCCCACTGCGGCTCTAACTTGGCTCTAACTTGACTCGGGAGGGGGCGGGCCGAAAGGCAAGATTCCTGAAGAGTCTCGAAGCCTTACAGATCTGGGGAGGGGGAAAGGAAGTGGAGAAGGGGGTGAGTTTCATAGTGTCGCATCACTGTGCTGACAGCTTCGGTATGGCTTTCTACACTCTGGCTGGCGTGGAGCAGGGGTGGGGGCAGAAAGGCCAGCCCCTGCCCCCGCCTCCGTGGGGGGCTCTAGAGAGCGCATGGGCGGGGCGGGCTTGGGGGCAGACCCTGTAGGCACGGACGGTGGCAGGTGGGCCACAGGTTAGGCAGGTGGAGGTGGCGGGTGCCGGGCTCCCCTCAGGCCGCTCCTGGAGAGGCAGAGAGCAGCAGTCCTCAGGAGGTCCTTAAGCCCCCGCACATACTGGAGATCCCCGCGGGCCAGCAAAGAAGGAGAAGAGAGAGGGTTAGGGGACTGAGAGGAGGCCTGCGGAGGCCTGCGGGGGCGCCTGCCTCTTCCCCGCAGAAGGGCCGCGGCTCGGGCAGCAGGCGACGAAGCAGCAGAGAACACGGGCAGGGGACAGCTCAGCAGGGACTGAAAGCCGGGACACGGGTGTTAGTGGCTGAGGGCTCCTGCACACCGGGACACCACCAGGACAGGCCGAGCGCCTCAGAGCAGGTCCGCCGCCCTCTCCCCAACCTCACCCTTCACCTCCTGCTCCAGTGGGGGAGCTGCTGTGCGGGGAAGCGACTTCCTCAGTCCAGAGCAGGGCTGGGCTCTCAGCCCCGCCTTCCCGCCCCAGATCCTTCTGCTTGCAGGGGGTGGGGGTGGGGGGGCCCTGGGGGCCCTACCACCGCCAGCACACACACCACACCACACACCAGACAGATGGACGGGCTCCATGGGTTGGTGAGGCATGCGACGGGGATGAGATGGTGTGTGAGGGGGGTAGGCGGTGCTGGCTGATGGGGGAGACACAGTCTTACCAGCTAACCCTCTGCAAAGAGGCCTGTTAGCTCCCCTCAGGCTGTGCAGGAGATGGCAAAATCCTGACAGGTGTCCTCCTGGGGGAGATACCGGAGAGGTGGGCCAGTGTTACGAGGTGTGTGGCTGGGGGCCGGCCCGCAGCGCGG